>NC_089979.1:49386774-49993024 GCF_036417845.1 Apteryx mantelli | reverse complement strand
GAAAAACATGACTAAAATAATCCATTAAAGTATACAGTACGGAGTGACTTACACTAAATACTGCAGCTAATTATAAAGATAGGTAAACATGAACATTTTAGTGAGAGGGAGGGAGAAAGAAAATTCATCATTCAAATTGTCATAGCAACTGATGAAGTCTAAGATAAGAATGCAACTGTCAAAACTTTTGAACCAAAGAGATTTTTTTTAAAGGTGGCAAATTTGCAATAGTGGTTCCTAAACCAACTGTTCCTTTAAAAATATGCAATTTCTAGGAATTCAGGTAACAAAGAGGCTTTTCTCAAGTCTGCAATATCTCATGCTACTAGGCTGGTTCTTTAAGAGTGTTGTAAAATGTTGTTTTTTTTCCCCCTGTGACAGAAGAATTGTGCTATTTATTGAATAGGAACACCTGAGCAGTTGTGGGAATTTCTAGAATGCTTTTGAAATTTCCTCTAAAATAGTCATTTGGACACAGGACAGTTTGGGGTGGGGGTGTGATTTTGCTTTGTTTTGTTTTTATCAACAGGAGCAGCTCATGCTTACAGTGGATTTTAGAGTTTGCCAGAATAAATTTTTGTCTCTTCCACCTGGTCCCAGTACAACCGAAAACACCGCATGCCCTTGCACAGCACTGCAGCACTGCATCATCCCCATTTCCCTCCATCTCCTACTTCAGTAACATCCTGTCCTCAAACTCTCATCTCTAAAAACCATTTCATCCTCTGTCCTCACCTATTACTTTAGAATTTCTCTCTTTCCGTGTTGTAGCATTACATTTCTTTTTCTGCGGGCCCCAGAGCAAAACCTGTAAATATGCACAGGTTCACCTCTCTATTTTCCCCTCTCTTTTCTTCGTGCACTCACCAGCTTGCTATCTATTAAAAGGAAATCCCTTTCCAGTCAAAAGAAAAGGGCACCAGGCCTTCTTGACTTCTGTTTGACATCCAATTACTGTGACACCAGAAGTCTATTAGAAAACTGTCATATCAAGATAGCCATATACTCAGTGCCTGTCTATACTCAAATGTTTTAAAGGAAGACATGATAAGCCAGTGAGATAGAAACATGAGAGTCTCAATAATTATCAGCTCTCCAAATGAACCCCAGAGCTATAAGTGAACAGATGTTTCTCACAAGGTCATGCAGATATGTTGTCTCCTAAAGTCTTTGTTAGAGAGGAAGAAGAAAGGTTATTGTGAGATGCATACATTTGACAAAAGTTCTTTTGTATTTCTAAGGAGATGAGTTCTGCTAGCTAGACATCCTTTCATTATGGTAGTCGAACTTATAAATTTACTGTAGCCCTGACTGGGATTGGGTAGACAAAGGTGATTTTGCTCTCACTCTCTCAAAATTCCTTTCTCATAGAAGTCATTTTTACCCTATATTTCAACAGAAGCTGGATTTTATCCAGACTGCTACTTACTTATGCCACTATTTTAATAAAAAACAATTCACTATAGGGGTAAGCTGATTTCATTCTAGAACACAGTGCTGTATAAATAAATAACTTTTCTTCTGTGTTCAAAGATAAAAATCAGGAGTTGTTTCAGCTTACAAATATGCATGCTACTATTGTCCAGTAGCCAAATCCAAATTAAACTAATTTGCCACCACAGTTAGCCCCATGATGCAGCTTGTGGCACAGCGGCTCTTTGAAGGACATAAAAGATAAGAAAAGAGAAGAAAAGAACAACATAAGAAACACTAACCAGCTTTCCTGGTAAAGGCCACAGCTGAAGATCCAGCAGAATTAGACCAATTATGTACCAGCTGTACTTTTGCTTACATTAAGCCAACCGACACTTTGGAGATTAACATACTTCTATCAGTCATTCATGGCATCATAATAGCGGTAATTTAACTCCTTTGGGGTTTCTGTAAGACCTCTGCAAAAACCAAGTGGAGGAAAGTTTACAGCTGCTGCCTTAGGCCTTCTGTGGGTGTTTAATACATGTAGGTAAATAGGTGACAAACCACAAAGTCAAACTAGCACATGCATATTCATCCATTTTACTCATGTTTGCGTAGGGCTGTCTTTAACTTGGTCAAGAAAAAGTGTTTTTCCTTTTCCCCTTTGTAAGTCCTGCCACTGAATATAAGTATCCTAAGCTCTACTTAGTGGATGTGGCCTAAAGAAGAATAAGAAAGAGAGGGAGGTTATAGGTACCTACTGTGTGTATGCACATCTTGTAGGGTCAGTTCCCTAGCATGCCTCCTAGGCACCTAGAGCTTTTTAGCCCAGAAAAAGACTGCTGTTTTCAGCAACTCCATTACAGCATCTCTTTATTCCCACATTAACTCGTGTAGCTTAGCATAAGTATTCTTGGAAACAGTGGAAAAGGTTGGCCATTTTTACTGGGGAGCCTGGAATATAAGATAGTTAGCAACAGAACTGCAGTCTCCAGGAACAAGGTGGAAAGTTGAGTGCCTCTGTGCCCTGCTCCCTGCAGGGGTGGGTGGTCACCGCTGGTACCACTGAGATGGGAGATGGAATCACAGTTTTCAGAGCAAGTGGGAAGACAGACAGCATGGAAGTGTCCAAGACTCATGATCGTGTGCTAGGCTTTAAGTTTGTTTTTGTCATCTCTTCCCAACTATCTCAGGCTCAGCATTATGACAATAAAAATCAGAAGAGCATGCAGCTGGAAAGATAAAGGACCCTCCCTCCATTCGCCATGTAGTCAGAAACATGGACAAAAAAGCTTTAAAACTATGGGAGTGTATTTCTCAAGCTCACACGCTCTGGATTCCTCGCTGGACTGAGAGCAGATGAAGATGAAGGCTGGTGTTGTGCCACTAGAGCTGGTGTTTTCCCACTACTCTTCCTTTTCACCTTTTCACAAAGGTTTTCTTTTGCAAGATGTTTTAGCATTCATGGTATCATCTTCAGCAGGTACCTCTTCACTAACCCTTCCTCCCTTCTTGCTCTTCCCATTCCTCCTCTTCCCAGTCCCTTCCCTCTCCTACTACACTCCTGCTGCTTCAAAGTATGCTGTCATATGCACACAAAAGTGGAGATAACATTTCCTTTCTTCTAGCTTTTGTCTATCTTTCAATAGACATAACCTCTTCAAAGAGGGCTAAAAATATTACGTATAATACATACAGTATGTGTGACCCTTGTAACACATCTAATACAACGGGTCCTCAGAATAAGATGGCACTTTTAGCTGCGTGCTTAGTATAAGCAATCATTTAATAATCATTGAGCACTTTTGACTCTAGAATCACTTTATCAATGTTATAAACATCTATAATATATATGTATATTATATATAATACATAATACATACAGCATAAAATGTAGTTTACAAATTCATGCATTATGTATATCTACTTAAAAACATACACATTCTCACTTGTTCCTATTCCTACCAATTCCTATTTGCCTCTGCCCCTGTTCTCTCTCCACTTTGTTCTAGAGTCTTGGATGCTCAACACTAAAGACATCTGAAAGGCCCTAATGAGCAGTAATTATGCTAATTTTGCAGACTTTTAGAAGTGATCAACAGGCCTATGGCTTCTTCTGTCAATCTGAAAGAGAGTCCATTACCTGAAGGGACAGGCTCCTTCTTTTCTGTTAGCTTTGCCAGTGATGTAAGGAACCCAAGGCCAAAACTTTTTTTCTGGAAACAGCATCTCTGCTCAGTAGAAAATAAATAGTGCTAGTGGCCAAAGCTTATTCTTGGCTTCTGTGGACATTTCTTATGTTTATCCTTTTCCAGCATCTCTTTTGGGGAGGCACTGGATCATGGATGGCATCATGAACTTGCTCAGACTTTCCAGTTCTGATTCTTTAGTTGTGTATCTTCCCTGATACTATGCTCTGGGAACTTCGCAGTCATTTTTACTCTGAGTGGCCTTCCTGCTATGTCCCTGCATATCGCTCTGGTAAGGACTGTTCAGCAGAGGTCCTCTAGGAGCTGGAGAGCATACATAGTGGTCAAGGTCTGCTGCATACTTACTGCCTTGTACTGGCACCCAACCAGAACCTGTGGTGCTCACAGCTGCTGCACCTTTCTTGCCTGCAGCACATTCCAAATTAGCGTGTACTGAAAATATTCTTTTCACAGATGTTCAGCTTCAAATTCCAGTGTTTGGAAGGCAGATTCTATCAGAAAAAGAGCAGATTTTAAGAAAAGAATCTTCCCATGGACAAAGCGGAACTTCTTGCCAGAGCTCTTACTTTACTTTCTTTTTGGAGTAGAATCTTTCACATACAAAATGTCATTTGCTGGACATGTTTGTTTCATTCATATTAATTGTTGCTATGTCTGTCTCATGTTATGTCTTCTTTTACACTCAGTGCACTAGCCCTGAACTAGTTAGATCAGCCCCAGTAAGATCTCAGCAGGGTCACTCATCTATATTACAGTCCATACATTAAGCTCAGGATTCCTGTGGTGGGTTGGTCACTGATACCCAGATTCTGCATCTCAGTCTTTTGATGCTCTTCTGGTATAAAATCCTAAACTGACTGAATTTAATGGATATTTGCCATTGATATCAATGGAATCAGGATTTCACTTCTAGTTTTTGTTTTTGCTTTTGGTGCAAGGCAACACAATCTCAAAGAAGTCTGAAGTGTCTTTTTCCTTTCTGCTGCACAGCATAAATTTTACTTTTACCTTCATCACCAGGACAGACATTACCAGGAGCTATCCTTTGGACAGAAGGAACATGAAAAGAACAGCAAAATTCTGGCTTGATGAATGTTTGTGGGGAATATTTTCAAATGTGTTTTTCCTCAAGGTTGCTGCTTCTGTGTGCAATGGTTGTTCATTTAATTCAGACAGCACCTGTCGCTGATCATTATTTTTTAAAGAGTTCTAGTAATCTACAAACTTAATCCAGAAAAGAAAATATACCATTGCTAAAATACTCTGGTGGGATCACACTCTTGTTTTGATGACTCACTATTAAAGTGCATTTTGATTACTTACTATTAAAGTGCAGACTACGAAGCATTTTCTTCACTGGACATGTATAGTCTCTTCCATGTCTTGCTATGGTCTTCTTCCTCCCATTTCCCAATATTCTTCTTTCACTACTTCAGAATTTTCTTCCTGTTCTTAAAGTAGAAATTCCTCTGAGTAGCCCTTACTAACCATGCCTGGAGTTTAAAATCACCTCAGGGAAGAAATTCCAGAATGTTGTAGACTATACTGTAGACTACACTAACACTAGACTAACACTGTAGACTACAGTGTTGTAGACTATAGAAAGTATCATGCTGAAAACCATCATTACCACTGTACCCTTTTATTCAAGCCCCTGTCCCAACTTGGAATGTGGCTCTTAATATCATGATGTACCACTAGCTGGATATCCACATAATGTTGAACTTCCTTTATGTCTGGTCTTAAAAACATAAGAGAATTTATTTATGCAGGGCTGCTTATGTTTGCCTTCTGCTGACAGCTTTTGTCCTTTCCTTTACCTGGACAGGCTGGAGAGGTGGGCGGAGAGGAACCTCATGAAGTTCAACAAAGGCAAGTGCAGGGTCCTGCACCTGGGGAGGAGTAACCCCATGCACCAGTACAGGTTGGGGGTTGACCTGCTGGAAAGCAACTCTGCGGAGAAGGACCTGGGAGTGCTGGTGGACACCAAGTTAAGCATGAGGCAGCAATGTGCCCTTGTGGCCAAGAAGGCCAATGGTATCCTGGGCTGCATCAGAAAGAGTGTTGCCAGCAGGTCGAGGGAGGTGATTCTCCCCCTCTACTCAGCCCTGGGAAGGCCACATCTGGAGTACTGCGTCCAGTTCTGGGCTCCCCAGTACAAGAGGGATGTGGCACTACTGGAGCAAGTCCAGCGAAGGGCCACAAAGATGATTAGGGGACTGGAGCATCTCTCTTATGAGGAAAGGCTGAGAGAGCTGGGCCTGTTTAGCTTGGAGAAGAGAAGGCTGAGAGGAGATCTTATCAATGTGTACAAGTATCTGAAGGGAGGGTGTCGAGAGGATGGGACCAGACTCTTTTCAGTGGTGCTGAGCAACAAGACACGAGGCAACGGGCACAAACTGAAACACAGACAATTCCATCTGAACATGAGGAAAAACTTCTTCACTGTGAGGGTGACAGAGCACTGGCACAGGTTGCCCCGAGAGGTTGTGGAGTCTCCTTCTCTGGAGATATTCAAAACCCGCCTGGATGTGATGCTGTGCAACGTGCTCTAGGTGACCCTGCTTGAGCAGGGGTGTTGGACTAGATGATCTCCAGAGGTCCCTTCCAAACTCAGTGATTCCGTGATTCTGTGATTCCAACCGTATGCAATGCATGCTACTAACATTAACGCTATCTCCCAGCTTTTTGATGATGAATATTTGCCATGAAGACAGTGGCTGGTGACTCCATAAATGAAAAATTCAGCCATAAATTTCCCCTCTCTCTGCTAATTAGGAATGTCTAGGTGGTATTTTATGATGCTCAGATAATGTAACCAATTTTATCTTTTTACTCATGTTTGGGTTAAGGAAAAGTTGTTACGCCTTGGAATGTCTTCTGAACTGAACTCATAATTAATTGCAAAACTCAGGGGGGAAAAGAACAAAGGAAAACCTTTTACTGTATCTGGAACAGCATCTCTTCAGCTGTGTTTCCATACATAATAAGATGCATGTATTTTGTTACCACTGAAACTTTGATTCTTAGGACAGAAATCAGCTTTACAGCTATGGGTAGCATATACTGTAATATATTACAAAACAGAATGCTTTGGCTCCTTAGTTTTTAAAAAGAATTGCTCTGGTGTCCTCCAAAGCACCAAAGTTTGTGCTATGGAACTGCTATGAACTGGTAAAGTCACTACTGGAGAGTGAAATGATTTTATATCATATATATACAATATTACAGTGGAAGGTCTCTTCTCTGTAGCTGATGGCATAGATCAGATCTGATGGTGTGAGAAGAAAATTTTCATGAATTAAGCAGAGTGGTGAGACAATAGAAGAAGTGGTTTCATCATATTTAGCAATTAGATGATAGTTTGCTTAGAATTATTAAGACCTGAAATGAATTTTCCACCTCAGCAAGAAGCTGAATATTTACATTCTCTCTTCAGAAAAGTGGGACTTCCAAAATTGAAAAGGAGGTGTTGAACTACACTTTACTGTTTACAGACCGGGGCACTACTGGAGAATTTCAGTGTAATGACTCATTTAGCTGTGTACTGTGATGGCTGAGGAATGGGCACACACTTTTTTTCACCATACCTTTTACAATGTGGTGTAATCTACTAAAAAAAAAATGTGATGGGCTGCTGAAGGCAGTAGTTACTAAAGTCATTGCAGCTAACCCACCTGTGATCAATGATTAACACCCTTTAAAATTCAGTGGTAAAGCTTGCAAATCTCTAAGAAATGGAGAACTCCATAAAGCTCTGTAAGCATATAGACAAGCAGTGTTTCCTGAGCTCTGAATATAATTTTCCTTTCAACACTCCTACAGTCCTGGCATTTGTAATGTTTCTTTTGGTACTGAAGTTGTGGATAGAAGAATATAAGAACATCTGTGCATATTTGAGATATTAATACCAGATTATTTAAAAAAAATCAGCACTTAGGTAACATTAAAGAAGAAAAGACTAAAGAAGTGGTTTGGTTTTGGTGTTTCTGGTCATGAGCTGAACATACAACATTTGACATATAACACCTTCTTAAGGATAGTGATTTTTTTTTCCAAAGGGCGGATACAAAGTAATTCAGTATTTTAAGTATGACACAAATTTATGCATTTACACTCTGATTTACATGTAGCTCAAGTTCAGTATTTGCTTTGACTCAGATGATGGTAATACACTATATTAATAAAACCTTTGAAAAACAGAATTGCCCACCATCTTTCTCATCTGATATGGCAGCTTTCTTACAGCATTACAAAGAACCAGTGCATTTTTAAAACCCATACATCTAATAGTGCTTAAGCATAATTTACCTCTAAGTACAAACACAACAGGATCTATTTCATTGAATCCAACCAAGAAGTAATGATTATGGTTAATTCAGTTATGTTGTCAAACTGATCTCTGACAACTTTCAAACTCTACAAATAAACAGTATTAACTTGTCTTCTGAACCCTCTGAACTTGTCTGAAACCTGTTTTCTTGCCATTACCTAAGTGATGCCCCTCTTTAAAGTCTTACAGGGTCAGGAGTGTTGTGCTGCACCACCATTAGCCCCTAAGTGAAACTGCAGGCTCTGAGATCTTCCAAAAGGGTTCCCAATATGGGGGAAAGTGGGAGAGTAAGGATTTCCTGAAAATAGTTCCTGTGGCTCTCCAAAACTGCCAAAGACTCTATTCCTCAGTAAGAACAGTTTAACAAATCACTACCCCTTGTGGACACTCCTTTTCCTCTTTACCTCCATTACTTTCTGCATAAACACCTGTTTTTTCTCTCTGGCGGTCCAGACAAGCATATGAGAATACTTTTCATTTTATTTCCTTCATCCTTCCTCCATCAATTTTTTCCGTTTCCCCACCTAATTGCCATGGCGGTGTGTTTGTGTAATTCAGTTACGCAGTCCTGGCTATGTATCGCTGCAAGCTGGTATCTGGGTGAGACACTCGCAGAAAGGGCTGTTTGGTCAAGCAGGAGACCACAGTGGGCATTCCCTGTCCCTAGCCTGACAGGCTGTCTGCAGCTCTGCTGAACACACTGATGCTGACAAAGGTTCAGCTGGGTTACAGCAATTTTTGCCCTAATCAGGATGCTAACTCTGAGGTTTCCCTGGCAACAGGAGCCTTAAGTCCAGAGTGACATCTCATTTCTACTAATCTTTCCTTTTATTTTCAGTAGGTAATTGCAGCTAAATCCTCCTAAAGCTACTCTGAAGCAGGATGAAATCGTCAATACATTTCATTCTGCTGTCTACAAACAGGGGCATTTTAGGGAGCAATGTCAACAGATTAAGACTTTTAGCTGAGCCACTTAATCTGTATATTAATTAATATTATCTGAATAGAGAGGTGCTTTTTCTTTGCAAAATTATGACGTGCACCAGCAATGAAATATCACTCTTCTCAATTTACATGACTAAGTAGAAGTGCAGATAATATAGTTGAGGCTGATATCTGTGTATCATTTAGATAAGAGAACTGAAGACCAAATTCTTGTCCTGAGTCTCTGTCAATAGCATTGTGGACTTCCATATCACTCAAGGGGTGACAATCCCTGTTTCTATTAGTAGAGAGAGCAAAAGAAAGTGGTCTATTTAATTCCCTTTCTTTTTTCTTGACAGCACTAGCCAGACAGTAGCCTCAGTTTCTGATGTTGTAAGTGCAACAGATTTTGAAAGAGCAGTTAATGTTAGATGGGAGACTTTCAGAATGTCTGCAAACATCTGGCAATAATTGCAGTAGTGAGTTGTCATAAAATAAAGTATAGCACTGCTTGTTCCACATTAGATCATCTTGCTGTCATGCAGCTGCTTTGCAAAGTGAGCACTTTACAACGTAGCTCTGCTGTCTGCACTGGCTCCAATTAGTTTCTTGAGAAGTGTCAGATATAGACTGAAAGACTGCTTCTTGCTTTCTGGGTGATAGCAAGCAGTTGTGATTAGCAGCTGTGCTAGGGCTAAAAATCTGAGCAGACTTGTAAAAAGAGATTAGGGAATTTTTCATGTTGTCCTTAGCACTAGAACTCCTATCTCTTGCTAGGACTAACAAAGCCTTGCTTTGTCTGTGGGGTTTGACGTTGTTAAGGCAGAGGAAGCTTTCGTAAGGAACTGACTTAAAAGGCACAGGATGATCTGGTGCAAGCAGCTGGGTTTTTTTAGAATACTGAATAAGCATGCCCTATGCTTTTCATGAGAGAGAAGTTTGGCTTTGAAAGAGAAAATGAATCTTGTTAGAAAAAATTTGCTTTCTTGTATTCTTATTTTGTACAGGGTAGAAACCTTGGTGAGGTGGTTTTACAACTGAATCTAAAGGCAGAAAGAGACAGAGAAGCAGGGAAAGAAATGTTAGTATTCATCTTACCTCTAGGTAAAATGAGGAGTTTGTCCAAAAACTGATCTCTGCTAATTTAGTTAGCAAAAGACAAGTGAGCAATTTCACTTTTTTGGCCAATGGTTTGCAGTTAGTGATGAGTTTTGAACTTCCCAAATGCTGTTTAAGGGGGTGGGAGGAGAAACAAGGGGGAGAGAAAAGAGGGCAGGGAGTAAAGGATGCAGAACTTGTATTTCTGATCAGCATGGTCTTCCAGGAACAGAAGTAGCACATTTCAAGCTGCCTGCTGGTTGCTTTCAGCGATAGCAGTCCCCTCTGGCATTTATGTCTCAAACATTCCCTTTGGCTGCTCAGCCTGAGACTCAATAAGCAAGGACACAAGCTACTAACAAAAGAAGAAATGTTTTACTTATTATTCAATCTTGGAGCAATACTTTTAGAGCACTTTCTTTGTTTATTCAACACAGGTAAAGCTAGTGCAGGCAAAAACAACATGGCGGATATATCAAGTCCCCCATATAATCTTTTTCCGTACAACTCTCCAGCACACGTACAGATCCTTAATTTAATCAGAGAGTGGCTCCCTGGAGTCTCCCCCATTAAGAATTCAGACAATCCATTTAGTCTGTCTGGAGGCACCCACATTTCTTCTACCCATCTTTTTTCTACACATTTGGATTCCCTCTACATATCAGCTTACTGGCCAACTTCAATGTCTAGAAAAACCCTGAAAACCTGACATGTGGTTTTCAATCAAGACCATGGAACAGACAGACATAGAGCTGGAAAGGAGCTCAAAAGGTCACCTGGTCCATCCCTCTATCCAAGACAGCATCTGTCATTTCTGACAGATCTTTCTCTAACTTGTTCTTGGAGATCTCCAAGGATGTCTACCTGAAAAACTCTTGAGACAATACGTTCCTTATCCTCCATTTTTTTCCCTAGTATTTCATATAAATTTTCTTATTGCAATCCATTATTTCTTATCCTGTCCACCATAGACAACACTCATTTACTTATCTGTCAGAACGTCCCCTTCCAGACCTCTCTTCTGTAGCCTAAGCATTAGGCCAGTCAGCTATCAGGTTGGTCTTTCCTGCATCAAGTTTTCTAAGCCCCTGATCGTTCCTGTGTCTCTCCTGTGGACTGTTACCAGTGGGGGTATCTACCTCCTTCTTGAAGTTCGGTGCCCAAAACTCAGAGTACTCTGAGTAGAATGGAAGAATAAGTCTCTGTCTGAGTGTTACTTTTTAGGGCTATTGTGAAGACGCTTGCTCCAAGTTCCTCAAAAGTGTCTTCTCCTAGGAGATGCTCCAGCTGGAGCTCAGTTGAAAACAGTATGCAGGGTCAACCCACTCATAAAGCTTGGTCTGTGGAGCCCTCCTTGGAAACTAACAGACCTATAGGACTCAAGTAGGCTGGTTAATGGTCTCTAATGTAGCCTGCGAAATTTGCAGTCTGTTATATGTACCTATGCTGGTGCTAGTCTATACCATCCTTCATTTTAGAGTGCCTTGCTTAATTGCTAGCAGAGCTAGCTAGACAGCCATTGTTGTTAGAGCAGAACAAAGTCCTGTGATAGGTGCAATCTGGGGGCAGCGGAGAGCAGAAGAGAAACATATTCCTTGCTCCCAAGTGCTCACAGAGACAGAGCTGTGCGCAAGAGAGGCTTTTCCTCAGGGCAGCTGGTCCTGCCTGCAACCATGTGAAACCCAGTGACAACGTAACTGGTCTGTCAAGAAATTTAGCCAGTGGAAGCACAGGCAAGCAGCTACCAAAGGGCCTTTGTACTCTCTAAGGTCATTGGTAGAGTCAGACTTTTCTCACAAAATTGTTTGTACATACATGTCTCATTTAGGAAGAAAAGGGAAACATTCCAATCTGAAGGAACAAAGACTTTATTTGATTTGCTGGTTGCTGTCTTGAAAGGCTCTTGTCAGCCTGATTTTGCCTACAGGGAGAGAATTGCCATGGTGTGACGCTTCCAGGCAGATGGCTGGAAGCAAGCACCAGGCTCAGCGTCTCCCCGCCAGCCCAGCTGTAGCTCCCAGATTGGAAGGATCTCACACTCTGCCTCTAGGTAGAAAATGTGAATGATAAGAGCCTGCCAGAAATGTCAACTCCTAGCTGCATGACAATTCCTCCTCAACACAAATTTGAAATAAAAGCCAGGTAAAATTGAAAAATTTCCAAGAAATATTATCTGATGGACAGTTATTAAAAGGGCATTTTCTACTGGAAAGAATGACATCCCTTTCATTTTGGCAGGAAATTGCCAACCATTTCTACTCATTGGTGCCTCAAAACTTTTCACTGTTCTTTTTCGGATGCCCCTTTCTTGTCAATGAGTTGTTGACTCTGACTCCCTCTTGTAACCCCTCTCTCAGTCTTTCCCACGAGCCTCATCCTGCTCACTTCACCAGTCCATTTTCCCTGCTACCTTCTTCCCCTGTCTTCAGTGCCCCTCTGCTTTTTTTCTCTGCAAGAGAAAAAATAAAGCAAACAGCAGAAGTTACCAATCAGAAATATCTTGATACTAGTGCTTGGAAATCATAGCATTGCCCAGCTCAATGATGCCAGCTTTCTTATTCTTTCTTATTTCACTCTTTCTTATTCTTTTTGCTCCATTCAGATTTAAAATTTTTGTGTCTTTTATGCTCCAATAGTTATACAATGCCTTGCATTTTGATATTTCAGTTTCAGCAGGAGTCTCTAAATGCAGATACAGGCTTGGATGAACAAAGGGAAAGTGGGGAGTGAAGGCAAGCAGAAGAGGGAACCATAAGGAAGCTGCAGATCTCCACTACTTCTGGTCCAACGATATATGTGATTGCATGGCTGGTACTGTCACAGCTGCACAGGCCCTCCATCAATGCACATTGTTACTGGATCTTGCTCCTCTTAAATGACATATATAATTCTATTAAAAAACATATCCTTATAACCATTTGTCTGGAATGGCCTTGTCCTTTATCTCTGTCACATTATCTGGGAAATTTGTTGGAGCCTCCCAGCTGGGAGCTGGAGGTTGCCAGCCTACCTGTTGCAGGTATCTTTCTTGGATAATCTCCCTGCCGCCAGAATGTGCTCTCTGCTGGGATAAAGAAGATCTTTGATTACAACTATAACTCTATTCTCTGTCTTGCTCAGCTACAATTTATTGCCAAAATCATGAGCAACCTGCTGTCTACTGACCGCATGCCACTGTTCACATCAGTTGACAATCATTGATCAGTACTTAGGGAAATACTTCCAATGCTATCCATTCAAGGATGGGAACTTGCTGGGAACTTGACTAACTTCCTGAGATACCTTATCATTCATGACTCACTCTGATGCACCTGTTTGTTTGTTTTGAAATGCTTTCCAGTGCTAACACTCCTGGGTGGAGTGTTACCCCTCTTTAATAAGGTGAAAAATGAAAATCAAAGTCTTATAGGCAGCTTGCATGGTTCTAGGCAGAGCAGGGTGTGATACTTTTTCTTTAGATTCCCTCTAAATCAAAATCAGCTTCTCTGGATCCCCTGCTGATATCTTCAATAGGAATTTTTAATGTGTGTACTGCAGGCCTCACCTTATGTATTTCTAAATATGTATGTGCATTTACGTGGGGTCAAGTAATGTGACGCTCAGCTTTGGGGGCACGTTTCAAGCACAAATAGTGTGTCAGCTGACTCACACTTAGGGGTCAGAGGGGTAAGTAAAGCTAGTGTGGAAGCATTGTTTCGTTTCCCTATACATCCAGCTTTACTTAAACAATCAGCTGCAGAAGTCACCACTTTCTGCTAGCTAGCACTGTTACCAGTAATTGCAAAAGCCATTAATAAAGGGTGGGGGGAGCAAGACACAAAAGGGAATAAATACTGTACATAGCCGGAAGGCCTTTCCCTCCTACACATATGATTCACTGTTGTTCCTTGCCTCACATGGGAAAATGTTGTCCTGCTGAATATGTACCTTAAAGGCAACTCTGCCTCAGAGACATCACATATGCATATTGATAACATGCACTTTGTAGTGCCTAGAGATGTTTTTAACGAGGTTTGCTGAAATGTACCAACAACTTTCTCTCTTCTCCTTCTGTATGCCACAGATGATTTTTAAATGTGTTTCCTGGTGGTCCTTATCCCCTATGAGAAAGCAAAAGGATGGCACAGACGGTAATTCAGGATGGCAGGAGAGGAGAGAAATGACTTTTCATCTTCCATAGCAGTGCAGGCTGGCCCGGACCTGGGGAACCTAGTTCCTTTGAAACCTCTAAATAAGTTGTTGGGGTTTTTCTCACAGTGCCTGGTGAAACATAACAACACTGCTTAACAGGACTATAAGGAGAGGGCCAGAAGAGAGGGTTGCTCTCCCAGTGCAGAAGCACTCTGCACAGGTGACATGGGAAGCCCATGTGCTATGGGGGGTCTGACACCCCATTAAACTCCATCTCCCTAAAATAACCTGGTCTGGCTCTAAGCCTTTGGTTAACCTTACTACATGATTGACAGAAATCTGGTAAAGCTTTCTTATTTTTTAGAGGTGGTGAGAAGAGCAGTGAACAGTCCACTGAATCCTTCCAAGACTAAATTTACAGTTTCTCTTTGTGTAGCACTTTTCCACTATGACAGTTGCAGTGGGCAATGCTAATGGGATGCTATGTGGGTTCCTCATTCTCTTATTTCCCCACAGAAAATCTCTCACTTTCTGAAACTCTTGGCCTATTCTTACTTTTAGCTGCTGAAATGATGCAGGCAAGCTGCTTGAGATGTCTTAGAAACAGCAGCCGTGATGGCTGCTAGATTATTATTATTATCATTTCTGGTTTGTGTTGGAGATCAGAGGACTTGCTTAAAGTGAAAGTTGCAAAACTTAAATATAAAGATCCACCCTTTCACAAAAGCTCCCTTCTTTGATTAATAAAATTTGTTACTGTAAGTTCATTCCTCAGCTTTGCATTGGGGAACATGATCACACCTATCTGTCCATAATAGCAGGGATTTTCATCTCATCTGAGAAAGCCTCTTCATGTTGAGAAATCTATAAAATTTCTAATATAGTTTAAAATATTTCTAAAAGACAATACCTTATCCCCTTTCTTCTTCTTCTTTTTTTTTGCTGCAAAACTAAGAAATGTTTTACTGAAATAAAAATTTGGATGTCCATTTCCATTAACATGTGACTTCAGCTGATGTTTTGATTTCTAGGTGTACCCAAATCCACAGGCTTCATCACTAAAAGAAAGGAAATTTTTTGGTAGCCTCAGATAAATTATTCTAGTCAGCATCATGAATGTACACAGACCCATTATTACTGGATTTTTACAGCAAAATATCTTTGAGGGAAAGCGCATCTTTACTTGAAACAGCCATACAAAAGCGGAACACACTCACACAGGGGCATACTCCATTCTTCACTGGTTACAAGTGCACAGAGACCACTTCTAAAAAAATAAAAATAAAAAATTAGACGATTAATCTGTAGAATATGATAAAGTTTGTGAATCACAGTATATGTTTGATTGCAAGAGACATCATGGCTCTGGACCAGGACTCTTAGTAACTTGAATGTTTTATAAAGAGAAGGCTGCTCTATGGATATTGACACAAACCAGGATCTCCCTGGGAACTCAGCAACGGTGGGAACGGTTGAGGAGACAGAGCCAAGGCAGTAATCCAGCACAACAGGAATGTCCAAATATCTTCACTGTGCACTGCCCACCTTGGCATATTTTCAAGCATCACTTAGCCCTAAATTTCCTGGATTTCTCCTGCTTGAGTTAGGGATAAATGCAGCATAATGGAAATGATGGCTTTCTCCATGATTTTGTTAAGTAGAGGTAGGTGTGTCATTTCAGTTTTGCATACAGTCCTTTAATAAACTATGCACGCATATTCTGCAAAATATACTTCAACTCTCATACAGCGTATTCATCTGAGTGTTATTCAGCATCAGCTCATTTATATCCCTGCAGATATATGGAGTGTTTCCCAGCCTTGAAAGCAAAAATCAAGAGACCGGAATTGGCAACTATTGGCACTCATTTAGGTAAGAGTTTTTGCTGTTTCTTGCACAGGTCTATATTATTTTTATCCTTTTAGGATTGAAAGAAGAGCTCACAAATCATTCTTTTATTTTGGAAACTGCTAGAGGGGAAGCTAAGGAAGAAAAATCAGAAGCCTTAAGGTAAAGTCTCAGGTAAGAGTGTTCACACTTTCCTTTGCTACATATCTTAAAAAAAAAGGCAAGAATGAAGAAAGACAAATAGCTCTAATCGGGAAGTTGGAGAGCGCTTACAGCCAGAGCAGAGATAGTTGCTGGGAACAGAGAAGACAATAGTGTGACCAGATTTCTAGCTGTGACACAAACCCATTTGTTTCGTTACTAGTGGTCGGTCACCAGTGCTTAGTAGTATAGTTCTGGTCCCAGAAAAGTCAAAGGGGGAAAGGCTGTGCTCTGTATGTGAAGCATTGCACCCACAGTAGCAGGTAAGTAGCAAAAAGGCTACCAAGAAGGTGAACTGAACAGTGAGCCCACATTGCCAAGATAAAGAAAGAGCCTCACTTAAAAAAGGTGGGAGAAGATATAACTAATCTCTCTGAATATACTGGAAGAAAACAGAAGGAAGAGGAAGTGGTATTTTAAACCAAGGACAATGTTGGTAAAGGACAAGTGAGTATAAGTTAGCCATGAACAAATTTAAGCTGGAAATTAAGGGAAGTTTCCTAACTATCAGATCTGTAAGCTCTGGAGCAACCTTCTAATTAAAATAGTTAGAGACAAACCACTTAGCATAATGTTAAGAAAGCTGGATGTGTTGGGTGAAAGGCACTATGTTATATGGTTACCTGGGATAGTAAAGGACTGGGCCCTGTAGCCCACAAGAGCCTTTCCCAGTCTGTGTTCATAATTAAATGAAGTATTTGGTTGCCACATGTCATGCTGGAGGGGGGGGTGTTATGTGAATGAACAGCCCAGAAGCACGAAATCCCTTCTGTTCCTCCTAGAGCCTCCCCACCCGCACTTTCTCCAGAACACAGACCTCACTGCAAACAACAAAATAAGTGCAAGGCTTGGAGAACAAATAAGCATCCTCAGGGGGAAGGGTGCTAAGCAATGAAACTCTCAACTGTTTCTGTGCAGGCCAATGAGAAGGGCCAAATCCTGACATCCTTGTTCCCATCAAGACAAATCCAAGTCTAATAGCTGTGTCAGCCACAAAAGGGATTTCTACTGGTATAGAAAACTGTAACAAGGTGACAGAAACTAGCTTAATTACAAAATTCTTTTAAAGTCATCGGATAAAAAGTCCAAAAGGAATGTTTAACTGTCCTCCCAGAAGCTGGGCAGGACTGGTATCTATATAACTACAGACAGCATCATCTTCCTCTCTCCATTTCTAAGTCAAGCAGTGCCAAGACAATTATGATATTTTAAATAGCTTTATCATAGCTTTTTAGCACCATACCAATGGGATTTGATTCAGTAGAAATCCAAGGTGAACATGCAGGTTGGTTTTTACTTGCTCAAAACAACTGTGCTTTTCTTTAGTAAATATCATACATCCTAACATCAATAACTGGAAGTATTGAAACTGCCTGATTATTATATCATTTAAATGAAAGACAGACTTTGGTAAGATGAACAAATATCGGATGAGCTGCAGCAGAAGCTGCCCTATAAAGAGAAAAAGTCTTCAGACTGTTTTCTTATTTGTTTTTTTTATGCTAAGGTGAGCAGGCATGCTGAAGTATATATAAAAGGCAATGAGCCAGGGGGAAAGTAGAAACACAAATACAGTCACAGTCAGAAATACCAGGATGTGCATGCACAGCTTCTGGGTACCGTTACGAACCTGCCCCCAGAATGACAGTTCATCACAGGAATAGCTTGTGCTCAGAGCATGCAGTGCGATCGGTGAGGACTAATGTGTACCATCATTTGGTACCAGGTTTTATTCTGATGGAGAAGCCAAGGGTTGAAATGGGGAAAGCCTTTATGTTCCTCACATGTATGAGGTCAGATCAGCTTCCGAACCAGAAACTTGAAGTGGTCAACAGATACTGGATCTCCAAGGCTGACCAGGAAACTGGGGAAGGGCAGAGTTTGTCCCATGACTCTTGTTTTGAGACAGTACCACATCACCGCAGTAAGAGATGCCACAGTCACAACTCTTGCCTTGAGCGCTCAGGAATTTCTATCTGCTTTTAAGCATTCGATGGACAGAGGAGTAATATCAAATAAACAAGTCTGATATGAAAGACGTGCAAGGATGAACTGTCTGAGCCCCAGACTACTCAAATTACGATTTGGTGGGATGGAAAATGCTGTGAGAACAGAAAAGTCCCCAGTGAGAACAGGAGGGCATGCCTGCAGTGAGTGGAGGTGTGCGGTGGGAGCATCGCACTGGAACAGGGGCCTCTGAGAAAGGGGAAGGGGCACAGTTTGAGACAACAAGGGAAAAACATCAGAGGAGAACAAGATATCAGATGCAGAGGGAGAGGAAGCCATGGGAACAGATCTAATGATAGAACACTGACTAAACAATGGCAATACTTCAGTTACCTTCTTACTCAAAATGCTGTAGCAATGCAAAGGAATATGAACTGGGCCCAATTTGTGTTGGAGCCAGTACAGAAACATTCAGTCAACCAACCTGATGTTATCTGTTAAATGCCATGCCTTTAATCAACAATCCTGTTTCAATTTCCATATGCTTTGGCATGAAGGCCGTATGTGTCATTGGCAAACACTAAACCTGATGACATACAGCCTCTATTTTAGTTTTGCTCACTGTTTCAGCTTCTTTGGCGCGTGGTGCATTCCTTGATGCTTTTGACATGAAGCTTCAAGTCTGTTTTCTAAGTATTTCACAGCACACAGATTTAATAATTTCTTCCCATATCTCTTTCACAGGAGAAAAAAAGAAAAAAAATAAAAAAAGGAAAAGAAAAAGAAAAAGAAAAAAAAGGAAAAGGAAAAAGGAAAAGGAAAAGGAAAAAAGAAAAAGACAAAGACAAAGACGACAAAATCCTAACCAAAGCAACTCCCTGCATGAACACCATTGTGCAATGATGAGAGAGAAAGCAACCGGTGTTGCCATAAGAGGGCACACTGCAGCTGCAACTTCAACACAGACCAGCAAATCTCTCCAAGGAATGAAAGGTGCCAGTTGCTTCCCTTCTGAGACAGTACAGTGTTTGTGTACTGCAGAAAGCGCAGAAGGCTTTCTGTCAAGCTTCCCAAGTATTTGTTTGTTGCTTTTTCCTTATGGCTGCATTGATTCTTTATCCTCCTTACTTCTTGGCCTTTTTACTGGGTCTGTTTGTTATCATCTCTTTCTGGCTTCTCCCTCCTCACCCTGCTTCTCACCCTTGCACTCTTTTTTGAAATGCTTTTGAGTGAAATTTCAAAGCTTGCAGTACCGTTACATTTAAAGTTAATATTTCTGGCTACAATTTTAATGGCTCTGTAACTTCTTGGGCTCAATGTATTACAGCCAGGAAGCACACAGAATTGCTTTGGAGAGTTTGTAGCTGTAGTAAGAGAGCAGAAAATGCTAGGTGCATGGAAAGACATCCTGTCTTGGGGTGGAGAGGTGTAAATCTCTCACTGTGTATCACAGGGGTCACATCTGCAGCATTTTTGCAATGAGTTCCAGGCCTCACAATGCTAAAAGAAGAGTGCAGACAAAAGTAATAAAAATGATCAATGAGCTGAAGGGATCAGCTTATAAATCAAGAACAGCAAGTGTTCTTTGATTAAAACAATATTAGCAGAAAACATGATACTTGAAGGCCACAAACTTCTTGGATAGAGAGAAAGTATGTAGCTTAGTAGAAATGGGTATAGCAAAACAGAAATAAGAGGAGGCTATTACAAATTATTCCTGATTTTCAGAGCAAGAACAGCAAAGTACTTTTCCAGGTAGGGTGGAAAAGTACAAATACATAGACTGTGGCAAAGGATCTGTCACTGTCAAGGGTACACTGGATGGACTTACCAATTTTTTCCCTAGTTAGTGACTGTGATATGTATCCAAGGGAGACATTAGTGAAGAATTACCTTTCTATTCAAACGGAACTTAGTATAGTGGTAGAGGATAATATTTTGCAAGTGAAAGACCAAACATATTCTGGAACATTCTCTTTTCTCTTTTTAAAACTCTGGTAACAAACCAAGTTCTCCTGTAGGTCCATAATATACACATTGACTCACAGTCATTGACTTATGGTTTCAGTAAAATTTATTGGAAGATTTCTTTTATCAGTGGGCTATTTCAGAACTTTAAATAGCATCATATGCAGCTCACACCTGGTTTGATGTGATTCTTGTTTTCCTGGCTGACTCTTCGTTGTTTTATGCTCCCTCTGCTCCCTGGGGCTGTTTCTTTAATCCCCTCTCTAGCCAATAGCCCTATAGTTTGAGTATCAGGCTCCTAGGACAAAGACCATTTCTTTGTTATACTATACAGTTTGTAGCACAGTGAAGCCCTGACCTCTAGGCTATCATACAACAGTTAATTCCAAATAATGATAATCTGACCTGCTGGTACAGAATATCATGTAATAAAAAGTGATAAACATTTGTGCCAAGGAGCAAAACTCACAGTCTTCCTAAATAAGTTAACAAGGCTATTACTACATCTCTGACTGCTAGAAATACCATAGTTTCTGTATATTGTTTTGAATCTGGTGATTGACAAGAAGACGAAACTATCTACTTTCCAGTCTTGTTCAACTTCTTCATCAATGACCTGGATGAAGGGACAGAGTGCACCCTCAGCAAGTCTGCTGATGATACCAAACTGGGAGGAGTGGCTGATACACCAGAAGACTGTGCTGCCATTCAGAGAGACCTGGACAGGCTGGAGAGGTGGGCGGAGAGGAACCTCATGAAGTTCAACAAAGGCAAGTGCAGGGTCCTGCACCTGGGGAGGAATAACCCCATGCACCAGTACAGGTTGGGGGTTGACCTGCTGGAAAGCAGCTCTGCGGAGAAGGACCTGGGAGTGCTGGTGGACACCAAGTTAAGCATGAGGCAGCAATGTGCCCTTGTGGCCAAGAAGGCCAATGGTATCCTGGGGTGCATCAGGAACAGTGTTGCCAGCAGGTCGAGGGAGGTGATCCTCCCCCTCTCCTCAGCCCTGGTGAGGCCACATCTGGAGTACTGTGCCCAGTTCTGGGCTCCCCAGTACAAGAGGGATGTGGCACTACGGAGCAAGTCCAGCAAAAGGCTACAAAGATGATTAGGGGACTGGAGCATCTCTCTTATGAGGAAAGGCTGAGAGAGCTGGGCCTGTTTAGCCTGGAGAAAAGACCGAGAAGGGATCTTATCCATGTATACAAATATCTGAAGGGAGGGTGTCAAGAAGATGGGACCAGACTCTTTTCAGTGGTGCCCAGCCACAGGACAAGAGGCAACAAGGCACCAGCTGAAACACAGCAAGTTCCATCTGAACATGAGGAAAAACTTCTTTACTGTGAGGTGACGGAGCACTGGCACAGGTTGCCCAGAGAGGTTGTAGAGTCTCCTTCTCTGGAGATATTCAAAACCCACCTGGACGCGATCCTGTGCAACATGTTCTAGGTGACCCTACTTGAGCAGGGAGGTTGGACTTAGATGATCTCCAGAGGTCCCTTCCAACCTCAACCATTCTGTGATTCCGTGATTCTGTGATACTTTCAAGTATTATGACACTAGTGTTCGATACCAGCAATCCCCTAAGAAATATCAAGATAACATTTGCTGTCTACAAGACATTACATGTTCTTAGCACCCTACATGTTGATTTTTAATCCAGTTGACATTGTAAATCATCATATATCCTGCTGCAGATGAGTTTAAGAAGTTGTGGACCTCACTAGCATGTTGTTGTCCTTTTGTTGCCTCCTGAACAAAGTCCTTAGGATTGATCATGAGAAAGCTCTTCAAATGTATCAGTGCAAACTCAGGCAGCTCAGTTTAAATAGTTGTCACATACCATTTAACCGAGGTCATTTTCCCAGGCTGAACACTCACTCGCTCAGTTCCAGGTTCTGCGGGAAGTAGGTAATCAGGAGCAAAGCGGAGGAACAGAGTAGTGATACCCAAATCCATTCCAGCTAGTTCTGTGCAAAGGTGTATGAATATATGCTGAAGTTCCTTGGTAACAGTCATCCCTCAGGAACATTAGAACTATTTTAACATCAGCAGAGCAAATGCATTCAATAGGAGCCTGTACAAAGAGAAATGATTAAAAACCAGTAGCTAGGAACCCATGCAGGTGAGCCTGGACTGAATTTATGCTTGCAGGGAGATCACTTAGTGAAAACATGCATATTGACAATTTCACAGGATTCCAATGTCTTTTCCTGTGTCAGTGATGGAAGGAAGGACCTGCAGACCTCTGGGACTAGAGCTCTGGCACCTAGATTTAGGAGGTTCAATTTTTTTAAGGAGCTTGGCTTCTTTACAGAGCAAACTTCAATTGGCTAACCTCAGCTCTAGTAATTAATTAGGACTCTAGAGTTTATCATCTTGTTATCTGAATAATTTATTTCTGCTGTCACTGGACAATACTGACTTATCCTTGCAGTACAATATTACAGCTTTGTTTCCATACATTAGTTTTACTGGGTAGATGACAGCCAGTATAAAAAAGAAATCTCATTTCTTAAAAGAGATTAGAACAACTTATTGTGGCCTCTGGGACTGTGAGCTCATCTTCAAGTTGGTCTTACTAATTAACAGCATAAACTGGTGCCTCCCTTATGAGATTGGTTTGCAACAGGATTTTGACAGAAGCTCTGAGGGTCACGTAAGGAATGTTCTGAGGGACTACTTAGGCTGCTAAATTGAATAAGAAGTACTAAAATATAGTGCAATTCCTAATGTGAAACACTTAATGCAAGATATTGCTTGCTGTGAAATGTCTTTTGAAGTGCCTACTTTCATGCTTTTTATTTCAGCATCTATTTTTAAAACAAATTTTACTCTTAGCACAAACATTTTTTCTGATAGTCTCTTTGCATTTGTGTTAGCAGGGTCACACTACACAGACCGCTCTACTGCCATTCTCTACAACATCTCTAGCAATTTATTTTAAACTTCATCTGAGATAGCTTACAGGTCACCTGAGGTCTGGCCAAGTATTATGTAGACCAAGACTTCTGGTATCAACAGATATCTCCCTGTACAGGAGGTTTTCCCAGATCCCATACTTTGCTGTGAGAGGAATGACCACCTTAATCCCCTGGCAGCATTTTGTTCAAGAGTCATTCCCAGTAAAGATACTTAGCCTGGCTCATTTATTACAGAACTACATCATTAAAAAGGAAGGGCTATTGCAAGTGTGTAACAGCGCTGCTACTCACAAGATGTTTCATTATCAGTCTAGATATATTCGTTAAATATCAGGGTCTGGTGTCATGAAATTACCTGCTCTCGTTGTAACAGGGGTGCTCACATGCACAAAATGTTTTTAATTTAAAACTCCGATTTTCAGAGACTGTTGTGACTCTGGGGCCTAGCACATGAATGGTAATGTTTTGGAGTTGGCACATCTGTTACCGTTCACAACGTTATTGCAAATCTTGTCCTCTAATGCATCACCAAACAGACAACACAAATTTAACTTCCCTTCTCCTTCCCTATCTCACTCCTTACTCACCAGTCAGCCCTTCTCTTACCTTTTTTAAAGCAGCTATATGCCCCCAAGTTACTCATTAACAATCTCTTTCAGCCTTAGACTCAAATTCCTAGGTCCAGAGCAGCTGAGAAACACCAGACCACCCATTGCCACCTCCTCAGTTAGAAGAGCTGGAGGGAGATCTATCCCATCAGCCACACCACATGTGGTTGAGCCAGCTTTCACAACCTGGCTGCTGTTTTTTAAGGAAGGGATCCATAGCCATAATAAATGCATATGATAAAGACAGTACTTTTAGCATGGCCCTTCTTTTAGTTTGTATGTAGGTCTGCAGAGAAAAAATAGCTGACCTACAGGAATGAAGCATCTGGGTTATGCAGATGTCTCTTAGGCATCAACATCACCAGTAAAGCTTGTCCTGAAAAAAGGAAAAAGAGATTTAAAATATCCTTGTATTTTTATTTATTTTTTGTCACTGGATTATCACTACCAGAGGAGCTCCAAACAGCTAGAAGAATCTAGGGAGCAGGGGGGGGAAAGATGCAATGAACTGGCTGGATCTTCAGGACTTCCTGATCTGATTTGACAAGAGACCAGGTTTTGTTTTCAAGAAGGTACAAAGCAGACAAGATAAAACCATTGTATTTCAGCAGAAGTGAGTTGTATTATGTCTGCTCAGTGCTGGTGTTCAATAATTTGATATTTACACAGAGTATTTGTAGCTTCATGTTAAAACAAACCATGTGGAAAAGGCTATTCCTGTAACAACTGTGAGAGCAGACAAAGTCCCGCTTTCTCTGATTTATCTGCAGAATAAACACTTTATGTTGGCTATAGAAATGTTAACAGTTGTAAGAGAGAAAATAACAACATTCAGAAAAGAAGAATGGGAGTCGTGCTGTCTGTATTATCTCCCCTGTTAAAGTTTACTATTTTGCCTGTGGAGTACCCAGACCACTTCAAGACTGCTTGAACATTTGTTTTTTATCTATATATATTTATATATATATGTGTGTGTGTGTGTGTGTGTGTGTGTATATATAGATGTATATTTAATTGTAAAATTGGTGTAACCATATCCTAGGACTGCAGGATTTAGTATCTGGAAGCTGTTTTAGCTATGGAGTGCCACAGGATTTGGAAGTGAGAATCGGAAAAATTTTATTTAGGTTCTCCCACTCTGTGGAGGTGGAGGTAAGAACTTTATTGCTGTGTTTGCCTGGCTCTACAGGAGCTGTCTGGGGAGCAGCCCCGAGCAGCACAGCTTGTTTCTTGATTTGCCAACTGCTCGTCGCCTGCTCTGCCTGCCCTCAGCTTGCCTCCTTGGTGACTCTGGCCATGCCTGACCCTGTATCTAACTTCTTGCTGTTGTATTAAAGCCACGGATGAGTTCAGGTGTGTGACATCCTGCCTGCACTTAATCTTTTGCCCATGGGGATGCTCAGAAGAGACAGTACCAGGGGTCCTGATGCTGGCAAAGAAACCTTCAAATGATTACATAGATGTATCCTCTGAGCTGATTCAGCCCCAAATTGTACAAGGCAATTTTTTTGTACATGACAAATCAACTGGGAGCCCTTTCCAGGGCTGAAGGATATGATGGGGAATTCCCATCCTCTGGCTGCAAAGCTGAAGATCAGTATCTAGGTTTTCATTTCATGTTTTTAGCATTATACATTTTCTACTTAACCCTGAAACCTTTAAGTGATGTTTGACTGTTGACTGATGTTTGTGTTTGCAGGGATATAACATGACAGTTTTTAGGCACTTTCCAGTATCCCAAACTCCAACTATGCCATATACAACTGCCAGAATAGGATTTTCTTCTGTTAGACAATGTTTACATTTTATTCTCACAACCCTTAGCCCCTCAGACACAGAAAATATGGAAACAATAGAACTGAATATAAGAAATACAAATACTATTTATAAAGGCAATTGTATCAAACATGCAGGTTTTAAGAATAAATTTTAAATAATTAGCAAGATGATGAGAAAATGAATAAAAAGGGGGGGACTTAAAGGAAAAACTTAAGTCCATCTTGAAATAAAGCTCACAGAAATTTTGTGTGTTTTAATATGGAAGATACCAGCTAAAGTAAAATGAAGATCTGAATCAGAAGTTCAGATGTTTGCAGCTTCATTGCAAAAACCTCAGCAGTTCTCAGAGATTCCCAACCCCAGTGAAGGGACAGCTATCTATACAGGAAACATAGACAAATGGAGAAGCTGTGATAGAGGATGCCATTGGGTACTGCAGAGCAAGGACATTACAACAGCCAGAAACTTTAAAACATCCTCAAGTCACAGTCTTTGACCACAAAAAAAGGATAGTGAAAGACTTTGCTGGGTGAGAAACAAAACAGTGGTACTTAATTCTGTAAAGTGAGGATTTGACTTGTGTAAAAGATAAAATTAGGAAGTCCTGAAAGGAACACAGATCTCTAAGAGGAAAAAAAGACCAAAAACTACACAGAAAACAACAGATGAACAGTATTTTCCTAACTGGAGAGAGAAAAAAAATCAGTTTGCTTTGACCTTTTCCTCACCACTCAGACACAATAGCAATAGCTTCTGTATATAAACCTTAGATGCTCTTCAGCTATACTCGACTAAGAGATATTTATTCTAGCTCAGGAAGGCTAGTAGTAAAAGCAGTTGGGGTATACTTTATTTACACAGTGATAAATTAACCTATGGAGCGCATCTCTAAGGATAGCTCTAGGAATGACTCGGATGCAGAGGGATCCAGAAGGACTTTTTGACCTTCTCTTTTGCAGCTCCCTCTGTGCCATTTGCTAGGCTTTTCCAAAGCTAAAAGGTTGGAGGACACAAAGCTTTATTCCCACGTTTTAGTCTCGAGGCTACAGAAGCTTCTGCATTTATGCCCGAGCAATGTTTTCCTCCAGTAAATGTGAACTGTGCTGGGCAGCTGTGGAAGGAAGGAAAAAAACAGAAAAGCTTTGTGTCTGAAACATTTGCGTTTGTGTGCATCCTGCCCTGTACAGCTGGTCTGACTCAGCTCTGAGGAGATGCTGTGCAGCTGTTTCTCTGGAGCAATACCTGTGGGCAAACAGCAGCAGAGTCCAACATCTATGTACATCTTCCTGATCTCTGGAGTTCATTTTGTCCCTACTCTGTCATGTTTAATCAGGAAACATTAGGCTTTTTCTTAGTGGATATTCATGTGCATAAGTTCAATACTTACAGGGCCAACCTACCATTGTTCCAGTTTTCCTATTGACATTTTTCTTTCAAATCGGAGCCCAGGGACTTGCCACAAGCCCAAATCCAATCTTTTCAAATTTGCTTTCTTCCTTGCTGGGACACTGTTGACTCCGTTGCAATTCTGTAAGACTGGGTTCAGCTGGTGTAAACTGACTTCATCTCTTCAGTGAAGCTAAGGAAGGATTTAGCCTCCCTTCTCTGATGTACTGTACAGATCCAGCAAGTTGAGGCAGATGAGAAACACTCTTCAGGGGGCAAATCTGCTGCTGCCTAGAAAAAAATGCTCCAAATCTGAAGTGGCAGTAGCCACTTGAAGAAGCCTGGAGAACGAGGCTCTAGATACTAAAACATCTAATTCCAGCTCTGATGAGCTCATTTTGCTAGCAAAGCAGGGAATAAAATAAAATAAACAAAACATGCATTCTAGTCTGAAGGCAGGACCAGCTATCTTCAGCTAGGCACTGGGATACCATGAAGATGAGGATAGTTCAAGCAGCGGAACAAAACAGTGTTGATATCAGTGGAATTATCAAATGAATTTTTTGAGAAAAAAAAACAAATGACTCTGCAGTGCCCTAAGCTATGCTGTTCCAAAGCAAAGCAGCAATTCCCACAGAATAAGTGGGGCTAATCATAAAGTAGAATGGGATAACAGTAGAATATTTACGGTGCCAGAAGGTTCCAAAATGTGTAAATTAACCAATTTTTAAATTGTTCAAATGTGGAAAAAAAGGCTTCTGGCAAATGATCCTTGAGAGGAAGAGTAGCAGAACCCAAATGGTTCCATGGTGGTGGTAGGGTGACAGGCATGACCCCTCTTCAAGCTGCAAGTCATATGGCTTGGAAATAAATGGAAATAAATGACTGAGTCATTAGGATCCCAGTGGAGCATGCAACAGTCTCAGATGGGAGCTGATCTCCCGTGATTTCCACCGCTGATCTTGTCCACTGCTGGGAAGGAGCAAATCCGGTGGCTGTGCAAAGCTGTGCATTCATATGCAGCTTGCTCTTTCACGCGGACACAGAGCCTACTAATACAAACTTTCAGACACTGAATTTCAGCACTTTCTAAGGAGATTCATAATCAAAAGGGAAGTAGAGATGAAACATCATATGCAGGCAGTTGCTATGCACGAGTGCAGAAAATAGACTGGGATTGCTGTTTGCCAGGCATAACCAGTGAGCCCAGTGGAAAGCTTGTGCCTCTCTTTGTTGTACCCAGCAAGGTGAGAGCCAAATAGTATAAGCTCCCCTTCAAAAGAAGCTTGTGACAGGCTTTTCTAGCTAGATTATTTCGCAGCCTTTGTACTTGCAAGGAATGCTTTTCTAATTGGGAAAGAAAGGTCAAAAGACGTTAATAGTCAAGATAACAGTTATCAATCTGATAAAAATAAAGCAGCTTATGAAGTCTGCAACACACCACAATCTGCAACAGATAAAGGGGTTTAAACCCAAAGGAGGGTTATAAGGAAGCTGCTAATGGGTGTGTCTACTCTATAAGTTTTCTTTTTAAGCAAACGACAAGGCCACAATTGCCGTGTGCAGTGGTTGCTGCTGAAGCCTGTGTCATCCCTGGAGCTTAGAGCGAGGCCATCACTCAAATCAAGATGTGTCACAGCTTGTCCTTCTCTGCACTACCTAATGGCTCAGGTGTGATCCCACCAGCCGACCTACAAGCCCATGTACAACAGGGACCACATTTTTGTCTTGCAAGTGACACCACAGTGCCAGTGCTACACTACAATGCTCTTTGCCCATGCTGTTGCTTTCCTGTTACTCCTAGGACCTTGCTGTCCTAACACTGGAGATAACTAAATCACTTTGCCTTTCTAACTCTCCTGACACCTAGATTCCTGTTTTGTGAGTGTCCCAAAAATGTCCAAGTGGCTCCTGCCTTAAGTGACTGTGATTCAGAAGGACATGATGTTGTTCTGCCTAAATTCCCTTGGGAATCTGTTTTGGTACGGTACATACAGAGCATGTGTATAGTAAGATACATGTCCCCTACCCCCAAGCCTCCTGTGAAATAATGGTGTGGTGGACCCTGTGGCCATACCCAGCATCTCACGATGTTAAGATACACTGCCTCAGCAAGTGCAAGACATGGGGTTAGCTCTCTTTGCATGCTGAGGTGATTTCGAGCTGGGAACCCATGGGCTAGGCACTCTGCCCCTCACGAAGACACTTTCCAGAAAGGATCTATAAGGTTGGCAGGACAAAAATGGAGCACGACTCTGGTGTAGCAGTTAGGGTATTTTGTGTTCTGAGTACAGAGCCAGGCAACCAAACCGTATTTGCTACAGGGCCTCATTTCACTTGCCTACGTTCCTTATGGGAGCTGGGTCTTAAAACCCATGCCTTAGTGAAAGGACCTGTATTGCAAAGGAGCTACCAATATAGCAAAGTGCCTATATCATTTCTGAAAAAGACAGTGAGGACACTTTTGCTACGCCTTAGCTCTCCACTGTTTACATTAGTTTTAAATCCATCTAGCAAAATCTATGATAAACATATACCAGCAGAGATTTTGCTCTAATTGGTTTAGTTTGTTTTCATAAAGATATTCAATCACTTTCACTCATCTCTTCATTGACAGAAATATTTTCCTACTGTAAATCATCCATTCTCAGTCACACACACTTCCAGACTCTTTTTGGACATGTGCTATTTGTCTGATTGTTTCATTTTTTTTCCTTATACTTAGTCATGAGCTTTAGGATTTTTAAATATTTTCCAGCGACCAAATGATGCCTTTTCTTTTTTTGAACAGACAATTTATTTGCAACAGCAGTGTGAGATACAGCAGAATACAAGTGGAAATCAGATAAGCATGCAGTATTTTATAGCATATTCTTCAATAGATTAGTCCAAATATCACATAAGGAAATTTTAAATCCTATAAGATTAGTTTTGGTATTGTGGTGACTTGACATTTCAACAAGATGCAGTCTTGTGGAAAAATCCATGTATTTAACCTACTTTACCCCATTTGCCCTAAATTACAGAGACCATATCACTACGGCTTAGATCATAGAACTGGGTAACAAATATTTCAGTCTATATTTGTATCATGTCTGTTTAGTAAGTCCTCAAGAAACTCAGATACACGCAGGTTGATTTGAGATACAAAAAAATTTGTATGGTGTTTCCACCTCTCACCTTGGAAAGAAAGGTTCACAATGTAAATTCTCACGTATTTTATTTAGATTATAAATATTGGATGGTGTATAACATCTTGTTAACATGGGCTAGCATAGGCTGCAGATAAAATGTTGCAGGGCACAACAGCAACTGCTCTGTAACCAGGTACTAGAAAGATATAAATCTTATTTGAAGGTTATCTAGCTTTTTAAGCAGCTACTGTGCTTAACTATTAATAGTCAGAAATAAGACACATTTCAGAAAAGCTCATGTACTAATACAGGTGAGAAACCTAAGCATTTTATGTGATATGCAGTGTCTCACTCCTGCTTCCACTGAATGAAAGATACAGCCCCCAGTACTTTAATAGGAGAAGGATTATGATATCTCAGATGCCATAGGAAGCTTATTTCCCCCCTCCTGAGAGTAGTTAGAATTTGGCTGATAAACTCCTTAGGGTCTGTATGGACCTGAAAAGTATTTGTGTACCTCAGTGTAACCCACCTTTTAGTTTCATCTTTTCTCTTCTGAAGTCCAGTAATTAAATATTTTGAACTCATTTGTTAGAATGTAAAAATAATGTTGGAAACAGTCCTGCCTTCATGAAGGAGCAAGAGGCTCATCCATCTTTTAAATTTTAGGACTCGAGAATTATGACAACGTGCCTAGCATGCTTACTACGATATCCATCTCCCATCATAAACCAAAGACGTTTACCATTTCCCACCTCAACCAACAAATACTTTTAGAGGACATCAAGTTATATTGCTAGCTGCAATTTAGAGCTGAAGGTCTTTTAACATAAATCTAACTCAAACAGTATTAAAATATATGTTTTAAAAATCATATTACGGCAAAAGTACTTGCAGGTCATGAAAAAGGTCACACCAGTCTATTATTTAGCCAAATGTAATTTTATGTTGATGATACCACTGCAAAACAACTTAGAGAACAATGTAGCCCTGCAGGTTAGAGCTGAATCAAGCCCTGAGGCATGCTGAAGTGTGGTATTCTCTTCCATTAATGGTGATCTCTTGTGATGGGGTAGAACCAACAGTGATGACAACTACTGCTAAGAATTAACTTTAGGGTGGGTCATAAAACTCAAGTTGAATGCATCTACTTCTAGAATTAAGCATCTTGCCCAAAGGCTCCAATTTTGCCGAAACCACAGTGAAGTGTATGAGAGGAGCCATCAGGTCCTGAAGTAGCCCAGGATCAAAGAAACTTCTCCATGAATCCTCTTCAGTGGGAGCAGGAGCAGACCTACCATATCTCACCTTCCTGCTTATGTCTACAGAGAACATACTTTACCGACTAATGTCCTGTTTATTTTGGCTTCCCCTCTTTCCCCTGATCTTTGCTCAGCAGCCTGTACCTTATCTCCAATACTCTTTCTGTGAGGAGTTCTTCTGCGACTGGTTCCGAGAGTTTGCCACAATTCATTAATGAAGAAGAAAGAGAAAAAAAGTCTCCTGACTTAGCTAATATTATACTAGTGTTATGCTCACCTCAGCAGCAGAATCAAGCTGGGTGAAGAAAATACGCATCACGTCATTTGTGTAAAAGGACCGTTAAACATAAAACAAGTCACAGCTTCTTATTTAAATAATACCATGCAAAATTCACAAATTATGAGCTTCTACAGAGTGTTTTTAAATATCAAAATGCAAGACTTCTTAACAACCCACCAGGGCTACATGCATTACTCTTTACTTTATCCCCTGAAACTGTGCAAAAGGTTTATCAAAGTGCCCCTTTAACAAATATGGCATTCGGAAAAAAAAAAAAAAAGTTAGAGCATATGCCTAAAGAAAAAAAAAAAGCATAAGTTTAATACTTTCTCATTTAATGTATTTAGCCTGAAATTTACTTATCCAAGAGGAGCCATGTAGGGGGTCTAAACACCACATCCGTGTTGCCCTCCCCACAGGAGACTTGCTCCTTGCTGCAGGAAGAACCTCTTATCTGTCATTTGAAATGGTGTCTTGAAAGCCCGTAACCACACTCATGCTCTAGCAATGCTGTTGCTGTGTCATGTGTACAGCTGAGAACAAATATCCAGCTATTTTACCAGAACCCACGGGTAGCCACTGCTGCGATGCCTCAACAAGTATGAGATGGAGCTCCTGGGATGGCTCATGTGCTGGAGGAGATGGATGGTGTGAGGGGGAACAGGGCTAGGATGGGTTGCTCTGGGAAATGCAGTCCCATGCCCACACATGCAACGTGCCATGCAGTAACTTAGGGAAGCTCATTCCCATGCCTCTGTGTGCCACATGCTATGTGACCACTCAAGGAAGCCTAGTCCCATGCCCATGCATGTCACATGCTGTGCTTGGCCTATAGGCCAAAGCTGCAGGGAGCAGGAAGGAGATCATGGCCAAACTGTGAGCGCCTGGCGGAGTCAGGAATCTCACACTCAATGCAGGGAGCTTGTGTGAGCCTCTCTAACAGGGCTTTTAATACAAGAAAAGTGAGACCAGGAAAATGAACATAACAGGATATGCTAGGATATCCAGTGTTATGAGCTGGGATAGCAGAACTGGCCTTGGATCATAGTGCACAGATCTGAGTTTAGTAGTGCTTTATTGTCTCATTAGAAACATCTAATTCCCTCTAATGAAGATTGCATGTGGAGTAATGTCAAAGAGCAGGCGAGTCTATTACAGGCCGCAGTCAGGACCAATGCTTTTTTTCCCCCCTTATTGCCAAGTAGGCAGGAATAGGTTTTCAATTTTAAAATAAAATCCATACAGTTACAGTAATAATGAGGCTTTGACTGCTCTGCAGCTGCATATTGTAAAACTGAAAGCAACTGACTGAAACAAAAGCCAGTAATAAAGTCAGCAACAGCTTTATAGAAATGTTTTGTTGGGTTGGTTATGTCTAGTGAAATACTTCTACAAGAGAAAGACTAATTACTGATCATATTTCATTCCCTTTCCCCCTAAAAAAACTTTGTAAGTGCTTGCATTTCTTCCTAACAGATTAAAAAAGCTTTGCCAGAGATGTAATTAAGACTATAGCAACAGCGAAACAAGCATGGAGCCTGTTCAACTAGAGATCAATTACAACAAAAAGCCAGAAGCAGTCATTTTTATCATCTGTTATAAAAAAAAAATATTTCCCAATCAGTGTTTCAATACAGTTAACAAAAGTTAAAAAACACTCTACATTACTAATAAATTTAAAAAAAAAATCATATCTCCAACCATCTTGTAAGAAAGTAGATAAGTAATTTAAACCTTTAGTTTACATAAATTGGCACAGAAATGTGTATTTGAACAAGTGCACTGAAAACAGATATGCCTTCTTTTCTTCTGATATCTCTTGAGTTATTAAGTAACAGGAGAGCCTTCATATTTTCTGCATGACCTTGAGAGTCTGCTAGCACTAAATAGTCAATAGTCAAACCTCAGGAGAATGTTTCACCAGAAAGACAGTGACATGAGCTAGCATGAAGAACAGTCAAATGCTTTGCAGCCTTATTACAGTAGCTTTTAATTTTTGATTTCAGTGTATTTACTCCTGGGAAGGTATAAAAGTAATATATTTATACTGCAAACCAAATGAGTGAGATTTGACAAGGTGAAAATTTTTTTAAATCTATAAAATATTATTTTTTAAGAGGTAGTTTGCAAGGCAATAATGATGTATGCAAATGGAAACAACACTCCTTTGCTTGACTTTGGATAAAAGTCTTAAATACCATTGATGTTGTCCCTGGACCTAGAACATCTTATCCATCAAGCGTTCTTTGCTAATCAGAGTTGACAACAGCCAATTAAGTGTCAGAAGAACAATCTGATAAGTAGGTCTTTATGTCTATAGGCATTTTCTGATATGTCTTAACTGTCAATCTGGATGTTAAACATCTCTATCTTCAACTCATTGACTGATTTATTAAAGCAGAATGCTTTCATCTCTTTTTTGACTTTGGAGATGTTCCATAAAGAAGGAGAGTAAGAGAGTAGGGACATCTCTTAATTTGGAATAATATGTGGGGAATCCTAATTGTGGCAAAATTCTAGTATTCCTTCTGATCAGTACAGTTTGGTGATGCCACTACCATGTTGCTGCCTGCACCATACCTTTTATGAAATGGTAGATGCTCAGTTTACAGGAGATCTGTTTCTTTAATAGGTGGAAGGATATCTGTGGACATGCTAGCAGGCTGCTCTCTGCTTTCAGTGCTCCTTGCTAGTCATACAGAAGACAGTACCTCACTGGATGGATCTCTCCCCTTCTTGTCTTCACCCCTGTCAATATCAATCACATGAACAACTCCAGGCTTCAGGATCAGGTCATCGGTCTCTACATGGCTCCTGTTGTCATCCACCTCCATGTATTTCCCTTTGGATGGCTGGGTGGCCTTGCTGAAGACATCTTTAAAACGGCGCTTGAGTTCAACATCTGGGCAATAGACATATTCATAAAGAGCACCAGCAAGGACTGCTCCAATTATTGGTCCTACCCAATACACCTGCAAAGAGAGGTGGAAAAACACAGGCATGAAGCTATAGAACAAAGAATCCTGCGTTCTCAGACAAAAACAGATCACTACAGATTTCATCCAGAACACTTCTAGCAAAAAGTCCTGGTGCAGTTGTTTTAATCAACTCTCCTTTCTGGAAAGCAGTCATAGTTCCCTGGATGTCATGAACAAGCATGAATGTGCCCTCATAGCACGTCTACAGGGCAGAGAAGTGTAACTACCCTAGCTTTCACAGCTGGTGACCTGGAGCTGAGCAATCATACGACTTCTAAAGTCACACAAGAAATTGGTCAAAAGCCAAAGACTTAAAGAGTTAATGTCATTACTGTCATGTTGTGGGTTTCTTCTGTGTTCTTGCATTTATCTCTGCAGGTCTCAGTCTCTCTCCCTCTCCAAACATATTTTGTCCTCTTCAGAAATACTCACTAGGCATCTAGGCTCCTGCAGGTGTTGCTTTTCCCCCCCCAAAAAAATAAACCACCACACCACACTCCTCTCAGAGTTTAGGCAGTGTACCACAACAGAGCAGCCAGGACAGAAGACACCTCTGTAGATGTGTTAGTGAGGTAGGGTTACAACTTCCCTGATGTCCGAAGATTTCCATCCATGTATCTGGTAACCAATCTACCGGGGCAGACTGGCAGAGGAACAGTGAAGCTATCCATGTGGATGGACATGCAGGCATCCTCTCTCTGACCTACCTTCTTCTGTTAATAGAAAGCAACTTTTTTTCCCTCTTTTGGGAAGATTTAATGTATTTAACTTTGTGCAATAAGACAAAATACAGGTCCTTCATCATCCTTCATTGGTTCAACTATAGCTATAAAATTTCTCGAGGTAAAAAAAGGCCATAGATCTTTATGGAGTCCTACATGACTTGTCATATACAGCTCTGTAGTCACATACAGTTGCTCTGGAATAGCTTTGCTTTTACACTACCAGAGGCAAGATTATAAAGAAACAGGCCCATATCTTCAAGGAGAAACAGTTCTGTTGAGCTTTATCGATATGTCTTTTTTCATGAGGCCTTCCCTAAATTTTGACTGCTTATTTGTCAGTTGTAGCTAACATATTTGTGCTGCTTGCAGGATGACACAAGAAAATAAACACCAATGCAGCAAACTGATTTTCTTGCTGCATTTTCACCCAAGAGGATGATAAACCTATGAGGAAACAAAATCTTTCAAAGCATATAAACAAACAAAACAAACAGGTCTACTTCAATGTTTAGGACTCACAATTCATAAAGAATCCAACTTTGGCTTCTGATCCTGCAGAATCCAAGGGACAGTCAGACACCTGATTATCTTAGTTGAATAAGCAAATACAACAGATATACTCAACTTTGCAGGGTACCTATTTATTTCAGTACAACCTGTAGCAGGTCCATAACATTAGCAGGTGCAGAAGCCCACTAGGCTTCTGTTAATAGCATGCTAATGTCACTGAAGGAGAAGAAAAGGCAATTTTTCCAAATGACCAGGAGAGCAGTTAAGCTTGTCCTACAAGTTTCTACATGGTGCATTTGTTTATTGTTTACAGCTTTAGTTATAAATTACAGACTGCCTCAGAGTATGGATAATTAATCTTGTGAAAAACTACAGCAGTTTTCCATATGAACAAGCCATTCACTGATACCAGGGTAAATCTGCTTCAATAGGATAACTCTTGGGAACAAAGTTACACACGGTATCATGTTTGCAGAATTGGAGCCTTAGGGCCTGAAGACAATGCTATTTCTGTTATTAGTGGGAGCAATGTGGGCTCCATATTTTAAAATTAAGAAAATCCTTATATGCACTGTAGTATGCAGCTTTTTCAGTACTACCTGTAAGTGTCCCTAGAAGGGCTTGTCGTATCTTTAATTAGGTGAAGCTGAACTGCAATACGTCTCTCCCTATAAAATGTGTGTGTGTTTTCTTTTTTTTTTTTTTTAAGAAGTTTAATAGTGGGATGATATAAAAAATGACTGCATCATTCAAGATCCATCTATCAAACGGTTTCCTGCACAAATACTCTTAGTTAGGCTGATGCTTGCTAATCAAAGCAGATAACATCTGATCTGTCTCGTAAAGGCCAGACTGCAAACCCTTCATCTCTCACTGGTGAGCATTTGTTGAGGAAGGTTCTCTCCCTGCAACCAGATCAAGGTCCCCTGCTCTCAATTTATATGTCTGCTGCAATTTGCTGTAGAACCAGGTGAAATGCAAAGCCAACAGAATTACTTCCATAACTTCTCACCAGCATGACCGGGGCTTTGCAATCTGCCTCAGAGGATTTTTCTTTCTAGCAGTTCAATTCTTTCAGTCTCACTGGATTGCTTTTGTGTTGTGAGCTTCTTGCATGATTTCCTTCCTACCCCAGTTACTGCCTCCACAAAAAGACCCTCAAATAGCAAGATGCTGTCCCACCATACTTCATGCAACACCAAAATCCTAAGCAAGGAGCATAATTGTAGCAGAGCTTGTGGCAGGTCAGTGTCTGTCTTCCTCAGTTGATGGCTTCTCTGGGATATGCTAGGATAGAAAACTAAAAGCAAGTGATGTATGAAAAATCCTGCTAGCTGTTTGTTGCTATGGTGAAGGAAACATGAAAGCCATTACCCATTGGTTTTCCCATTTCCCCATGATGACAGCAGGTCCAAATGATCGAGCAGGGTTCATACTGGCACCAGTGTAGTTGATCTAAAGAAAAGACAAAATTTTAAACCTATTACTAGCATCTCAAAGGCAGTTATACAATTTCTGTTAGGTCCCACTGCCACAGCCACATCTGGACACCCAGGTTTTGCATGGCTTCTAACCCCAGTAGCATGTATTGCTGCTCTCCAGGGTGTTGCCACAAAGGTAACAAAGCCATCACACAAGCAGGCAGACAAGCTCTGAAACAATGTCCCGTCCAAGGGAACCCTCCCACTGCTTTTTAAAGGGCTTTGGCTTGGATCTGTAAAGCAGTACAGATGAAAGACTGCAGAAGTTTCCACCTATTTCTGAAGGAGGCATAAAGGGATAAGGATTACATTATTTAAAGGAAAGCCATTAACTTACAGCAAATAAATGTCCAATTGCAACAGAAAATCCAATTGCTAAAGCTACTGAACCAGTGACATCACTTCGTTTTGAATCACAGCTGGCAAAAATAGTAAAAACCAGCTGGAATGTAATTATCAGCTCCACCAGGAGTCCATGTCCGGCAGAAAGATCTCCATGTACCTGCAAGAAGAGAAAGAAACATCACAGATGAAGCAACTGTGAGCTTATAAATCAAAAAGCCAAATACATTTTTTTTTAGTAAAGATAATTTTTAAATTGTGCACAGTAAAAGGCAACAATGAACAGGTACAGATTCATGTTTTGTTGGTTTTTTTTTTAATTTGAGGGCCATGGAAAATTACTGCAGGACTGACAAAAGAAGTCTTGACAGTAACTTTCAACAAGAACTTCAAAGCTAGACTGCAGAAGTACAGTTTATTTTTTACACAGGGATTTGCAAATGCTGCACTTCACCATTTTTTTTCTTGGGAGCACTGTAATTTACTATTCAATTATAAATTCATTAATTATCCCTGACTTAATTAATTTAAATTTCAATTAAAAATTAAGCAGTGTGCAGCTCAAGTGCATTTTTAATAAGTCCTGCAACAGGGCTAACTGATGGCATTCCTTATTAGTTTAGAACAAAGCTGAAATCTAAGCCACAATCTATTTCAAAAGTGTGTCATTTTAAATTGATGTTTTTTCAATCCCCATCATAATGGCATAGAATTAATTTCCCCCTCCCTGATCCAACAGAAAATGGCATATATTATTTAAGTGGTATATGTAAATTAACATTACCTGCTGTTATCAGATTTGGAGAAGTTCTAGAAAAGGAAACTTCCATAAAAAGAATGGCTATACTGCACCACATCAACCCATCCTAAGAAGAGCTTTAAGCCATGTCTAGATGTCGTAAATAAACCAGCAAAAGCTCCTTAAATCTCCACTTGAGTGCTCTTTATTCTGCATGACACTGCTTACATTTTCTTAGATTCTTAAAAACTAGTCTACTTCAAGAGCAGAAGCTATTACCGTTGTGACTCCCAGGCCGCCCACCACACTGGGAGGCGTGACGAGGTAGAGGATGCCTGCCCCCACAATGGCCCCCAGGCACTGGGCGACAATGTAGAAGATTGACTTGGCGAGGCTGATCTTCCTCGTGCAGACCATCGCAACGGTCACCGCAGGGTTAATGTGGCCTCCGCTGATGTGTCCGAAACACTGCACCATGGTCGCAATGCTGAGTCCAAAGCAGAGAGAGATAAGAACCATATCGACAGGCAGGGGCTTCTCAGATCCGCCCCAGTTGATTGTAGAGCCGAGGCTGAGGAGGACAAAAATTAGCATGGCCAAAAACTCTGCTGAGACGGCTTTCCAGAAGGGTTGAGTCCAGACTCCTTTGAATGCCACCATGATGCTCTCACACTTGCACAAATGTCCACACTTACTGAAAAGGAAAACAAAACTTCATCAGAAGTCACCAAGTAAGCCTTATGCCCTGCTGTTGGGAAGTGTTATCTGGCAGATGTTGGAGGCAAGGCAGCGATGATGAGCATCCTCAGAGTGGGACAACAATGGACGTGTGCCCTGTCAGAGCGGGCTGCCCTTAGACCAGTGTTCAAGAGGCTACTCTTAGCACAGGACAGAGGCGATTAATCATCACCTGTGATAAGTCTGTGTTTATAGATTCAGTTCAGGCAAAGAAGCCTTTATATTTTTTTGAAATAAAGGAGTGTGAAAATAAGTGTGTTGTTCTTCTATACTAGCTGAACTCTGCCCAGCTTAGAGTCTGTAAAACACTACTACTTTCAGTGGCCTGTTTACCATCATGCTCATTTAATCAGTGAATATCTATCATCTTTTTCTCAGCAAATCCGTACTTTTTACCAAGCATGTACAACAGTTCAGTAAAAGGCAGCATCTCAGCCAAACCCTGATGATTCTGATAACACCGCAGTTTGGGACATTGGCCTGGAGTTTATAAGAGAAAGTCTATTTGTTTCAACACTCACACAAAGCAATACTTCAATTTATATTTATTCAGAGAGCAGTTTTCTCACTGTGGACATAGGGTGAAAATTGAATTCAGCCAGGAAAATACAAGCAATCCTAAATTCTGTCTTTTGAATCAGTCATGCAATCAATAAGATGCTTTCTTTTGGACTAAAGGCGAAGGTTAAGCAGTGAAATAGAGCAATATTTACTGTTTGTTGTGTGTAGAGCTCTGAGGCAAAAAAGTGTCTTGGTTTTCCACCCTGTCTGAAGAGGCTACTTACTAGTCTACATTGCCTTCCTGATGAGTTACAATTTTGCTAGATGCTCAGATACCTATGAAACTGGGTCACCAAAGAAAAGTTATTTGCTGTATTAATAAATTAGGAGAATAAGCCAAAAGGGAAGCATTTTTAATGAGTTTTTAAGGAATACTAACAAGATTCTTCTTTAAAAACAAAAAAACTCCAACCTCTCAAAAAAGAAAAAAAGAAAAAAGAAAAGAAAGAATATTGAGCTGCTACATTTGGAGCAGAATTTCAAGTCGAAGGATGGAAGAATTTAATGCTCAGTTATCTGAGGTAACTGAGCTACAATGCATATTTAATACCGATTACATGAGAAAGAAGCATAAAAGGCATGTCTGGCCTTTTCAAGTTATTGCAAGAGGAATGGCCCATGAATTTCTTAACAGTTGCAAAGAGTTAGGGAAAGGCAATTTAATCCTGTGACTGGAACAAATAATTTGTTTTCTCTGTCTCATTTCGTATGCTAATTTACTGTGTATTTCAGATAGGTCACTTGAACCCTATCTCAGTTCTCTGGACTCTCAGATGGGAGCAAGAATTACATTATCTCCTGCAACAGCAAAAGGCTGTTTTAAAATGCTTATGAAGTGATCCGAGAGACCCGAGTGAGAGTTGCTCTGCTAGAGAAGAACTGAAACCAGGAAAAATAGTCAACCCCAAATTGACTTCTGATTTCAGGTCAACTTCAACACAAACTGTATGCCATTTTTGTAAGATCTCATATTAACAGACAGTTAATGACCAACTACCTAGACCAGACTTCTCATTCCAAATGGACCCAAATTCACCATTTTCCCCAATGGTAAAGCTCACAGTTGCCTGTAGGAGGTGGCACTTAAACCCAAAGGCATAAATCCGACACAGCTACTAACCTACAGCTACTTCCTCAGGAGCAATTTAATTTAGTTGTCTGAGCAAGAGACAGGAGCTATGCCCATACTGGGAAGAGCTCTGTGTCCTAGGGCATGCCCGAATTAGACATTTTACACAAGGATGAGACACATCCTGCTGTCCACAGAAAAGAAACCTGGATGTTCAGACAAGGGCTGCAGCACATACCTCCCCTTTCCTTCATAGTTTGGTTTGGATGCAGCCTGGCACTCCCTGAGCTTTTTTTTGTACTTACTTTTGCTGAGCAAAACACAAGCCCAGGTACTACATTCCAGGCTTCTTTAGGATGTCCCACCACATTGAGGGCATGCCAAGGGGACCGCAAGTATTTGGAGCATGGAAGAGAGGGAGGGGTAGAGTGTCTCCCACCTTCTTTGTCCCAGTTTGTCCCACCATCTCTTTCTACATGAAGCAAATAGCAAAGTCTACAAATTAACTACATTCCTTCATCTTGTAGAGGTAGACAGAAAAGAGACTTTTGCATTGGGTACTAAAATAATGCAGTTCACTTCCTTCAAGTTGTGGAGAGTTTAGGAAGCATGCATTAAGTGTACGAATGGGACAGGAGAAAAAACAGAAATCCACACTTTCTGCTGAGCTGCTGATGGCTCTGTCTAGGAAAAGACCCCTGACCCCTTACAGTCAATATAAGCAGATCTTATACTGCTAGTTCAGCTGAGAGCATGTGCAGTCAGTTCAGTCAATATCATTTACAGTCTTGAAAATGCAAAAATGCCACATGTAAACTAAACACACCTATTAAGGCATAATTCAAATACAAGAAACTGTTCATCAAAATAGATTTTCTATCCTGCTAATACAGCATGCTGCATTTGGGGGGTGGGAGGGTCAAAACAATAAACCTATACTGTGTCACCTTACTTAGATAGTTAACTCTCTATATATTTATTTTTAATGCACATGTTTTTCTGAAACGGTCTGAGTAAGATCCAGCAAGATATCCAGCTGTCATTGCCAACTTTTTCTTGCAAAATACACATCTTTCTCCCCCACACCAACCCCTCCACCCCAGAACACTAATGAAAGCCTAACATGTTAATGAAAGTGTTTGAGCCCTGAATTCAGGTTTTCACTCAAATCCAAAGGCTATCAGCAACTTTGAAATCAACACTCTCTCCGAAGTCCATTATTTTTTCAACATGAAGTTGATCTAACAGCTTCAGATAAGACAGAGAAACAGTGACAGCTGTGCCAGATCTGAAACTAAAATGTGACTTTCTAGCAGATGAAATTTGCCATCAGAGTTGCAAAACAATTTCAAAGTAGTTGCAGTTTGCTAACTCATGGTTCCCTTAGATAAATACAAAATACAACAGAAGGAAAAAAAGGTACTTTCATGTTATGGTCACACATTAGTTTGACATGTGGCTGCACTTGAAATTCTCTGTATAATCTTCTAGTCTAGACCAGAAGAATGACTGAAAAGATGCAAGGTGGGTTTTACAGCTTGTCCTGCTACCAGAGATAAAGTAATTTGGGGGTAAGGACTATCTCTTACTCAGATTCACACAATATCTATAGGGATGTAGGGCAGCAGGCTTTCTTATGGCTTTTAAGCCATAACAATATAAATAATAACAAAGGCTTCAGTACAAAAGTCAACTGGCACTTTTTAAATTCTTCCATTTCTGACTAATATCGTTTCGATGAATAAGGCAAGCAGAGCAAACAAACTGGATGCGGGCTCCCGGCCAACCGTTCCACACGACACCACCGTCGCAGAGAAGTTTTGTGCGTGCGGCAGCTATTTACGGTGGCATCTCCGTAGCAAACTCAGATAGTCCCCGACCTGTGCTGGCACAGCCGGCAATAGCTCAAATGGACATTAGGCGCTTGCTTGCCAACTTGGGGGGAAAGAGATGGATACTGTTGCAAGGCAATGGCACTGTTTGCAGGGCTTTAAAAAAATAATTTCGTTTCATTTTACAATAAAGTACTAAATGAGCAACTGCCATGAATATAGGAGCTGGGAAGGGGGAGACCAGCACAGCACCGCAACTCCGCGGCTGCTGTGAGCTCGCCTGTCTGCAGCCGGACCGCGAGCGGCAAACAAGAAGTTTTAGGGCGCGGAGAAGCAGGGCGCTCGCACCCCTCCGGCCCCGTTAGCACCTCCAAGGTTAAAGCCCAAGGGCGCCCGAAAGGCTGCGGCGCTGCCGGCGGGAGCGGGGGGGACGGGGCTGCCCGGCGGGAGCGACCCCCGGGCGCAGCCGAGGGGAGGCGGCGGCCCCCCGACCGCGGCTCGGGAGCAGCGCAGAGCCCGCACCCGCGCCTCCGCGGGGCACGAAGCGCGGGGACCGCGCGGGGCCCCTCGGACAGGGCCGCCGAGGGACCCCTCCGGACGCCGCGCACCCCCCTTACATCCCGCTCCCCTTTTCCCCCCGAAACCTCCCGGGAAAGCCGCCCGCGCCCCGGCCGCCCCCTGCGCGCCCCGCGGAGGGCCGCGCACTCACCCGCGGCGCGGGGCGGCCGCTGCGTCGCTCATGCCTCCCCGGCGGGCGCGGAGCGCGGCAGCGGGTCGGCGCCGCTCGCCCAGCGCGGCCGCGGCGGGGGGGCGCGGGGGGGCGCCCGGCCATGCGGCGAGCGAGAGCGGCGCTCCCGGTCGCTCTCCCCTACCTGCTTTTCCTTATAGGTGAAGGGTACTTGAGAAACCGCCGCCGGGCCGCCGGCTGCTCCTTATTTGCGGTCATGTGAATATGCAGATTGGCTCAGGCGGTTTGCTGCCGCTCGCTAAAAGAAGAAGCCCGGGCAGGAGGAAGCCCACTGTGCTTCTGTGGTGGGGGCTGCGCGGCATTGGGGATGACTTAAAAATGTCTCGGTTTCCTCCCTGGTGCTGCCTGCTGCACACATTATTCTATGAAATAAACTCTGAGCTATTCCGCAGCCAGTTAGCTTTATCCATCTAAAATGACTATTGGTACGTTGCAAAAAAGAGGCAAGTAGTTTAATTCGTTGGAAGTTACTGAGTTCAACAAAGTTCTGCCCAATGTGGAAAGTCACTGAAAAACATGTTGGAATTAGATCATCATGCTGGTGAGAAATTTGGATGGTTCCTACCTCGAGAAGGACCCAGTGAATCTACAGAGCGAAAAAGACTCAACCAAAAAACTGCCCTTAAGGTAATAGAAAGCAAAGTCGGCTAAGTTTCCAGGCAAGATTATTTTGTTAGACAATGTACAGAAACTGACGCTTCAAGAAGACAGGCATGAAAATGGAACAAAGTATCTAGAAAATCCTTTTTCAGGTGGCTTTGAACCTTGAATGCAATATAAAGAGCCTGGGCATAAGTTACACAGGAAAACATTTTCAATGACACATTGTGCAAGCATTAAACCAAATTATAAGAGCATGCACAGAGAAACTCCATCTACTACCATGTATGCATACAGCAACAGAGAAAGAATAAAAACTAGTCACGACAATCGGCCAGTCTGACCAGCAGACAGATTACACGTTACTAGACAGTCTTTCTGACCATTAGAAAACAGCATAAGAGCAGAAGAACTACTTTGGGGAGGCATGGAAACCATGGATAGAAAGCCCTCTCTTAGCCTCTGCTAGGAGACTCTGGACCCTGGGTAACTATTTACGCAGGTGCGAAGCAACTGCAATGTAAATCACTATTAGTTCAGAATGCCCTGCACAGAATTGCACACACAGCAATAAAGAAGTTGTATCCATGTGTTAAATACTTACTAATCAGAGTTTATGGTAAATACAAGGTGATCATAAAGTATAATTGTGTGTGCACATGTATGTGTTTCTCTCAAGCGTTTCCATGCTCTTCCCTTAAAGCCATGCTATAAAGGATACTAAAACAAAGTATTGCAAGAGATATTTGCAATTCAGTGACAAATAAAAACAACTGTTGGATGTTTGACTTCCTTGTTTTCAAACTGTTTCATTTGCTTATGTCTACAGCTTAAACAAGAAGTGGTATAGTCATCATTATACAGCTCTGCTCTTGTATTTGTTGCACTTGGTTTCGCAATTTATGCCATTCACAGCTTGTTACAGTGATTCCAGAAACTTCATATTCTAACAGAATCGTATTGATGCATAATCCCATCATATACTCACAGACCAATTTTGTTAACATCAAGGTTGCAAGAGGAGTTCTTCACAGTGATTTGATTAGAATATTTCTCTGCATAGTGTTTTTTTCCCCTACTCCCCTTTTTCCCTGTTCTAGGAATTAGTGTACAAAAAGCTCTTTTGTAATGCTCTGCTTTGAACACCTGTAGGTTCCCTTGCTTGAATGCATCACATCTTTTCCCACCTGCATTTGGTGAAGTCATTATATGATTATTTCAGCCTTTCACACCATGGCTACTTCTGCCATGCACACCTTTACTGTCTTCTTTTCTCTGTTGTTCCAAAGGCTACAAAAGGCTCAAGTACAAACCTCAAATTTACTTCTAGTTTTGGAGCTGGCTGTTTCAAATACGGGCAGAGATTGCTTTCATGGCTTTGCCCAGGCAACACAGTTGCTCTTTCCTACCTTGCAGACTCTACTCCTGAGGTCCCTCAAAGGAGCAGTCATCACAAACAAAATTCGCTTAGTGAAACAAATGATTGCTGTTGCTTTTCTTGCAGTTAGCACATATCTGCTCTTTGTGATCTGCAGAGCAGGTCACTGCCACATGGAGAAGGCAGAACACTAATAGCTTCTGTCACTGCTCCCGTTCTTACTGTGAGAGATCTTCTGGAGGATTAGACAAGGTTGTGGCCACACAAACAGGGAAAGGCAACACTTCAGGCACAAACCTGGAGGAAACTGCACTGTGCCAGACCTGATCAAACAGACTATGTTCTGTTGAAAGCACAGAAGGCAAGGAAGCCATCCCCTGAGATGGCACTGAAAAACACAGAAATGCAGCCCCAGTTTTTTCCAAGGATATATTTGTTATTACTGGGAGTTGGGACCACATTGTTTATTTTGTTTGCTTATGTGTTTTCATCTTTTTAAAACCTGGGTTAGCTCATTTTGGACCTCTGCCCTAGGATAAAATATTCCTCCTGCTGTTGTGCTCAGCACAGCTAAGGAAATAACTTGTAAGAGTATACATATGAAAAATTTAAAAATGGTGTTAATGCTCGCTCCATATCTGAAGGGGGAAAAATACACAGTGGAATCTCACTATGCTGCTTCTCCTTCAGTAAACGTTTCATCAGAGCATCTACAGTCATCTACAGTCATTTTCAGGGCATCATGAATTAAGATCTCGGTAGGAAAGTAAGCCATGAATGGCTTACTGGGAAATGCAACTCCTAAGACACATCCATGTTCTGAACAAGGACTTCCCAGACAGCTGGAGTGGCTGGATTTGGGATTTTGGTTTGGGCTGTTATGGAGGAGTGGGCAAATTGTCAAAGCTGGAAAGCAGTGTGCAAACAGCCAATTCCAACTCAAATAATATGAGGGCAGAGAGGCAGAAAATCTCCCAGGACTAGATTCTGTCACCTTACTGAATAGCAGCATGGGCAGAGTCCCCTTCATTTCTATGGCGATTCTCATGAATTTTCATCCTGGCCACTGTGTCAGATCTGCCTCACAAGTTTTGTTGGAGGAGACTGAAGCAGGGAAAAGAAAGAGGAACCCATCCCAGACTGACATAATTTAGAAGCAGCCTGTGTTTTCTCAGTGATCTTAGTTCTTTTCCACTTGTACCCAGAGGATCTGGATTGCTCTCATTTATGCTGCTGTTTTTAAGTTGCTCAGCTCTCTTGGCTCATGTCTCAGCACCACTTCAGGCTTTCAGTTTCCAAAAGTAATGAGGCTTACATAAATGTGCTTTCTCTCTCTCTCTCTCCCTCTGCATTCCTGCCCTTTCCAATGGGTTTTGAACCCACAGGCCAATTTCAGCTACAGCTGACAGAGGATCAAAAAATCCCAAAACTATTTAAGTTCCTGCCAACCATGTCAGAATGTGTCCAAGTAGGGTCTGCAGGTAACTCACGGTGGATGGGAAGCTTGCTACCACTCGGAGGAGTGTCTCCGAAAGGATTTTCCAAGTGCTTGAGTGATGAAGAAATTTAGCTGCCATTTTCGTAAGTGGGGCAGACTCCTAGGAGACTATATTCTCTTGACCTTCCTTGGCTCCTATTGACCAGAGCATTTGAAAAGAGACTGTAAGCCTTTTAGAAACCATGGACACTTACAGAAACACTCAGACTTTCTTTACTGACTGACTGAAAGTTTCGCTCTGTTGTCACTAATAAGTCCCCCTCCCCTCACCAATTTATGTTTTATACATTTGGGCTAAGCTTTGTCTACTAAAAGGATCTTAAATAAAATACCACTTACTGAAATGTGGTCTTTGCACATTTCTAAAGTTTTTATTTTCCTGCAGTGTAATCTTGTTACTTAGGTCATTTGGTTTGACACGCCTTGGTATCAGTCTGGTCCAGATTTGGCTGCAGGGCTATGTTCTCCTGACATTTAGAGCAAGAATTCCCTGGGAAATCAGTCAAGAGATTTGACATTGCTGCTGGCCAGGCTCCAGAGGGTTTAGTTTTACTCTCCTTCTCTATTTATTGTGGAATCTGTCTATCCACAAGCCGCACGTTGAGTCCCATGCTAGAGAAGGAGAACTGAAAGGGACAAAATGGCCATTCATTTGAGGGGTTCGTTCAGGCTTTTCATAAAGGTTTTACAAGAAGCTGTGCAGTTGGATGACTGCTGAGCTTCCTTAGTCCTGCTCAATTACTTTCCTCACAAGACAATTTGGATTGACTGCCTTTTCTTTGCTCTATCCCCCACCTCAGTAAGCAGCAATTACACTTAGAAAAGCAAAATTAAGAGCTAGATAGGATAGGAACCACCTGGAGGCTTTTTAATCTTAGAAATGTTTTCGTTTGAAGGGCTTTGGAACATGGCATGGCTAGACCCTTTGCTGGGAATACAGGAAAAAACCCTTTCTCTCTTCTCCTACCTCAAACTTCTGCAACTCCTGTTGCAAAAAGCTGCATCTGTGGCAGACGCATGGACAGGATTTGATGAACAGGAGGGAAGGAGCAGGAAAGCAGTCTTGAATGCTTGTTCAGGGTATGGGAGGGTAAAGGGAAGAGTCCAGGGGCAATTGCAAACGTGGGAGAGAAATAGTCAGGATCCCCTGTGGAAGGAGGGAAAGACATGCAGAGATGCAGGTAAGGGTCTGAGTGTCTGCTGCAGTACCCTAGCCAGGAGGTCAGGGCTACTCTCATCTCCCCTTCTGCCTCTCTTCGAGGGGTATTTTGAGGCTGTCCTTCAAGCGCCATCCTGAAGTGGCTGCCTGACCCCACGTGCCAGCTGCCTATGTGCTGGAGCAGTGTGGTCTTAGCCAGCAAAGCTGAAGACATATATCTTACTTTGCTAGGGACACACTGAAATTTGGTCGTACAATCATTGATTTTATTAGCTACCTGAAATGTTTTATTTCATTTCATATATACCATCGGTGTAGAGTCTTTAGCATTCAGCCAGGCTTTCCGAACTGATCTGAGTTGCTCTCCCTTACAGTCCTGCTGCTGTTTCCAAGCTCCTCAGCTCCAGGTGCTCTGACTCCTCACTCAGCACCACTCTAGGCTTTCAGTTTCCTTCAGAAATAAGGCTTAGATGAAACCTCTGCCTCTCTTTCTCTGTGTCTGCCCTCTTCAATAAGTTTTGAATCTGCAGTCTATGCTAACCCATAACAGTGGTGATGCAGTTTGTGTGTTGTACTTTTTTACCTAGTTTTAAGAATGAAGAGCACTACCTTAACAAAAGTTACAACTAATGGAGACCTATATCTAAGTTCCTGACCTTTTATGACAATGAATCCCAATGTTAGTGCAGCAACAAACACATACAAGTGTGAGCACTGTTTCCAAGAGGGAAGTTTGCTTGCAAATAGCAGATGGTAGTTTATCTGAAGAGGCATTTTGTCTTGGTTCTCATACTAATTCTGTGTACACCAACGTTGCCATGACTGAAAGACTGTGATCACATGATGGTCAAAGACTAGATGGCAACATTACATTTTCTAGTTATATATCATATACCATTACATTTCACCTCATGACACCTTTCATGAGTTCAATAACTTACATTGGGTTAAATATATTTTCCAAAAAACATCTTTGCTTGATTTGAAAACTCATGGGATAGAAAATCCACCTGTTCCCTTGGTAGCTGATTCCCAAGACTAATCATTTTTGTCACCAAAAATGGTCTTTCTTTCTAAAATGAATTTGTGTGAATTCGTCTGCCTAATAGTGGTTCTTATTATGCTGTTCTCCCCCAGCTTAAAAAGCCTCTTGTACTTCTGTTTTCTCCCCATGAGTATACTTATGTAATGTGAGCAAGTCATCTCTCCGTCAACCTTTTGATAAGCTAAGCAGACTGAGCTCCCTAAGTCTCTCACTCTAAAGAAATTTCTCCAAGTTTTTTCAGCTCTTGTTTGTGCCTTCACCACTTTTTCAACATGCTTTTTAAAATGCATTTTCAACTTTGGACTCTCAACAGGCATATTCAGAAGTAAAAGCATGTGTTGTAGCACACTTCATTAGCCCTTCTTACTGCAGCATCACATTGAGAGTGTGCTCTTGCTTGCTTCTCTACAATAATCCCTAAGTCCTTCTCAGGATATATACTTCCTTCAGTAGATAAGGCTTATTTCACTCCAAGACATCCAACTTTGCATTTTCTGATATTAAAAGACATTTTTTCTGATGGGGATCAAACTAGAGAATGGTCTGGACTGCTCTGCTGGGCCACCCTTTCTCAACCTGCTAATTTTAGTCATGTTCAAACTATATTGGCAGTGATTCTGCATTTACTTCCAGATCACTGAGGAAAGCCCTGAAGTGAATCAGGCCTCCCAGAGATCCCCTCAGATCCCTGCCAACTGCTACCATTACTAGTCCATTAAGTACTTTCAAAGATCTGTCAACTGGGTCTGAATGCAGTTAATGCTCCATGGCTAATGTACAGTGGTAATACTTTAAAGTCACTCAGTTTTGTGTTAAAGCCTCTAGAAACACTAAAAAGGCATCTCTCTGTACAGGTACTTCTGTCAACCAATGTGTAATTTTAAAAACGAAATCTTGCCTGTTTTTTTTTTTTTTTTTTTTTGAGAAGATTGAGGCTCCATGGCATAGTATACTTGACATTTGCCCTAATGCTCAGAATTTGTCCTTTGCTGAAGCCATCTGCTTCATAATACTTCTGCTTTATAATACATATATAGCTTCATACTCACAAGATTTATATGCCTGCTAGAAATGTATCACATGAATGGGGTTATGTAGCTTGTTCTGAGAACGAGAATTTTGCTTCACATCATTCAGGCTATCTTTGTAGATTACAGTAGTAACCATCTTCCTAATACTGTGTATTTTTATGTTTTTTTTTCTTCCTTCTCAACATTAATACCTTCTAAAAGCTACACCCCAGGCCTTAGAAGTGAAGATGTTGATATTTCTCTATGCAAAGATTCATCTGTCATTGAACTAACTGAAAAGCAGGGTCTGACTATGAATATTTACAAGTTCAAGCTCTTTTGTCCAAAAGCTTCTAAAGAAAACCTGACAGCACGCTTTTCCTGAAATCCTTTGTAGAACATCAGTTTCATTTCTGACAGGTTTTCATGTTTACAGCTTGAAAAAAATTATGTGAAGTCTAATAACTTGAGATATAGATGCCACAGTTTTACAGGACTAGTAGAACGATTTTAAACTCCGAAATAGCAATTCAGGCTATTTAGTCTATGTTATGACTTAAGCTATATTACTCAGAGATTCCTGTGTCTGACCCAATAAATATCTCAATAAAATACAGAGAAAGCACCTCTTGCTGTCATCTTCAATTGTACTGGTATCAACCTCTAGCCATTGCATAGATAGACACATGGTTGGTTGCCCAGCATAAGAAAATTAATCACTCACTTTTAGTGATGTTTTGTCTTCAACCACTGAATGTGCTCTGGGAGCACATGCAGCCTGAGGAAAGTGCCTTTTGAGGCCCGTTGCTCTCATCTGGTATCTGCACATTTCTCCTGCTCACATGCTAGTGGACACAGAGTGGCAGAGGGAACCTGCAAAGACTGGAGGAAATCAAATACAGAGCCTGAGCACTCTCAGCTTTATGCTACTTTTGTAGTTTATGTTCCTTTCTTAAGGAACATTTTCTAATATTGCCTTCACTATTACTTTCTGCAGGCACCTATAAAATAGCAAGCTGCTCTTTTGCAAAGCCAGCTGAGAGGAAAAAGCTGCAAGCTGTGTGAATAATTAAAAACAATACCAAAAGACATTTATTCTAGAAGACTTTGGGAATAATAAATATTTTGTTGGCTTGTTTGCAAACTTATTACTAGAGAGCAATCAGTCTGTGACCACTTTCCATGGCCTATCACTTTCAGCTCATCAGTCTTCTGTCTTTCTGCAGCCACACTTTGGATAGGTGGTAGATAACCCTGCTATAAATTGCTGTTCACAGTGAATTTTGTGAGTTTCTTGCAGACAATTGTTTTTGTGAAGACAGGTATTGTATCAAATTAGTGGTAAGAATAGAGCAAATCTGGCTAATCCTACCTCTTACCTGGAGGATACATGCCCCAAAAAATCTGATCCCCATTAAAAATAGATCTACCTTTATGAGAATGAATTCAGAGTAAGGGAAATTTCTGCGGGAGCTGTGGTTTTGCATTTCCCTTTTTGTATAAGCCAAACATCTACACTACTCATCTGATTTTTGGTTTCAGTACGCATACTTGACTGACATGAACTCATTTTTCTTCCACCAGCCCTGCAGAACCAACACAGCGGTGACGGAGATTCTTTTCAGCTACATGCCTCATCAGCACCATTAGCGGTGAGGCTCCAGCCACGGCGCGTTTATTCCTAGCACTACAAGAGGGGGCACAAAACCACGCAGTCTGTTTTTCAAATTTGCAGGGTGGAGTTTGCAGAACGGGCTCTTAGAAAATGATTTTTGACGTGTAAACTGAGCACATTTGATATGTTGGGCACAGAGAGGCATGTCGTACGCAGCCTCGCAATGCAATTTTGCTGTCCTATTTAGTAATTCTTTCTTTAAAAGTTTTGCTGATACTGATCCCGACTGTACCGTCTCAAAAAGCTGATGATGTACCTGACAAATTGTAGATGACTCTCTCAGCTTGCAAGACCATGAAAAGGAAAAAGTATATATGAAGTCTTAGCAGCCTGTAGCCAAGGAATCTCTTATTTATTACTCAGGATGTTGGAATGGAACAAAGACGGAGTCTTGGTGGTAGGGAAGGAATAATCTTTTGGCTTACAGGCAAGCGTATTTTGTTGGAAAAATGAAGAACTTAAGCCACATACAGAAATTAAAGTAAATGTAAAGCCATAAGGATCACAGTATTGCCCAAATATCAAGTGACTAGAAAAATGTGTCAGAGACTTTTTAAGTGATCCAGAGCACAGCGTCTTGTAGACAGGAGACTCTCCTGGTTGAATAATAAATAACTAAAATACAGATATTTCCCCACTGTTTCTTTGTGTGTTGGACAGACTGAAAGTCCTGCACTATTTCAGAGGTTTGGGAACACCATTGATACGCTCGGGTTTTGTGATGAGGCCAAAAAGGAAAAGAAATGAGCCTGGGAAACCCTATAATTGTCCAGTCTCAGTGGTTTTGTTACTACGCCAAAATAAGGGGTCAGGGCATAATAGCACTAGAAAAGCTCAGTTACTGTGGATTTTACATAACGAGTTCCCAGCTTCTGTCATTCAGCGTGTGCCCAGTCCTGCAACCAAGGCAGCACAGAGAGCAGATTTCAGCTCTAACAATGTCAGTGGGAGAGCTTGTTTTCCTTTGGTAAATTGCAATAAATTGAAGGAATGCCTCAGCGCTCACAGAAGACAAAAAACCCTCCAAACTGAAAATGCTAAAAAGTCTCTCAAGATTCAAACAGTTCCCACTCCTTTTCCAAGGCCCGTTCAGAAAGGTATGGCTTTTTCAAAGCAGCATCTATGTCAGTAGAGCCAAACGTTCTGCCTAACGTTTGTTTAGGGTTATCTTTTACATTACTGTCCTACCCCAGCTGTCAGACACAGTTATCTAAGAATTGGGCTCTTCAGCCCCAACTAGGAGTTTCCATCAAGGCTGCCTGCTTTTTACAGGTGGCTCTTACAGCTCCTATTGATCTCTCTGGCAGCAGTGGTCGCTCAGACCACCTGCAAAGATCCTCCTGCTCCCTTGAGCTGCCGATTTGTGGATTGAGTAGTCTAACGTATATCGGCTTAAGCTGGAAATTTCAATTTTAGTGGCAGTTTTAAGTAAGACAAGACAGAAAACAAATTGTGAGTCAGATTCTGCCTGATAACAACACCTCCGTTAAGAGAGTTTCTACATGCAAAAAGAAGACACCATCAATCCTGACCCCACTAGAGCCACTGGTCTGAAGGCAGCTGAAAAGATCCAGGGATAAGAGGGTTTGTTGGCAGCCTGGGTGAGACATAGACTAATTTTGTCTAACTTCGGTTCACTCTTTGTGTTTTCCCTGCTATTGAAGAAGACCTGCAGGGACCAGTATGATTTCTAGAAACATCATTCTCCCTCGGAGCTCAGGTTTTGCTGTGCTGCCGTCCTTAGGACACTTTCATCAAAGACACAAAAGCGAAGCAGCAATTTCTTATTGTGCACTCTCACCTCCAGCCACAATTAACATTTCCCCTTCTCATTAGAGGTTTTTCCTCTCTCTCTCTCTTTTTTTTTTTTTAAGAAAATAGCAGAAGTCACAGAAAAGGTGACAGCTGCTGTCTGTTGCTGGGAATGCATTATAGGTGGTAACACCATAATTGCCCTGAAAGCAGAGGGATGCTGCAAACTCTTGCTCACCCCAATAGCGGGAGCAGCGGGAGCAGCTCCCCCTGACCACAACCAGTTGCAGCCGCACAAACCACTGGCCCCTAGGACCAGCAGCACCATGCGTTGGGCCAGCTCAAGGAACAAAAAGAAAACCCAGGCAAGAGGGAAAATTGCAATCCTTGAGAAGAGCTTGGCTTCATTTGGAGTAGCCTGGTGGCTCTGCAACATGTTAATAAAACATTTACATGACTATGCCACATATGACGTCTTTGCATATACGGTGCCACCATAGCCATTCTCTGCTATAGTCAGAGATGAAAACAGAGTTAATATAAGTTCTGTCAGTACATCTAAAGCCAACAGATGGAGTGTATCTCAATTCAGAGTTAAGATCATTAGAGTCAAGTGCAGGACTTAGCTATGTAGCTCCCCACTACCGGCGGTGAGAAACATTTGACCAAATGACTTTCAAATATTTGCAGCGAGTGTGTATGTGTGTGTGCACATATGCATTTATAAAACACATGCATGCCTTTATACATGCATGTGTGCAAGTTTGTACGGAGGGAACTTCTGTATAGTTGATCACTCAGCTCTCTGAACACAAGACTAGTCCCAAATGAATTATAGTTCATAATCATTCCTAACACTTAAAATCTTTCAACATGCGTGTCTGCTTTTATTAAGAGATTGTTTAATAGGCAGCTGCTAGTCTGTCTACATCCATTTTTTGCATCCAAGTAACTAGCTTGAGAAAATTAAACCTAAAGCATTTAATATCCTACTGACATGTATTTACAATCCACTGAGTGCTGATTTACATCTCTATGTGCTTAAAAACCCGGATAAACCTGCTCTGCCCCCCACCCACTATGTCTCAGAATGCTGTTTCTTGAATGTAAAGTATATTTGCAGATCTTGGGAAATGAGCAGTATTGGGAGATTCAGTGGAAACTGCATTTTCGGGAAGAATTTGAGAAAAAGCTGACATGGGAGGAATTCCTAAATGAAAAGGACAGGACAGATACGTGTGCACAGATGGTGATGACAGTACCATACTCCCAGACTGGCTTATTAGTGCAGCCTCAGTGCCATGATAACATAGCTGTGCTGAACTGGAGCTGGCTTATGCTCGACAGCTGAGCGCAAACCGGCAATTGGTTGCACCCGTTTGTGCTGACATGCTTAAAGACGGTGGGAAATCGTATGTGAGAAGACAGAGAAAAGGAAGCAACAATTATATATATCAAAAAAAAGTTATGACAGTGGACTGGAGATTTTCTCTTTCCTTCTGTAAGGCTGCTTACAAGGCTGAGTCACTCACCACACTCAAACCTCTTTTTCACTCCTGCAGAACTTTCCAGTTGAGTATCACTGTATTTAGGGCTAATGCACCAAAATACAGTCGCTTCTCTTAATTTGGGGTCAGAATAAAACGAGAAAGTGAGATTCCTACCCTGTCTCTGTCTGCTCTACTCCATATAAAAGGAACCGGAGGGGCACTTCCCTCTGGTTAGACAGCCTGGCGCGGGGTTTGTGTTGGGGCAGGCTTGACAGATGCACAGCATTTGGAAACAGAGCTTGCTTTCTTGAGATTGCCAACTGCACAAACCGGAGCTGAATGATGCACTTCATGGCTGGAACAAAACCAGCAAGTCCCCAGCTTCCTCCAAGCCTTTGGAAAGAAAACACAAAGATAGGGCATCAAAGTCCTATGAGCTAAATTCCATAGTAATACCTAATTTCTGAACAGGACTATTTATCCACACAGTTCAATATATTTTTTTAAAGGCATTTGGTTTAATTACCTTCCCTTTACAGGAGCACTTTACTAATGGGGAAACTGAGGCATAGAGCTGCTGAAGTTTGCCCAACAAGTCCAAGTTACAGAACTTGGAGGAGAATCCCGGTCTCTGAAGTCAAAGTCTGACACTCCAGCCACAAGCAGAGTTTCAGCTAACATACAATAAACATGTTGGATTCATGGCAATAAGCTTCAGAGCGAAGAACTCATCAATTTTACCCCAAATAAACAGATATTTTTGTGAATACGTAATTTAATTAAAGACAATCTCATTCAACTAAATAATATGACAATTCCCCCCAAAACACACACACTTGAGAACACAATGCAATCCCATATATCTGAGGTTAAGAAGACATTTCCTTGGCTGAGTTGGTTATATTCCCTAGTCCTCCATGTTCTTGCTCTGCCCTCTGAAGTGTAAATGAATTACTTGATATAAGACAAACACATCTGTATTTTTTATAAAGTACAACAATTTATGGTCTGATTTTGGACATTAGGTTCTGAGACCAGATTCATTTATTTTTGAAAACATCACAGCAGGTTACCCAGCTGATAAACTGGTATTAGCACTGCAGTTTAAAATACTTATCTGATATATTGTTAGCCTGAAGGCACATACAACAAAGACTTTTACATATAACCTATATATACAATACGGAGCTCAGTTAAAACATTTTCCTCTCAAACTTTTGAATAGTGCCATACTATAATTTTCATTTAAATTTAAGCTACATTTAAAATTAAGGTGGTGATCTCCAATGACCCATCACCAAGATAGAATAGCCTGGGGCAGGAATAGCTCCAATAAATTTAGCCTTTTGGGGGAGTTACACCAGAGGACCTTGCAAGAGGGTGTACTGGATTTGATTGCACTGTGGCTGCACACCTCTGACTTCTAGCCAGTAACAGCTTACCCCCGGTTTTAGAGGAGGTGGGCGTTAACAGCTGTCTTAGGTCTGCAAGTCAAATCCAGCATAGAGAGGGGAAGCTACCATTATGTGGGCAAAAATAGCAGAATTTGAGAATGCAAATCTGTGCAGTTTAATTCATTTGCAGATTCATACTGATTCATTTAAGAAGAAAAGCAAATATGGAACCCTGTTGATTTCGAAAAAAATCAAGGTTTTGCTTCAGGAGGGAAGCACAACTGTCTGGTGTTTTCAAGAGGCAAATTTGCAAAGGGAGTGCTCTCCTCCTGCTCCAGCCCTTGCACAGGCTTGCGATAATGCCTTCACAGGCCATTTGACTTCTCCTGGCAACTGACCTGCATCAAAGAAGTGCTTTGAGATCTTGAAATGAAGAAACGTTCATAACTAAAACCCAGCTACCTTAATGATGTCCCTTAAAAGAGGCTCTGCATGCTGCAGCTGATCTTTAGTATAAGTGTAATTGCATTATTGAATGTTGTGGAGCATGTTTTCATTCCTCTTCTGCATACATTCAGCATGATTTTCTGAGTAAAATAAACATCTGTGCATAGTTGTGGAGCTGAGATTTTGTCTAAGTTATAGTGGATGACCTTCAATTTTTGTTTTTTCCTAACAACCTTATAAAACATAAAGTAAGTTACAATCTGACCTCACACTTTGACCTTTTAAAATTTACTTTTAAAATAGAGGTTATCTTTTATGCTGCAAATTATGCCTTTATCTCTTATAATCCCACAAGTCAGATATCACAGTCCCACTTCAATTATGCTAAACTCTTATGTTAATTTTAAATCATGTAACTTAATTCCTGGCAAAGCAGGCTGGTGATTTTCAAAATGTGGTTAATGAGGCAGAGTACAATCTAGATTCTGCTACTGAGATCATCTGAATCCCTTAGGTCACTGAAGATGACTACAGAGAGGCTCTTCTTTACAAAAGTCTGGGTTAGATTTTCAAAAAATGAATTTTTAAGTGCAGTTAGGGGCTATGAAACTTGAAGTTGAGCATACAAAGAAGTTAAATTACTTTCACTAGAGCCATAGAACAACAGTGCAGCTAAAACAATTATGCTTCTCTGCACATACACGCTTTAAAGACCTTAAGTAGTGTCCTCCCCTTTTAAATCACAAATGCAAACTGTACCAGATTTTCAAGATGACAGTCCAGGGACCTGATGTGTATGTCCACAGATGCCTGCAAATCAATGTCATTTTCCTTCTCATCTGCAGAAGCCAAACATTTGCTAATAACTTCTCTCACCACCCCCTTGTCTCAAACAAAGGCTTTAACGAAGACCAGTTAGTAGATGAAACCTTATGAGCTTGTGTAGTTTTTTCAATACAAATACACCCCCCTCCCAAATCTTTCATTCTATGATCAGGTAAATTGAAAGTTTGCCACTAGCTCAAGCTTAAGGTTAAACTCACGTTCTTCAGAGACTTTGTAATTTACTACTACTTATTTCCCTCAAATAAATAATTCATACAAAACTCATATATATATTGATCTGCATTCTTTATTAGCATGTTAAATTTCTTTTCTCTCAAAAAAATTTGGAATATATCAGTACATAAGCCAGTTTCTTGTCTGTAAATCAACAATTAACTAACACATTCACAACAGACAAGACAAAGGAAATATACAGACATTAAAAGGTCAGTGTACATTCACTTTTTATGTGACATCTTTAACGACCTGGAAGAACTCCCTACAAAGCAAGAGAAATTCATTCATAATTTGACATGAGGATCAATACTTACAAGACCAGAGGATCTAGAGATCTCTGCTGCATAAGTGGAAAGATGCCTATACACCAAGGTAAAAACCTGAGTGAAAACTAAGGACTTTGTTTTCACATAACTTAGGTTGGACCACACAAAATTGAAACTCTGGCATGATGTGCTCTTTAAGGCCCTAACGCATATTCCCACTCAAGAGCAACAGCTGAAGTGCAAGGCCAAATTCAGAAAAGAACTGTGCTTGGTAAAGACACAGGGAACTTCATCCCACACAGTAACAGCCATAAAAAAACATGACGTATATGCGGAAGGTGCTGCAAGAATGGCTGAGAGCAACTACAAGGAAACCTCTCTCTAGTGCCTTTCCCAAAGGGCTGTCATCAGCAGTAGGGCAGCTGCCTTCTCCCCACAGAAGCCACATTCCCAGCTCTGCTAATGGCACTGTAGATAAACCAGGAGGGATTTGTACTGGGGAAGAAGGTGGAAGTCAGTCACAATCTTGAGGATAAAGGGGAAGATTTAGGGATGCACTATTAAACTGAGTTAATGTTTAGCAATCTCATCCCTTCCCCCAAATGCTTCTGGTGTGACCATCTGAGGGTCCAGCTAGACACGGCAATGACTCATGTGAGCAAACCTGGGCACATCCACGTGTCTGGGGCACTCTGCTACATCCTCTTCAGTGCTGAGCATCAGCTCCTGTCCTCGCCACCTGGTGAGGTTGGTTTGCAGGGCTTTTCTTTTTCCTCCTCTTTGCTCCAAGGCCCCCAGGGAACGGGCTGGCTTCTGCTACAGGTGTGGCCAGATGGCAGCCAAACACAGCACTACCTCTGCCTCTCACTGCCCAGTGTGCTCTTGACCTTCCCCCTTGGAGGAGCTCAGCCTGCCCTGGGGAGACGTGCGGAGCCTGCTATGCTACGCAGTGGTACTCTGGAGGCTGGAAGGGGCTTTTTTCCTCTTCCAAGGAGAAAACTGAGAGAGAAACAAGCAGCAAGGGTACAGTAGGAAATGGTCTCTCCATTCAGCAAAGGCCCATGATCAGTCCTGTGGAAACACCGAAGCCATGCAACTGCACGAAATGAGGGGAAAGGACAGCAACAGTTTTAATAGTGAACACTTGTTAAAAACAGGGGACAAATAATATTTTACTTGTACCAGTTTCCTGTCAGACTGTTTCCTTATTCAATAAATTGCTATGTCAAAATGCCAGAGCCAAATGCTCCAGATCATATGGTATCCAAACAAAGGGCAGGCATAGACATTTCTCCCTATCCATTTTGCAGAGACTTCTCTTCCTCCTAGGACACTCTACTCTGGTCACCCATCCTACAACATAGTGTGCCACCATGGATCACAGGAACAACTACAACATCAGTTAGACAGCACTTGAGGGAGGAAAGGGAAGAGTTGGGTGGAGGGGGAGAAGGCACCTTTTCCTTTTACAACCAGGATCGTGGGACTCTGGACACAAACTGCCTCTAGGACTCATCACCAACACCCATCCTGCCATTTAACACTGGGGCATCCACCCCCACCCCTGGGTTTTGCCGGATGCTGACAAGGCAGAAAGGACAGCAAAATGCAGCAGACTCCTCAAAGCTCTGGGGGAAAAAAGTTGTCCATGGATTTGGGAGGTGATGGGCATACATGATGCAACATTGGCAGACAGAGGGGTCACAGCAATTGCATTGAAGGTACTTCTCAGTAGAAGGTCCCATTGCCAACACCTAAGACTGTGCCCTAACACTTAAGATGAAGACTTGCTTGAATACTGGAACCACAGTGTGTATCATGTGATTGCCTCCACTGTAAATTAAAATGTTAATTTTAATGGTATGTGTCAATTCCCCGAGAGGAGGGTCATTTTTTGTGTCATCTGAAGCGCATCAGTCAAAATGGAGTTGTGGTCCATGACTTTGGATCGCAGATTTATGAAAACCTCTTCTGCACAACAGGTGGCTGCTGCATTATTTGTAGTTTTTATACATTTGTATTCAAGAGCATCCTTCAATAAAATACAGTCAGCTCTGAAAATAGCTACAGTCTAATGGTAACCATACAACCATGTCTTATAACTGAGAACACTGCAAACATTTTAGAAAATTAGCCAATGTTTTTTTTATTAATAAGCTACAGAAAGTAAAAAATACATTCAAAAATAGTTTCAAAAACGATTTCTAAAACAGAAGAATCATGCTATTCTGAATGCTTTTTTCTTAAACCATTAAAAGAACATTAGGTAAGCTAATGCAACAGCTGGCTGCGCTACTGCTTCCACAACATAATCTATAACGGTAAAAGTAGCTTTTTTCAGGCATTTTAGTGCAATTTATGCTGTTTACAGGTCTTTTTTGTGCATTTTCCTATAATTTTATGTCAATTGATGTCACTCTAGTTTATAAAATCTCCACTAAGTCAAGACAACTCCACTTAGCAGTCACTTTGTTTCCTTTCAGGGCTAACATCAAAGTAGTTGTTTTGAATCCTGAAATGATAAATATCTAATAGAAGCCCGAAGCTATTCTGGTGCTATACAACTGGCGATGTATAATTGAACATTAAGTAATCCAAGTAGTAGAAGTCATAGGTCAGCTGTCTCTCCTGCTTAGACAATTCCTTTAAGTATTGCCTCACTACTTCTGCATTTGTTCTTTCATCAGAGGAATGCCGGTCTTTGAAATTAGGAAACTTCAGCTCAGCTGGAGCACCTACCAACTGCAAAAAGTAATCGGCATCTTCTTCCAGGGTTTCAAACTTTCCTATAAAATCATAGTTGATGAGGCAGGGATAGCAGAGCTTACTGACTTGCTCCCAGTGTATGTCCATTCCTACTGGTCGATGATAATCTAACAAATACTGTATAAACTCTTTGAACTTAACTCCTGATCCTGTTTTCAATGCCTCTTCATTTGCATTTTGTCTATATTTCTTAATTATTGCCTTCCCAAATACTGGATGGTAATAGCTGTTTGGATGTTCAAACTTATCCCTGAATGCAGATACCAGTCTTTCCATTGGATCACGTACAAATATAGTCTTAGTGTAAGTGTTCAAACGTGTGTATATCCCTTTTAGGTCGTAACTGTCTAGTTTCTTTAGATGCTTACCATAGTGCACATCGTCATGGGAAATGTTGTGCGCTGATGCGGCAAGTCCATTGAGCACCATGAGAACCCTTTTCCAGTTGGAGCAGCCTGCTTTAGGCACTTCGCAGTACAGGATCTTGTGTCTATCCTCCACATAAATCCTTGACACCACGTGCACAAGGTGGGTTCGCAGCTTCTTTCTGCTGTTGTGTTTTTTACAGAAGCCATAAAGGAAGGATCTGCGTTTTTCCTGGGCACCATCGACATCCTTCCACTTGTCTCCCTTGATTAAACTCTTGTTTAAAGGGCGCATTGCAGGGGGTAAATACACCTCTCTGAACTGGTTGAGAAATGACTCGGTCATCTTCTGCTGGTCAGGCAGTTGGCTCGCCAAGGAGACAGCTACCACACCAAAAGGGTCAGCCTTCCCCTGTGAATGCCTGCCCCCCGAGGCTGCTGTCTCTTGCTTGCTGAGGCCAGCAGGAGCGCTCCTGTTCTGGGCTGCTCTCCTTGTCTCCCCAGGAGGTGGGAGCTTGAAATCCTGCAAACAGAGAATGAGAGCTTAAAATGCAGCAAGAGCACAGCTGAGCTCATCCACATCTTAACAGGGACAAGAACAGTGGTGCTTGTTTGCAGGCACGTGTGCGCGTTGGCAAGACGCATTTAGTACTACAAATTCTGTTTGAACCGCTTGATCGATACACCTAATTTAGCAACAAGCTGGGCTAATTATTGAAATACATGCTTCTGAAGCTTACCTGTTAGAGAACAGTAGGTCCTCCTACAAAAATAAATAGCTTAAGCCAAACCTTTTAAGAAATCAGAAGAGGTTCACACAGGGAGGCTGATAGTCCTGGTAGGGGTGGCCAGGTGCTTTTCTATACCTAATACATTTTTCCCCCATGACAGTGCTGGTTGACTTGTGCTGGTGTAGTCAAGCTAGCAGCTGCTGCATCTACTTTCACCGGTGTGACTTGGAGCGGGCCTTGTTAGACAGTGGCTGCAAGGCCAGTGCTCGTGGTAGGTAAACCACGCTACAGTTCCAAAATAACTAACATCAGGGGGTTTGAGCAGGATATAGTGACAGTGGAAATCCCCCTCCATAAAGGGCCACTTCCTGCCCCTCCTACAGATATATCATGGGAGTGGGATGCACCTGCCTACATGCAGTAACCTGTGATATCGATGTCTGCATCTGATCCAGCTGCTTTCACAGTTGCTGGGGCAAAATAGCAGCTTTTAGAACTTATTTCATCTGATCTATTTACACATCAACATTAATGACATCAACTACCTAAGCGTCAACCAGTGACCCTGACAAAAGTGTGAAAAGATGGGACTTTCCTCCCAAACATCTCTTCTAACATTACCAGCTTTTGTGCAGCAGAAATGGCAAAGCTTGGATCTGTGTTTTGTGGTCTCCAGGGTCTAGTAACATGCAAATTGACCAAAGATTTTCTTGCAGTTTGGGTATTGCTGTTCTCTCATCCCCAAGTGAGTTCCCTTGTGTCTGTTAAGGCTTGTAAAATCTTTCTCCTTTCAGTAGGAAAGTCTGCAGCATTAGGAGGTCTATCCAGCTGCCTATTTTTATTATGCTTCCTGAGAAGGTAGAAGCTGGTCAACAGGTTTTTAAACTTCTCAGGGCAATTAAAAGATAGCCGAAAGCCATGGTTAGATGGACAGGCATACACAGATTGCCTGATTTCATAAGTTTAATTTTTTTAAATGGGTGTAAAAAAACTTCTCTCATAAACTGATTGAACATATACTGGCAAGTTGATTTGTGAACTGGCAGTCTGTAAGTGTGGATTTGGGGGACAGGAAATTTATAGCCAATTCAAAAAAAGCTGTTAAGATTCAGAGGAATAATCTAAGAAAAGGGAACGCGTGTAACACAGATCTGAATGCCAGTTTGAAATAAGGCCTGCAGAAAAGCAAGCAGTTCCAAGAAAAGTTAGCCTACTTTGCAGTATAATACTTTCCAGTGACAAAAAGAACACTGGGGAACCAAGCTGTTCTGAACTGCCACAAACCTCTAAGTACCAGCTCTTTGTTTTCACTGAGCCACAGTTCGTAAAATGATTTTTATATTGATGAAAGCAAATAGAGGAACAGAGCCATTCAGAACTTGTACATCTGAAAGGGGGTGCACATTGATGTTTATAGAGTTGCAAAAGGCTACTTGAATTGTTTCAGTTTGGCCTGGTCTGCTTCTCTGATATTATCTAATTTTTAATTCTGTTGTCTAATATTTCATTCTTTAAAAAACTAAAATGCATGTGCCTAGAGATTTACCCCTTCTGCTCTACGATGGAAAGAATTCAGAAGCATGGTTAGTGTATAATAACAGGAGGTAGTACTAGTAGTAAAACAGGGGAGGACTGTGAGCCTAATGGGAATTCCAGTATCACAGTGAATGACACCTTATAAATGCTACCACAGAACCACAGGCTTTCAAATAAAGGGAAATGAAATATTTTGACCTTAAAAGGAAAATCTGGAATTTAAAAAGATGAAAATGTGTATGGCATACACAGAAACCAACTATACAATACAAGGCTCAACAAAGGTAGGAATAAATTTATACCATGATGATAAAGTTACTGAAGATCATAGATTTATCAGCACAGCTCTGGGGAAAATTTTATAATTCAGAAGACAGTCTCCAAATATATCTGATTGGATTGAGGTTCCCCAAAACAGAGAAAATTCAAGAGAGGACAATAGTACCTCATATCTTCCTATGGTATGTAATCTGAATTTAGCAGTCTAATACAGGAGATAGCGCAAAAACACATAAACCAGCTGAGTATCAAAGTAAATCCACTACAATGAGCCATATGCTTCAGAGGAAAGTTCAGGCTTCTGATTCAGTCTGCCATTTTGACTAGTGGAAAGTTGCCTTGGTTCCATCAGGCCAGATGAAAAAAAGGAAGACTGAAACATGTGTGGTCTAGATTTTGTCCCATTTCAAATTGCCTGCCTTGGATTCAGGACCAGCCTCAGAAGATAACCTGAGGAGACACCAAAAGAGAATGGCATTTTAGTTTTAGCAACTGTGAATACAGCTGCAGGAACCACTACTGAAGGATTTTTCATGGGATTAAAAACTTCAGAAAAGGATGGGCAGAACCATTCAGAAATCTCAGGTAACACCCTAAAGGAACGACATATGCACAGTGGAAGTCACTTGAAAGGGGTTCCCTCTAAGCAAGATGAGGCAAAAGAAGAAAGAATCTCTCAGGAAAAAAAAAAAAAAAAACAGGAGGGGAAAAAAGATCTAGGGGAAAAACAATGACATGGGAAGTTCTGAGGACAAAAAAAAATTATCTACATATGTAAAATACTATTAGTTGCTTCCCCTCTCTGCCTCCCCATCTCCTTGACATACATATCCCATAGTGAATACAACAATAATGGCTAATAAATGTTATTATAAGCTCTGCAAGGAATTGTATGCTTGCAGTAAATGCTGGCTGTAACATGCTATATCTAAGAATGGAAAAGGATGGTGATAATTTTTAAAGGCATAATGCCGGTTGCTGTGGAAGTTTTCCAACTCAAAAAAGAGATTAAACTTACCTATATACCTGCCTTAGTTAACTGGATTAGTAACTAGCAACACTGAGATGAATCAAGGAATGAATCAAGCTTTGCATCTGATGAGAGATATTTAACTGAAAAGGTTTCTTAGGAAATTAACAGAAACTGTTGAATAGGTAGTGCCGTATTTCTTAAATAGAACTACCTAAAAATCTGGTATAGTCAGCTGAAAGCCACATGCTTTGAAAGGATTTTAAAATATTAAAATATTAGGCTTACACAAAGTGAGGTGTCTACTGGTGTCTTCTTTGGCTTCCTCTTGGTCCTGGTGATTTTTCAGTGCCCATGTTATGATGCCTTAAAGAGCTGAACATCTCCATGTCACACTGACTTGTTTTCAAAGTGGAAATGGGAAAACAAGAAACCCAAAAAACTCAATGATCATTTTTTAAAAAAACATGGTCATTATACCTATGTTCCTAACAGTCCACTCCACAAGCTGCTGAGCACCATTATTTTTGAAAATGCCTGAACACGTACCAACAGTGGGCACCAAACAGATAAGCCCCTATCGGCCACTAACTCTGGATCCAGATCATCCTGTGCCTCTTCAGGGACCTACTTGGAGGAATCCCATGGGTTAGGGCCCTAGAAGGAAAGGGCGTTCAAGAGAGCTGGTTAATATTCAAACATCATTTCCTCCAGGCTCAAGAGCGGTGCATCCCTATGAGTAGGAAGTCAAGCAAAGGAGGTAGGAGACCTGCATGGATGAGCAAGGAGCTCCTGGCAAAACTCAGCCAGAAGAAGGAAGTATACAGAAAGTGGAAAGGGGGACAGGCCACTTGGGAGGAATATAGGAATGTTGTCAGAGTATGCAGGGATGCGACGAGGAAGGCTAAGGCCCGTTTGGAATTAAATCTGGCTAGAGATGTCAAGGACAGCAAGAAGGGCTTCTTCAAATACATCAGTAGCAAGAGGAAGACTAGGGAAAATGTGGGGCCTTTGCTGAATGGGGTGGGTGCCCTGGTGACGAAGGATGCAGAGAAGGCAAAGTTACTGAATACCTTCTTTGCTTCAGTCTTTACTGCTCAGGCCAGCCCTCAGGAACCCCAGACCCTGGAGGCAAGAGAGAAAGTCTGGAGAGAGGAAGACTTTCCCTTGGTGGAGGAGGAGTGGGTTAGAGATCATTTAAGCAGACTTGACACCCACAAATCCATGGGCCCTGATGGGATGCACCCACGAGTGCTGAGGGAGCTGGCGGACATTATTGCTAAGCCACTCTCCATCATCTTTGAAAGGTCATGGAGAACTGGAGAGGTGCCCGAGGACTGGAAGAAAGCCAATGTCACCCCAGTCTTCAAAAAGGGCAAGAAGGAGGACCCAGGGAACTACAGGCCAGTCAGCCTCACCTCCATCCCTGGAAAGGTGATGGAGCAGCTCATCCTGGAGGCCATCTCCACGCATGTGGAGGAAAAGAAGGTGATCAGGAGTAGTCATCATGGCTTCACCAAGGGGAAATCATGCCTAACCAATCTGATAGCCTTCTCTGATGGAATGACTGGCTGGGTAGATGAGGGGAGAGCAGTGGATGTTGTCTACCTTGACTTCAGCAAGGCTTTCGACACTGTCTCCCCTAACATCCTCATAGACAAGCTCAGGAAGCGTGGGTTAGATGAGTGGACAGTGAGGTGGATTGAGAACTGGCTGAATGGCAGAGCTCAGAGAGTTGTGATCAGCGGCGCAGAGTCTAGTTGGAGGCCTGTAGCTAGCAGTGTCCCCCAGGGGTCAGTCCTGGGTCCAGTCTTGTTCAACTTCTTCATCAATGACCTGGATGAAGGGACAGAGTGCACCCTCAGCAAGTTTGCCGATGATGATACAAAACTGGGAGGAGTGGCGGATACACCAGAGGGCTGTGCTGCCATTGAGAGAGACCTGGCCAGGCTGGAGAGGTGGGCGGAGAGGAACCTCATGAAGTTCAACAAAGGCAAGTGCAGGGTCCTGCACCTGGGGAGGAGTAACCCCATGCACCAGTACAGGTTGGGGGTTGACCTGCTGGAAAGCAGCTCTGCCGAGAAGGACCTGGGAGTGCTGGTGGACACCAAGTTAAGCATGAGGCAGCAATGTGCCCTTGTGGCCAAGAAGGCCAATGGTATCCTGGGGTGCATCAGGAAGAGTGCTGCCAGCAGGTCGAGGGAGGTGATTCTCCCCCTCTACTCAGCCCTGCGGAGGCCACATCTGGAGTCTGCGTCCAGTTCTGGGCTCCCCAGTACAAGAGGGATGTGGCACTACTGGAGCAAGTCCAGCGAAGGGCCACAAAGACGATTAGGGGACTGGAGCATCTCTCTTATGAGGAAAGGCTGAGAGAGCTGGGCCTGTTTAGCTTGGAGAAGAGAAGGCTGAGAGGAGATCTTATCAACGTGTACAAGTATCTGAAGGGAGCGTGTCGAGAGGATGGGACCAGACTCTTTTCAGTGGTGCCCAGCGACAGGACGCAAGGCAATGGGCGCAAACTGAAACACAGACACTTCCATCTGAACATGAGGAAAAACTTTTTCACTGTGAGGGTGACAGAGCACTGGCACAGGTTGCCCAGAGAGGTTGTGGAGTCTCCTTCTCTGGAGATATTCAAAACCCGCCTGGATGTGATGCTGTGCAACGTGCTCTAGGTGCCCCTGCTTGAGCAGGGGTGTTGGACTAGATGATCTCCAGAGGTCCCTTCCAACCTCAGCGATTCTGTGATTCTGTGAAAAGCTTCTACCATACTCTTTGAGACAAGTGTCCAAGTACAGAGATGGCCATTCAAAGCTTCCTAAAGAGCAAGTATGTTTGGGAACTAGTTTACTGGCATGGGAAATGAGCTCTGTGGCCACCTTGGACAGAAGCAAAGCTGTCCTTGAGACATGCTGACAACCTATGCAGCAGGTTGCGTACCTTTCATCTGAGAATTAAAATTCAATGAAGTGTTGCACCCTTGCCGGAAATTATGCAGAGTGCCATGTTCTCTGTTTGCACTTATGCATATGAAAGGAAGTTATGAAACGGCCATGGGTCTAATTTAGAAGAGTATGCACATAACCTCTGTCTCTCTTTGGCTAAACAGGAACCAGAGAAAGACTTAAAAGTTAGTTTAAATACGAAGAAAAAAGGAATTTAACAGAGTCTGTGTGGTGTTTGGCTACTGGCAGGCAGCTCAGTGAAGCTGCTGAAGCAAAAGGCATTTCTGAGGTCATTAACGGGTTCACGGATTTTTTCTACATTTTTATTACTGGAGAGTCTCTGCTCCTCCCCCATTCACAAAAGGATTTCTCCTCACTGTAGAAATAAGTAGCTATTACCTTCTTTTATGCACATCAAAGCTGTCTTTTCCCTTAGTACCTTCACAAGCCACTGAGGTGGAAGAGATTGACTACTGCCAAGAATGGTTAAGACTCATCCAATTACACTTTGTGGTAGTTTTACAATGCACTGGTGGGATCTCATCTAGACAGTTTGCAATTAGAGCATCCTGCCATGCAAAGAGATAATGATGTATTGGGAAGAATGATATTCCAGAGCTGATTTACAAAGATTTAATTGCTTGCAGTGCAGACAGCGCTGTATTTTATAAATGTTTTAGTGTTGGATCTTCATTTTTACTAACCAGAATAATAAAATTAAGTAAGCCCAATAGAAAACGTGGGGTAGAGGAAGAAAGAAAGATTCTGTTGTATCGTGCTCTTCTGTGCTATTAAATAACTACATTTTGGGTATTAGTAATGTCTGGTTTCTCAACATCTAGCTAATATATCTCCTGTCCTGTAACACAGGCTGCCTCAAATAGTCTTTATGATGCTTCTTAGGAGCAACTGCATGAATCACCTGGGAGTATACTGCACTGTGCTTTTCACTGGGGTTTCACTTTCACTGTCACTTTCACTAGTCAAGTAACTGTGGCAGGTCTGAGTGCCCCAAGGACTCTCTCAGCACTATTATATTAAATACCTAATGTGGGTGCTCTGCAAACATGGGTGTTCAAAGGCGATAAAAACTTCACTTCATTCTTTAAGACAAGAGCAGGCTGGAAATATTTTTTTCCAAATGAAACTTATGAAGGACAAATATTCATAAGGAAGGAACATTTGTGTTTTCTGGACAAAGATCAACTCTAGGCAGGGGTTCTGCAGTACACACTTGCAGAAACCTACACATGATGGGGGACACAGCCCCCTTACTGATGAAGTGACAGGCATTAGAAATACAGTATATGCTTGGAGCACCCTGTATCTAATCTTATATTCCAGTCCTTTGGTACTAGATATACTGAGACAGTACCAAAGTTCAGCATGGACTGAGATCATTAGATATGTTATTTCAGTGTATAAACATATTTCTTCAACATGGCTTCTAACGTGAGGATTATATCACAATGCTCACCTAATTTCAGGGCTCTACTTGTTTCCCTAGGATCTCCCTGTAGAAACCAAACAGAGAAAGGGGCTCTTCTGAGACAAGGTTTGTTATTCAATTCACTCTCTGACTCCTCATTGATTAGGGAGCACAGGGAGATCAACCTCCAGATTCAGGTCTTTAAACATAGGCAATATGAATACTGAAGAACTGTAAAAGAAATATCTTCTTACTTGGATTGTAGGTAGGAGGTGTGAGTCTTTGAAAAGATAATACATAATTTCAAACTAAACACCTAATTGGGCACAACTAGAAGAATTTCATAAGTAGAGGTCCATGACTGTGGCAGTTGGGGGTCAGAATTAACATGTAGTTGAAATATGAGGAAAAGCTGTCATGACTCCTACCTCCAGCATGCATCAGTGAAGCCTGGAGCTATTGCTACCTCACTTTAAGTGTAAAAACATGTAAAACAATACATACCATGTATGTGCAAGTGTTTTTGAGCTTGCCAAAAGTAGAGACTATCCTTAACCTTTCTGTGCTAGAATAGTATTTGCTAAGCATAATTTGGAACGGCCAGACTCCTTGATTGCAATGCCATCCGAGGCAACAGGGACATACGCTCATCACCTTCCCACATCAGAGAAACTGTGTAGTGTAAAGTTGGTGAGCTGAACAAGTCCCTAAAGGAGCTCTCAGGGGGAAGACAACTCAAGTGGTCACCCAATGAAGGATGGCAGTGTCAGGAAATACATGCTGATGAGGTGCCTCACCTTCCGTGCAGTGGAGAAAAACCTCTTGATTTATCACTCGTGCTTAAAACAGCTACTCCGGAGATAAGCACCACTAGCCCCTCTCCTCCCAGTGGAGTAATGAATTTTTGGCTTATCCAATTTATTCAGGAAAAATCATCACTGCTACATATCTCACAAGCCAGAGTTCACACACATATTGCTTGTGAACAGTGCAAATTCAGTAGAGGTGCTTCTTTCAGAGAGATATAATATTGCCTTGTGGTTTATACAGAATTCCATTACAGAAGAGGAAGAATAGAACTTTGAACTTTCATAGCTCTTTCTGTCTCTAAAGTTCTCAAAAGATCACAAAATAGCAGCAGGCTTATCTTTCCAACAGATTAAGATCTAGGAATATTTCTTACATGGCATGATCATTCATAAGCCTTAGAGGCAAAACTTTGCTATGATAGACACAACATTTTCCTATAACATATGTATCCCTAGAACATATGCACTTGTACCAAGCATTTCGATGATTAATAAACAAGTGGGAAAAAGAAAAAATAAAAAAGAAATGAGCATATGAGATGATCAGAGCTTCCTGCATAGAAGGAGGCAAATTTTATATTTTGTAGTTAAAAAACAGTTTGGTTAAAGGGAGGTACTTATGAACACCAAGTCAGACACAAAAGAGAATAACTAATGGTAATAATAATAATAAAAAAATACAGCAGCTAAGTTTTAATTAATGGATACAGATAACTTTAAATGCTGCTTTCTGAAATACAGCTGGCGAGTCAGTGTCTATTTCTCCTTGAATCTGTTAGCAGAAGGCTATGTGGTCTCATCAACAGGGTGACTTGGAGTTACAGCAAGGCGACAGACAAAGGGAGTGATGAGGAGGAAGAGGGCAGGAGGGGGGAGTTCTTTTTTTTTAAATGTGGTGTGGCAGTGTGTCAGGAAATGAGCTGATGTGGAAAAATCTGAAGGAGCAGCACCAACCCCGAGCTGGTTTTAGGGGTGTACAACCCAGGTCCACAGGCCATGGGGAGCGTGGAGAAGCCCAACAGGACAGGGTAAAGAGTAACGTAAGTCATTTAACAAGGGAACTGGGAGAATCTATTTTTAATCTTTGCCCAAGGCCCTCCCAGATACAGCGCAGGTGCTGCTTTGGGCTCCCCTCCTCTCCCTGCTTTCCTGCCTTTATACACAGAAAGCAGTCACCCAAGCTAATGAAGCAAGACAGTCTGCACAAGCCACCTCAAAAAGCTGATTTGTATGGTCAGCAACCTGAATGAAGGAAATTAATCTTTAATTTTACTTGCCAATTCTTGTTCAAATCCAAAATTAATTCCCTCCTGTATCTGCCCTCACAGGCAAAACCTTTGATTTCTCCAAAACATGCTCAAAAAAGATAAGGATAAGAAAGATCAAAGCACAGTCCAATAGAAAAAGTTCCAAATAAGATGCCATGGTTATTGGAAACTCACAAGGTCATGTAAGTTTGTATGACAGATTAAAGATTCACCAAGACAACTGTGACAAAGTATTGACATTAAAAATAACTGCCCCACCTTCTTATTACTAATAGTCATCATCTCTAGCTTACTGGAGATGTCTCAAGGTCAATAGTAATGATTATTTGCCTTCTGAATAGCACAACGCTGAAGGTACCTCTCTAGCTTTCTGACAACATTTTAATGGGTCTGGGTTTCTTCACTGCATAACCCACAGATTTTTAAATAAGTATAGAGCTGCTACAGCCCAGACAACTTGTGTTTAGATAGAGACTGCATCCAGTTTACACAGAGTGCTTGTCTCGAGATATGTTGCTAAAATGCTTTGTTAGTAAAAAAAGCAACTTTCCGATCATGGAACACTTACAGCCGGCCAAGTTCACCCTTGCCTCCTTCCTATGCAGCCTTGCTCATTTGCAGTACAAATAATCTACCATGTTCCAACAGTTTTTAATTCTGAGCTCTGTCCTTCTCCTTTGCATATTCTATTAATGAAACCTAAGTCAGTCACTGCAGTCAGTGACCAGAAATCTTCACTCAGTACTCACTCGGATTTCTATATGGAATAATAGGAACTCACAGTAAAGCAGCTTAAACAACGTGAAATTCAAAATGGACTCAAAGTAAGCACAAGATACTCATTTTATGAAGGAGAATATTAGAAAAAAAGATTCTCCAGTTCTGCTGACTGGTAGGTTTATTTTATTTATATAGGGAGTTTAAATCTGAAGATGACAGATTTTCAGGTAATCTCAATATATTACATACTGGTCTCATATTTGAGCTCATTAAATAATGTTAAGGTGCCTATTTTTCCATAACTTAAAGCACAGAAGCAAGTCAAATAACCTAAACAGCTCTCTCTGTTGACAAATGCAATTCTCAAAATCATCACTTCCAACTATATGATATTTCATATAAACAGTCATATTATGAAGAGGAAAATAAATAATGACTCTTGCATGTTCACAACTCAAGCCAGGCAGGCATTTCTGAGCACATGTCATATTTTAAACAATATCTGTTTTCTTTCCCAAAACGAGGGCTGACACCTGAGGCTATACACCAACATTTCTCTATCCAGAGGTAGTAAGATGGCGTCCTGGCAGCTGGTGGTTAGAGCACCCACCCCACCATAGGAGACTCTGTCTGCCTGCGCAGGTTCAACATGTATCTCCTGGGAGGGTGATCAGACTCTGGGACATTTAACTCTGGAGGTTGTAGGCTTGAATCGCCTTAGACAGAGGAAGCAAATGAACCTGGACTTCCCTACATCAGGGATGACTGCTCTAGTTACCGACTTACTTTTCAAAGACAGACCAACGCTGTTTTAAGACGAGAGCCTGGCATGTCTGTGCTTCATGCAATCTGCCAGGTGTGAGCTTTTCTGCTTATACGGGCATTTGTGGATTCCTAGGAGGGGCCTGGGTTGGATCAGTCTTGCCAACACCAGGGCTCATCCACACATGCAGAGGAACAAGCCTGCCAGGCTCAGCTGCCCATCCTGGTAGGTGACAAATGAGCAGAGGTTATCAGAGCTCTGGATCTAGGTTGAATTTTCAAATTCAACTGAAATCGAATCTTTCAGTTTCCTTCCTAATCTGCTCTCCTGAACTACAACGAAGACTTAGCTGTTTAAATAGGTGCTTAGATGTCCTTCTGAATAGCCAAATGTGGAGCATGGATGTCTGTTAAGATACCTGCATTCACAACCAGGGCAAAGAGCACATGTTGTAAGGGGAAACAATGCAATTCTAGGTGCAAAGGTCTTTGAATCGGGTACCAAATCCTTTCCAACAATTACTTTAAAGGAATTATTTCAGTTGCAAACATTGAGCTATAAACAAGCTGTTCAACAAGCTGCTCTTACAAGCAGCAAAACAAGTGATGGCCTAGTTTTGCAGGGGCTTGTATCATATTTCCCCTATCCCGTGTCTCCTTGGCCAGCACTCCCAGCTCCTGTCCTTCCCCATCTCCCAGCAGCGGGCAACACAGAGGCCATACAGCCATATTCAGATCCCCTGGCCAGCTCTTGGCCCTCTCCTGAAAAGGATACGGAGCTGTGATATGACTGACTGCCTTTTCCTCAGCGAGGACAATATTTTCTCCTCTAACCAGCTGCTGCTCTGCACATCTTCGACCTCTCCTCTTAGCTCCTCATCAGAGTAGGTTAAAATTGGCGCTGGGTTCAAATGCTAGTGAGGAAGCATTGGCAGGAAGATGGCCAGGCAATGTGCCTGAGAAAGTTTCCCTAGGGAACCAAGGGCATTTATAACCAGAAAGATGTAAAAATGAAGACAAATAAACAACTGTACTCCTTCCCCACAAAATCCACCATCCCTTTTGAGAAGAGAGGCTTGTAATATAACACTGTACTTTTGCACACATGGCAATATTTCTCACATTAGTGGCTGCCATAAGATCCATAGGGATTTTTTGCTGGTAAACAGAATCCATTTCCATCTTGTCTGCAGGTAAACATGCTTATTTTCCAGCATAAGCAGGACACCTGAATTTGACTACCTGCATACACTTTTAGACAATTTCATGTGCTTGAATTTACAAAAATAGTAATACTTGAGAATTGATCATATTCATGAATTACTGTGGGACAAGATAGGCTGTGAATTTGCAACAGGAATTATGCATTGCACACACTCTCTTCATGTTAAGTATAAAGTAACGTATCCTATTTTCACTGAAGGGAACTACCTCACATTTATCACGGGTAAGAGGAAACATCCTAGTTTATTCTGTGGCAGGTTTTTTGTATAGCTATTTCCTCAGCATGCATTAATCTATAAGTAGGGCTACAGATCTTCAGTTTGCCACACAAACACTAACTCGTTCAACCCCAATCCCTCTTTGAAGTGGAGGAAAAATTAGAGAACTGCATTGTGTTTACAAGTAGATGCACGGGCCAGAGCCACAGAGTTTGGTTTTGTAACTTTGAGCAAGGTACTTGACTTTCACACTTCATTCTTCCATGTCTGCAAAACAAGGTAGGCAGTTATTACCTGTCCTTATGTGAATACTGTTATTATTAATTTCTGTACAACACTGGTGAAAAGTCCTTGCTATTTTACAAAGCAAGAACTGACAGTCGGCAAGCTGAGAGTCAGAATCATAACTCAACTTCCTGGTTCATCTTGCCTTTTATTCCTCATACCTCATATCATTCTTCTAATACTTGTGCTCAACATCCAGACAGTCTTGCCTACACTAATCTTTGTTTTTCCACAAGAAGAATCACTCCACATAAAATCAAAGATATGTTTCTCTTAACATCCTGGTACATACTGCATATATATTCCTATTTATTCAGCCCCAGAAATTGTTTCCTTCAAAGGGATACTGAAAAAGGTTCTCAAATACAAGTGTCTGCTGTTCTTATTTGAATAATACTTCCTCCTGCATGTTTCTGAGATTCACCATCTCTGTACTACATATTATTTCATCAGCGAAGGACTACTGCGTTATCTAAACTTTAAGAGATAGAGAAAGGTATCAGGAGCAGCCTTGATCAGCTTAGAAGAAAAAAAATGTTATGTGCACAGACTAGATTTCTGTCTGGAGATGTGAACCATTTTCCTGTCCAGATTTTCCTGTCTGATCAGATACTACATAATGATAAGTGAGTCTGAAAAAAAAATGCAACTTCTGCTGCTTGCAGAAGTGTGCAGGGTGGTGTGAGCAGGAGGGACCTTGTAATCAAGAAAACATGGCTGAAAGCAGCCCACCTCAAGCATATGCACATAAATAAGGAAGTGCCTATGGGACAGCACGATGAGAAAAACTCTCGCACCTTTTCTGGGAAATCAGCATGACTAGGGGCCTCCCTGAAGTACCTGTCCACTAATGCACACAGCATGGGGAACAAACAGGAGGAAACAGAGATCTGTGTGCAGTTGCAGGGCTACGATCTCATTGGGATCACAGAGACACAGTGGGATAGCTCACATGGCTGGAGTGCTGCCATGGATGGATACAGGCCCTTTAGGAAGGACAGGCTGGGACAGCAAGGAAGGGGAGCTTTCTTAGCCAAGAGAGCAGCAGGGATACCTGGAGCTCTGCCTAGTGATGCACGATGAGCCAGTTGAGAGCTCACAGGTCAGGATTAGTGGGCAGACAAACCTGGGCAACATTGTAGTGGGTGTCTGCTACAGACCTGCTGGTCAGGAAGTGGATGAGGTCTTCTTCAGAAAACTGGAAGAAGCCTCAAGTTTGCAGGCCCTGGTCCTCATGGGAGACTTTAACCACCCTGGTACCTGCTGGAAGGGCAGCTTAGTACGGCACAAGCAACCCAGGAGGTTTCTGGAGTGCACTGATGACAACTTCCTAGCACAGGTGATTGAGGAGTTGACAAGGGTACATGTTCCGCTGGACCTCACACTTACAAACAAGGAAGAATTGGGTAAGGATGTGAAGGCTGCCCACAACCTTGGCTGCAGTGACCATGAGATGGTCCCTCCTTGCAGAATCCTGAACTCCAAGGCAAAAAGCAGGATCACAACTTCAGGCAACAGGAGAGCAGACTTTGGCCTGTTCAGGGACCTGTTTGGCAATGTTTATAAATATCTAATGGGATGGGCTAAAGCAGACAGGGTCAGACTCTTCTCAGTGGTGCCCTGTAACAGGACAAGAGGCAATGGGCACAAACTGAAACACGTGAAATTCCAGCTGAACATAAGAAAAAACTTTTTTACCATGAGAGCGATTGAACACTGGAACAGGTTGCCTAGAGAGGTTGTGGAATCTCAGTCTGTGGAGATATTCACAACCTGGCTGGACACCATCCTGAGCAATCTGCTCTAGCTGACCTTGCTTTGAGCAGGTGGGTTGGGCCAGACAATCTCCAGAAGTCCCTCTCAACCTCAACTATTCTGTGATTCTATGAAGCACAGGAAAATGAAATAATACTTCAGTTTGTTTAGTGGACTAAATACACTTGCTCTTTTGGGGACTATCAAACTCCTAATTTGGGGGGAACAAAGTAACACTGAGGAATGTGAACACAGGAGTGGGATAATGGAAGCAGGGAACGTGCCCACTTCACTACTTAAGCACAAGGTAGCAGCACTTGGAAACCAGCAAACATGGAGCTTTTCCTAGCTAGATCACATGAAAGGATGGAAGGGGACAGGGGTACTGAAATAGAACACTGCAGAGCAGAAGGAAAGGCAAGGCATCTGGACTGAACTGCAAAGTTTTTGCTCATACTGATGTAGGTTTGTTACACCACATGGATACTGAAGCATGAACAAATCATCCATGATCATTGCTCATCCCCATGTGCAGAAAGGGAAATGCTCCCTGACAGAGATGTTCAAAGACTCTAACAAATGGCTATGCCACTGCAAGAGAGCTTGCCTTGAAGAAAGAGCTCCTCAGGGACAAAACAACAGGAAAGATATTGTGGAGGACTCCCAGCAGCCAGCCTGCTGACCTGGCTTGCAATTTCACTGCAGAGGGGACAGGTTCAAGTCTGAGCTCAAACACAGATGTGATTTTAACCCCAAAACCTGGTCACGCAAAGAGCTACAGATTCAGATTACAAATATGTGTATTCTTGATAGTCCTGCAGAACTTCTAGGAGGCACTGGGCAAAACCACATGTAGGAATATACATTAAGACCACAACACAGACAAACCTGAGTGGTAAAGATGAAACATAAAGGATTGCCTTCAGACACATTTCAACAGGCAGTCTATAATGTACTTTTTAGCCAGGACTGTTACACAATTAAAGAGCAAGGTTTGTTCTTGTCTCTTTGCATTTTCCCTCACAATAGCTAATATCCTCCACAGCTAATCAGGTTGTACACAGGTACCAGGATTTACCCTGAAGTTACAAATGTAGTAAAAGCAGGTATTGAAAAGCAGAGTGCATAACATTTCTGGATGACTCTGCTCAGGCTGTGGAAGAAGACTGCTGTAGTTAAACATACATGCACACACACATACTTACACATATAAACAACAAAAAGGTGCCCAAGGAAAGCCAGCAAATGCCTCAAGATCAAATGGAACATGAGCCAGTGAAGCTGATAACTGTACTCAAGGCATTTTTTTGGAAGCAGATTACCCCGGTGATATATCTATGCCATATTTCATGAAACTTTGCTTAGACTTTAGAAGGAACTAAGAACCAAACAGAAAACAACAGGGGTCTTCAGGATGCAAGGTGTCACGAATCCCCAGAGTTGGTGAGGGTTTAACCTAGCAGGAGACCACTAAGACAGGAGCTTTATTGTTTCCCAGTCCCCTCCCTTTTTTCAGTCACCTCTCAACAAGACATTCCTTGATATTTGCCCCTCCACACTCCTGCTCCTGTCAAATTGTAACACCATTTATCTTCTGAAGAACGACTTCTCACCCACTAAAATTTCTGGCAGGCAGTTTAATTCAGTGATGGTGCACTGACTTAAGTGGAACTACAAAACAACTTTTTACAGCTTTGTTTGGGTACACCCACCACCACATTAAGGCAATGCAATTTACTGTAAAATTAGATATTCCTTAGTTAACTGCAGACAGAGCAGATGAGCAATTCTAGGAGGGCAAGACAGTGGCATGCAGGGAAGGACCAAGGCTGGAAATGCAAAGTATGGCATCTAATCCATCCTTTGCAATTGTGACAAATGTCCTATTTATCACAACATGCTCTTCCTCAGAGAAGGTCAATGTCTTCCACTGAGCTGATTTTGTCATATAGAAAATGTGCAGAGTTAGGTCTCCAATCATCCATCCCCAGCCCTGCCAAAGTAGCCTCAAGTTGTGTTTCAAAAATACAACTGCCCCCCCTTCTGGACAATAAGCACTCCCAAAAGTGCTGTCACAAAACGTTTCAAGTTAATTTTCAAATGCAATTTATACAAGTTAATTAGGCTTGTTTTAGGACATGAATTCTCAGCAAAAGTACACAACGTCCATGAAGTTTCTGAATAGTTCTGCATTTGTTTAGGAAAAAATGAAGATTTTTCTTTGCCTGATGTAATGGTATATTCTGGGCTAAATATGTTCAGCCATCAATTATTCAAGATAATAGGAAGGTTATAACAACTCTGACAGAACAAAACCATGGCTATTACTAGGTATCTCAGGACCAGGCTTCCCATAAGCTTCCAGACCAAAGGGCTTATTTGGTCAGGAGTGATGCCAGCTCAGAGCACATAAATGACATAGCAACATCAGCGCAGTGCTCTGCCACAGCAGGCAAAATGCTTTTCGACCCAAACACGGCTGTGCACAAATGCCTTAGGTGGGTAATCACCTGGATGGTTAGCCCTCAGTCTAGATAATCAGATCACCAATAGAAGTTAGGTAAATGGGCATTATGATGCCCAATGCCAGAACTTAGGACTTGGAAGAAAGCCTGCCAAAGGTAGGATAAGGGCTGTTGTACTGGTGGTGACATGCAAAGCTGTCAGGTATTCACACTGGTGGGCTGCTATAAATTTATCTGTTCCTACTAGCTGCAGCTTTCAAGTTGTTTCCTTTTGTGGTCAAACCTATATTGAAAATGGCCATTACAGTTTCTAGTCACCTCCTTCCTTCCTCAGAAGGCAGTGAAGTGCATGTGACAACGAAGCCCAACTATACCCCTTTAGCACCACTTCTTCTTATGGTTTAGGGGTGTAAATGAACAGAGAAGACAAAATAAAACCAAGGTAGTCATCTGCACCAATAGCTACTCTGAAGACGGCTACTGGTATAAAAAAAGCAGTCATTAAACTGTTTGTAAGTGACTTTTCAAAATAAATCTCACAAATGCTAAAAATACCTGGTTTTATGCCGTTTGGATAACAACATTCAGTAAGAGGACAACAAGCTGTGAATGAGGAATGTGAATGTGACTTCTGTACAAGTCAGGTCTTTTTATTCAGGACCAGCATACATTTCAGAAAAGCAAACTGTGGCTTTCCTCCTCCCTTTTTGGCTAAGGGAAATTTTATTTCAGTATAGTTCCTTATATTATTTTCCTGAGATTGAAATGCTAAATATAAGAATATTTAAAAGTTATTTTTCAAGTAATTTCCCCTAATTGATGCAGTAATAAAGACAGGATAGAAAATACCTCCACAAGCAATGTCACAGTTTAGTGACGCCTCAATGAAAATTCATCGCAGAAATAAAACCTAAACAACATTGAAAGATATAATCTACGTGTGGCATGCACACATTTCATACCAATAGTTTTCTGGCTTTTAAAAGCAATGCTAGCAAACAGGAGAACTAAACCATTAATTAAAAAAAAAAACAACAAAAACACAGTTCTATGCTACAAAATTTGATACCAGTGGACAAATTGTTGATCTGTATCCTCACCTTCAAGACATCAATAAGGAGATGTACTAAATTGCTTAAATGGCAAATCTTATATTTAAATCAAAAGGATGATTACTCTTGTGAATTCAGCACATCTGCAGAGCCAGGCCGTGGTCTGATACATGGTCCTTAACATACCTATACAGTTAATTTTAGCTTGTCCTATGAAGTTCTCCTCTTTGTAATTGCTACAATTTTTCTACATGAAAAATTAAGTAACAAAAAGTATGAAAATGTCAAAATACCTGATTAATTATCTGTTGTTGCAATTCTTCTCCAGACACTGAAAGAGAACAAAAATAATTAGTTTGTACACATTTTAATGAATACGATCACACACATATGCAACAAGAACAGTGAAATCAACAACAAAAAAACCCAAACAAGTTCTAATTAAACAGTAGCGTTTAACATGTATAAATGACTTGGAAAAACCTTCAAAATGGAAATCCACTTAAAGCGGTGAAAGAAAAAACAAACCCTCTTAATCAAGATGTCATAAAAAGAAGGCTGAGATAGGAAGCCAGTTTTACTAGCCTGGTGCCCCACAAGGCATTACAACGTTCGAAGTGAAGACAACGAATTTCAAATATGCACTAAGAAGCCCCTTAATTAACTTTGCGAGATGCACTGCTGCAGGAATATGTGACTGAGACACTGGCAGCATCCAGCTCCGGATTTGAACATCTGAGAAGAAAAGCGGCCTCTGCAGTTAACTGATGATACAAGTTTGTGCACGCGTGATGACTGAAGTTAGCCCCCAGCAGGCTCAGAGAAGAAATCCTACCCTGACAATCTGGCATGAAGTGATGAGTTGAATTATGGCCTTGCTCACTCCTCCTGGCTGCCTTCTGCAGCGGTGCTCAGCGCTGCTGAAGATACAACCAAAGCCTTGGCAGAATGCTGCTTTTCCTACAACTGCCCGGGATCCTACCAGCAATGACATCTCAGACGTATTCTTTCCTTTCAGATCCGAAAGGACAGTGCTCTGGCCTCATCAACTGCTACCATGCAGTAGCTGTCAGAAGAGCAGCTGGTTTCAATTACCCTCCCTTTGCTATTGGAGACCATCCACACGTATTGGGGAAAGTCAGGAATTTCACACTTACCTATCCAGCTAGGTCTACATGTATCCATCAGAGTTTTTTGGGGTAATAACGATAGGACTCTGTTTACAACCTGTCAATATCACTAGTAACTGGCAGGGGAGCCTATTTCTGCAGAGCACTGGTGGCTGCCTCTTTCAGGACTGTCAATGTTGCTCCATTTCAACAGAATTTTTTTGTACTGCTGTGTGGCATAAGATACAGTTTTTAAAACCAGGTGAAAAGATTTTAAGTGTTAACATAAAAATATCACTAGTTAAATAAAAATCATCTTCACTACCAGTCCCTGAGAATACTCTTCTCAAGGAAAGCATTATAGATGATCTAGATAAAGATAGTTACTTCAGGCTATCTTATAAGATTGTCTCTTATGATAATTATTTCCTGCATGCTTGTGTTGTGTTTTTGTTTGCTAAATATAAAAATAATGCTTTTTTGGCTCCAAGGAAAAAAAAACAGAAATATTGTTTAGGGGAGACTTCCCAAAAGGTATTCCCTTGTTCACCGAGCTCATCTTTGGGAGTGATGGAACTTATTCTGGTAACTAACTTTTTAACCAAATAAATTGTTGGCAATAGAAGATTAAAGGAATATGTGTTTTTAGCATCCTCTAATGATATACAAGTTACTAAGAAAGCAGGGTGTTTGAAATCTCTGGTTAGATCAACACTATTTTGCTCAAAGGTTTGTGGACTTTGAATACTGATGCTTTCCTGTTTCCCAGTACATTTGTTTTTAGGCTATTTTGATTCACTTTAAAGGAATTTTAATAACTTTCTGTTGACAGCATGGACAGCTGGTCTTGAGAATTAGTGAAAATTCACTTGCTGACTGAGGAAGGAAGTGACATCAATGAGTTTCTAAAGTCAGCCCAGAGGGAAAAGTGAGCTCCGCAAGAGTAGCCTTTCATGCCATTGTATTTACAGTGATGCCTCAAGATGCAAATTGCAATATCGGTCAAACCTGCAGTTTCTACCTCAGACAAATATAAAAATGAACAGAAATACTGGGAAAGACCTTTCTGACCATTGCTGACACCGTTAAGGAAAATGTGAAGAATTTATGGTATCACTCTTAGTTCTTTCTTTCGGTGATTTAAATATAACAGTACCAATGAAAAGGCAGTTGCCCAAGTGTATGATATACCAGTAATGACGACATGGGTTAAACAGGACAGAGATTGACTAGCCAGTTAAAGATAGAAAGGAGATCAAATTCAAGGTCACCAGCAAATCGACTACTTATTCTCCATTTATTCACTACATGATCCTTGTCCTCATCACAGAACAACTCAATGAATTTGGCAAAGTCAGCAGTACACTCAGAAGAGGCCAAGGTCCATAATAACAGAGATGCAGCAAATTAAGGTGGAAATACATTGGCACCATTACATCAGGAAGCCTGCAAAATACTGGTATATAACATACTTTTGTTTTAAGGGGAAAAACTACAGAAAAGTGGGAAAAAAACCATGAACACACAAAACAATACTTTTTTCTTCCTTAGCATAATTGCAGTAGTCTCTTATTTCCCTCTTTCTCATTGCTAATAGATCATCATGAAGTTTGAAAGAGATATTCCTTTGAAAACAGCAACTACCAAATAAAAACGTCCCTCCAGAATTCAGCTTAAAAGCAAAAAAGGATTTTAAAAGGCTCAAGAATGCTATATCTTAATATACATCCTTAAAGGATATAGCCCTCCACAGCAAACACACAGCACTGAAAGGGGTTTCAATTTTTGGCTGGGAAGAAGGCGGCTTTGGTATTGAAACTAACCACAACTTTGTTTCTCCTGCCTTTTTTTAAATCCCCTGATTACTCATACAGTAACTAGTCACTAATTCATAGTTTATATATGACACCCTCATTTTTGAGAAGGATGTTTCTGTTTAGGTGCCTTGTCATTTCTAAGCCACCCTGCTATCATTCAATAGAAGCACTGGAGAAGTTCCACTAGAGACACAGCTCCAAATTCAAAGAACATGAGGCAATTTGACACAGATAAAACCAAAATTTTCAGAACATGCAAGCCAGTCCCACAGGCAACACCTGGGTTAGTCTCAAGAAATCCACATCATTCTTGGGATGTACCAGAAGTTTCATTACCCATAGACATACACACACTAAATTCAACTTTTACATCAGTTTCTCCAGAGCCACTGTGGTGGCAGCTCATGCAAGATGAATGAATGCATGAACATCAAACTAATTGGGAGATTTACTGCCATCTGGAAATTTGTATGGAAGCTGCACAGCAGGTAGTCCACGTAGTCCAAAAGGCACACCTTCCACAAATCAGATTACATGTGAATGGGCTGTTCTCCTCCTATATTTTTCCTACTATATTAAAAATTGTTTTTTCTACCTGTCATCTGGCAAACTGTTCCTAAATCAGCTCAATAGTGCCATCTGACCAGACTTGACGTTAAAAGCAAATCAGAAGGCTTTAACCATAGACAACCATGCACCAACGATACATTTAGTCAAAAGACACATATTTACCAGTACAAACGAAGATACTTGTTGGCCGAGGCTCTGTTCTCCTGACACTAATTGAGGCTAAACTGGTGCCACTTTGGAATCCTGAGCTGGAGAAATAAACCTACCCCAAATTTATTTTTAGTGATTTGCTTTTTAAGTAACTCTAAAGCAATGTCTCTCCATCCACAAAAAATGTAAAATAACACCTTTATTTGTTTTTGGATGGTTGAAATAAATGGCCTCCTTGGGCTGACCTCAAGCTATACCACTTAAGAAAAAAAACATTTACAACAAACATTCTTTAAAAGATTTCTCTGTATTTTCATTCACTAATTAGTACACTAATTCCTGTTTCCAGGGCATCAACATCCTGTTTCCAGGGTTTACAATTTTTTGCTTACTTCTTATAATATGGAAAATTACCTTACTGAAGGAATAATGTATGCTTTATAATGTAGCTGACCAATGCAAGACACAAGAGCATGTCATAACTGATGCTGTCACGAGGAACTGCAACGTGGACTCTTCAGTCTTATGCATGCAACCTACACAGAGAACACCACATAATTAAGCACACTATGTCCTGCTTACCTCCATACAAAGGAATGTGATATTCGTGCAGGTTTACAGATTAATCTGCTGTAATTCTTTTGAATGTTAAACTACTTCCAGCTCAAATATAATTAAGATCACCAGGTACAAAAGATTCAGATTGGAAATACGAGTACAAACAGAACAAATAACAGCTTGATACTGTTTCTTATGTTCAAGTAGTTGGATACATTAGTGAACAAACATGCTGTCAAAATCCTTCAGTATATAGCAAAAGAAAAAAAAAGTTTCATTTCAAAAGGCAAAAGAGTACTACTGCATTTAATTAGGGTGTAAAATCCTTTTAAACACACTGGTCTGCCAATTTATGTGACGTGACTGCTGCAAGTCCTAGGAACAAAGGGTTTCTTTTTTTCCAAAGATCAAATCCCAATTTATACCTTAAAAAAATTATCATCAACATCAATAAGGGGAAGGCTGTGGAATTAAAAGTTTTGTTCCTTAAGTCTTCAGATAATCCTATCAATATTTTTGGCATGATGAGAAGGCAGGGGAAGAACAGAAATCCTGTGTCTGTCTCCCTGCTCCCAGTCTCTGACGATTTCCAACAAGAAGGAGAAAAATGAGGAGAATCACAGAATCGCTGAGGTTGGAAGGGACCTCTGGAGGTCATCTAGTCCAACTCCCCTGCTCAAGCAGGGGCACCTAGAGCACGTTGCACAGCATCACATCCAGGCGGGTTTTGAATATCTCCAGAGAAGGAGACTCCACAACCTCTCTGGGCAACCTGTGCCAGTGCTCTGTCACCCTCACAGTGAAAAAGTTTTTCCTCATGTTCAGATGGAAGTGTCTGTGTTTCAGTTTGCGCCCATTGCCTTGCGTCCTGTCGCTGGGCACCACTGAAAAGAGTCTGGTCCCATCCTCTCGACACGCTCCCTTCAGATACTTGTACACGTTGATAAGATCTCCTCTCAGCCTTCTCTTCTCCAAGCTAAACAGGCCCAGCTCTCTCAGCCTTTCCTCATAAGAGAGATGCTCCAGTCCCCTAATCGTCTTTGTAGCCCTTCGCTGGACTTGCTCCAGTAGTGCCACATCCCTCTTGTACTGGGGAGCCCAGAACTGGACGCAGACTCCAGATGTGGCCTCCGCAGGGCTGAGTAGAGGGGGAGAATCACCTCCCTCGACCTGCTGGCAGCACTCTTCCTGATGCACCCCAGGATACCATTGGCCTTCTTGGCCACAAGGGCACATTGCTGCCTCATGCTTAACCTGGTGTCCACCAGCACTCCCAGGTCCTTCTCGGCAGAGCTGCTTTCCAGCAGGTCAACCTCCAACCTGTCCTGGTGGCTGGGGTTATTCCTCCCCAGGTGCAGGACCCTGCACTTGCCTTTGTTGAACTTCACGAGGTTCCTCTCCGCCAATCCCAGAGGGCAAGGGATTCAGCTCATGACAAAGCTCAGTCTTGCTCTGCAACAGCCATAATTGCTTCCCTGCAAGTTGGAATGGCACTACAAGGAAATCAGCTTTGGGGAGGGAATCTGATATTCTAATATCAATTTAATCTTGTTTTTCCAGTTTGTGACAGACACACTAAGAGCTTTTGACTTTATTTTTATAAACCTAAACACAAGAGACCCATGTGGTTGTGATACATCCTACTTTCATTACTGATTTCCTACTAACCTATCAGAGCAGCTTCTGAAGAGTGGAAAGAAACCAGAGCATCCATTCATGAACAACTTCTGCAGTTCTTTCCAGTGGCCCCAGAGCCTGAGCAAAAGCACTAAGGTTTATTTTTCAGACTCATAACTGGGAAGGTGTGATACAAATTTTTTTAAGAAGCCTGTAATTTGGCACACAAAGACTAAAATATTTTAGGACAGAACCAAATATCTCCTGTAAATTAATCACAGAATCTCCATGAACTTGATGCAACACAACTCCTTCAAATGTGCATAGCATTTATGTCCTTTTTCTAACATGGAATTCAGAAAACAAACTGCACGTTTATAGCACTACCTTCAAAACCTACTTTAACTTACTTTTGCACCTCTGTGGTAATTACGCAACTGAATTTGATTACAGTGGCCTACAATGCATTAATCACATCTTCATGGTATTGCATAATCCTCCTCAGTTGTCACAACGCCAACTCATACGATGCCCTGGCAGTAGGAAACATAAAAAGAAACCCAAGTTGATACTGATTGAACCAAATGAAGAAAAGCTGGCCATCTCAAAACACTGAAATTCTCACAGCATTCCAAGGTCTCCCCAGCTAATTTTTCATGATTGCTTTTGATATGAAAACAAACCTTTAATTGTCAGTCTCTAATAAGGGTGCAGAACTGTTCCCTGGGAGGTTCAAAGGACCCTGGGAAACTGAACATTTACGAAAGCTCTAGTAGCCAAACATCTTCTGCTGATTAGCATACACCATTCAGTTTCCATCTAACGCAGAAATAAAAAAAAAAAAAAAAAGTGGAGGGGTGAGGAAAATGTTCTTGGTCTGACAAAGAAACATTAGTGTTAATAGGATTGAAGGCCCTCGTTCATTAATTCTTTTGGGCATAAAAAGGTGGGGGTGCAATTCTGTTTTAAAAATCTATGCCTGGGCCAAATTCTGCATTGACTAACATTGTGTATATAATCATACTTAAGACAAGGAAATGTCAGAATATAAATTAGTTTAGAATTTGGTGTTTCACCTGCCCTCTCATTTATCAGCATCGACTAATATTTCCAGATGATACAGCATTTTCTTTCAACAAGCACTGCCAGTATGCCCACTACCAGAATTAGCAGGCAGATTTTCTTCTAGAAAGTTGCATTTTATATACCTGGTGAAAGGGAAGGTGAAGATTTGTTACTGTGTTCCCTTAAGAATGGAAGATTTGAGATAATGGAAGCATGCCAGACAGCATATTTCATTTTAACATTAGTACAATATTGATATGGTGCTTTGGATGGTTTCCAACGGAATGTCATGTATATTTTCAATGCCTATTGGCATTCATCCTGTATCTAGCAACAAGAATAGTTTGTTTCAGTTTTGGTTTAGAGCTCACTATTCAACTGCTTTCAAAAGCTTTCTGTTGTATCTAACTACCTCATGACTTTTTTGGATCCCTGCTCTCTTAAGCAGCTGAATGGAACAAATCATAGATTCCTAATCATCTGCAATTAGACAGGCAAAGATAAGTTAATTTTGGCTTAGCAGATGCATTTCCTCAAACTTCATCACAATGTGTTCCCAGTCCTACAGTAAGGACTGCCTCAGCTCTCACGCCGCTGACTGCAAGGGCCACTGCTTTTCCATTTGAAATCCCATGGACCAGCAGTCTCCATTTTCATGTTGCCTGTTATGTCAATGGTGCTTTACATTATGATCGTCTAGAGGAAAGGTCACATAATCTGTTAAAATGCCTTCCTGACTACGGTCCAGTGTTAAGCTCAACTGTTTATGTGGCTATCTTCCACAAAATAGATTTCTGGGCTTTGACTCAAAAGAAGTTACTTCCACCATGGTCCATGGCAGCTTCCTATATCAAGGTTTTCTCTCTGTGTTAAATGAGGGATGGCTGACCCTTTTTTTTTTTTCCATTGAAGGAAAACTATCTGGCTTTTAGTACGAGAAGAGTAAGGTAAAAGCTCCTCTACAGGAAGACCATGGAGAGCAACTAGGGCATGTGCACTTGCATACAAACCCCACGCAGAAATAAAGCCAAGGACATATACACTGCTACTGCTTTAAGGCAGCCGAAACTCTGTATTGCACTGACATTAGGGCTGAAACTTTGCAGCAGTCTGTCTTTGGTTTTGGTTCCTGCTTGGTTTCTGTCCACATTAAGAACATATGGCTGCCCCCACCCAGAGGAGGAATGTGACTGCAGTTGAAATTCGCAGTCACATTAACTCTGTTGAGGCAAGTCACATGGAGCCATGATCTTCATTCTGGCGTACCCTAGAGAGGGTCAGCTGTCGGTCTGTCACTTGTAGTAAGGATGGTCTGAAGTCTGGCTCTGAAACACACCATACCCATATAATCTTAATTTGAACAGCCCAGAAATGGCCAATGAAGATAAAGGCACCAGAGCCAAGGGCAAGCATCACACATGCTTCTACAGGGTTATTCCCACAGAGCCCTTCCTTTGACTCACCTGCAAGGACAACTGCACCATAAACAGCAGCAACGCTCCTCTGCTCTGAATCAGAAGCAGCCGCATGCAAGATGTGCACATAGCAAGTCCAAACACGGATGGAAAAATGCAGCTTCTTGGCATTAATTACAAAGTGGAGTACCACAGCAGAGTCTCCATGGGAAGCCTTAGTCTACAGTTTCCGTATTCCAGAAATAAAAGAGATGAATTGTCTATACAACATAAGGCCAGGAAGTGACCAGTAGTGATGAGAGCAAATATTCTTTCAATTTACTACCCATTTTGAGTTATGGCTACATAAATGAACTATACTTGTTTGAATCTGCCATGTTTTTTTGTTTAAGGTCTAAATGCGCCACTCTAAGGCATGCTCCTAGCACACTGGCCTCAAATAACTTCACTGATATTTTTCCATTTGGAAGTAAAATATTCCCCAATAGGAATCTGACTCTTGCTCATTGAAAAATGCTGCTCACACTTAGAGGGAAGGTTATATGCAAGACAATCCTGCAGGTAAAGAACAAGGGGAAAAGGAAAGGGGGAAGCAAGCAGCCCTTTGAAATAGAAAATTAACTGTAAAATTAAAAAACCCCCCAACTCTAAACAGGGTAATTTTATAGTGAAAGATAACTAGGAGAAAGGCAGAGAGAAATAAAGCAGAACATAACCTTTCCTAATGCACGGTTTTGAATTAAGATTGGTCAGATCCAAAACAAAAACCTACAGCAATCAGTCGCTGCGGGGAGAACAATTTATCTATGTTTTGTATAACTAGAGTATGACCTTTCGCTACCAACTCTTGTGCTTGAATTCAGCTGCAGTTATTCGAAGTCATTTGTAAAAGGTCATCCATGGATAAGAATATAATACGAATCCAAGAAGCACAAGGGTTCAGGTTTGTGCTATTTTGCCTTGCACCAGTCAAAATAAAGTGAGGAGGGAGAAGGAGGGTGGAAAGCCCAGCCACTGCTACAGATTTGGTTCTCAAATGGATTTGAATAGTTTGAAAACATTGTTTAATATAACTAGACAATTTCCAATACATAAATATGAATTACTAGAGTATAGGCAATTTTAATGTTTGTCATTGATGACCACATTACTGAGAGAAATTTTACCAAATAAGACTACCTATTTACTTTTTGTAAACTGAGTTAAATTTTGATCACTACAGCACTGTAAAACCTCTTCCTCCCTCTTCCCCCATTCTGTGAAAGATTATGGAAGCCCAGTTTTTATAAAGAAATATGACTCTTCAGCCAAGACGGAGGTTTATACACATATTAAACATCTGTGCCTGTATTTCTGCATATGAACCTTTCTTTATTATTGGATTTTTCAAAAGATAGTGGATGGGTGATATTTTAGGGAGCACCTTAAAGAAGAACCTGTAAGAATATACAAGCAATTCTCAACAAGAAGAAAATTCAATAGATGTATATAACAACATTTTTGGAACACCAAAGGATATGAGAAAATTTAGACTGTGTCCTCCATATTGAAAAGGTAGCTCACTAAGGGGAAGAAAAGGATATAATGTTTATATGTAGAAGTAAAAGCAAATTCATATAAAAAAGAATTGACAGCAGTTATTTCATCAGGATCTTATGAGACCACCTCCCCAAAAATCTCAGAACAACTCTGAAAGCCAGTCTGCAAAGGATTTGCCACCGCTACATGAGAGCACATTTAAGCTTTTGCAAAAAATTTCTTGTGTGGGTGTAATGTCCTTAAAGACAAAACCCGCAGCCCAAGCATTTGGTCTGCCCTACCACTAACTTTTGCTAGCTCAGCAACAACTGAAGGCACATTGCACCCGCTGCAGCTAATTGTAACCACCTCCTCTCCTGCAGGTGAAACACCCTGATGCTCCATGCCATAAAACAGTGCCATACTCTGCTTTGGCAGGAGTCTTTTGCCTACTTTAGAAATCCCAGTTGTGCCTCCCTCTGAGCGCCATCATCGCTGCGCCAGCTCAGGCATTGGCAGCGCTCAGACGTGGAAAGCAGCAGGGGTGACGTCGCGAGTTCAGCTGGAGAAAACATTACGAGAACTGAACTCACATGTGTCACTGCAAACGTGGTTAAATGTCTCCTTTTAATTAAACAAAGACTGAAAATAACAGCGGTAAGGCAGTATCAAGTACCCCAAAACTGCAAAGCGCCCCAATGGCAAAACCATAAATGATGCACTGTATCAATTCGATCACTCGGGCAGAGCCTAAATAGATGTTCCTAGGTACGGCACACCTTTTTCCATGCATAGAGGGTAAATTGTCAAATGGGCTTTAAAACCACACCTGCAGGTTTTGCACACACAAGCATTTTCTGCCCACAAAACGCAATACTGCTGTTTGCAAAGGACCAAATGTACATATCCCAAAGCTGGTGCTTAGATACAATTTGCATCCATAAAATGTGCAGGTGCAGGTTTACGGAGACCTACAAGAAGAACATGACCGCACAGCAAACTACCATTTACATCTCAGCCTTCAAAAAACAAGCTTAGTAATCTTCCTGTTTGCCACCACAGGATGTAAACATGCCAGACCCGAGAAGGAGAGAGAGAATATTACAACCAAAATCACAGCTGCGTTCACAACGCACAGACTGATTTAAAACACACGTCCACCCACTCCAGGTTTGCAGTCCTGGGTGTATATCAATACTTGCAGTGATGATGATACCCTAAACAGAGGACAAGATTAATGCGTCTCCTACAAGGGTGAAAAAGGAATTCCGAAAGAGTCCTTAGCACCAAGTGACTAAATTAAAATATTTTCTTTATGACTGAAAAATCACGCCATGCTTATTCTTTCCCAGTGAACTGTATTCTTCTTCACTCCATTAAAAAACAATCATGCGTGCCTGACACGAATCAGCATGTGAATTACTGACCAAGCTAGCTTCAGCAAGTACTAAGCAACATATTCATAATTTGGTGCCATTATTCACATGTAAATTACTAATTTCTACTGAATTGAGTACTCGGGAGCAGACATTTCTCTTTGCTTCTGACAGGGAAACATAGTCAATATTGCATCTGATTATCAACAGAACTTAACATGTTATTGGCATATTGCTAATTGCAGGGGCAAGGTCTTTACATAGTCCCACAGATTAGGGGAAAAAGGCATATCTCCATTTAGTTCATTGTTATTATTTATTTATAACTAGATACAATTCTGTATCTAAAAATCTAATTAAAGAACGTGAAAGGAAACGCAAAGGAAATGGGGAAAAAATTCTCTTCAAATTAGAAAGTATTTTGGATCAAAGCCACACTTATTGCTGCTATTTAAATAATAAATAAGGAGAGAAAAAATGATTTGACAGGACTGAATTTCTTACCTTTTCAGAAATCTAAAAAAGAAAATGTGATAATTGAGCATTCCTCCCACCTTCCTTCCTCCCTCACCCCCCAGAAATTTTGGGCACCAAGAACATACAGACCTGTTGCTATAATTAAAGTAATTTGTCAACTTTGGATTGTTTAGAATATAACAGGTCCAGGTATTACAAGTATATGGGAAACAAATCTTCAGAAAAAGCAATTTTACATCTTAATGTTGCTGGTGGAGAGTGAAAGCAGTGGACAGTATTTTTTTTAATGGATGGTTAGTTAGATGCACAACTAGATACTCTGAAATAGCAAAGCTGCAAACAGCTCAGAGTTTCAGATCTCTCCTACTCATACAAATGTTTCAGTAATGTACTTACTTTCAACAATAATTTTTCTCACTCTTGATTACAGATAACTAGCTCCTAGGACAACAGAAAAAAAACCCAAATGTAAGCCCCTCTGATTGCTGCCACATAGCACCAAAGTTAACTTAAACATAGTAACATAATCACTGGAAAAATAGAAAGTAGCCACACTGATCACATTAGGGCTTGGTTTCACGACTGGCTTAAGCTGCTCGATGCCTGGCAAAAAAGGACGGCCCTGCCCTTGTCCCAGCCGTAGCGATGTGCTCCTAATCCTTCCTCATGCCAGCACAGGTGCATCTGCATCATGTGGTCAAGACACTATCATAAACCTGATTCAGCCAAAAATTCTTGTCTTGCTCAATAGGCTGATTTTCACCCGTACCAGCTCTGATCAGCCACGCAAGCGGTCTGCCAGCATACGGGAAGGAGGGAGACGTGGTGGGGCAGACCGCGGAGGCAAGGAGAAGCCCCTGCCTGGGGAAGCTCATGAGCGGATCAGCACAAATCCCTTGCAAACCACGTCCTGAGAGCTCTCATCTGTTCAGCTGCTACCGAACCGCCGGTACCAGAATACCCACCCTTGTCACAAATGACTGAGCGGTTCAGATGAGCCATAGCAACAAAGCAAGCCTTCTGCCTGCTTGCTATTTTCCTTCAGGGCATGCATTACACTGGGCTCCTTTTTTTTTTTTTTTCCTAAACTCAGATACACAGTCTATTTGGATTTCTAAAAGGTATTTGATAAGGTCTCTCACCAAAGATTTCTTAAGGAAACTTAGCAGGCACAGAATTAGAGAGAACATTTTTGCCTGGATTTAAAAAAAGAAAATGGTTAACAGATAGGAAATGGAACATAGGAATTAATACTCTATTTTCACAGAGGAGGAAAGTCACCAGTGGAGTCCTGCAGGCAGCGAGAAAGGACCCATGCTGTTCAACACATTTTTAAGATCACTGAGAAAGGGATTGAACGGGGAGATGACAACATTTGCGGATGATATTAAGTTACTCAGGGTAGGAATGATAGAGCTACAGAACTTTACAAGACTAGATATGTAATAAAACGACACCTAAAATTAGATTTATGTAAACTGATGCAAAATAGGGAAAAGCAATTTTAATTTAAACTCAAAAATTGTGGATTTTGAACTGACCCTTACTACTCAGGAATGAGATCATGAGGAGGTAATAGTGCTATATAAATATCAGCTTGGTGATCACAAGAGTTGGAGAAAGCAAACTGAATACTACAAAAAAACAAAAGAAACAATTATATTACTCTATATATGCATACCTGCATCTTGAATATGACATGCACAACTGCTGCCATATGCAATTTTGATCCTTCCATGCATGGGAAGGAGGACATGAGGGAACTGGAAAAGGACAAAAAAGGGTAAGATGGGTGGATTTAGCATAGGATAGCTTGCACATGAGCAACAGCTAAGAAACCTGGAAAAGCAACGATCCAGAGGAGATATGATAGAGATCTGTAAAATCATAAGTGACATGGAAAGGGTGAATCAGAATTGACTGTTCGCTGCCTCTTCTAATGCAAGGCCGGGGGCATCAAACGCAGCAGGCAGACGGCAGGTTCAAAACAGACACGAGGAAGCAGCTCTCCACGCGGCGGGGAAAGGAAACGCTGGCAGGGGACGCTACGGCTGCGAAAACTTTACATGGATTTAGGGGATAACTGAAGAAGCTGAGAAAAGGGAAATCCTTTGGAGATTAATAAGCAAATAGAAACTACCTCTGGCGCAGGAAGTCCCCGAATCACAAACTGTTGGAGTTTGGGAAAGTAATGGGTTTCGCTTTGCTGCTAGGATAGTGAGCGAGACAGAACTTTGGTCTGATCCTTGTATGTGTAACAACATGAGACACTAAAAAGAGGCCCCAGTTTAAAATTCTTCAGAGTCTGGACATCCTCAGTAGCTATGTCCGCCACACCTTAATGACATGTTGAAATGGCGACAGGCAGGCAAGAAGAGTGAAGTTGTGCTTCTTATCTCAAACCGCTCTGAACAGCGGCCATAAGTCACATAACGACTTAAATCATTCTCAGCTCTTGATGCCTGGACAGGCAAAGTGTTCACGGGGCTGTTTTCTACCAGTAAGGCTCTCTGCAGATATAGAAGTTTTCTTCCAGTCATGCCAAGAACCCCTAAACTCGGACAGTGCTGAGCAGTAAAACAACCTGTTTATACCTAAGCTCTTCCAGGCATCACAAGCTAAACGTTCATCCTCGGCTTGTTGTGCTTTCGTGCACCAAGCTAAGGGGGTGGTCTCTGAGCAACGCTCTTTTTATGATGCTACAGTTCAGTGTTTGAGCACATGTGGGAGACCTGGGCTTAAATCCCTCCTTTGCTAAAGGGACATAAAAATGACATCCGCCTGATCTGGGAACAGATACCCTAGCTCCCCACGTAACCTCAGATAGGACTCTGTTGACCTCTCCCATAGAGCTGATACATATGCTTTGGACAAGCGGCTGAGTAGTGTTTAGACCAGTTTCCAAGGGGAAAAAAAGACTTACTGAATATTGAAAATATTAGGCTATGTGTGCAATGCTTAGGGATAACTGAACACAAGGACTTGAGTGACTTCTCAAAGTTACTAGGAAGCTTACTGAGAATAGGGGATTGAACTGCAATATCCTAGACCACATGGAAACACCAGACCATTCTCCTTCTAGGCTGCAGATTGGGAATGATAAGTTTTTAGGAGCTATTACAGGAATTCTGTACCACCTGCCAATAGGAAAAAACAAATGAGCCTTGTTGAGAACTGCACCATGTTGGATTTTCATTCCTAAAATGGGCGTTCATTTAAAGAAAACAAATAACCGAACAGCCATTATAATAAAATCTTAAACACTGTTTCCAATTATACTGCATTGATTCAACATAATTATATTTTAATTACGTTTTGTTCATCTAGTACTCCTCCTATGGATTTCCTCCTTTTAGAGATTCATTTTCACGGTAAAAAATGCCTACCACTACATTTATTTTTAAAAATTAAAAATAAAATCCACACAAACCCCTAAATATTTTAGCTGTCCTGGGGCAAAATCAGCTGTCAGCTTTAAATTTCACATGGAGAATTTCACATGCATGGAGAACTCCCAAACCAATGTCTGTAGTGTTTTCATGCTGATTCTTAAGTCCTGAAGGGAGGGGCACTTATAAGCAGTTTAAGATATTACAGCTCCTACTGTTAAATTGTGTTAATGGTCGGTGAGTGCTCCCAGTCTATTTCCATTTAAAATCAGGTTGTCTAGAATCACTGCTGAAGACCAGCAAAGTGATTTGCCCAGCATCAGTACAATGGAACAGATATCCTGAATGTTAGCACCTAGTGCCCTCTACCTGCTTCACTTAAAATGCCTAAGAAGCAAAAACACAGAAAACTTCATTTTCTAATTTTTGCAATTCTGCCAGGCCAACAATTCAGCTAAGCTGGCCAAAAGCATTTTGTTTATGACTGATTTCTAATCTATTCTGTCAATTAGGAGAGTCGGCAGTGTTTTTCTCTTCTAGATTCCAAGCTACATTCCTGCCATTATGAAATGTGCAGATTATTTGTTTCTTGCATAATTTTATCTTGTTTTTATAAAACCTAATTTTAAACTTCCCTTAATAACATACAGTCATCAGGAATGTAAATTCAGATGTCCACCTTATCTTTCCAGGAAATGTGGTGGGAGGCACCCTACAGTTCACTCTGACAGACGGAAAAAAGAATTTCAGCTCATAAATCCTGGTCCTGCCATATGAGCCATGCACTGAAACACTTATATGGGCCATCTGAGCGCTCGGCACATAGTACAGGTGGGCAAGCACTGATGCCTGCACAGATCAGACTGTACCATAAAGGACAAAGTTTCTACCATGGAAAAATATACAAACATATTGCTGTGAACCACAGCAGATAGCCACTACCACAACTAAAGACCCAGAAAAATTCTGGCTTAGTAGTCTTGACCTGTCAGGCAGCCTAAGTTACTATAACCCATAATTACCATGTCTGACTTGCACTTTGAACTCTAAATTCTGCCCAAGAGAACTGTTTGGAATTCCTCAACTATAGAGAATCTACAGGAAACCTGTTCTTTTCTTTTTTTCCCCAAAGAGTACACATACGCATTAACCTTTGGATTTTAATGCTGTCCCCGTGTGCTGCACGACAGTAAGTATTACTATGTCCATTTGTGAAGGAACAAGAACCAGGCAGCAGGAAGCCGTGTAGAGAACCACGCCTGACCTCAAGGAGCACGCATGCAAAGGCAACGCAGTGGCTGGGGGTCTGCATGACATTAATCACGACCAATGGTTCTAAAATAGAAAAGATACAGGAAATTGTGGCAACCTATGTGCTAGAATTTTATTATTCCATCTGCAGGGATGTGCCACAGTAGCACTGTCCTCTGTGTGAAACAGGGAATACAGGGAAACACAAGTGCCCACAAAGATATTCAGCTACCTGAACCTGTTGAGTTTGGTTTTTTTTGTTTTTTTTGCAACCACCTAAATTTCTAAGCTTCGACATGTTTCCAACAAGGATTATATCTGAGGCAATTCAGTTAAAAAATCATGCTTCCAGCATGGTAGAATCCTTGTCCTTGCTTTGTCCTCTTCGCAGAGCTCAGACACCAGTGACTTGGCAGTTCCCTTCCCTTCCTCCTCCCAGGCTCATTCCGGTTCACATCTGGATTATTTACCCCAGCTCCACCCTCTCACCACACATTCACACCCAGAGAACGGCCGATTAACTTAATAGCTAACTTGTCAGACTGCCTATAGCAGCTAAAATAAAAAACAAACCACGCTGGGCCAAGGCCTTTCATGGCAAGTTTTAGTCCGAAGCTCAGGACAGTGCTGCCAAACAGCAGGGCTACAACACAGGAGTACAGCGATATGAGCGCATGCCATGCTCTTTAAGATATTTGTAAACTAATCCTTGCAATCTGCGTGCCTCGACATCAAGCTGCCCTGGCAGACACAGTCCCCGAGTGCCTTCTTCGCGCTCTGTGACTGGCAGGAACAGCCACAAAAAGTACAGCAAAACCCACCCGCCTGGGTCAGCCCTTGGCTCACTTCCCAACCCCCTGGGAGAGTTCATCCGTCAGAGGGATACGGAGCAAAGGGGTCCCGTGGCAAATTCTCACAGCCGTGCCACTGGTAGGTAAAAAGTATTATTTCTAGACACAACAACAGCTTTACTACCATACTGGGAGTTGCCAATACGACTGTTTGTGGCCCGTTTGCCAGCATATCTTAAGCATCCCGTAGAAGCACCCTGTGCTACACCAAGGCCCAGCAAAACAAACAGCCGGAGCAGAGCGAATCTAAATAATATTGAGCGCCAAGGATTTTATACCATTTTCTAGAAGAGCACTCCAGTTGGCATCCCAGCTGCTTCATGATTGGTATGTGCAAACGTGGGCTGTGTTTTCATTTGTTTCTAATAACAGGAGTTTTTGAAGGTATGAAATTATAGTGGCGGCGTTTTAGTATTCATAAGAAATGTAAATGTGTTTGTGATTATTCTTCCCCACTGCTAAATATCATCATTCGCGCCACTTCAGATTTTATTAATTAAATTAGCACTAATTGGGAAGCCTTCCGGTATATTTTTAGCCTGACTGTATGTTGCACTCTCTAAATTCTGTACACTGTAGCCTTTGCTTCGCCTCACCACCCTACCCTCTCCCAGAGGAAACGCTGCACTGCAAACTCATCTGTGTTTGCACACCCTCCCGTCTATGTGTTCATACTCTTGAATCAACACAAAAAAATCAACAGATATTTTTAAAAGATATTCTGAAGAAAGGAGCTTTCACACACACACTCAAAACCCAAACCGAAAACACAGCTAATTTTGTGTGACTAAGTGCCCCCTAGTGACACAGACCAACTCCAAACAACTTTCACAGCCACTTGCATGCCATACACAGTTTGCTGCATTTTCCAGAAAAGTGCTACTATTTCAGTTATGTCACTTACTTTGGTTTTCAGTATCTCAAACATTTTTTTTTAAACAAAGCAACACAGCCAATCAACTTCTATCTCCATAAAAATGAAAGTGTTAGTCTAAAAGCAGCATTATTTATTTGAAAGATGACTCCAAATGCTTCAATCAGTCTTTTCCTGCATAGGTAGCATCAAAGTCAATGTAAATATAACTCAGGAGAGATGCAGAGTCAGCTCCTCAGTGAGTTGTTAAAATTACACAGTATCCAATTAACTGATGCATTTCTGTTGCTTCTAAGAGCTGTCACCCAGCTGTGATGCTGAAAAAGTAGAAAAGCGAGTCAATTCTGCACCAGCCCTGCCTCTCACTATAAATCCTCCCTCACCCCACACCCAAGCCAACCTCAAATCAATCATTCTCCCCCCAAAATCCCACCCATGTGCTAGAGCAATGATGTCTAAAAGGCAGGTATGGCACTTCCTCTGTTTGGTTGTTCTCTCCAAAGATGCAAATGGAAAACACATCCTCTGGGAGGCTTGCCTTACAAATGAGCTCTTAGAAAACAAAAACTCTCCAAACCCCCAAATCCTAATCTTTTTCTTTGCCCTCAAACATTTTGAAGTTGTGAAATTAGAGGAATCACAGAAAAGACAGCATCTTTATTTTATGCTGCTCCTCACTAAGGTGAGAGCTGAAGATTCACAAATTATTGTTATATACAAAAGAAAACTCTGTATATAAAAGTTCTCTCTCTCTCTCTCTCTCAACAAATAGGCTATCAGATCTACTTCAAAACTATTCATTGCTCTTCTATAAATAAGAGTTATACCATTTTCTCAAGTGTTGTCCTTGTTTTTTTAATTTGGAGAATCTTACAATGTCAGCTTTGCCTCAGTTTTTAAAATAGTTCTGGGTCAATTTTGAAAGGACCATTATCAACTATTTTAAATAGCATTTTCTACTTTTTATTTTCTTAAGAAACTTGAAGATACCACTTCCGAGAAAACAGGGAGAGTTTCCCTCCACACTTAATAAGCATGAATTATATTTTCTTGTTTTTCTAATGAAGCAATAACCACACTACATTAATTTTGTTTGCTTCATTGTCTTTGCACTATTATAATCAATGATGTTAGCTAGAAAAGCACTTCTGAGTGCTCACAAGTGACCATAAGACTGGGGTTTGAGTCAAATGTACTCCTATACTCTTCTGAAACATTAAAATGAAGTCTTAAAATACAACTTTTCAGTAATCAACTTCTTACATAAAAAAAAAGAACAGTTCATAAAACAAAGAGGACATTGCAAAAGAGACAAACTGTTCCACTGAAGACAACATAAAAATGCACTGAAGTAAGTTCAACTCTCCTAAGGAAATTTTCCTTAAAATCAATAGAGATCACTACTAAGATGCTCTAAATTGCAATCTGACCTTTTAAATTACTTTCAAAAAAGGTAGAGTTTTACTGTTAGTACCTATTCTCAAGTTTTAGCATTGTACTTATGTGGCCATCTCTTTGTTCATATTCAATGTATGGCTAATATATTTAGACTTGACATTTAATATCAAGGACCGTAAATGCCAACTAACTAGTTACCCAGAGTAAAGAACAAACAACCATTTAGTATTTTTCCATCATTACAGAAAAATCCAGTGCCTTCTTAAGGCTAATAAATGTAGACAAGAAACATGCTACTTTTTCCACTTTCATGGAATTCAGTGTCTGTAGAAATTTCTTCTGAACATATTAAAATGATCTTAAGGCTCTACAGAAACCCTCCTCATAAAACAAAAAAGCTAGGATACTTAAAATTAATACATCATAAATAAAACATGTATTTCAGTATATATCAAGTGACAGGTCTCAGAAACTCCACCACCAAGCACACGCTCACAAAGCGGCAAGAACACACGCAATTCATTAAATCCACTGAAGTGTACTAGCTCTTCCTGGCATTATTCATAATTGAAACATTTCAATTTTAGTTAACAGAAAAAACTAATTTAAAAGTAAAACAAGGAAATTAGTTCTGTGTTTCTGGATTACAATCCCATAGTGCCTGCAACTAGCCATATTTAGCCTCAGGGGGTTTAATTAAAAAAAAAAGCAAAAAAAGAAGAAAAAAGAGAAAAGAGGCAATGTAGCTCACTTGAACAGAAGCCTTTAAAGACACAGTTCTCTCAGATAAGTTTTCCAGTATGCCATACAAAGCAAGGCAGAAAAACAATTAAAAAGTCTCAACTTATATTTTAAACATATACCTTGAAAATTCTACTTCCTGCTCTTAAGCAGGTGAGTTGAACAGACTCCCCCTCCTCCCTCGAATGGGCTGCGGGTCAGGTCCTCGCAGAGGAAAATCCACTGCTACGAGCAAAAAGCAGAAGAGGAGCAGTGTCCCCCGCAGGATGCACTCCCGGGGAGAGGAGCGGCAGGACGGGGGACACGGGCCCTCCCAGGCAGCTCCTGCTGAACCCCCCGGGTGAGAGAGATCTCAGCACTTGCCTCAAAGGCCTTGTTCACCTGCTCTGCCCCACAAGAGCTCCCTGCCAGGCACCTCCATGGCCATGATACAGTTAGGACACCTTATCTGGACAGTCTATAGGAAAGGAGACAAATCACCCCGCTGAGATCTACATTTTAGACCGTAGGGTCAATATTCGCAAGTCAGAAGTGTATGTGCCACAAGTTCTGACCTGGGTCCCTGGTTAGTCTACATTTCATTTGATTTGTTTTGTTCACAGAAATGAGCACAGACAAAATTAATTTCCTTATTCTTGACCTGTTTTAGTGACTCACTGGGGCTCTATACTACTAGCGTAAGGCACAGATTCACCATTTGAAAAGAAAGTCACACTAATATATAGGAAACCCCACATGAAATACAGCACACAACATGTGAGATAAGTCTCTACGTTATAAGGCCTCTAAGCCTCATCTCACTATACACATTATACTGCTTTTTAGGACACGTGCACTTTGTATTTGGAACGTCTTGCACTTTTTCTACAACCCTGCTGCATTCCGGTGTCATTTGAGGAAACAACATCAGCTTTCCTCTGTGTTTTAGTCTCCAAAAAACAAGGATACAATTCTTTTTTTGGAAAGTACTTTTGAAACCTCACCTCATTCAAGCATTACATAAGTGAAACCGAGAGAACTGGGGGAAGGGACCACCACTGCTTGCTTTATTCTTGCGTTCTTCCCCTGCAATCCACTTTGGGACATCTGCTGGAGACCAGATAACTGTGCTCAGCAGATCTTCTGTCTGACCCCGTACGGCCTATTATTGTAGGGCAAACAAGCAACCAAATTATGTCCTGCTTATATAAAATCGTGTGAAAGCTAGTCCAAAATAACACCAGATGAAGGGGTAGACCATTATTCTGTGCTGCAACTGATGAATTCCTAAAACATAGTTCTGTATTGTTTCTATTACCTTTTGCAAGGCAAAAAAACAAACAAACAAAACAAAGCAAATTCCAAGTCAAAAATGCAGCAAGTTTCATGTGAAGATCCCAATTTCACTAAAAATCTGGTGTACCTTCTACATCATCCCTTCTCTGTAAATTAATATTTTGATGGTTTTTACAGTGAGGCAAAAGAGCTGTACAGATTTTTCTATCTGCATCATAAAGAATTTATTTACCTAGAAGTGAGGTCAGAAATACTTGAGCTGCATCAGCTAAATGTAGACAGGAAAAATAGTTACCATGTTCAAAAAGTTCTAGTTTTTAAGTCCTGGGAAACTAATTAATTATTATTATTAACCCTTAACACATCAATATCAGAAAATCTTTACTAAAATATACACAAGGCATTCTGATTTTACATTCAGGAGAATAAAGTATTCTGTAAAACAAGACAACTAAAATAGTTATCATGACATTGTTTAAATAGCTCTAATTATGATAAAAATAGGCTACACAGCACCAAGGTCCACACCTGCATAAATCAAAAAAGGGTGAAATTCAATCTGTTTATTAAATAAATGGCCACACGGTATGAGAAAACCTTTACTCTTAAGTTATGCTCTATGTCTCCGTAAAAATCATCCTCCTGAATTCAAATAGCAAGCAGTCTACCGATGCAAGCAGGATAAACATCTGAGTGCCATTGCTGCAACAGACCAGCAAGGGGAGTAGTAACACTTTGAGAACTCTTGTCAGCAATCCTAAACTATACACGAATGTGAAAACGTACAGAATATTGATACTGAGCTGTACAGACAGTGGAAAGGACAGTCATTCTACTTAGAGACAGAGAAATTATAAATTCCGATTCTTTAAAAACTGTGTGTTTTGGAAGACAAGGTGGAAATACTCACGTACGGTCTTAGGTAAGCCCAACAAACCACACAACAAAACAACCCAGGACAGTACGGTAAAACCCTCTCAAATTTGAGACTGCTATTCTAATATATTTTCTCCATTTAAATGGCAGTGACTACACACGTCCATGGAAAGGAGGGACATTTTGTAGTTTTTCAAGTAAATGAATGTGTGGATCAGTTGTGGCTGGTAGGTAAAAGGGGAGAGAAATTCTCAAGCCTGAATTGTGACCACTACTAAGGCCAGCAGAAGGTGAAATTTCCAAAAACAGGGAACTGGGCTTTCACTTCCAGATTTCCTAGTTAAGGGTAGATAACTGAGCTGGCACTTTCAGGGAAGAGCACATTTAATAACTGCCAGCAGACTGGTCTACTTTTTGGATACTTGCACCCGCAGCACCAGCAGAGACCTTACTGTGTAGAGGTGTGAAAGGAAGAGCCATCTCATGCCTGAGCACCCACCGCAGTGGAAGGAGGAGAGGCTTCCAGCCAAAGCTGCTTCTTGTCTGTATTATGCCTGCTCCACCTATTCTGACCTATACCTACTGTAATGTATAGACACCTCAGAGTAGTGGCACTGCCCAACTCAACTACAATCCAGCCACTGAGGTCAGGAGGACCTCAGTTCCCAGGGAGGAAAAAAGCTGCACTAGAGACAAAAAGCTGCTGGCTGCACTAGTTCAACACGGCAGCTACCAGATTCATATGTTTTATATAGCAATGTGAGTTCTTCAGAAAGAAGCAGAAACCCTTCCTCCCCTTGCCCCCCAGAGTGATGCAATTTTATATAAATTTTGTTACTCAAGTAAGTAACCAGCTATTTAATCAACTTGTAAATACACAAATGTGAAGACATCCTAGTTAGTAATCATGAAATTACTATGCATGACAAAACTCAGAATAATGTTTTGCTGGAATTGTGCATAATTTAACTTAAAAAAAAAGCACAGCAGGAGTTATATTTGGATACAGAGAAAAAGGGTCAATTTGATGAGGAAAAAATGAGGAAAAAAATAGAAATTCTGCCTTTTTTACTAGCCTGGTACATTGGATGAAACATTTTGTAAGAATTTTAGGATGTCATTCCTCCAGCGTGATGCCAGGGTAAGCCATAAGCAAGGGGGATCCAATCCAACACCTGATGTTCCAGAACCACATTTTTAAAATCAAAGAAATCCAGCTCTGTTACCTTAAAGTACATTTATAAACTATTCTGCATTTCAGCCATCAGGGGCAGACAGAGAGCTGTACGTTATAAACCCAGAGTATAGCCACTGCTTTGCCATAAAGTAGTATAAAGTTTTCTTTTCTTCTGACAAGAAGGAATGGAAATATTAAGTTCAAAAAAACAGATAGTCTCAGCAGTTTCCTAACAAAGTCTGTAAGTGGATCCTTGCTGGGGCTCCAGGCCTGGCTTGGACAGTTTCTTGGTTTTGGCTGAGTGAAAAGACATGGGATACAGAGTGGCATCTGTCCTTGACACCGCAACCAAGACTGGAGTGGACATGTGACCTAGCCAGAGCCTCCTAGCCCAGGTTTTGAGCTACCCAGACACAAAGAGAACTTGTGTATGTATTGCTCGGACCGGAAGGGATGTGTGGACAGAGGAGATTGAAGGTCTGCACGCCCCTGAGCTGGCCTGTCCCCCTGGATGCTGGTGGTCCATGGGAGTCATGGAGAACCTCTGGGGCCTCCTCCAAGAACTCGCCCCATACTGCATGAGTTTTGATACCGGTAATTTTGGTCCATGAACCAATGTTCTTGGACACTACACTGAGGATACAATTCCTTGAAGCATAATTCTTGGGCTAAGAATAGAAAGAATATCAGAAATTTGATTTCATAACATCAGGAATAAGATGCCTTTTCCAAGTGACAGAGCTAAAAAAGGGGTGCAGAATGAAAAGAAACTCCTGAAGAAAAACCCTCTTGATGCTTATGCAAATGCTCCTGGGTTCTTCCAGATTGACTCTAACATTTGACCTCTAATACACACCTTTCCAAAAAAGTATTCTCATTAAACCATGATCAAAATTCCATTAGCTTTATTTTAAATAAGACAAGATACATAAAATGCATTAGCATAAAAGCAACTCATTCCTAAGAGGCAGATTCCACGACAGGTAGCTTTCAGTGCCTATGGATTAAAGCCATTCTCACATTTTGCAAAGATCAGTTTCCAAACTTGCCTGGATTGCAGCTGGGTTCGTAATGTTTCTAAAAGAAATAAAATGACTATATATTCCACTGAAGCTGTGCACCTTTTGAACTTTAGGAGACTAAAAACATAATTAACTGATTTTGGAAGTCCTCTAGAATAATCATCCATTATGTTTTATTTGGGAAAAGTAATACAGCATACCTGTTCAAGAAACAAGTATGTGAAAATCCTAAACTCTCTATGTGGGCATGATCTTTACCACAGCCTAGTCTAAGATCTCAAATCAAGTCAATGTAGACTTCATTCAGGCAGTTTTAAGATCTGGATGGGAAATGCAGGGCATGACTTGAATCCAAAGCCTTCCTTTCGCCCATTTCCATCTTCCAAATTTTTAGTCTCTGTATCGAGAGCAAGCTCATGGAGACCCAGTTTTCCCTGCACTATACTTCTTCCTTACATAACTAAGCCTAAAAGGGTAACTTATGATAAATTCCAAAAAGAGAACACAAACTCAAAACCATAAAAAAAGACAAGACTGGACAGAAATGCTCTGGGATGAAGGTGCAATATGTAATTGAGCGTGGCTATGGCTGGCTTTTCCTCTTTTGTGTCAAACAAATAGAAATACCCATCTCTTTCTGAACCTCCTACCTCTGGAGTTTGCATGTGTGTGTCTTATCTTTGTCCTTCCGCTTTAAGGTAGCAGAAGATTTTGTCTCTAATCTCCTTCCGATCTGTCGAAGTCCAGCTTTCATGTCTTAGTCTATTTTTAAAATGTTTTGCTATCAGCAGTCTTCCTATTTATGAGTTGCCTTGAGAATGAAGTAGGAAACACTTTTCCTATTCTGGGAAAACATTTGGGGTTTTGCAAACTTTTCTGCTCCAACTCAGGAAGAAGAGTCTAAGATTACAGTAATTTTATAATAAAAAACTCACTTTGGACTAGTTAAAACTTTGAAATAATTTCAAAACATCCTGTCCTTTTTCTTAGGCAGTGGATTCTATCATAAATTCAGAATAATGAAAAAAGGATCCTTTGATTCAGAAGATGTCAAAACAATAATGCCAACACATTTCTCCAAAGAAATGAATTTAGAAAATTCCTTTGAAACATTCTTTCCCACACAGTTTCAGTTGCACTGAATAAGCATTTCTTTCTAAAGAAGAATATTCTTTCAGGAAGATTCCTGACTTGCTCTAGGGCTGTCTGTTCGCTTATATTCTAGCAACAAGAGAACTGAGGCCTGAAAAGATGTTTTTCTACCAGAAGTAGAAATGCCTGCTCCTTGGGGTTCAGCTGCCTGTGATCCCAGGCCCAGTTCTGACAGGGCACAGCTGCACCGTGGCTCAAACTTCCGAGAAAGCCGCTAGGTTGTGAGAGAAAGCTGCAAGAAAGTTTGTGGGCTGGAGCCACGCAAGGCAAGAACGGCAAAACTGCAAACAGAGGTCAGGCTGTTGAGCTGGGGACAGTTAGCTGCTACATGATTCACAAGGAAGAATGCTGATATGGGAAGGTATAAAGTACTTAGGGTGAAAAAAAAAATACAGGGAATCTGAAGAAGGCAGCAACACTGAGGGAGGATTACAACATCTTGCCTGCTTCTTTTTGCTCTCCAATTTCCTGAACCAATGAGTATTTCAAAAGAAAACACATAAGAAGCTTAATTATAATCTAAAGTATTAGTTCATCTGTATAATTTTAACTCATTTCCCATTGCTGAAGCAGATATTCACTGTATATATGAATGTATAAAACAGTATTTAGTATTACCCTCAAATAATCTTTCAGTATCATACTTAATTTTTTTTAGCTTCATGCTTGTAAGTATCAAGGGTCTAATCTTATCTGATTATTCCCATTTTACTACACGATTTATACTACATCCTCATTTCACAGCTTGGAATGAATTATGGTAAGTCTGTACATCTTGTGGCTTCCCGATAAACAAATTTTCAATATTATTTTTAAGCATTAATAATACAGCGTGGCTAGAAGCACTATGTGACAGATGCTATGGAATCACTAAACATTTGAAGATTACTGGATTAATTTTATAAGAAGTGTTGTATGTAACCGCATGGGCTTGTTAGCGATTGTATTACTGCCTAAATAGCTAAGAGATACGAGTTTCTGCAGAAGCAAGCGATCACTGGGGGGTGGGATTACCAACACCAGAACAACGCTGCTACTACACCACACCTAACAGTCATCTAGAACAAGGACAGACTTTATTTAATTTTCCCGCTGCAGAAAATGGGTGACCAGCTTGTGGCTGGTGAACATGGGAGCCATGACGCTCATCAGGGCTCGGGTCCCTAGCCTGGGCTAGGCTCTGCGCTAACATGAAAGAATTATTCCATTTGCTCATGTGGTGTTAGTGTAAGAAGTAGGATTATTGTTTGGTTGAATGTCCTTCAGTCAAACCCAAAACGAACAGAGCTATTTTCTTTGGCTTACCACTGAACTGGGAGGATTTTTTCCAAAAGACTTTCAAGAAAACAAGCAGTCGACACTGACCACTACTGGTTGATGTTGTATGACAGAGCTCCAGCTGATCTCAAATAATCTCTCATTCAAAAGCCATTTCTAACCTTAGAGAGGCAAGGAACAAGCCTATGTATTAATGTATGCTTCAGTTTCTTCAGGAAATTAGAAAGACAGTGCTTCATCTGCTGAGCAGCATCACAGACAACACAAGGCAGTGCCAAATTTATAAGATGCAACAGTCAATCCCTCCTGAAGGCAGGAGGGTGCAAGAGTTAGATGTTGTAGATCATCAGTTATACTCTACTGTTGATATACCACTGGAGGATAGTTGGGTTAATATCTGTGAAAAATAAAACAAAATGTTCATGCTAATTTATTGGATTAGACACCAAGTTGTTCACATTACAAAGTAATCGAACAACTGCTTCTAATGGTGCCAATGTAAATTATCACTAAACAAATCATTTGTTTCAAAACTGAAATTGTAAAAGTTTATGGTACTACCAGATATACTCAGAATACAAAACAGGTCTTACTGTCTGCCAGTCTTTCAAACTAATTAGTTTAGTCTCCTTATAGCATTACAGTGATGCACGATCTACATACAATGCACATCTTTTACTACTGTAATCGTATTTTCTTCCTTTTTTCTAAATGCAAGCTATACACAAACAAGTTATATTTTCACATCTGATTAATTTCAGTATCATTTGTGTTAAGTCAGCTCAACCTAAAAGATGTGGAAGAAAAGAGTCTTGTTTTTCTTTTAGCTTAGCTTTAGATTTAAAAAGACATGCAGCAGCAGCATCATTGCAAGACATATATAATAGGACTTAATTACATATCATACAGGCTTAATTACAAGAAGTGGCAGGAAGAACCTGAAACATTTCCTCACTAAAGAAAAACTGTTTACCATGTTTCCCATACTTTTAGTATAGCAGTGCTATTAATTGCTTATGCTTGCATACAGGATGAATATTTGCTATTTAGGCAGATACATCACAACTGCCACAAGAAATGTAAAGCAAAATTAGTTTGATCAGTTTGGCAGAATTTCCACAAAATGCTTAGGGAATTGAAAGACTGCATTCACAAAATTCCGATTTCTGCAGCAACTGGTTCACCAATTAATTTCACTTCTTAATTTCAGGATAAAATATTGCTATTATCACTTCCTTTGATGTCCTTGGTTTAATTTCCATTGCATAGACAACATATTCTATACGCCCACTTAACCAGAACAATCATTTTGGAACCGGTTGAAATACAGAATTTCACCTGCAGAGGAAACTTTAGTTAACCTGGTTTCTATGCATTGAAATTGAGGAGATATCAACAATATTTTCACGGTATCCTGTACGACAATTTTAAGAAAAAATTCCTCTCTAACATTAATTTTCCATTATTTCATCACACACCAATTGCAGTAGCACACATTTAGGTCCAACTGACAACCTTTCATTACAACACAGGAGGCACTGATTTAGGTGAAAAAAGTCAGTATTCTGTTGCTTATCATATCATTGATAAATTCACACAGACATTTTTTTCAGACCACTTGCAACAAAACTATTATTTATTTCACCATATGTTATGCATTTTGTGATTTATAAGAGATTATTAGCTATTGCCTATCAATATTTTGAAGATATAAACAAGTTCAGAAAAAAATGAAATCATTATTTCAACACTTGGTGGCAATCTGTCAAAAGAAGCATTTTTCCAGCAGTGCTGATTTTAACAAGAAAAGCACTCTTCCCTAAAAATATTCTGAAAAAAGAATTTTTGAGCAAGTCTAATCCTTTCCTGCTTGCTTTGATGGTATTTAGTATGGGATTGTTTTGTAGACATTCTGTTCTGTTATTGTTAAAATCTTTGAGCAACAGCCCTCCAACACCAGTTATCCAACCTAAGCTATTTCTTGGTCATTCTTCATAGCACGGCTGAACACTTTTGCTATATTACAGAAAGCACGTGTAAAGTATTAACTACACTCTGGCATTTTCCCTTTCCTTCCTTATCTTCAAGAAAGGAGATGGAGATGCCCAAGGAAGACCCCCAAATTTCAGGCTCTGAAGTAGGATGTCTTGCCAAAGGCATCAGAGCCAATCTGTGGAGGACAGGCCTGGGGGTGGGAGCAGACGGGGTAACACTTGCGATATATGACCGTGTCTGACAGCTGCCTGGGGATTAGGCTTCCAGGCAAAGAATATTAAGAGAAGTTATTCAAACTATCTTTCTCCACTCAGCACATTTTATTGTTTTTTTTGTCCAATGCAGCATAGGATGTCTCAGGTAGCAAGGTTTTAAGTAACTTTGTTTTGGAAGCTGTTCAGTAACTTACTACACATCCCGGACAGCAATCTAAACTCCCTTTAATTTAAGTATTTCTGGAACCCAACTGAATACTGCCATTACTCCTCACTCAGCCAGTGGTTTAATCCACTACTTCCTACATAAACACCTACACCTATCAGAATTACTAGCAAGTTCATTCTCTCTTCTTGGGGGGGGGGGGAAGTGTTCTTTAGCCTCCTGACTTTTGAGGTCTGGACATTACTTACACATATCTGATCTCATCTTCTGCCCAGGACTAATCCAAGTTGGTGCCAATTCTTTACTTATCTGCCTCACAGGCACTTTAGAAAAGAGGGGAAATCAACAGCATGTTGAAAAGATGCTGTAACAAAGATGTTAAAGAATAAAAACTTGAGCTTAAATCCTGACTCCTGCATAGCCTCATTACTACAGTTCACCCTGTCTCAATGCATCACCATCCACCGCTGCTCATTATTTACAGTCCTTCAACTTGTCTACAGCCCATATGCCCATGTTTCTATCCAAGCTGAGTTGCATTAGTTTTTCATGGGAGCTTCTGTGAGATGGTATCAAAAGGTTTTCTAAAATGCACATATTATATCACTTGCCTTTCATCTGCTTATTTTGTAATCTTATCAGAAAAGTAAAAAAACAATCTGGCTAGATTTATCCTTCCTAAGCCTATTTGTCTTATTGCTTATGGTTCCATTATTAAAGCCAAGGAGAATAATCCTCTTTACTCCACCTCTCAATGCATTTATCATTTGCCTGCTTTTTATAGTTCCTATTTCACTGAGTCTTCCAGTCTGCCACAAGACACTCAAAAATGGACCCCTCTACAGAAAAAGAGATGCACCGTGGTGATATGGCTCATGGAAGACCAGAAATGGAAGCCAAGGTGTAGCAAGTTTGGTTCCTAAACCTGCCTCTTCTGATCTTAATACACCGCATGTGTTGCACGCAACTCTGCGGCAAGGAGCCAGGCGCTCCAGCACTTCAGCACTCCCTTAACTTTAACCACATGAAAAGTGCCTCTTGATTTCTGGGCCTACTCAAGCTAAGCACAAGCCTGTCACAAGCTAAGCACAAGCTTCACAGAAGCAAAAATCAACTACAGTGATTCACAAACCTTATGTCAACTCTGAGAGCCTACCTCTTACAGATAGAGGAAGCGAGAATAAAAAGCATGAATGTACGTGCCTACAAGGAGCTCTGAGGTCCACAGGTGGCTCCACACAAGCCAGTTCTTTTCGTACCTTTTCCTGTTACACCTCTTGACTAGCATTCATTCATATTCTTCATTTTCTTTATTTCTTGTTGTTGGGTTCTTGAGCTTTGTTTTTGCCATTCCCTAGGAGGATGTTATGTTTTGTTATCTCCCTTTAAGCTCTCCCTTTGCTACTAATTTTGCTTGCACACACACACACACACCTTTTGCACCTGCAAATGGCAGAGACGATTTGAGAAGTTATTCACTCTGCTGCAGACCAAAGAGAGGTTCTTCAGTAGCCAAAAAAGATCAAAAGTAAAGGAATTGGGGGCCTCTTTTAAATAGCCTTGTCAACTTTGCTCACAAAATATTTCCTCAATCAGATGGGGCTGTATTTTTGTATGGCATTTTGCAAGTCCCACTAGACTTTGAAACTTACTTAGGGAAAAAATGCTCTAGCTGTACTCAGTATGTTTAAGTCAAAGTAATTCTCCTAGGCAAAAAAACAAACAAACCAAAAAAACCCCCAAACACCCTAAAAAAAGGCTAAAAAGAAAGAAAGAAAAAAATATATATATATATAAAGACACCCCAATAGTCACAACCCAGTAAATACATCCAACCCACAACACCACAAACCTACCACTATGATACTATGGTAATACGATGTTGCTTCTCAAATGGCCAAGAAACAATAAAGATAATGAATAAATTGTTACAACCTGAAAGGCTAACAACATCTAGCAAATGATTTTCACATGAAACTGTATCTAAACAGCTTGTGTGCTAAGACTGGCACTGGAAGGATGATGTTGTTATATGCCAGTTATACTCTCTGACCAAGAGCAAATCATTGGAAGTGTTCAGCAAAAGAAAGGAGGAGTGAACACAGCTGGGAGCAAAAGGGAGAAAGAAGAGTGAAGAGATGATACCCTTTCAGATCTAATTGTGTTAAAAAGACATTAAAAATTATCATGCTAAAGAAAGACCAATCTAGAGGAAAATATACCCAAATAAAAGGGTATATGATGAACAAGCAGTCACAAAAGAAAAATAGCAATGTTCACCCTGAACTTGGATATGTAAGCAATTTGTACCACTGCATTTACCCTCTCAATTTTTTAAAAAGCCATCTCTGCTTACTCCAAGGGAAAAGAACAAATATTTAACATTTCAGACATCCGTGAAACTGAAAACTGCAAAGCCATACAACAGCGCTACGGATATGCTGAACAAGATTCAATGAACAAAATGGATTTGCTCAGACATCTGTGTTACTGACCTCCACAAGAATGAAAATATTAAGAGTAATGATTGCATCATAACAGTGTTACATCATCAGATTGATCCAGGGGGCCCTTGAACAGATACTGAAGAGGTAAGCAGCTCTAAATCTTTTTCATGCTACTTGAGACACATGAAGCAAGGACACATGAAGCAGGAGGTCATGCTGTGCAGTAACAAGCAATTTAGAAAGTACATTTCCTGGCTGATGCCAGTTCCTCACCAGTGTGGGGATCCCAACAGGATTTGCAACTCAGTGGTCAAATTCATGATTGAAATACACAGGCCCCTATTTTACTTCACTTATGGAAGTATAGAGAAATTTTAGAGTAAGTCAGAGATACAAGCAAAAATGTTTTGGCAGCGGAGGTAGAGGGCAGAGAGGGGCAAAACTCTCTCCCTCTGTCCTCCTTCCCTCTCTCCACATTGCTCAGCCAAGCAGATCTCCTCACCCCTTTCAGTTTTGTAAGAAAGAGACCACAACTGTGAATTATATAAAAAAAGCAACAAGGATTCAGCTTATCTTTCTGCCTTAAACTCAGGGCAGATTTACAGCACTTTGAAAAAGAGGTTCTTACAAGGTGTCTCAGTTGAGTTATAAAAGGTAGACAGAGGAACTCCAAATCACAAATGACTTCTGAAAATTTAGACCAGATAATGTGTAATAAACATGTAATATTCTTTCATTAATAATTACTCAGGGGATATAGTATTTAATTACACTATTTCATTGAGGATTGTTGCATCCACCTATTAAACTGCAATGAGTTGCAGAGAACTGCATGGAAACATTTCCACTTCGCTTTTGTCAATGTGAAGATACATGTCTTTTTTCTTTTTTCTTTTTTTTTTTTTTGCATTAGCCATTTATCATTTCAGATTTGTTTTGCTTGCATAAACACACTGTATTCCAGATTTGTGTTAAACAACAAAATCGTACCCATTTGCAAAATAGTAGTGCATAGCTGTTTTGTTACTTATACTCCATCTTAAAATTGACTGGTTGGAAAATGAAGTTTGTTTGAAAGCAATCACTTCTGATCTCATTTAAGTTTACAGACCCTCTATGAAACTCTCTTCCACGAGCTGAAAATGTGATTCACCAGCAAAATAAAAGCTGCCCTGAAACTACAGTCCAGAAAGAGTGGGCGGGCTGTAGTTTTGTGCTTTTCTGGTTTGATTGTTTCCAACCAAAACCTATAAATGTCTTTAAGGGCAGAAGACCCAAACAAAGAGAGCTGACTCAAACTAGATGGTCAGTAAAGCTGGAAAACAGGTGCATGAATAGCTTTCATTGACCAAAAGCTGTATTTCTCAGGAAACAAACAATTATCTGAGATATAAGTCAAACTAGTTCTGCAAATAGTTTTCACTGAATGCTGTTCTAACGATGTATGACGGGCGAGTGAAGAGTTAACAGGACTGAAGTTTGTCAATTGATATGCAAAAGAACTGATAGCACAAGAGCTGACGTGCGCAAAGCTGCTGAACAGAGGACTTAACAGGACTGAAGAAGTCTACCAGCCGATACGCGCAAGGACTGATATGCGCAAGGCTGCGGAACGGCAGCATTAACAAGCCTGGAGAAGTGAAGTCTGCCACCTGGAACCTGCACGGACCCCCGCGGAGGGGACAAGCAGTACGGAGGTGTTCGGGTCTTGCCTCGCTAGCAGGGTCCTCCCGAGCAGACAAACAGACAGTCCTGTGGTTGTGAAACTCGCAAAAAGTCAGCAAAAGCAGTGTTTGCCCAGAGCCCCGGCCGTATAAAAAGAGACTTGGCAGCTAGGAGAGTTTGAGCAGGGACGGGAACGTGACCTGACCATCCTCTCCGGCTGGACCGTGAGTATCCCCCCCCTCCCCTTTTCCTGGGACGCTGGGTTAAGGTAACTCCTCGAGGTTGAGAGCCCTCTCACTAGGGGAGGTAACAAGAAAGCTTTCAAGTAGGGATAAGCAGTCCTTCCAATTAATAGCGCAGTAATCGACGGTTTCAGGTTATCCTTTCTAAATTGGTAACTGATGGTTTTGTGTTATCCTTTCTAAATTAGTAATCGCATTATTTTAATGGGCGTTACTAATCCAAGAACTTGTGTGAGGAAATAAACATTTTTTTATTATTATTATATTACTGTCTCAGTCGTTGCTATCGAACCTTCATAGTGTGACAGTGACAATGTATAAACATAAAAAGTTATTTATATAACCAGATAGTTAGGATAGGTCACAAGCAGAGATCTAGAGAGATGTCATTCAACACAGAGCGAGGTAAATAAGGGCACCATCTTATCTTGGAGAAATTAGTGGTACAACTTACAGTGATTTCAGAAAAAGAAATCTCAGACCTAAGGAGTAAGGATGATTTTTACTTCCTCATCAGAAATACCTCTCTCTACTAATTGTAGAAAGAAATGTTAGTGAAATCCCTCAAAAAAAAATATGGATTGGGTGTTTGTTTAAACAACAAAAAAGCAAAACTAAGGACTTGCCTTTCTCTCTGTCTCATCTGCATGCTGGCAACCCTCATTCTTAAGTTTATTGCACTGGATGCCAGGCAACAAAATTACTGCCTACTTTGCAGCGGGTAGCTGTAGATAATGACAGAAAGCTCCATGGTTTCCACTTCCATATCAAAGGATGCACAAGGCACCCAGTATTACTGTACTTGGTAGCATTTAATAACTTTTTGCCCCATAATTTAGTCATGTGGCGTAAACTGGCAGTTACCAGCTGCAAGCCTGATGGTGACGAAGCAAAGGCGAACAGACCTCCTCCTGCCCTCTGGTCCCCTCACGCCTCCTGCTGCATGCCTGGGCTGTGACGACTGAGGAGCCGCACAGCCACTGAGTGACACATCCCCAAGCGGGTAAAAGCAGAGGCAGCAAGCGGTCAGAGATGGGCACCACTGTTGGGCAGCACGTGCCCGCTCAGCCAAGACGGAAATGGATTCAGGTAGAGACCAAAAGGTGAAAGAGGAAATATTAGTTACCTGGGAAGGAGCACCAGGTAAGGCCACAGCCAGTCTAGGGGGAAATCTCCTGGACGGAAAGTCTTGGGCAGAGGACACCATCAGGTCTAACAGCAGTCGAATACTGGATCCCAACATGTTGCAAGGTGGCGTTTTGGCTAATGAACATTAGGGTCCCCTGCTACACCTCTCAAACACCATGAAGTACCTACCCCAACATCTTTGCACAATAATTTTTGATGGCAGCTATTACAGAAATAAGCAGCAACTTTCCTTTGAAAAGAGTCAGAACTTAAATAGACCTAGTTCCTAATTCAGAAGAACGATTATACTTTGAAAGCAGAGTGCCAAACATGAATGAAGTGAATTTCCTATTAAATGCAGGAAACCTTCCTTTTCTATTTCTGCAACAAAGCATGGAATCTTACTAGGCACTAAAGAATTTATCTGTGTAAAGGTAAAATAAGTGAAGACTGAAATGATCGCTGGTGGATGTTAGCAGATGAAAACACAACAAGGTAGTTACAAGGAGTACTATCAACAGTTAACCTTTCACAATATTTCTCCTTCAACTTCTATAATACACTGAAAGGTACACTTTTTTGAACAGCAAACACAAATAGATAACATCCAGTAAAAACAGGAAAAAACATCACTACTGATTTCACACAGGAGATTGCGCACAATCAGTATAATTACTTAATTCAGAAAACAGAAAAAACAGGTTCTGCAGGTTTTGAAGTGCCGTCTTAAGGACAAAATTTTGTGCTTCTGCATTGTAATTGCTTATTTCTCCTCTAAAGGCAAAAGTTTGATTTTATGCCAGTCCAAGGGATTGTCTCAGGATAACTAGATTTACAGTCAGCGTAAGTACATTGCTCCATTTTACTCCTATACAAGTACCAATTTCCCCACTATCATGAGATGAGCTTACAATGAATCTCATATTCACCCTACTCTCACATCACCCCTTCTTTTGTACAGAATAAATACACAATAGGAAAAATGAAGCTTGCGTAGCCAATTCATATTCTAACACCTTAAAGTGCTTGAAAAGTAGGTATCTCCAATTTTTACATATATATATATGAATATATGAGTATATGACCACATATTTTATATATATTTTATATATATATAAACATATATAATGAATTTGAACTTTTACAAAGTTTTTAAAAAAAGCTAAATAATGCACTGTCATTTAATATAGAATGACAATAATAACACCCTCTTTTTTTCTCTGCTAGAAAACTGTTTAATTATAAATTTAATACCATATCCAATATTTGATGTATTTTTTAAGTACAACACTGAGTACAAAGGGCCATTTTAGACCTAAAAACACCGGTAAGGTCCTATAAAGCCATTAACTGTATATTAAATTATACTACATTTCATTTTAGTGGTGATGGTCCAGTAATTACTACCGATTGTTTCTGATTTTTCACAAACAAAAAAGCATGGCTTGTAAATTAGTGATGATAACCAATAATGAGAAGCAAGGGCATTTTTGCTCTCTCTTAATATACCATTTAATTGTTAGTAAAAAAAAAAAATAGAAAAATAAAAAAGCCATTATACTCTGTATTTTGCTCCTTTAGGCAGATCCAACCCATTAAATACATCTTTAATTTTCTCTCCCTTTTTTAACAAAGATCACAAGTTATTATCACATTACCTTTTCTCTCTCACTGCACTGCCAGTCTCTGGCCAACCAATTCTGAATTTGCTTTCACTTTCAGACATTTATCTGCATACAGCTAGGTGAAAGGTATTATTAATCATATCCTGTTGCTAGGCTACCTGGAGATGTTCATTTAAGCTTAATGTTTCTCTTTGTTAAAAAGTGCCAAGAGGAACGCACAGATTTGAGACAAGAAAACTACCTTGCAGAAGCTGCATTTTAAAAATCAAGACCCTGAGATAAAAGAGTATGCATTAACAAGAAAAAATAATAAGGAAAAAAAATCATAGCCCACAGTTTGCATAGCACAGCTTCATTTGGAATGCTTCTGGATAATTGAGAGACGTTCAACAAGAATTAAAAACAAGCTTAAATGTTCTGCTTCATAGTTACTGGCAAAGTTTTAAACACGCCACAATGTCTTTATTAGAAATAGTTCAGTAATGAGAACATTATCTAATATCCAGTGAAATGAACAGAAACATTTACCATAAAACATTTGAAAATAAAATTTTACTGTATATGCCTAAGTAAATTAGCATATCATTTATAAGTTTATTATAAGCATATGCAACAACTTACGCCTCTGCCTCTGAATTCATACTCATTCTATGCCTTTACTCCATCATAACACAAAATACTCATTTCGCAAGCACATTTCATCAAGTATAACAACTCACTCATACCTGCCTGTCCACTTCACATTCATCCACTGACTGGTATCATTAAGTATAGCCACTCATTTCTATAGACTTTGTGCATCCACTCATATATCTGTCTCATCTATGAAGACTTACCAATGGCTCAAACCATGTATGAGTTACATGTTGCAAAGTTCTGTATAACAAAAGAGGTGAAGGAGTACAAGCGTAGGATGTGACTTAAATGCCTCTTTTTACCTAGCGAGTATCAGTAGTTTAGCTGAATTAGAAAATATGAAGCAAAATCCTAGCACAGACAAGGCAATTCATAATTTTTCCTCCAGGTTAGCTGGATGAAATTCTCTGGTACCCTCAAGGTCTTTAATACAATCTGCTGTCTTATCTAAAACTCTGAAAATGCCTTATCTGTGTTACAATTTAAATTGTGTTAGTGGACATGAAGCAAGATGAAACAAGACACTCCACCTGTCTACCCTCCACCCCTGCCCCAGCTTGTTCACACAGATTTAAAGGCAAATTAACTTACTCTGTGAAGCTGATATACAGAGCTGAATTACACCACTCTTACTGAGCTGATTGGCTTAAAAAGAAGGCCTACACGATTGACTTCCCAAGAATTTTGGGGTACTGATATCCATTGCCATTCAAGTGCATGAGAACAAATTCCACCTCTGTAGGATCCCTCCCCGTCACTGAAGATGGAAAGCGTTGGCTTTGGTGTATATGTATCAGTATTTGGTATATATGTTAACTTGGGAAATTTAACTTGTAGTTCCTAAAAACATGCAGAGAACCAAGAAAAAGCAGTATGCACTGAATGCCGCAAGCACTCGTAATATCTTAATTTGTGCATTCTGTGGAAATGAGAGAACTGAGAGTATCAGTGCAAGCCTGCAAATCTTTTCTATTTCTGGGGAAAGTGAACCTTTGTGAAGTCTTGCCCTGAAAGTGAACAAGGCACTTTGACAAAGAGATAGTAACCAAAGCTACAGAGTTTTCAATACAAATTTCTGACTTGAATGCTAGTATTATTATTATTATTATAGAGGACATACTTGGGTGCAAACACTGCCATCAACATGATAATGAAAATAGTCTTCACCTTTTACAGAATGCAGAAACCAAAAACGCCCTTCAGAGACCAGCAGTGACACCAAACCATTTTTTTCTTCCTGCTACATAATGTTCTGGTGCTTTCCAAATAACAACTGCAAACAGTTCTCTTCTCAATTCTTTATGTAAACATGGATGTTGAACACTTCTAGAAGACACTACTGTGGTGTACTCATATTACTTTTTAAATAACACAAAGAAACTTTCTCTAATATGGAAGAGCATGTGAATTCTTTGGAGTTTTTTTTTTTTTTTTTTTTTTTTAAAGAAACCCCTCTCCAACTAACTTTGGTTTCCTCTCTATCTTCACAGGGTTAGAGAAGAATGCATTTGACATTTTCAGAAATACTGAATATTAGACTCTTAGGTGTTTAAGAAGCAAATTTTAAAAAGTGGGTCCTATGTTGTTCAGGGGTTTTGAAAAGTCCATCCATTAGTTTGAAATGTAAGTAGAGTTTGTTTCCCTCAATATTCAGTGTTTCCCTCATATTCAGTACTCAACATGTAAGGTTTGCACAAAGCTAAGCCTGAGTACCTGACACAAACAGTGAGAAATTGCTTCCCTTCCACACTGCAAAAATGGTTGAAAGAAGCCTTATCAGTGTAGAGGACCAAACCAAATAATTTCCTGTAAGTTTTTCAGGAAAAGATGAAGAGTATGCAATATAGCATCTGTAGTCTATGACACATCGGTTGCCTTAAACAGGAAATAACGTTCCAGCTGTCAAAAATCCTTGTGCTTGGTAAAGAGAATGATGCACAGGCATTTTCAAAGGACTGAAAGATTACGGAGAGTTGAATTATGTCTACAACATGGTCAGGGAAGTAGGAATAATCGTGAGCCCTGAATTCTTTCATGCCACAGCAAGACTGCTACTTACATGCAAAGCACCTAGCCAGATGCCAGTCCAGGGTGTCTCCACAGTGAAGTCACTATTGTGGATGCAGTTGAGAGCACAATGAAGTAGCCAAGTATCTATGTTCAAATAATCTTGTTTCTGCCTCACACCCTTCATATGTATTTAAATAAGTTTTGCATCCTGAAGGCACATAAGTGTATAAAAGTCATACAAATAAAACTATTTTTACATGCAATTATATAAAGGTATCTCTAGTTATATTTAAAAATTAAAAGTCAGATTTGGTTTTAAAACTAGAACTTGCCAAACTCAAAATGTTTTATTAATCAGGCATTTATATATACACCATCATCACTGACACTGTACTAAAAGTCATATTTGATGAAGACCTGTACTGCTGGCATTGTTTTTTATGGTAACTTAAGTGTACCAGATAGCTATTACATCAACAAAAATCTACTCAGTTCGAAATCATGAAAGTAAATTGCACAGACATGGCAACAATTTTTTTTTTTTTTGAAATTCATTCACAGAAGAGGTTCAGTTTCATTTAGAAGATTAAACATTTCTTCAGAGAGAAAAACATCTAGATCAAAACTGACACTGCTTTAAATTTACAGGACTATGCTTTCTGGTTTGGTAGTTCTGCTTTAATAATGCTTTGTAGTAGTAGTAGTAGTAGTAATTCCACATTGTTGCCCAAGTTACTTTTCCCTCGTACTTTAGATTTAGGGTGGGTGGAAGAGGAAGAAACTTTCTTCAGCAGAGATACATCAAGGTAAATGCTTTCAGCTTTAATTCATGACAGTCAGTTTTAACAGAGGAAAAGTATTAACAAAACACCCCACTCTTAGGGGTTAAAAATGGTAAGTGTATATTTAAAATCTAGTTTTAGTTCTGAAGCTGGTGACAAACACATTCTGGTAATTACATTTCACCAGAAAAGAAATCTTGCATTGCATGATGGTCTGGCAGCCGTGGCTGCCACCCTCTTCACGTGAAACGTAGCTCTTCAGATGTCCTGAATCCTCAAATTAAGAGTACGAACAAATATCACAGGAAAGTATGGGAAAAGCAGCATTAAGGTTCTATAGCAAGAAAGGCATGTAATCACAGAGTACTGTATTTAACATTGTCCAACTTTACTAACATTGCTCAGGAAAAAGAGGAAACAAACATTTTTCATGAGAATATGATTAAGGAGTATGAGAACTAAGAAACTACCCCACATCTGGTAAAGCATCCAGTCTAGCAGCATTTAACAGAAGTAAGCATGGCATGTTTCTGCAGAACTCAGGGAAACCTTTATAGTATAGGTAAGGAACAATCTGCTTAATTTCATATGCTCTTCCCAGGTTTCCATTCCCACCTCATCCTTATAGAAGACAACTTCATCCCTCTTTATGGCCTTCTCCTTCCTTTCCTGCATTACTACTTCTATTGATCCCACTGAATTGCCCTGGATAGGTCCACTGAGTCTTGAAAAGGCTAATAATAATTTAGTCTGCTTGCCAGTACAGCGGACGATTAGTTAGGATCTGGCCTAAAACCTTGTAGAGTTTTACAATTCTAAGTTAGTGCCTATTGGTCTCACTGTGGTAATACTGTGCTTCATGAGTGGCAAGAGCTAAACATGGCTTTCATTGCAAAGGATTTACTAGTTTGTAGAACGGCACCTTAATATTCTGCATACAGATTTTTAACTCATTCATTAAAATTTATGTTTTCTGCTACCATATTCTCCTACATGCATTGGTAGCTACCTCAGCAATGAGACATTGAAGTGGTAGAGAAAGTACTTGAAAGAGCAGATGCAATGATATCCAAGCTGTTTTCACAAGAAGCATCAGTTTGTCAAGAGGCAGCACTGCCAAATGGGCAAGACATCGGTGTAGAGAAGAGGCCCAGGTTCTGTTCTGTCAATATGCTACTGCGCTTTGTGAAACCACCTTCCTCACTACTCTATGAAGAAAACAAATTCCTGGAAGAAAGAATAGTAATACAATTCACTTTGGAAGGATTGTTTCATCTTACTGCAGGCTGTTTTCACAGTCTTGGGGAAGGGTGCTCTGAACTGCAACTGTTAGGCTTACCACTTGCATTCATATACCCTTCATATTACTTCAGATGAAAAACACAACACACACACAAAATGATGCATATTTTGCTACCACCTAATAAAGCAGAAATTTTAATGAGACTAAATTGCTTTCAAATTCAAATAATTTTCATTCAGAGACTTAATGTTACTTTATAAATCAGCTTGTTCCTGTATTTCCTGTTCTAAATGCAAATCTCAGTGTCTTTAGTACCAGAAACCAACACTGTACTTAACTCTGCCACAACACACGTATCTTATAATCAAGACCAGTTCTCAAATTACTGAACCTCTCTGCTAGTATCCTTTCTTCTATAATTGTTCCTTTTCTTTCCTGGTCAGTCAGCAACCCCAGTGATTCTCAGGCTTTCTCATTCCAATACTCTCAGCTAATTTCTTCTAGTTGTTCTGATACCTTTGGCCAATTCTGAAGAAGTCTACCTTGCTTTAGCTGACAGTTGTAGATTCTCTGCTGGCTTACCATGGAATAAATTTCTTTTACCTCTGAAGGCCCCAGTATCTTAAAAATAAATAAATAAATAAATCGAAACCAAAACCACTAAATATTTTCACCTGTTTTTTTCTTCTTTTTTTGTTATTTGTATGACAGCATATGAAACTATGGTAGTATTTTAAATAGGCAGCATCCTCTTACAAAGAGCCAAAACCAAAACAAGCAGGAAAAATTCGGTAAAAGACTCTCAGTTGCTCCAGCCTTGGCATCCCAACTATGATGGAGAGAAAAAGCAGTGGTAGTTTCACACCCAGCTGAAGAAAACTTCCCATCCTGCAGTGCCTGAGGTTGGGACCACAGCAGCAAAGGGCTGCTGTAGGCAGTGTCACAGGGATTCTCCTACAGCCCATGAATGTTACAGTGACTTGTACAGCCCCCCAAAACTGCTCAACCTGTGGCCAGGAGCTCCTCAGAAAAGTATCCCACAATTGGAGGGCTGTGAAAGTGATTCAGAGCTAACTGAAATTACTTTCTCTCCTCACGAGCAGCTAATTCTTCAAGAATCTAAACACATCTCACCCACTATTTCACCTAATGAGATGATTCACTAATGTGATTAGTGAGTAATCCTAATTTTGCTGGTATTTTAAAATGACCCATACTTGAATTTCCACAGACTCAGTGAAGTGGTATAAACCTCCTTATACTACTGTGCTGAGTATGCAGGTTTAGTTCTCACCTCCACAATTTAATGCCCTACCTGCAAGGACTCAATTTTGTGGCAATACCTATTGCATTGAGGTTCTCTGCATAAGCAACAGTGTCTTATTTTTATGACACACACTTCTCATCTTACAGTTTATATTCAATTTTCTGCCATTCAGCTGAAAATGCTGACTTAACATTTTCTAAGAGCCAGAGAACAGCTTTGTTTCACAGGCATCACCAATAGATGTTTTTGAGCTTGAGAAGTGATTCTCAAGAGAAGTTTGAGAAGTGATTCTTTTCTTCTCCCTTAATTGAAAATGACTTCTCTCAAATACAGTTTGTCCTTCTCAGTCTTTGTTACCTTCATCCTTCATGAAATAGATCCTATCTGGAAAACTTTTTCTACTCGAATGCCTCTCCGGTTCCCCCTGACAACATCCCTCTGTGAAATACTGTAAAAAGTACTTTCAAACAACTGAACAACCCCTGTTCCACCAGCTCCAGAGATGTGGCCTTGAGATAGTTTATTTGGACTCTGAGGGCCACAGACTGGTCGTACCAGAATAACAGCAATCTGAACTGACAATTATAATTCAAGAAGCTGCAAATAATTTGTCATTATGAGGCAGAGGATTGTAACAGACCCCTTCCACATGGGGTAATAAATGCAACAGATTTTTAACTCTAGAGTACAGTTCAAACATACAAATCTTAGGGCATACTTTGAATTCTGCTTTAGATTTCAATTATTGCTGATTGCAAAATATGAAGGTCATGACATGGACTATACAACTTCAAAATCTTCATTGAAGTAACACAGATCACTAATTTAGTCATATCTGCAGTGCTATTTCTCTCCTGCTACTTTCCTTCTCTCTGTAGCTTTTCAGATTCACAGAAGATTTTTTTTTTTCAGTATTCCTCTATAACACTTGTATAATTCATTAAGAGAAATGACAAGAAAGAGCAAAGGGCTTCAACTTTCCTAGGCAGTACCATATTGTAATCATCACTGCAGCTATTAAGTGAAAAACTCATCAAAATAAGACTCACTGGCTTGATAAAAAAGTACTATTATAAGCAAATTCCACGAATCAATATCCATGTTGCTAGTACCTGCTTTAAGATAATGCCTGAAAGTCTGCAGAAATCAGAGATGCCAGGCGTAGGTAGATGCTATCAAACTCCTATAACGTCTTGCAGTTTCGTCCAAGCCAACAGTTTTTACGGTTGCCACAGAAGAAAAACAAAGATCTAGAAGAACAAACAACTCCGAAGAATAAAGTACTCCAAAAAGACAACTGTAAAAATGGTATATATAAATTAGAAGCAAAATCTCCAGTGCGGATACTGCCCTGTTGAGTCAAAGCCATGCCAATGAGTGAGATAAAAAAAACAAGCTAACTGAACATCAAGAAAGCCACCTTTTACGCTATGGTTTAGATGAGCCCCACAAAGGAAAAGGGGTGTGCCACCAATTTATCTCTAAGGGAAGGGCAGGGGGAGGCTTAAAACCCCATTGTAACCTGTTCAATTGCTGAAATGATTTAAGTTTAGTGAGGTACCATGACAGCTCCAGCATCCAGTGAGGACTTCAGTGATTTAACAATTTTATGTTCCATGTACAGGAAAACAAACTTGGTTGGATTTTTGCCTCTCGGTTTTCTTTTAAACACAGGGAAAATTTTTAAGATGTTTTAGACAGATCTCACATGTTATGGAAAGCTTGAATCACTACCAAAAAGTTTTACACAAATTATATAGTTTTAAGATCCCAAAATACTGAATGTGCAAACTATTTATGTTTGAAGCCTCAAAAAGAGTAAGAAAAGACATTAACTGCTCTGTGTCTACATACCCTCACACTCATGTTCTTATTAAGTTATAAGGCAGAAGTTCAGTATCCCATGAAGAATGCAGGGTAATATAACAAAGCATCTGTGGGTACTTCCCTCCCTGTTTTTTGCTGTTTGGTTTTATAAGGAGTCACCAAAATACTTTAAACTTCACTATTCTCATGGCACCTATGAGCAAAATGTACTCTGTTTTTTTTGTTTTTTTTTTTAAATGTCAACCAACCAACCACTAAACTGTCAGCTTTTTAATCTTGCCCTCTTGTACTCATTTCCCCCTTGTCCAGATAACCCCACCTATAAAATGAGGGTGTGGGGGAACAGACCCTGCAATTACTAGCCAGAAGGAACAAAGCACACTTCTTTCTGCCAACCTGTAATTTTTACATCATTTGTAATACTTTGTAAGTTACAGTTTTTATAAAAAGTTAAAAGCAAAACTGAAACTATCTAGCTTTTGATAAGAAATAAACATTTTATTTCAATAAGCCTGTTAACATAATGAACTATAACCACATGTACATGAAAGTGTTAAAAAAAAAAAAGAAAAAAAAAAGAAAAAAAAAAAATCTTTGAACAGCTTGAAGTTATGAATGCACCAGAGCAGAGAAAATACACCACAAACATTTTGTGCTAAACTCATGCTGATCTGGAAAGAAAGGTTAAAAGAGCTGCAAAAGGAAAAAAAAAAAGTTATCCATATCTTATCTATTTACAGAAAGATACTCTCTTCCCAATGCCAAAGATCCTACTGCATATTCAGGTTAATGGAGCAAGAAATTGTGTATAAAATAATGACACCTTTAAAAAATAAATAAATAAATCCTGATATGAAGTATATGGGAAGCAGCAAAATATAGCCCAGAGATTTTCCTTTTTTTTTTCTTCTCTCCAAACAGCTAATGATATTATTCCTTTATCCAAAATTTACTGCTTTTACTATTTGACCATTTTTTGCAGAAGAAGGGTTAGCTCCCCTTCTACTTTGTATTGCGGACTCAACACTTTCAAGGCTTTAGAAGGGGCAAGGGGACATGTTGTTCCATGGGGTTAAATTCTGTCTGTCTCTCACCACCTTTCTTTCTGCAATGAGAAGTGCAGTCATTAACTGAAGAAAATGGTGAGCTGTTGGGCTCTCCCCAGTCTGAATAAGCCAAGTAATCGGGTTTGTAGGAACATCTTCACTGTGTCCTCATCAGATGGAGCCATTTGCTAGGCTTTCTGTACTGCTGCTCATTTTGTGGGGTAATAAAGACCTTCAAAATGATAAAAGACTAGCTGTACATCTCATAGATATCTCAAGGCAGGCATTAAATGTCTGGTATTAGAAAGAAAGTGGTATAACACTTAAAGAAGAACCCCACACCTAATTAGGATCTGTCTATGTAAATCCTGAGTGTCACTTTGGGTTTCATGCTCTGTAACTTGACAAGTAAATTTATCCTGGTGATGGTTTCCAGGTACAGACTTCTTGGGAACTTCAGTACCTAGTTAGTGAGACACCACCTAGATAGTGGGTTTCAGATAGATGGATAGTGGGTTCCAGATAGATGGATAGTGGGTTCCAGGCAGCAAGAAACCAATAGTCTTGCAGAGCTTCCACCTTACATCACAGAGCTAACCAGACACTGGAGTTATCCTCCAAAGCAACAATAACTAGGAAATGAGCATCAGAGGTCAAATACCAACTTCTTTAGTTAAGGTCAGAGTTACTAGCCCTGCTCAAATAAGTTTCCTGTTGCAATAAATAAAGCCTTTATAACTAAAGCACTTTGAAAAGGCAGCACAAGAGAACACATATATAAATAGCCACACTTCATATTTTTTTAATCAGTAATAGGAACAAAGTTTCCCTCCTGCTCTAATTATTGCTGTAATCAAACTCCTTTTTCACTTTAGCTTGTACTGTAAACATTTTTATTTTCAAGTGTTTTGTGGTACAGAAGGACATGCTAGTAATAAAATATTACAATGTTTGTGTAAAAGGAGGAGGTAGTTTGAGGCTCCTGGCTGCAGATAAGGAAAGCAAAGGAAGTTAATGCTAACTTGCTCTTCCTCATTTATCGGTGCCTGTTGGTTCTGAATATTTTTCTTCTCCTGCTTTAATATACCTTATGATATACAGCTGTTTGAATGAATATTAAAAAAAAAAAAGAAAGAACATTCTGCCTGAGGGAGTGAAAGAGAAATGGGAGAATGAGAAAAACAGTGAATCTGTCAATGCTCAGATAAAGAGAATACTCAAAGAATTATGGGTGATAGTTTGGACATTGCACAAAAAAAATTAACAACTATCCTGAGAAGGTATAGCCTTAATTTACTGTTATAAGAAGCATCTGCAGTGATGTCCAGTTGAGGTGTTCGGCAACGCGGAGCAGCGTCTCTACCACTGCAGGTTACACATTGTACTGTCTTTGCTCTGCTCTTTGCCCCTTTAGAACACTTCTGCTTTCATGCTACCAGTTTACAGCTCAAGCGTGCAGAAAACACACGTGTAATTTTTTCCTATATTAAGCTCCCCAAAAAACATCAAAAATACATGTACTTTGCTTTTGATAACTAGAGGCAATAAAAAGGAAGAAGGAAAAACTTATTATGTGCAGAAGTATTTCTTCAGACACTATTAGCACATAATATACCTGATACAAAGTGTACAGTATTAACATTATCAGAAAAACACTAAACATACAATACAGATCTATAACTATGTAAAGAATATATTGAGTTTATGAAAAAACTCTGTTTAGACCAGTGTGATCAACATGTCTTCAGTACATTTAATATACATAGCACTGAAACATCTCCCATCATCACACCTTTGGAGGGTTATGGTGTTACAACACAAGACTGTAAGCTTTGGATGTGTCCTTCTAGTTTAAATTGTTAGTGAACTATAAATTTCATGTTCCCCTTTCTTTTGGTTCTTAAATGTGTGAATACTCAAGTTATAGATAATTGCCTTGCAGATACTGAAATATTTCTTGAAGATCTACTTGTGAATTTATTAGATTTTAGATTAAGTTTTTTTGTGTTTAATATTTTAATCAAGCAATGCACAGCATTTGTTTTTGTTTTTTTTTTATTTGGCCTTATTGGGCCAAATATACAACGACATAGAAAACTGGAATTTGAGATGCTGAACTGAACTGGCTTCTAAATGCAGTAAATTAAATATTCATACTGACATATAAATGATTGGCAGCTCTTAAACTAGGATAAATAACAAAGTACTTGGACAAGTCGCATTTTATGCGCCACTTTTCTACTTTGCAATTCCTGCTATTCAGCCTGTGTACGGTGGACACTATAATCTACAAAAATCTACTAAATCATCTAAAATAATTTATCTGACTAGATAGTATTTTGATAAGATAAAGGAATTGGTTGTAGGAACTTCACAAGTAATGAAAGCAGAGAGTGAATCTTAAGGAATAGCAAAATTGTATCTCAGAATTTCATTCATAATGACCCTGTTTTTTCAGAGATACTAAGAAGAAATGGAATAAACAGAATTTCACCTTTCTGTGAAGAAAGCCCTTTTGCCTTTGTAAGCAAAGGTCAGCAAAGCATGCTGAATATTAAGAGCTTTCCTAACATTAGCTGATACGTCCCTGTTACTATGAGATCTGAATACCAAAGGAAGCCTGGGAAGCACGAACTGGCACCCCCTCGCTTTGCAGACAAGGAACTGGGGCAGAAGAGTTATCTCCATTGTTGAAGGTTCCCTAGGAAATCTACGCCAAGTCCAGACAGAAGGCAAATTTTACATCTTATCTAGGACTCAATTAGGTCACCCTTCCTCCCCACAAAAAAGGGAGGTAAAAGGGTTTGATGCCACAAATTTGTTAGTTTATTGCTTACCAGGTAAGCACACCACACATCAAGGGGGAGCCACATCCCTTCACAAAACAGAAAGAAATGTCCTGAACGTGCAACGGCTGAAAGAGGATGCAGCACACTATATATTCCTCTTCAGTATTTCATGTTGCAGAAACTACTTTGCATTATTTTTCTATCTTGGTGATTAGTACTTGATACAGTCTTTCAAAACTATCTTAAAATATTAACTTTAACTGTGGAACATACAAAGGGTTAAGTAAGCTGAATAACCACAGAAGAACCTGGCAAACCTCTGTAGTTTTATATAACCTAGCAACATGAAACCTCCTTTCTATTCTTGGCTAGATTTCCTTTGCTCACCCTCTTTAAAATGTTTATATAGAGCACACACAAACCGTAGTACCTCCAAGGGGTATTCACAAGGCTAATTTTAGGCAGAGGAAATCAGTCTCTTTCTAGACTCTCTCTACAGCCATTGGAAAGACAGCAGCTCCATAGGAGAAATTCAGAAAAGGATAATTAAATTGGATTTGTAATTACAACCAGCAATCCACCAGAAAAAAATAAAAATAAAAGAAACCATTGTAATTTTGAAACTTTAAACCAGTAACTCGCCTGTATCTATATCTTTGCCTGCTCCCAACTCGTTTCCAGCCTCACCTGCACTAATATGTTCCTCCTCCTCCCAATCCGCCCACACCCCACGCTACGAATACCACCAACTCTCTGGCCCAGCCTTAGTCCAAAGCAGCGTGTGGCGCAGACCTCACTGGCACTGCACTGCAGAAGAGCCTGGGACCCAAGCACCTTGGAGGGCAAAGGAAGTGTCCCTCCACTGACTACGGTGGTCAGGAGGACTAGGCTACTGAGCCTAACATTTCTTTTAAAAATACACTCCTATGTGTCTTGTCTCCTGCTTTCTCCTACGTGTCTTGACTGACGTGTTTAGGTTTAAGATGTAGGCCGTGATTTCAAATTCCTTTACACCCTTCTTGATAAGTCTCCATACACAAGCAACAAAGCCTTCCATAAGTCCCCTTAGCCCAATAAGAAACTTCTCCAGTTCTTATGTGCCACCACCATGGTTTGCTTAACAGAGTATTGCAAATCATTTCTTCATCTTCTGGGACTAAATTGGGGGGCCACTGACTCCACAGTCATGATCTATTGATGCCCAGGCCAAAAAAGCTATGTAAAATCTGCCTTATTTATTTATTTATTTTTAACTTAGGAGTGGTAAGAGGAACAGCATGTACCTGAGCAGGTGTAGGAGAGCAGCACCATCCATTACAGCCCTGTTTATGCCCAAAGGCATTCAAACACACTCATGCTGAGATTCCACAACCAATGGCTGAAGGCATTCAAGTGTCTTCGTGGCAACAGCCATGTCATGTTCAGTACCATGCGGGAAACGTGTTAGTGTTTTACTGTTCAAATCTAAAATACCTCAAACTTTTCAGACCACAAGCAGTCTTATTTGCTTAAGGCATGAAAAGCATAACACCGAAGTAAGCCGACATTACCCTCATTTCCATAAACCACTGCAACTACTGACTGACATTTTGCAATTTAAGCAAGAGTCAAATTTATACTGGCACTTCTTCTGTCAGGCAAAAGTGTATGAAGCATACATAAACCTGCAAAGTCTCATCCACCGCTTGTCACTATAGCTATGGAAAGCAAGCGCGTATGTCACTTTCTCCTATCCCATTTTGCATTATACATAAGAGAAGGAATGATGATCTGTATCTTCTGAAATGCTGTTTCATATTCAACAGTGAACCATTATTGTTCAGGAATAGTACCCACTAGATAGGCTGTTTAATAGAAACTATCAGTTTAGAAGCGATCCTCAAAACAGTTGCCATGTGATGCAAAGGCAGCCAGATTTTTTTATGAAAATACTTGAGCTTCTTCAGCAGAGTTTCACAATCTGAAATGCATAATCTCATATATGTTAATCAGACAGTTACTAAAAATAGACTTCTTGGGTACTTTTTCCCCAAGAAAGTTTACTCTTGAAGAATATATTTTTTTTTATGAGTTTTCTCCAAACTAAAACTGCATAGAAGAAAAATTAAAAGAAATAGTGAGATGGCCGAAATTACTTTCTGAAAGCTTTAAAAATGTTTGATCAACTCTACTTCAGAGATTATTTCATCTGTGACTGAAGGTTGCCTTTTTCTTACTTTCAAGAATTGAATTAAAAAGGAATGGGACCCTTAACTAACGGTTCCAACAAGACACAGTCCTACCAGCGTCTACCAGAAAGTGTAACTTAGTAAACTAAAAAACAAAAACAAAAACCCAAGTTTAATGAAGGACAGGCAAAACAGATATCTGTATCAGACACTAACTCATGCTTCAATAAACTATACAGCCAGATTTTACTCACAAAATTCCGAGTTCTCTTCATCTCAAATCAAAATTTAATAGATTGCTGTTGCAAGATCTTCTTACAAGAAACCACTTTTTAGAGGACAGATCACAAAACATTTTCTAATAGTTTACAAAGTACTATAACAACTAATTAAAGTACATTTGTCAAATAAATTAAGCAATACATTATCACTTGCCTTCTGACTTAAATTCACACAATAAAGTAACCTGTAATGCATCTCCAACATATTCACGTGAATTTAAAGGGTATTCATTACAGATGATAGAAATCTCAATTATTATTCTGAAAGAAACCTTGACATTCTCATTTTTTCCATATATAACAGGACATGGATGTGTAAGCTATGCATCATATCTTGCTTTGAATCAAAAGGTACCATTAGAAAGCAAAACCAGAAATTAAATATTTAAATTTTTACTGCATTTTTATTTGAAATAGACAAGAGCCTCCGTATTTCTAATTTCTATTTTGTATCTATTCAAACCAAACAATATTTTCCAGCAAAATTATTCTGAAAGATTTTCAGGTAGTCTTAACCTAATTTACCTATCATTAATCTTCTGGGATGAAAACAAAAATATACCATTCCAAACCTACAAAAAAAGTCTCTGTGATTTCATTTTCCAGTTTGCTTCAAAATATAAACGCCTATCAGGAAAATATAAGTGCAAATTGTTATGAAAGTTAATACAGTACCTTGCATCTATTTAGTGTTAAGCATAATCTCTTACAGCTTTTCTTCCCCCTACCCAAGCTTGTTTTTTTTGTTTTTTGTCTGTTTTTCCAAAATGTATGTGGTTAGCTAAATCGCTTCAAATTAGTAGCTCTACTTTTTTCCATTCACTCATCTCTCACATCTCAAAACTTTTATTCAGCAGTGACCATGCCGTCATCTTCCTCCTTAATTGTCAGATAAGAGAAGAAAGTTTAATTTCTGTCTGTGAACGTTTACCTAGCAGGTTCATAGCTAAAACGCCTCTGATGCCTGTTGGAGGTTCGGTTTCTCTGAGCAGAAGCAGCAAACTGGCACACCTCTTTCCACTAATGACAGGCAGCTTGTCTTAGAGGATCTGACCTGCTGCCATGCCATTTAAGCAGCAGAAAGAACAATGGCAATAACAATTAAAAAGTGCTTGAAAAGTTATTATGTTCCCAAAGGCATTGCAACTGATTTATCACCATCCAGAGTGAAGATTTAGTGCATCCAAAAAAAAAAAAAAAAGTATTCTATTTGTTATCCACACGTAGCAAACGTTTTGCCCAGCTCAGACTGCCAGCTTTATTTCTAATCATTGCACAGCAACACTGAACAAACATGGCATTTGGAACACTAGATGTTTTATATAAAAACACTGAAATCCTCACATATTTCTCTCCTGCTCAATATTAGACACTAGAAGATGAATGTTTTACCAAAAGCATGAAAAGGACATTCACCTAATCAAGAAGTGATCATTATTTCGGTCATGTTACTGACCTCATTGGCAGAGAAGTGCAGCTCTACCTGTGATTCATATTTAAAAAATGATAATCTTCCACTTAGGGAAAAAAGTGCTTTACACCCAACCCCTCCAAATGTCTAACAGACCTGTATAGAAACATCCCTCTTTGAAAGACTATTTACACGTCAGAACTTAATCTCAAAACAGCCATGAATTAAATAGATTCTACCCCTTTTTTAAATAATTAGAAAAAAGCATTCTCCAAATGACTACTAATTCTTTGACCCATACAAAACAAAGGTGATGCAATGAGTCATTCCTATGCTATGACCTTTGCTAGAGGAAAGCACATCACAGAATCACAGAATCACAGAATCGCTGAGGTTGGAAGGGACCTCTGCAGATCATCTAGTCCAACACCCCTGCTCAAGCAGGGGCACCTAGAGCACATTGCACAGCATCACATCCAGGCGGGTTTTGAATATCTCCAGAGAAGGAGACTCCACCACCTCTCTGGGCAACCTGTTCCAGTGCTCTGTCACCCTCACAGTGAAAAAGTTTTTCCTCATGTTCAGATGGAACCGTCTGTGTTTCAGTTTGTGCCCATTGCCTCTTGTCCTGTGGCTGGGCACCACTGAAAAGAGTCTGGTCCCACCCTCTCGACACCCTCCCTTCAGATACTTGTACACGTTGATAAGATCTCCTCTCAGCCTTCTCTTCTCCAGGCTAAACAGGCCCAGCTCTCTCAGTCTTTCCTCATAAGAGAGATGCTCCAGTCCCCTAATCATCTTTGTGGCCCTTCGCTGGACTTGCTCCAGTAGTGCCACATCCCTCTTGTACTGGGGAGCCCAGAACTGGAAGGTAACAAGGAAGTAAATACCAAAGTAGCCAGGGTGCTCTGCTGAGCCAGTCGCACATGAGTCACTTTACTGTTTTTAAGATAAATGACATTCTTACCAGGACAGAAGGTATTTTAGTGAACCAATGATACCATGACCTCTAGCGAATAATACTTCCATAGAATTAAAAAACATGATATAAAAAGATCACTATTAACCATCTCTAATACACTTAAGCTGGCCACTCCTCAACACAGGGTATCACAGGGGAGAGCTATCAGTCCAGGAGACACTGGACAAATTCATGGGAGAAGAAATAATCCAGGGCTAGTTAACACATCTCTGACCCTGAGTTATAAATCACAAAGTGCAAAGAAAATTCACTGAATTATTACTATATACTTGCCTTATTTATATAGTCTTTTTTAGGCGCTGTTGCTGGCTACAGTCAGAGGCAGCATGCTAACCTAGCTAGACCTTTGGACCTGACCTGGTTTAGTTTTATTTCTTATCTGCAGTCGGCTTTATCAAGTCTCTGCTCGAGATATTTGAAGCGAGCGGTGACCTCGTGCATCTCCCACTGCAGAGGGTGATCCTCTTGCTGCCACGCCACCCTCTGCTTAGTGCAAGTAGCATCTCTCCTCAAAACCACTGCTTTCCGGATTGCAGCAGCTTGAATGCCTCCCCTCAGCACCACTGGTATTCAGGCCATCAGATATATTAAAACTACATTACAATGTCCCATAAACATCCCTCATTAAAAGGATTATTTTTGAACCACTTGATTAAATTTTCCTCATTAGAAAAGAAAAAAAATCACAGGGATCCGATCTGGGCTTTTTGCTTTTCTTTGAGCTGCCGAGTTTGCTGCCCTTGGACAGGCAGTGTTTTCAAGGACTGAATGTCACAACACCATACCTAATTTACTGTCTTCCAGGCTCTGCCTTCCCTCCCTGCCTTCCAGCACTCCTCCTTGCCCCAGCTCACAGCACCACTGAAAGGCAATGCCCCCACGTACAAATGCTTCCTGCTACTTCCCATTAGATGTTTAGATGTCAGATCAGGCCTCATTCCCCACACCAAATATTTTAGTAGGAGGTGGAAAACATTCCTAGATAGCACAGTTTCAGATGAACATTTCTGATGACCAGGCATTTGGTATTATATGAAATACAAATATACTACCTATTTATCTACTCTGTTTTATTGTTACTTATTTAAGAACAAAATGTGACTGTCTAGAGCAATATAATCACCTGAAAACATCACCTTTATGCCACAAACACTTGTTGCACAAGAATATTATCAGGTCAGAGAAAAACAACAAACGTTGAAGAAAAAAATATTTTCGGAGTGACTTTGTAGAAATGCACACAAAAGTATTTATAATTGGTCAAACTTCAGTGTTGCTTTCACAAAAAAAAAAAAATCTTTTGGTAGTTTTATTGATTACTTGTATCCTCATCATGCTCTGGAGCACAGACCTTCTTTTTGGCACAGAGCAATCATGAGGAACGTATTTTTAGTTCTTACCATTAAAAAAAAGGATGATACTCCTACACATTCACTGTTGTAAGCCTCTACAAACTGCAGCTGCATTCATTTCTTCCAAATATTTGGAAGGCAGGAGAAGAAATAATGGCAGGAATTTGAGTTCTGGAAAAACTTGAAATATCAGGTTTCAAAAGCCAAAACCAGCATTTTGGCCAGGTTAGTCATAATGGACCTGCAATATCGATTCTGCATTTCCCACCCCTCATAATGGCTAACTGTGCAATGACGGTCTTCTACCAGAGTCACTGAAATGTGGCTTAATGATAGAGAATTTATCTAATGATTGATGTCTGAGAAATGACATAGTCAACGTCAAAACTATTTAGTGATAGCAGCTGTCAAGAAATAGAGTTGGACTCAAACAGTATGTAATCATGGAAAATACTAATGAGCACAATAAATAAGATATGTAATAGTATAAAATAAGTTTAGCAATTTCTCTTCTCATAATAGAAGTTAGAATTAAGTGACTGTAATTGCCTGGCTTCCTTGCCTTTCCTGTCATTGAAGAGTAAGAAACCATTCACTTTTCTCTGCCACTTTTGGAATTGTTCCCATTTTTCTATGGTTTACCACAGAAAGTAAACAGTAATAAAACAAATTTCTTAGCCAACATGTCAACTTTAAGCAGCTCATTACTGAACAGGCTGAACTAGCCTTTTTGATCCTTTCCTGAAGGTTTTTATTCTTTCTTACCTGTGGCGCTCAATGACAGCAAGAGACTGCAAGTTGACAACTGCCCTTGAAAAAAGCTCTGGGCTACCAGTTCTAGTTATATTCAGACAGTCCTCTAATCCAGAAGAAATATATGGTCTTCAGGCACAAAAAAATGCTAGAACAATAGCAAAGGCTTCATAGGTAGTTTCCAGTTTCCTCAGTTTTTAACCTTAACTCAGTCAAAAAACAAAACAAAAAACCCTTTTGCTCATTCGAGTGTACAAAACAAACCATGACAAAAATTCAGTTTTACAATTTGACCAAAAGCCCTTTTGCAGATAGAGAGAAAGAACGTGGAAGAAGTTTGTCTTGCACGTTAGAGGTAAACAGATCACCTCTCGAGCAATTAATACGAATACTTTAGGTGCATACTAGTCCTCACAGATTAGCCCATTTAAAACATCAAGATCAACCTCCAACTTTCAAGAGAGTTGATTATCTGTAGGATGGCATCTGTCATTATAGAAGAGGCTTTGTTTAAATCGACTCCCAACTGCAACCTAAACTATGCTTTATCTACAGCATATTAATCCCAGCTGCACAGTACATGTATTTTGGTAGCTGGAGAGGCAAGGCTGGCTCTACTTGCCTAGAATACCTTGAACCCACCTATCAGTCATAGCATCTGGCAGCTTCAGCCAGGTTATATTTATATGTACATCAGTCTTAAACCTGATGCCAATAGAGTTTCATTACCCTGCATGATCAATCATAACTTAAGGGGCAGTATACCTTAGCTATTTGCAGATTAATTTTACCAGAAAGGATTTTCTGCTCAGAGATTAAATAAATCATGACGTATTTATACTTCACTGTCAGTAACTGCCTCAGCCTACATAAGGCCAGTCTCATCTGCCTGTTCCTCTTCAAAATATATGCGCTGAAACGTGAAATTATAACAAAAAAAAGTAGAGTGAAATTAATTTTGCCACCTGTAATAGGCCAAAGCAAATAATAATAATAAAAAATATATATACACACACAATAATCAGCTCTGTATTATTCCTTATGCTTCACATATACTTTGCTCTCCCCCCCTCACCCCCAGGGTCAAACTCACAAGTGAGGGGCAAAGACAATTTCTTGAGACATTTATTATTTCCTTCCCTCTGCTACCACTCTCAAGACTGCAATAGCAAAACTCTGACGTGAGATCAAATGAAAGAAGAAAAAAATCATCAGATAATTCTTCTACAAATATATTTGTTTTACATTCTGCTGCTTCACTGAATATCAGTTAGTCAGGGGCCAGTCAACCAGCTCTCACTCTAATGATTTCACTCCTACAAGTAATTTCTTTAGTTATTAGGGACTATTCAAATCAAATGGACATTAATAATTCAGCACCTTCCATAGCAAAAGAGTAAAAAAAGAAAACAAAAATACAAGGAAATTCCAGTCCCTCTACCAATCTTCCTGCCCTGTTTTCTTCTCTCCTATCACAGAATATGGCACAGATTTGTTTCTTCCTAATGTCTGTATTTTACATATTGGATGATCTGTTAGAGGACTGTTAGTAGGCAGAAAAGGTTATACAGCTTGAGGATAACACAGGTGTTTTCTTATGTTCCTAGGGCAACTTCAGTCCCCAAGGAAAACAAGTTCCCATTGCCTTTATCAGTAACTGTTTTCGGGAGCTTAGTTTGAGTGCTCCTAAATGGCTTATAAATGAAGTAGACGTTCAAGAAAACTCTGATTCTTTGCCCCTACATCAAGAACAGAGCAGCAAAGCTTTCTGGAAAAGCAATCGTGATTCCTGGCCACAATTAGAGAAACACCAGAAAACAATGAAATGTACTGAATTATATAAGTAGCATGTTTAAAGCAATAAGCTGCATTTTACATAAAATTCAATTGTCATGTCCTACGTCAACAGTTGTAGCCCATGAGTTCTCAGGAGGTGGCAAGACCTACTGTGCAGTAACGAATCTTTTAGGCTAGCAAGGAAAAGCCAGGAACAAAGAGAAAAGCCACGAACAAAGAGAAACATAAACAAAACTAATGCATTAATGTGCATTTCCCTCATTCATCTTGCCGTGCTTCACTTGGAAAATGTATAATATACTTTAATATACTGTAGTATATCTTGTGGATATAATATTATCATAACACAGATTTCACTGAACTGCTTGGTCACTAAACTTTTTTTCAGAGCACACTAACACATTAATTACATTAATTTAAAATTATTTCAAATAAATAAATCTGCGTAGATTAGTGGAGCAAAAGGAGGGAAATCCTATCATCCCAGCTTTAATAAGCTTTTCATCAATAAATCCTCTCCTTTAACTACCATTGCTGTGAGGCCAAAGTTAGAATGAGTAAATTTGAAAAGTAAAAGGACTAACGCACAACAGCCCTGGAAGCTTTTGATTTCTTCCAAGCAGCCATCCTTTAACAAAAGAACAACAGCTTTTCTTACTCCGCTGTGCTCTCCAAAGCCCTCTACAAGGGAAAAGGTTGGTGGCGTTTTCCCTCCCAATGCCCCTCAATAACAGCTGCTTTGCTCTCCACTGACTACTGCTGTCCTTTAAGAGCACTGACTTGACATTGTGCCACCTCCGGTGAAGTCGCTGGGCCTCCCACGAAGTTTGCATAGCGTGCACACCACTATATTTTCATTCCTACTGAAATGCTGCCAGCATCAGTCGGCGTGGCTGGCTTCCTACGTGAATGAGAACCGTGGGAGTCTTGGAGCAACTCACACCTATGCAGAGAAAACACTTGCACACCACAGAGGGCAGACCTCTTAGGAGGAGATCCATGACCCCCAACCCTAATCCAAGAAAATGAGACCCTTATTCGAATTAAGGCTTGACAGCTCAAACATGGTAGTATGTTTGGAAATGATTACTGCTGTATCATAGCAGGAACATAACGTTATGTTTAAAAAATGAAGGTATGGCCAATATAGACCATTTTCCGAAAACACAATATGGTTATGCAAAGTCAAAGTGACCTCTTAGGCAAACATGATAGAAAATTCATGAATTTCTGGCAACTAAAGGAAGCATTCAGGAACAACTATATTTCTTTGTCTTTCTAGGATCTGTCTGTTCTTTTGAAAAGTGTAAGCAAGGATGCCAAATATGACCAGAAGTGAAAGAGAAAACTGCCTTTGTGAAGAATGTTTATGATGTTCATTATTTCCTATTAAACATATCTTCTTCGCTTAACAGACATATTTTATGGATGAATGGTGACACATCAGGCACTGATATTTTCCTCTATTTAACACAAATGAGTGCTTCCAGCTGCAGCTAACAGAGCTCATGCACCACATCTCCCTAGATGATCATAACCAAAACCAAAACCCCCAATCCCTCTTTCCTCTTGCAAATAACTTACCAAGAGGGGATATGCACATACATGGGGCACAACTGCATGACTCTAAATAATCCCAATTCAACTGAGCAATTTCTAAGTGGATGCTTGTATTAAAGTCTGTATTATAATATCTCTGTGGTAGAAAATACTACAGACCTTTAACAGCTACAAGTCTTCTTCCTCCATCTGTGCCATTATACATGTACAGTTGGGTAAATTCTTCTACTGCTAGATTATAATTGGCACTGAAATGACCTGCTCCATTCCAATCACATTACATAAAATCAATTAACACCACCTCTTCTTTCACCTGGCATTTGCTCACAGTGAAATTTAATATTGATTCTGATTATTCTTAACCTTAGGCTGTTCTTCAGATAGTTTTCTGAATGTTGCCCAGTGTTCATGACATGCACAAATGGCCCCTCGAGGTGCATGTCAAATTTTGTGGCTAATAGGCCATCACCCATTATGTTCTAGGCTAGTGAAATTCTTTGCCAGGAGACATGTATTTCCTTGTTATCTCTGTTTCCCAGGATGAAACCCAATTTTCCAAAGCCCACAACTTTCTTGGGCTTGTACATATGAAAATTAAAGCAGTTCTTAGGGGAAAGAAAAAAAAAAAAAGAGAGAGAGAGAGAGAGAGAGAGAGAAAGAAAATCAGGAGCCATAACCAAAAAGCCAAAATATTCTAATTATGTTATCTAGCACCCAAAGGAAAATCAAAATTGCTGGAAAAACTGCAGAATCACCTTCAAGGACCAGGCTCAGCTGCACCAAATGAGGCCTGGATCAAGACAGAAGTAAACAAATCACAATCCCTGCAGTCTGCTGGAGTTAAAATGCTAGACCTGATGCTTGACTGCTACTTAGATTGGGGAAAAGAAGAAAACAAACACAAGGTGCAGTTGTCTTTGTTCTGCTCTAGCAAGTTTTGAAAGTTAAAAGTATACTGCTGAAGTGTTTAATCTAGCAATTAAGAGAATTCCAGAGATCCTTGGGTTTTTTTTTTTGGGGGGGGGGGGATTTTGTTTGTTTGGGGGTTTTTTTGTTTTTAAGTCAGCTGATGGATCTGTACCTGACACTTCTCAGGTCTGACTGGTCCAAGGGAGGTCAGAACCACAGACCATGCTGGTTCACTTACAGCTTTTGTGAATGATATCTGGGCACAGCATGATAACGTTGGGCGGGAACAAGACAGGTCAGTGACAAGATGTTGCTGGAGGGGTGAATTTCACCTTGTGTGATTAGATGGATCCACAGATCCATAGCAAAAATACATGCACTTTTAAAACAAGAAATGGAAGACTCTTTTCTTTGGACAGCCATAGTATAAACAGGAACAAAACGACACTGGTCCATAAATCAAAGACTATAGTGAGACCTGTTTCATTCAATAGTTTCACTGACAAAGCCCAAGTCACTTCGATAGCTTCACTGACAAAAATAATCTAGCTACAGGAATCAACTGGAAAAAGGCATGACAGAAAATGCTGGGGATTTCAGGGAACATGGTGGCATTACTTCAGGCAGGCCAGAAGTTGCTTTAGTTGACCGCAGGGACAGTCCTCCACCGAAGCACGAGAGCAGCTGTCAGATGGAGGTAGCAACGGCATAGGCTTAACCAAGACAGACCTGCGGGTGCCCAGCCGCAGCGCCAGCTCAGCAGACCTGCAGCCTGCGCCAAGCGCACAGGACTGCACTCCAATGCCACCTTTCCAAGGGACACGGGCCAAGCAAAGTGCTCCTTGCTGTCGGCAGCCTGCCCCCGCCTCTGCACGCGCCAGACAGGGACATGAGTCCTGCAGCCTGTGGGCTGCCCAGCATGCTGGAGGTGGCAAAGCAGGCAGCCACCTCTCTGCCTCCTACCCCGCAGCAGGGCTGACAGTGCAACACGGCACAGCTGGCAAACCAAGGACTTGTGGTGGAGGCAAGCAGGAGAACAGAAAAAAGCACCCAAGAAGCAGTGAAAATCACGGGTTTGCTTTCCAATCCAGGACTACTTCCAGCATAACAGAAACAGAAAGGGAGTCCGAGTGGCAAAGGTTGTGTCTCCATCACTGTTAGAGTGGCCTGGCTCTGAAGCGAACTCTCCCAGCACCCCCACTTCTAGTGGGCATCGTCTGCTCAGTCCACAGCAGGTTTTGTGCATCTCAGACCGATTTTTTGCAACCAGTTGACACTGGTTACCATATATCCCACATTGCCATTCAAGGGGTTTCTAAGCTGCAGCATCCCTGAGGCAAAAACAAACAAACAAACAAACAAAACAAATAGAGAGTGACAAAGTACTTGTCAACTGCCTCTGCATCCCTTTCCTCTATTATTAGTTTGGAAAGGGCTAGCGTTTGACCACATGCCCTTTATTTTTATTTTTTAATTACATAAAATTAAGCAGGGAAATAATTACTAAAAAAGATGATGCAAAGTTTTTGAATCCTCTTTGCTTAGCATCCTTATTTTGCTCCCACAAACTGCAAGATCTTTACCATCCCTCAGACACCTTGATAACTGTCATATTGTCCCTTAGGGATGGCGCTAAGTGGGGTCACAGGAAGTTAGGGGATTAAGAAACCAAGTCAGGCTGAGTAGGCACAGTCATTGCTAGAGCGACGGACTGTGAATTTCTGCCTGGATTACACAGCAGAAGCCTACACAGTCAGTATAAACACAAAATAACTTGACTCAACGTGGCAGCAAGTGGCAGATTTATTTTGTAGTGGGTATCACACAAGGTTCCTAGAGGCCAGTGATACTTTTGGATTTAGTTACTGCAAGGAGGCTGCAATGTGGGAAGGAAACAATCATTTTGGGAGAGTTGGACTGGAAGGAGTGGAGTTCCTAAAGAACTACTGTAACAGATAAGTTAACAGATGAAGTTGCAAAGTATTGTTGCCAGTTAGGGCCAGCTAAGACTTTCCAGGCAGTGCAGGGCTCTGTTGCACATCTTCACTAAATCCAAATAGTCAAAATCCAATAGGATTGCCTGATTTTTTACTCCTTTGCTTTACATCAAGTGAGGCTGATATATGTCTGAGAACAGTTTCATCCATATACAGTGAAACACTTGAAGTGCAGCATGTTTTGCAGTTTCCCTGAATAATGAATATTCACAGTATTACCAAAAAAAAAAAAAACCTTTAAGCTGATTTGGTCAGTGACTCCCACTTTGGATAGAAATGCACACTGTTTGGAGGGTTTTTTTAGCCTAGCATTTGATAGGCTCTAACTCACTCTTCCTTTGTGGTGAAAGGCGGTAACATTCACTCCTACAGACATATCCACAGGGCTCAAGGTTGGAGGAGTTGAGAAGGAAAATGCTAAGGAAAATGCTATTTGCTGATGTGACATGAATCTTACAAGTTTCAGCCTGACAGTTATGAAATGCCTTCCACAGAAATACTCTAAACATGTGGAAACATTCTGTTTCTCAGAATACGCCATTAACAAAAATATGATGTAAAAATATAGAAAGTATACGAGGCAGTTGTCTGAGGCAGCAGGGACCCAGACCTGATGGCCTAGCTGATCATCACGGTGCCATGCTGCTTGACGATTGCCTTTAAAAGTACAAAATGGAAAAAAAAAAGTTTTCAAAAAAAGCAACATACCAAACAACAAAAAAAACCAAACTGTTAAAGGAAGCTTTTTTCTTCCTTGAACCCTTTGCTCCCTGAGACACACATCACAGTTTTTTCAGCTAAATCATACTTGTGGTCTGAAGGACATTAATCCCTTGTACATTGAAATGGCTCCCATTACCTTGTAACCTGTCTGCCTCCTGATCTTTAAATGTTTATCTCAAGGATGCTGCAAGATAAGCAAGAATCATCCCTAGTTTATAGCAATAACCTGCTTGCAGTAACACCAAATGAGTGAATCTGAAGCAAAAAGACAGAAACAAGGACTCGGACTGAATTTCATAACAAAACCTTCTTATTGTATAGTGATACACACTGACCACAATATATCCAAATATCTGACTGTGGTGAGAAAATAGGTTTTTGTCTTTAATATTTCTCCTATCAAAAGTCCCCACTCCAAGAAGGGAAACAGAGAGGTTACTAAAATTAGATAGATACATGCGTATATATACACACACACACTATATTTTAAAACAAATGTCAAAATTTCTGATTTTGTTCTAGCAGGAAACCAAAGTTTTCCCTTGGAATTTGCACTGACCACATCACTTGTTCTAACAGGGTAGTTTGTAATCAAGTGACAAATCAAAGTGGTTCAACATCAGACACAGAGGTGAACAGCCTCAAATGGACTCCAGCAGCAACCACTTGCTATTCTGAAAGTGTGCAACACTTAAGGAAAAAGGAACGAGTCAGGAACAGAGAAACTTTTCTCTCAAACTTTTCCTATTATTATCTCTAAATTATGACCTGCCATGTAAAAATCACATCTCCAGCCTTCTTGCTTTGTAAAGTTACATACATGCCTCCAAAGGTATTGCAATCATACAAGCAGTGCACTGAAGAGACAAGACTGCAGGGTTTCACTGCCCCAATGATCAGCGTTTAAGAAAAGGGCTCTCCAGAACTGAAGAGATGCTGCGAGCTGAAAGTTATTAAAAACAACAATAAACTCTGGACAATAACCGAAGGCTGATCACTCCACTGAATGACAACATATCTGTTAGAAAATTATACAAAAGTTAAATAACTGATATATTAAGCAACTACAATGTTTATGTGCATAATAGAAAGAATGATTGCTAATGGCACCATAAAAAGCAGCATTTACAAATGTTGTCTAGTTGTTCTGTTGTGGGGATCTGAATAACTGGAAGACAGTGTGAAGACTACTTTTAGATGTTTCGGATCCATTCAAAAGAGCACTTTGAAGACTGTGTAAGTGATATACAGCCTTCTCAGAAAAGAGGACAACCTACTTCATAAGTGTTCAAATCTCAAGTCAAAAAGACCCTCCAGCAGTAATTACAATAAAAATTCTGAAATCAGCTCAGTTATATACCTACAGCTAGAAGAAAGTTGCAGGAGTTTCTTTTAAAGTCCTATTTGAAATGAGGCATGAAACAGTATGTTCAGTTGTCTTCAGTACAATCAAAATATGCCCGACACCTTGTTAGAAGTAGAAGCCTGTGCTCTAGATAATAAGAAGGTTAGGTGGGCTGTCAGTAGCTTACATACAATAATAAATGAAATGCTATCAACTTCTGCTTAAACATGTTATTGAATATATAGCTGAGAGGAGCCCACAAAAGCCATCCATTTAGTTTCCTTGTGAAAGGATTAAAACATACCGCCAACTCAGAAATGCTCTTCCACAACATACTCCAGAAAACAGCATGGCAGGAATTTCTTTCTTAAAATTGTGATTTATAAAATTGGACCTAATATTTAGGTATAGGAAAGTGAAAAGTAAAATGAGATGAGATGCAAGATTGAGGGCTACTAAGCAATGAGACTTTGGAAGATCCTCATAAACATATACACAGCCTTGTTACATGCTGCATATGAATTTTAAACTTTGTTTTCTTAAAATTTGAGGGGGGGTTGCTTCTGCTGAAGATAGTGAGAGTCTCTACAATCACTAACTCTGAAAGACTGTTATTTCTCATACTGACCCTTTATTTGTTATGTTTTGACAAAATATTAGCCTCTACATGTTTCTTAATAGATTTTTTTTGTCCAAACAGAATTGTTTATTCCCTGCAGATTGCATCCATTAAAAGAAAAAAAAAAGAAAAAAAGAAAAAAAAAAAGGAAAACTGTTTTAAGCTATATGGTCAAATTCACTTAGTAGTATATCTGCGACTTGAACAAGAACACTATAACATGTCACCAAGAAGCATTTATTGATCCCATTAAAACTTCTTTTGTGCTTCAAGCCAATAATGAGACTTAAAAAACAAAAACAACAACAACAAAAAAACCTTACACACACAAGACACCATATTCTGACCAGAAGGATAAATCCTGAATAGACTCAGAAGAACAGCCTCATTAATAATAGGGCATTGTAAACAAGAAAGATTTGCTTTGCTGTATCGGTAGTGTTCTCCAGCTGAGTTAGCAAGACTCATGAACTACCCAAGACTTCTACAAAAGAAATATTTCAAGATCACTAAAAGAACTACATTATTCATCATTGATATCCATTTTTAAGCAAAGCCCTTTTCTCCTTTATTTACAACCCTGGTTTCTACAAATATACTAGTGTATTAAGTATTTACTGAAGACTGGCTGGCAAACCTATGACTTCTTTGTAAACAGTTCCCTTTGTGATTCATTATGCGAACTGTCATTTAAGCCATGTGAACATCACTCCATTTAGGAAAGATTTAATAAAAAACAATCCACACAAACTGCAAAGACTAAATATTACTGCGTGTATACACACATTCATTTGCCATTTACAGCCTCAAAAAAAGGAAGATTCTCCACGGACCCAAAAGATGCCCCTAGGCTACCAAGTCTGGCAGACATATTCTGACTTTAAAATAGTAGGACAAACACTAATAAGGAACAGCATATTACCATACAATTTTCTGATTTCCCACAAAATCTACATCTTACTGGGGATCATTCACATCTGAGCCAGGAAAGCCCGAGAAATAAGCATGAACACTGTAAACAACAATCAAGTAAAATTTAGTGTCTGTCCCAGGGATCTTGATTTACAGAGGCTCCATATTCAGAAGAGCAGGGTGGCAAGCAGCAGCACCTCACTGGTGCAAAACAGTTACTTTCCTAAACTCAAACGTAGCCAACTTTCCATCTTTCAGCAGCCAAATGCAGTCCTGACTCGTGCAGGTTTTGAGTAGGGCACCATGAAAGATAAAAATAGTTCTGCCTACAAACGGGCTTGTCCCTACTGGCACGCAGAGTGGCAGTTCAGAAGCACGAGGCACACTTTCCAGTCCTTAATGGAACACCAAACCACATGCCCTGACACTTGCAGATTAAAACTCTAGCTGTCTTGCAGCTGTGTGACTACAGATACGATTAAAGGAGCACACAAAATCCTAAAGATACTTGTCCATTTGGGAGTCTCCAGAACTGCAACAGAGTTCATCCCCACAAAAAGCCACAGTGTGGAACACATGGCATGAAAAACACAGCAGCAGAGAAAAAGGAAAAAAGTGCAAAATGCCCATAGGTAAACTAGGGCATATTGTAAATATGCAAATATGTTTTATTTTGTAGCAACTTGTAAGCAGCATAAAGACGACTGGGGAGACAAAGATCACTAGAGAATTGAGCTGCAGAAGGTTTAGAGGAGATACATGTGTCTGAAATAAAAAAAAAAATGGCTCTGTATGTGTTAAATTGGAAGAGAAACAGGAAAGAGCAGACACCAAAGAATGATTTTTCTCCATGCTCTTTTTGATGGCAAGAGCTAGTCACTGTAGAGAGAGTCAAAATGCATTTTTTTGGATAGGGGTTCTGGCTGAAGTGCTGTCACAACAGCAGTCCAATGAGATAAAGGGCCACTCAAAACTACAGTTACATTTAAGGTAATTACTCTGCTATTCTCTGATTGTTTCTATGTTGTTGTTAGGGAAACATTTTCACATACAGATAATGACTTATACAAGCAGCAGCCTCTCTCCTGAAGAGCATCGTGGCAATACATCAAAGACAAAACTCCCAAGAAAGCATCTGGTTGACCCAAGGTACACAGTTTTTAGTTTAATCTTCTAATTTCCCCTTTATTTTTTCCTGTTTCTTTTCACTGGTACATGCACAGACACAAAAGGAAAAAGGGGGAAAACCACACTGAGGAAGAGAAACAAGGAGCACTGCAAGGAAAAAAAGGTGAACTTCAGGACAAGAAGAGATGCAAGGAATGTGAAGAATGTTAGCAAGTAAATAAATCAATAATCTACAAGCATCATCTACATTCCTGAACTAACTTGAAAGTGAGGATATTTGCCCTTTACATTCCTGACAACAGTAGACATTTTCAAGGAAGACTCCACCTGCAGTTCTACATATTCCTGTCAACACCCTAGTATCAAAGGGAACATTTCCAAGGAGAACCAATACTTCCTCTTTTAACATTTTATTTTTCTTGTAAATATGCTGGACAAACCCAGAAACATTAACAGGTTGAGAGGAATGAAGTGATCATTACACTTACTTGAAAAAAATCAAGATCAGTGTCAAAGAGTTGCAGGGATAACAAACTACATTTCCGCCCCCTTTCTCTGCCCTCTAAAACACAGCTTAGCTTACCAGAGTCTAACAGCTTTTACAGAATAAAAGCACAGACCAAGAAAACTGAATGACTAAGGTGGTTTCACAGATGTATTTCTTCACAATGGTTTCAGCATATTATAAAATAAGAGTTGTACAGAGGCAAAGGAAGCTGAGCAATTGAGACAAGAGGACATAAAAGTCAGTAGATCTTAACAAGTTGGGAACATTCCGTATTTTTAATGGTGAAAAAAAAACCTAAAAAAAATATACAACTAAAACTATGGCTATGTCATCAAGTAATTTGGTACAAGCAGAGTGGATCAGCAGAGTGAAACAGCTGGTGCTGAGGTCCTAAAATCCACCCTGTAGATGTTTCGGGGGGGGGGGGGGGGTTTACTTCAAACTAGCTCTAGACTGGTCCTGCAAGCTGAGCATCCATTAGAGGCTGAAGTGCATCTCCTGTTTTAGTTTCATCCAAAAAGGAATCCAGATCACCCTATGGTTCATACCAAAGCATGGTAAATGCGGACAACAGACATTCAACTCAGAAGCCTAATCCTGAGCCACGTGCTAACAAAAATGTACCTGAATTTTCCATATGCCTTTGATGTTATACATAGAAAAGGCTTGTCAAGTCCAGTATCTAACTCTGTCTCAAAAACAAAACAAAAAACCAACAAACAAATAAACAAAAAAAAGAAAACAGTATAGGATGATTCCACATGAGCATCGGTGCCCAGAAGTCCACTTGTGCCTACAAGACGTTGCAGGAATTCTACCAAAACTCCTTTGCCCCACAACACGGGATTTAACAACCCCCCCCCCCCAACACACACACACACAAAAAACCCTGGCCTTCAAAACTGGCCTTGCTTGGCTTCATGCATACAGAGTACATTTTTACAACACAAATGAAGCTGACACCATAAGATTAGGTACCCGGGGGCATCTTATGTGACTCAAGAAATTTCTTAGTAGTTATATGAAATATAGAAATTGAAACAAATCTGTTGCTAATCCCATTCTACTGCCAAACAAGGAAGACTTCTCCCAGCTATTCACACATACTCAAAGCATTTTTTTTCTAAACACAAATCATCTTTAAAGTAACAGATGCAATTAGTTGAAAAAAAACCTACTGTACCTGTATGCTGCTCTTCAATCCAAGCTTGCAGATACATGAAGAGGAGTAGACCAGCTACTCCAAACATCAGTACAGACACAAAGACTTGTCTTAGATTCATGACCCTACCAGAGGGCTGCTCTTCAGCTTTCAGAAGGACGCATGGTTCACTTTTCACAAGTTTTCAGCATGCCTGCATCTTCTTCAGTACCTTTTCCTGAGACGCTGACCTGGAATAATAGGAGATGCAGTTAGTTCTTATGTTACTTTATTCGCCACATCAGAAGCGGTTTAAACAGTGTACAATATACAAGGTGCAACTCTTATAAGCTATTACTTCTAACACTTTGACTTCTATTCTGAATCTTGACAAACTTTGTACACCTCGACGAGCTTGAAGCAGAAGTTTCTGCAGATACCATTTCACCTCCATGCAGATGGACACCACGTTCTAGGACGACAGAGGGTGCCGACACTCCAGACATTACACCAACACACCCCTGCCCACAAACTGCCACGGTTTGGGAGCTGCAGCAAAAGCCAGAGCCCTCCCTAGGCAACCCGGGTGCATGCCAGTGCTACCAAACCCATGCAAGCAGCAATCCAGCACCTTTGCCGCTGGAGCTGGTGCAAGCAGCCCTTTGCACATGGAGCAAGAGCTGTGCAGTCACCCTTGCACAATGGCTCCGCTCATAATGCCTGCGCACTGGGGAGCTATAACTAATGTTTACCTGCAAACATGAATCAAAAAAAAGAAAAAAAAACAACACCAACCTTCCCCAAGCCTGCAAAACCCAGCATCAGGTGATATCAATAACTTGGCCTGCAGAAAGGGAATTAATGGATTATCTTTTATACCCAGCCAGTCTGCAGCAGAGGAAAGACTCGTCAAGAACCTGTTTCTTCCCCACTAATGGCAGTGGGAATGAGATCAAACATAAAACCTTGCCAAAAAAGATTACTGTATGGCACAGCAGAGGATCCCAGAAGAAGGAAGTAATTTATCTAATGCACCGCACCTGCCACTAAGGAGTCATAAAATTTAGTTTATAACAACAGAATACAGAAGACACTGTAGAATATATATTAAAAAGAACTTCTTAACCCAAACCAGAACGTGTTCACCTCAAAAGCAGGTTACTAGGAACTGAAGAGCAGCTGTTAAACTAGTCTGCACAGGCTGGGGGGGTGGAATTCAACACAGTGGCCACCCTTGTAAGTGAGTATCTGATATAAGTTTCTAGTAAAGTACAACAAAGAATGCAATGAAAAACTTAAGCTTTTAAAGGGCAATAGTATACTGAAAAATATTTTAAGGAGAAGTCTACCGAAAGAACAGAACTAACCTACATGCACATTCTAATAAACACAAAAAGAAAATGCAGGCATTTAACAGTTATCCCCAAATGTAAGAGTACTTTGTGTTCCTAATAAAAGTTTGTATTTATATAATTTGGCATTGTCACATATCTGATTGTTGAGTTTCTAAAAAATACACATACACATAAGGTTTAATAGGAACATCTATTAAAAATAGCTGCTGAATAAAAATAGTAACTACATTTTCTAAGAGACAAAAGATTCCAACAACCAAATGGTATTCAGAACTTACAGATTTTTTTCAGTTCTATGCCATTAAAAAAATATAGTTCTTTATGAAGCACAAACTGGCCTGCAAATCTGTTGCTGAAAATGTAAACCACACTTCTAAGTATTTATCATTTTATATACAACTTTTCTGTAGTTGGATAGATAGCTAAACATTAACAGAACATAAATGGAAGTCTTTTTCCATATAGGTCACGAAATAACTAGTTCAAAAATGGAACACGGAAGGAAGGTAAGTAGGTGCTTTATTCCCTGTAGTTCTTTCTGCCTTACTTCTGCAGAGATGGAATTCCCTACAGAAGGCATACCCATTTCCTATGTACCTATGCTCCCCACGTACCCGTTTGCAGCTATTCTTATGATGCATTTCATTGAAAAGCAGCAGTGAAAACTGGATGAAAGAAAGGAAAACACTCGGGGAACGCCTTGTGAAATGCCTTTTGCCTGGGTGGGGGTAGCGGTGTCTCCTTCCTGCCAGCTCTTTATTAGCTGTTATCGCTTGCACCTTTTCCTCCAGCACTCCCAGACTTCCAGGCTTCCTTATCTATGCTAAAAGGTTTGCTTGGGCCTGCGCTGCCAGTCTCTGCACCTAGCCTCAGTCCTGCAGCAAACAGGCGGTTTGCAGGTCACCAGAGCTCGCTCTGCTAACCAGAGAGCAGCTTTCCAGCACAATCAATGCTTCAAGAACACTTATAGTTAAAAGCACAAACAAATAAAAACCTCTTCTGTTTTTTTTCCAAACAAAAGCTATGTTGTTCACATAACAGGACATCGACAGCATCTGGATTAAAAAAAAAAAAAAAAAGAAGAGAAGAGAAAAGAAAAGAAAAAAGAATAAGACATTTGAATACTCTGCAGGTCGGAATGAATATCTTTGAAAGAAACAAATTAAACTGCAGGTACCAGAACCTGGAAATCAGTTTCTTTTGGAAAAGCTATTTGGGATTCATAACTTTCTTCTTATAAAAAGCAAGCAATCCAGACACTCATGGTGAACACTGGCAGGCTTCCAAATAAGCCCACTTTGCAATTTTGTCACTTGTTTCCATCCCTGACTCTCTGCGACTCTCACTTGTGTTTTCAGCTCTCCTCTCCAAAACAGTGTCCTTGGGTGGGCAAGAAATGCTTCCTCAAGCCACACCGGTGATACTTTGCTTTCGCTATCTTGGCCCGTAGCCCCATGAACATGCCAAACGCGTGCAGGCTGGCACCACTGCTCTCTCCAGCCACTTGACCTCATCGTCCCTGCCTGCCCTGCCAGTGCAAGCGCTCGCAAGCCTGCGCAGCAACACTCAGCAAACTGATCCCGCTGAAAACTGCTCCAGAAAGACAAAACGGGGACCTTGCTGCCAAAGGAAGTAGGCAGACACTGGTCTACCAAGCTACAGCCTCTAAAGGATTTACCCGAGGAAAGTGCCTGCAGCTTTTTCTTCAGCAATCCCAGCTATCATATGCATTCATGGCACGGGATGGCTTACAGGGGATGTATAGCTGAGGTGGCCCAAACACCACCAAGGTGGCATGCAGTACCAGCTACAAGCCTTGCATTATCATTTTTCAGACACGTGGTAAAAATCAGCAATGTCAAGCAATTTAATACATTAGTACAGAAATTATTTTTTTCTACACGGGTAATTTCAGTTTTGAGGGGATGAGAGTTCCTCAAAAAAAAAAAAGTAGTTCAAGATGCATTCCCTTTTTTTTTTTTTTTTTTAACTATAGAAGAATGCTAAGGGGAAAAAAAAGAACCCTCTACAGCCAATTTATCTCAAGCAAATAGTCACATCCCCAAATAATAACACTACCATCACAGTCACTACAATTATCTTTTTATCAGGAGTTTACATGCTAGTTGAAATGAGTTTGACCTGTTAAATTTAAGTGAAACCATATTCTTTATGTTCAGGCCAAGTTTAAATTAAGATTAATTTTAAGTAAGACTACCTATTTTAGCATAGGCCAGACAATAAATACATTAAAATACCCTGAAATTTGAAGATGCTCTGCTACCTTATAAGATTTTTTTTTAATGGCTTTTCAGTCTGAATAAGTAGTGAAACTTACTTACCACAGTGATTTGTCACCCACATATGAAAAAAAATCATTGAGGCATTAAAAGAAAGTCTAGGTGTGGGAGTCTTCTACTAGAACTTTAAAAAATGGCCACACAGCACTAACCAGTTGGCTTTTCTAGCACTGAAAGTGGAGATTGTGCATAACACTTCCCAGCATCCTGGGAGAGAGCAAATACCTGCAAAGATTCTTTAATCAAGACGAATACTCCCTTATAGCTGTGAAGGAAGAGCAAACAAGCAATTACTTTGAACTTAAGTATTTCCAAAAGAAAAATCCACATGGGGGTTCAATGTCCTAACTAGCTGTAAATCTTTCTTTCTCCCCAGTCCTGGGCAACACAGCTCCACTGGGCCATAGCTAGACAGCATGCCTGCTATAGGGAAAATAAATGCAGCCTAGGAAACTGATGTGTCCTGCTTACCTCCACTGAACTCAATTCTTTCTTTAGCCCAACCTCACCCATCTCTTTTTTTTAAGCATGCACCCTAGTGTTCCATCTGTTTCAACTTGAACTTGCACAGAGAATGCCACAACGACCCAGGTACCTCAAAGTTTCAAGTCCTTTTGACTATTTGAGCGATATTGCCGTGCATCATTCCTATCCATCACGGAGGCACAGTTATTGTGGCAGACACAACATAACACGCCTTACTTGACAATACAGAGCTTTTTGCAGCAAGAATTTAAAAACCTGACAAGTTTAAAATAATTTGGCCTCAAAAGTGAATGATTAAATTCCATTGTCAGATTTCCAAGTTTCAGGAATCCGCATTCCACTAATGTACAATTGCTGCATTTTTCCCTTTCGTGTTTTGGGCCCAGTTCAAAGAGGCACGCTCCTGTATAAGGCCAACACAAGCAAATGATATCACACGGCTACCCAAAATGAGGAAGAGAGCACCTCCTGCTTTTGGCACAATTTCTCATTTCACTAGATCATCCACCTTTCTCTTCTTGACAAGCAAATACACTTGCAGCTGAGGAGAGGCACCTCCCAGGGCCATGCCATGCCAGTGAAATCCAGCACTCAAGTACCACTCCTGGCTTCTTGGTATTTCACGCCACACACAAAACTCATGGCACTTGGTTGCAATATGTCTGGCTAACGTAGAACTTCCTTGCCACTCTCCTCCTCACCATCACCTAGTTCACAGATCAAAAATATACAAAAGCAAAGTATTAGTTTGTCTCAGGAACTATCTAGAAACCCTTCTTTTACCTTCCCTTCCGTCTTCTTTTCTTGAAAAAAAGATGATGAAGATCAGTGGTTAGTCAGCAGACTACTGATGGAAAAACAGACTCTCCTTATAATGGTCAAAATATTCATGTTACTGCAGGTTACCACAAATACTCACTCACTAGCTCGGCATCTCCTTAGACACACCTGAATTAATAAAAGCAAAATGGAAAAAGGATACAGAAAACTACCGCAACCCTTTACAGCCTACACCCATTTTCCCTTCCTGCCTTCTTTACCCCAAGAAGCAATACATCTTCTCATGCCTCCGCTGGAGTATCATGACAGGGAAATTTTGCACTGAGGAATGTCCTCCTGGACACTGGCCCAGGCTACTTTCAGCTCGGGCAGCAAAAGGAGACAAGGATATCTTAGTACAAGGCATCCCCTCCTCCCTTACTTCTCATCTGTTTGCACATGTCCTACTTCACATGTATCCTCCAGGATCACCTTTCCACCTTTCACACATCAACTTTCTGGCTTCACAATAAGCGTGAAGGCACAGCCCCAGCTTTTAACAATGCTCACGCAGTACCTCCTATCAGGCAGTGGTTTATTCCATTGGTAGCTATGAATAAACATACAGTATTGGCCATTTTCTCATTCCAGCAAGTTAAGTGGAGTATTATAGGTGGGTGAAGTCAAAGTCCTTACAGAAGTTTTCATTAAGTGCATGACCAGATCAAGATAACCAAACTCAGTTCTGCTAGGCAAGTTACAGGAATGAACCTGGTCAATATAAACTCTGACCACAAAAGAACAGTAATAATGAAAACAATTATCATAATGTAGCCCTTCCGATCCATAGGACCCTCTGGGGGAGGGGTGTATGGTTAGCTATCTGACAGGCCTCGCTGCAGGGGCTGAGAGCAAGGCAGCACAGTGATAAATGTCTCTGCCACCCCCTGACAGACAGGGCTTCAGTAGCTGGTGCCAAAGAGGGAGAAAAACAGCCTGTCCCGGCCTACTGCCAACACCTCAGCAACTTCATACCCTGAAGAACCACTTTTAAGAAGGTTGTGTCCAAGTGTAACTGAAGACACCATCTGGCCTGCAGAACTTTTATCACTGGCAATAACATAAGATTACTACCTACTGACCTTGCAAATCCCATTAAGAAAAATTTGTTACAGAGTTCCATAAGACAAAAATAATGAAATCTTCTGTGCGAAATAGGTAGGGACTTCCTTTCAAAGGAGAGACTTGCTTTAAAAAGTGGACATCCTTCCCTCACCCACAGAAAACTGTAAAACAATAAAGCCCCTTCAAAAAAAATAAAATTAGAATTAAACTTTCAAGAACAATCAGGAAACTCCAAACATCAACATCACCAGAGCACCTTTCACCCAGCCAAGTCACACATATTTAATATTTTTCTATTTCACTCTCCCTTATTACATAGCAGACCTCAATGTTGTTACAGCAATTACATTTTGTTATTAATGCACTTTATAGCATACATGTTATACAAAATAAATAATATGACAAAGTAAATATGTTTTGCATTTGATTTGGCCATTTTAATATATTAAATCCACTAGTTTCTCATTACTCCTTAAATATTTTTCTGAAGAAAGAACTCACCTTAATGAAACAATAGACAAAACATGACTCATTTTAGTAAAGAAGCACGTATTGGTTTCTGATGCCATTAAATCTTTCTGTAGGAATTGCAGAAGGTGACTGAAAGCAGTCCATAGTACCTGCACTGCTTCTGAGTACATTCAGCAATACAGCAACTTCCTTGGTCCTCCTCCTCAAACATAAATCCTATTGAACCGCAGATCATACTAATTGAATCTGTAGAGCAACTGTCAGCCACTTGCAGGTTAACTTAAAGCTGCAGTTCTAATCATTTTTCATTACAAAAACAAACAAAAGCTGTGACTGTATTAACAGATACAGATACATGCAGAGTAGTCATACATGTAAGCAGCAGCATATCAACTTCTTGAGAAGTTTTGCATGCTTAAAGAGAAAGGAGAGGATATTCCAGCGGTACTGAATATGCCGGTTTACTTGAAAATTCAGTATCAAGGGTGTCGTTCTACGGCTGCATGAGACCCTCTTACACTTGAAAATAAAAAAAGGATTATTTTTCATAATAGCTCCAAGTCAGGAGGGGGGGACGCTACTGCAGTAAGCACCTGAGCACAAAGCCAGGGCTGGCGGGCTTAGCTCTTACCTGCCTCAAGCGCAGCGTGCAGTAAGCCAGCAGTCCCAGGAAAGCCACCTGGATTACGGAAAGTTAAACAGAAGCAGGGCTCAGAGGAAAGCAACTTGATGGCTCTGAATCTGATGGCTCAGTAGGGCTGGAGATGGACTTTTCCTCCCCGCCCTTAGGATGGAGGAGACTAGAAAACGGACGGTGCCAAAAGCAGGATTTTCTTCTAATTTCGCTAAATTCAAATAAGGGATCCTGTTTATTGACTGCAGTGAACCCATGCGTTATTAGTATGCCAAGTGGACCTGTGCTCTGCCCCAGTCACTCACTCCGCTGCTTAAAAATGTACAGGCAATACTAGCTAATTTTTTATTTTGCAGACAAGCCCTGAATTCCAGATTTCTGTTGTGCGACGACTGGGGGGGGGGAGCGAAAAAGTTGGTACCGCCGCGGATCGCTGCCTTGCCCGGTGCCACAGCAAAGGAGCTAAAGGATCCATTTAAACTTTTCAGGCTTGGTCCCGACCCCGCAGCACGCGGGGCTCCTAACGCCACCGCCGCGCTCAACCCTCCGCGGCCGCGCAAATCCCCCGCGGCTCGCCCCGGCGGTGCCCGCGCAGGGGCTGCCGGAGCCCCCGCAGCTGCGGCCGCAACGCGGGGCGCAGCGCAGCGCCGCCCACGGCGCCCGCGGAGCCGCCCGCGCAGGGGCGAAAGCGCTCGCTGTGGGGCCGGGGAAAACCCCGCCAACCCCGCGCCCAGCCCGACCGCGCGCGGGCGGCCCCGCGGGCCCCTTACCTGCCAGCCCCCGCGGAGCCGCTCCGCGCCGCGCCGCGCCGCTCCCCCGCCTGGCGGCCGGCAGCGCTCCTCCCCGCGGCGCCCTCGGGGGGCGCGGGGCGGACCCCGCGCAAGCTGCGCGGCGCCGCCCGCGGCCGGGGCTCCGCGGGGCGGGGGGAGCTCGGGGAGGCGCCTCTGCAGCGGCGCGGAGGCGCGCAAACTTTCGCCGCGAAACTTTCGGGCCGGGCCCAGGGCTGGACGAGACACCCCCGCTCCCCCCGGCCGAGGCAGGTAAATGAAACACTTCCTCCTCCGTCTGCCCTTTTGCCCAACAAAGCCCATGTAATTATAGGAAGAGTCTTTCCATTCCCTCCTCAAAACTCCTCTGAGATTACGTGTTTTGCTAACTAGTTTTGTTTGTTTTTACATATCCATCGGTAGACTCTCCCTACGCAATCAACCGAGTGCATCTGAGCTGCCAGGTAAAGGCTGTGGCAAGTCATAACTGGATTTAGCTACTAAAACAAGTGGTATTCCTACATAAAACCTCATTGTCATCTATAGGAAACAGGAATAGACAACCAAGAAAACTATTTACTTAGTGCTTATTAGCAGTTCGTATTTGTTTTGCAAACATTATCAGCTAATTGTGACAATAGTCCAGCCATGTAGGCAAACGACATTATTTAACAGGCGCTTTGCTTTGCTTACATTTCTTCAAGGACTTGCTCTAGTTCCTGCCAGGGATGGGGTAAGCACAGAGGAGTTCCGACTTCCTGGAGCTATGCTCAAATCACAGTTATCTGCCTCTCTCCCCTCTAGGGTTTTACTGCAGTGCTATGTCTCTAGAATTACTCCAGGATTTGGTTCTGAAATACTCCCTGACTCGCTCTCCCATCCCTCACTTGTGGCATAAGCCCTTTCTTGGAATAACAGCAATGTAACACTTCACATTTTTACAGCATCTTTTATCCTGACAGATCTCAAATCATCTCACACACTGTTACAGGCAGGGCACAGGGATCGCTTCTCCAACCAGCAAAGCACGACCACCTTTGGCATGAAGCTTAACATCGCCAACTGGCCCAAGACAACTTGGCAGTCAGTAAAGAGCCGTGCATTACTCTGATTTCCGGAGGGATTCAGCTAAGCAGAATGCAATTACCCCAGCCAGAACTTAGATCCTGGGGATAACACATGTTCACAGCAAAACGCTTCAGGCTCTGAAGCAGCCACAGGCAGTCAGGACCTGTGCACGGGGGTGTTCCCTGTGGATTTCCTATTCAAACACTAAGCCATCCCACTCCTGCTTACTTTGGGTTGTGTGAGCACGTATGACCTCACCCATGGTGCTATAAACTTTCAGCTTTCAGGATCACTCCCCCTTTTACCTTACTTAAGGATGTTCCTAGTCACAATTCATTATAGATATGATGGAGGCTAGCAGCTCACAGCAGACCCAGGGAGAAATAAAGTTTCCCTCTTTTCCTTTAAAGCCAACCATGGAACCACTTTAAAAGGTTTAAAGAAAGACAATCCCTCATGCTGTCACACCTGCAGCTTGTTTGGCTCAATAGCACAAATAAATGGGGGAGGAGGAGGAAAATGATTTAATATGTTATTTTCTAGCTATTTTACAAGAGTTGAGCACATTTCCCCTTTTAGACAACCTGGCAGGCATGCAATGCTAGGATAGCCATATGCCCTAACAAAAAATTGTATACCTATTAGTCCCAGAAGGCCAGGGAGAATTTTGAGGAAAAACAACATGCCTACTGAATTTTAGTTTCCTCAGGTAATGCACTCAAAAGATCGTAATGAAGGTCACTGAAGTTTTTAATAAAGTTATACAGAATAACCTTCCGAGTGTTGTAGATTAAATTTCAGTCAATAAGTACACGCTGCAAACATATTTCTTCAGGTTGATCTACTCACAGGCTGTACCCATCAACTGATTAAAGTTGTATATAACATTGAAAAGATCAGATGTCTTAGTGGTTGGGTTTTTTTTTTTCAGTTAAAGGAATAAATTAACTGCTTTGGAATAAAGCCAATTCTCATTTTATAACTTAAGGGAGGGAAAAAAGTGCATTTAGCTTATATAATGCTTGTTCCACTACAGGTTCTTCCAGTGCAGAGGGCATATTTCAACTGTGGATTTAAGGATCTTTACAATATTAAAAATTCAACATACAGGTGAAATTAGACACTGGATTAGGAAGCTCATCAACTACATAAATGTAATCAGCACCTCCTGAAGCTTAACACATAGCAAAAAAGCAACAAATTACAAAAGGGTGGCGGCAGTCTGTCTGAGTCAGCTGGACTGGTATAGAGCCAGCTCCTGCATCAGAAAACCTATTCTTGTCAGGTTTCTACACTTTTCCCATATCTTCTTGTAGAGAGCAGCTCAATGGTTAAAATAGCAATGTCATCTTCTGGAAGCAGTGGAGACAGCGGTTGGATGGTGATGACTACTCACAGTAATATAAGTAGTCACGGTGCAGTTACAAAAGAAAGGTAACAGGTCATGAACTGAAACCAGAACCTGCCAAAAATTACAGGTCACATTACTGAAATAAAAACAGCTTTACTCCACAGTAAGACCAATTCCAGCTTTTTAAGAATGCTCCCTGTGTAGTTTATCAGCTCAACTGAGCAGCAACAGCTGTGGAGGAAAGTTTAGCATAGAGGAAGGTCACAGTAGCTCTCACTCACCACTGCTTCTCCATGAACTGCAGGTGCATATGGCAAAAGACCCTTAAATCACCTGTGAATGTTTGGACCGTGCCTCCACAATGAGGGAAAGAAACCACGTGCTCCATTGCTGTGAGCTTTGTTAAGAAATGTCCCCCTCTAAATGAACTTTCCATGCCAAGTTTCCATTTGACATTTTACAAAGTTTTCAGCAAAGCTAGCTCAGCCATCTACGCACGTATACAACTTTCAAGAAGTCGTTAAGTCATGGATTCTTATTTTAAAATCCACAACCTAGGTAGCAGCTGTGACAAAACTGTGCCTGTTTGGCCTCATCCTTTTCCCAGGCAGGAGGATCAGACCTTCAGAGTTTCTCTAGTTTAGGCAAACTCATGCCAAGTGCCAATATCATTTATCTCAGTGATTTTCAAGACAGGCCACACTGGCAGAGCCTCTGTTTCAGTGGTGTGTGCTGTATGTCAACACAGAGCTGACTAGACAAACCTTTGGTGATTAAAAATGTGTTATCATTATAATGGTTTCTTTTGCTCCATAACAAAAACCTTCTAGCAAGTAGTTCCATTTTAATTCACTGAGTTTTTTTAATTTTCAACTAATTATCTAGAAACACCCTACCTACAATATACTTCTCAGGGGGCTAAAATTTACCTCAGCTCAACATTGCTATGGGGCTTTTGCTTATTTCTTTTAAAAAAACCCTGCTTGCTAGCAGCATGGCATAAAATCCATTTGCTTACTAACTCCCATACTTAGGTAATTATCAAAGTCTTTCTAAGCAAGTTTGTGCACTCGTTCAAAAATACTAGGCAATTCAAATTGTTTATTGTTCTTCAGCTATTATAATATTCCATATTTAAGAAGTCTCTAGAAACAAAACCAACTTGACTTAAACACTTCCATGCATTAGCTGGAAAGCTATTTTAGTTGAGTGGGCTCCTGTTTCAAAGAAAGCCCAAAAGAAGACAGTAGTTGCGATCTTTTTTTTCTGTGGGGTAGTGCATTATCTTACCCTAATTCTAGAAGGTTCTTCACATGACAGCTACTGCCCTATCAGGTATTGCAGGGCTGAAAAATGGCTCAGGATATCCTGAAAAATAGTTTTCTGAAGAAGTGAATGCATTCTGTATTTAGAGGGCTGGTGAGGACTTCCAGGTACAGGGGTATCCAGGAAGGTAAAGATTACTTCTCCTACTACATCTGCCCTAGCACCAGTGAGCAAGGTGATGTTCTCATGCTATTATATAATACATTTACAGCTTAGATGAAAGTATATCAGGTTGTGCAGTCTCCAACCTTGGAGGTTTTCAAGACAAGACTGGATAAAACCCTGAGCAACCTGGCTGACCATGAGCTGACCCAACCTTGCACTGGAGGTTGGACAACAGACCTCCTGAGGTCCCATCCTACCTGAGTTATCCTGTGTTCCTATGGTCTCTTCCTAAATAGCATATCTAAAAACCAGGAGGCCACAGCTTCACCAAAAGTGGCTACTGTCACTACAAAAGCAAGATTTGAAGATTTCTACCCTATTATGAGAAGACCACAGGATCACAGACCACAAATGAATGAATGAGGTTCTTACCTAGGATCAGGAGGCTTTCTGTTGATATGAGGTTTGTAAATCATGAGGAGGTTTCACTGAAAGACTTCATCACTTTCATGAGAAAATTCTAAATGAGAACTGTTTTTCCAGGCCTTTTGAACAGTGTCTGTAAAAGCTGTGTGACGTTGTAATTTCTAGTCTGCCTAGTTCTAGAGAAAGGAGAATGTTTATCTTTGTTCTCCAAAATAATGGTTGATTATGGTACCTCCTAGACACAGCCTTACACAGAATAGGCTATTGTTTTAAAATGCCTAACTGGGAAACAGTTTCTTTGGTGTTTCAGTTGTTGGTGTTGCAGTATTCACAAAAAAATTAAATGTAAATTTCTAAACTGTTCAGTTTAAATGCTTTAAAGGCATTTGTAAAGATCTTAAAGGCTGTGTTCCTCACTCTTGTCTTTCCATTTTGATTGAAGGGACACTAATGCATCACCTCCATCCTCACTGTGGAATCTGCATTTCTCAGCTAAAACTGACTGCTCTTAGGCACTGTGCAGATTTTTTTTAAAAACTCTTAGGCTCATTTTATTATCTTTTACATAACTATTAGAACTCAGAGAAGTAAAATCTGAATAATATGCTTTGATCACTACACAATCCTGAGTGTGAGACAAACAAAATTCTCTTACTCCCAACAGCACTCTTGATAGTAGATTAAGTTCTGCACTGAGTTCTGCACACTGCACATCTGCTGACAAGCTGTCTATATAGATTGCAGAGAAACAAACCGATACCTGAAGCCGAGTGTGCCTCTACAGTGATTAATGATCGTTTGAAACAAGACACCGAACCATTAAATATGTAACTCCAGTGTTACAGTTCCTCTTCCATCCTAAACAGCCTAAATACCTGGAAAAAAGTAGTGACATGACAGTCCAGCGGCTGCCCTGAAGCACTGATAGGATTGAATGAAATAAGACAATATATAGTTCTCTCAGCCAGTGTCAGCATCTTACTACATGTTGAATGTTTGCATTGCTTATTAGGACCAATGGACATATTTTGAACTCAGTCTGGCAGCCTGGATTCAAACATCTAGCAAATCCTAACATTATTCATGTGTGCCAGAAAAAAAGTTGCTGAGACGTTCCAGGGCTAAAATAGGGTGGAAGTAGAATAAAGACTAGGCAGAGTGACAGTCAGACACTGTAAAGAAGAAGAGACACAGAAAAAGAACTACGGATTTAAAAAATATCTGTTGGCATAATTCTCAAACGCTTGGTCATCATGTAACGATTCACACGTGGCCAAGTGTCGGTACTGTTATGTGCCTTTGCACTTTGGCAAGGTATTATCACAGGGGCAGTCTATTGAAAACTAGGGCACATAGGCTGTAGTGGATGTAGGATGCATGCTGGCTAGCCTAAGTTTTGGAAGCAGTTTCACTACTAATTGCAAACTTCCCTTTTTAGCTGGAAGTTGAGATTCATACAAACAGAGAATAGCCTTTAAGGAGGCAAAACCCAGAGGGGCCTATTATTGCCTGATCTCTGCCAGTTTCCTAAATATTCTCACAGCTGGATTTTTAGATGAAGATATTACACTGAGACAATGTTGATTGCTTTGGTGGGCCATCTTCTTTTAGCTATAGACTAATTGCTCTGCAAATGTAGCTAGATCTGTTGGCAGTATTTGATGAAGTTGACTGTCATGTGATGTTGTTTTTCATGATATCTAACAGGGTGGATAAAACTGTGCATCTCTTTCTTTTATCCCTCCTCTTAGATGGATCACTGGAATTACATGTGCTCCTGGTTCTGTGATCACCTCCATATATTAAAAACTCTCAGTTAATACCATGAGACTAGATGGATTTGCAGGTCAGCAGCATGCATCGAAAATTAAACTCCGTATCTTCACGATACTATAATCAAACTTTTCAAACACTAAAGTGAATTACCTTACACACTAAAAGGAAGAGTAGCTTGGGGAAACTCAATATGCTTCTAACTTTGGACTGTTCAAAGAGGAGGAGATTTGGAAGATAGTTTCAGCTCAGACTGGGAACTAGGCTTGAAGCTATCTGGAAAAAGGGGTGATGGCAGAAAGTTCTCTAACAGAGGGGATTTCCTTCCTGTCAGATACACATAATTCAGTATTTCCTGCCTTCAGGCTCCATTACTGCAGAATGCTGCAGAAAGAAGTGCAAGTGAACACTGTGTTGAAGCTCCAGGATCATAAAATCCTAACAAATTTCACAGGTTGCCTGGTAAATTCTCTTCGCTCAACTCAGGCTCAACTATCCATAAATATTTCTCTCCAGAATTTGGCTTACTTTCCCTCCAGTAATTAGATTTCCCAGGAAGGTTCTTCTTTGTTTTTAGGAAACTTTTCCTCATAACTAAGCTAATTCTCCCTCGCCTATTTCATGCCCATTTCTTCCCGTTCTCTCCCCAAAGGACACAGAAGAGCTCCCTACCTCCTTTGTGGTAACCTATTACATGGTGAAACATGGACGAGATTGTTTCCTTAGGAGGAAGCAATCACCCAGACCAGATTGTTTCCTGAGTGAGAAGCAATCACCCTTTACCCTCTGTTTGAACTCTGCAATGAATTTCTCTCATTCAGAAATTCAGTGTAAGCCACTTTCTCTGTTTCCTTCTCATCATAATCTACCGAACAAAGGTGGCTTTCTCAATGGTTTTCTTCAGACTAGTGATTATTGAATTCACCTCTTCCAGACAGTATCATGATTTTCCATCTCTCCATCTTTGGAATGACGCTTAAGAACACTTAATGATTAACTTGAGACATTGAGGATTATGACCTTCCACAAGTGCACTCATACAGTGTTTTCATTGCTATAGATTGTTACTGCACATCTAGAGAGGAGAATATGAGCTATAATCCCATTCATGAGAGAATTTAAAATAATTTTAGGGTTCACCTTTATGTAGGGGAAAAAACTGTGCACCTGATTAAATGCTTGGTAACAACCAATGGAACTGCAGCATATTCTTAAGTGACTTTCCTGCTACATAACTGCTTTGGGCTTTACAGATGGAGTTATTGTTTTTATTTATTTTAGTTATTATTAAAACATATGTGCTTGGGGATTTCACCAAATTTTGGCAATGGAAAAGCTTAACTATCTTTGTTGCTTTGTAATTTTCAGGATTATCTTAATTACTATGGGAAAATAGCTAAAGAATAAACAAAGCAGGCTGTTATTCTTTTGTTCATTTTACAGATAATTGCTCTACTTTGTAATTATCCCTCTAAAGCTCAATGCTTAGGTACAAAATATATTATTTAGGAAATCTTTACAGTCATAGAAAATATTTGACACTCAGTATTCGGTAGAACTAAAACACAGATACAATTATTTATTGTATTGTTTATAAACTGTGAAGTTCTTTGTCAGTAGAGATTGAAGATTTTTGATCTGGGTATTAGACTGGCAAGAAATGCATTAAAATGGCATTAAATGCACTAAATAATAATTTAATGCATAATGCATTAAAATGGCAAGAAATGTGGACCCTGTACACACTTAATAACCTTAACCTAAACATTAGTAGATCATCAGTGACTACATTTTCCAGCTACAGCTTTCTTAAACCTATTTTTTAATCATATACATTAAGATCAATACAAGTTTAAGTCTACACACATATATGATGTTGGATATTCTTTTGATTTTACTAATATACTTGTTTGTTCATTTGTTTCAAATTTTTAGGTTACTTCAAAACACCTGAGCTTATGAAACCAATTTAAACTTCCAGCAGTGAATTAAAGTAGTAGCAATTTTTGCTTACTTTTCTTACTGTCTTTCACTGACTTCAGATTGGTGGTAGGTACATTCCTGGCACTGGTCTCTAGTCACTTGCTGCTTGTGTCAGTATAATAAGACTGACTGCCAAGCTTTGTTTGCAACAAGCTCCTTTAGCTTTCAGTGTTGAAAGGTGGTAAGGCGGTGTATTCAAAAGCAAACAAATAGTTATAGCAAAAAAACCCAGTATGTTAGCTAGTTCACAGGGAAATCATTATTAGCAAAACCCATTGGCAACCTGCTGTCAGTCCATACACGGCACAAAACCAAGTTCATTCTCATTTCACAGTTTGGTTTTATTAACCTAGAACTCCAGAGCTCCACACCCTGAAACTCAGCTCCAGTTGCACCTTCAGCCTTGGCCACTCCAGGGTTTTCACCTCTGATTGCTTATCTCACACCCTAGGACTTGTAGAAAATTACTGCCGCATCCGGCGGCATCCTGGCATTCTTCCAGGTAGAGTTAAAAATCCGCTGCTGTGAAACAACAGATTTTACAGACAACTCCCCCCAAACCAACAGCAGCTACAAACAAGCTGGGACATTTCAGGCTACCACTGAACAGTCTTATAGTCAACAAATGCCAATTTAGCTTACGGGACAGGGGGATGTTTTAGTAAAGAAATTAAACAGTAGTTAGCAAACAAATTACAGAGGTGGTTTGTCTTCAAATTAGCTTTTTTTTCCTAGTACTTGTCAACATGCTTTTAGAGTATGGTTATAACATAGGGGGTAAGGGTAAGGTGTCCTCTATAGGAGGTTAGGGCAAAAGGGTTAGCAACGTTTGCTCAGATCTCCCTGTCCCCAAAAAGCATATACATAGCTCTATGATGCTGTTCTGGTGCTAGAGGCTACAGATATGATTTTGGTTCTGTCACCCTATCAGCAAAACGGGGCGTCTCATTTAGCTACATGAGACCATGTTTCTGAATTGACAGATCAACTTCAAAAAATATGTATGAAATTCACCTTGTGACATAACTGTATCTTGTATTCAGCACCTGCATTCATTATACTGCATTCTCTGGCAGCTGCCTGCAAAGATTACATTATATAGAAAAAGAGACCTCTAAGCTGTCAAAACGGACTGAATGTATTGCTTTAAGAAGATGATGGTAGTATGAAACCTGGTCATTTTCAATAAATGAGTTACAACTCCTTGCAGGTATTACATTTGCCCCTGAGCATCCCTTCTCATTTCTGCATTGTTACAATCAAATTTTCTCCCTCAGTGAGGTCTTTTTTTTCCTTCTCCTAGCCTTGGAAAGCCCAAACTGCCACCGTTACCTCTGGTGCCACCACAGCCACTATCAAAAGATGAGATAATTTTTGCAGGAAAAGTTGAAGTTTCAACTAAATGCAATTTAATATCTGCAAGTGTATAGACAAAATGAGTTCTCCTTCCTTTCCATGTACTTTAGGTGTAGGGGTAGGCTGAAGATTCAGACAGAATTCCTTTCTTCTAGTCAACAAACCCACAAAGACTGATGGATCCTTCATAACATGAAATTTTCCTCTAAACGAGACATGAAACATCCCGTATTCTAAGAAAACCAGCATGCACACTTTTGCATTTGAAATGTCACTTATCACTGATCAGCACAGGTCAGCAAAGTTCACATTTGTGATTTCCACTGTGTACAGTAATCTGCAAATACATACACACAGCTACTGCAAAACGTATGCAGAAAGCAAGTCACTGCAGTAGTAGTTGCAGTTTACAGTGCTGGGTGAGGGAGATCTTGCTGTTAACTAACAGGTTCTGTAACACATTTTGTTCTGGCATGTCCCTAGCTCTCCGGCATGAGCATGAGTAACTCTTATGTTAATACTGCCAAAAGCTTTGGGCTGGGAATCATGAAGGCAACGGTGGCTGTGGCTCATTCACACCCAAGCCAGCACCCTCCTCCATATTCATAGAGGTTGAGTCACATTATTTCCACAGACAGTTTGACAGCAACTGCAGTTCATTGCTTTCCCTTTTGAGCACATCTAGATCTTTTTCTGTTTCTTCCAGTACTGTTTATCAGAGGGAGGGTAGGTCCCAGTGATGCTATGATTCTTTAGAAATTTCCTTTAGCTGTTGTCAGTCCCTAGCTCAAGCAGCAAAAGAGCAGTTCCTCAGGCTCTCTCAGAGGAAAGAGTAGCTGACCAGGAGAGGATAACGGACTGATTCTGCATTTAGCCATTCCTCTAAAAGGAGTGGTGTGAGCTTTCAGTCACATTGTCTTTTGCTTCAATACCCTTGTAATCACTGCAGTTGTTTGGGAAGAAGAAGAAATGCAACTTTATGTGTTCCAGCTGTGTTCTGCATTTTTAGCTCAACTTTTGGAGCAAAACTTCTAGAATTTCCCAGTATTACGTTAGCAGACCCCAATCAGTGAAAAAGTACTTTATCTGTAAATAGCTAAGGGGCCAGTCCCTCTTTTAGTCATAGCAGTACACATCTATAGGGACTCTTCTGAAGCTGATGGGGCAACTCTGGAGTTACCTGGTTTAGCACAGCCCCAAGTAAGAAACTGGTGTATGCTCAGGAGAATAGTAGTTCTATCTGAAGGTTAAGGTACACAAAAACATTTCAGGAGCTTGAAGAAGAAAATTAGTGTGTGAACATGAAAACCTGAGGAAGGAATGAAGAAATTAATTGTCGGACTAAGGGAAAAACAAAGAAGCATGCAGAAAAACAATTAGGAGCTGAAAATGCTCTTGAGTCCAGTAACCTTGGAGAATGCATTGAGCTTGTAATGGTGGTTGCTGTCACTTAAGGCAATTATTGGATATCATATGAACCTTTTTTCAAACCAAGATGGAATTGTTCATGTTTCAGGAAGCAGCCATCAATAGTGAAATGAAATATCTGAATGAATGCAGGAACATGTTCTAACAAAATATGAAGGAAGTAAGTAATCAGGGAAGATTATCTGTCTTGTCAACCTGATATTTAGCAGTGATAAAAAAAATGGTCTGGTGCAAATGTACTTTCCTTTTTGCAAGTTGAGCCCATCTAGCATAATATTAAATGGCAGAGACTTATAAATGTAGACAGTTTAAGAGCTTCTCTGCAGGGTGGAGCTGAAGAGAGGCACAAAACTGAGATTTACACTAGATTATTAAAATGGTTTACTCTTAATGGCAAATCAGGGCATCCTGGGATCGGTAATAACTTCCTGTGATTCTACCAACCAGCATCTTGCCATGCCATTGACCTGAGTAGGAGACTGATGAGTTGCAAAGAAGTGAGCTTTATTCTCTGACCTAAATGGAAGCAAGACTTGGACCAGCCCAGGAAAAAAACACAGACCCACTTGTAACCCAATGATCCTTTTTCCCCTGTCCAGGGAGAATGTGAACGATTGCAGCTTTCAGCTACAGAATATTGTCTCAGTCTGGAGGTACAAATCCCTGAAAAGGAGGTCACCACTTGCAATGGCAACCTTCTACTATACCCAGCATACATATAACACCCAGCAGTAGAGTGAGGCCTCTGCCTGCTACTATAGCTCAACAGATGGAGCAGCTGCTAAGCTTAGCTTGCAGGATTGAGAAATGGATTTTTTTGCTTGATAACCAAGACCATGTGCAGATGAACTGAGGATCGCCCACAGAGCACAGAAATAAAATCTATTATTTACCATTTTTTTAGGTCAGCATACTGCATACTCTCTTCTCTCTTCTCTTTCCTGCCTATTTTATTCCAGAAAATTGTTTGCTTGTTTGTCTTTTTTTTTTGTGCTCCAGAGGTGAACTTCAGGAACAGAAATTGGTTGGCCTTGTAAGAAAAGCCTCCCAAAATTGTTAATGCTCATCTTTGATGAGATGACTTAAGAGCGGTAGTGCAACATACTCGCACAGAATTCCACATTTTTTTTCTGTGTTTTTATTATAAATAGGGCTTATAATAATAATAAAAAAAAAACACGAAAAAGACATAGTAGTTTCTATTAAAGCTTCACTGTGACATTAGGTTCTCAATACTTTCTCCCTGAAATCTCAGAAGGCCCTTTTAACAGTTTTGGAGATTGGGTAATTTGTACTTGCGTTCTTTCTTCCAGAACACCCAAGTTTCTACCATGAGGTGGTAACCATTTTACCTACTGTCTCCACATCTCTAATCCCATTATACAACCTTATCCAGGTCTCAACTTCCTGAAATAGCAACAGAATAACTTTTGTGAAATGACATCTTCAGACTAAAACTTTTTATTTACCTTAATGATTAGCGTAAGTATTAAAGCAATCTGCCTGAGTGAATTTTTAGTTTGCATAAAGAAATCTGTCTGTCTCTATCTGCCTCTTTTTTTTTAAGTTGATATTTTTTCCCAAGGTTTATCAGAACATTAAAATTGCTTATTGTGTGCCAAATTTCAGTGACTAAGGAAAAAATCATAAGTACAGCTATAGAGAGCTCTGTGTGTACTGGATAGAGACCCACAGAGGGAGTGTAAACGAAAGATGTAATTAATTGGTAATTTTAAAACAATAAAACAGGTTGCCTTCTAATTTTACAGAATGTAGCCATTACAATTTATGATTTCTGCCAAAATATATATTGATTTCTCTGTCTTAAGACTCAGCAACTTTCCTTGCTGATTGAATTCTAATTACTCACTCCATAGTTACATTGATTTTAACAGACTTCTGGACAATTTTGTACCAGGCTAGTTTCAAATTACACTTAATGAATTCATCGTGACTATCGATATAAAAACCTCCATTCCACAGCAACTTGAAATAGAAAGAAACTGCTTTTCCTTCATACTGCACAGGTCAAACTTGTCCTCAACTTATACCTCACTCAGATTGAACTCACCCATGTTGGTAAGCTGCCCTTAGATTCAAATTCACAACAACTCTGAGGAGAAAAGGCAAAAAAGTGGAGTTGGTTTTATTTGTTTAAACCCATTGATGAATATTTATGTCTATAGTGAACTGTGGTTAAAGACATTACAGGCATTATCCACTTCAGCATTTTCAAACAAACATTTGATCACTTTCCATATATTATACCAAAGTCAAGAAAATCTTCCATCTGCACTCTCCAAAACACAAATAATGCATGTTGAGGACAGGTAAGTTACACTAGTGCTGGCTATATACTTGTGTAAGGGACCCCTTACTCTGTGTAAGGGGCAAAATTCCCCCACCAACAAGCAGCTAATTCATTTCTAGTGATACTCCACATAGCAGTGTGGAGTCCCGTGTGAAGTGTGATGAAGACTAACATCTAAAAAATTTAAGCATAGCTTGCCCCTTTTCTGATCTGAGCACTTAAGGAATATTGGCTGCAGCCCATTTGTGTGTGTATGTGGGGAGAGAAATGGATTCGACGCTCAGGTGCTGCCTGGGTGCAGGTCTGTTTTTACACACACCCAGACGCAAGCACACAGTTCCCTTTCCCCGAAGCCATGGGGAGCAAGCAGCCAGCAGGATGCCTGGTTCAGAAATGTGGGTCTGTCATTAAGTTTCTCTGCTTATTCCTAGGGTCACAGTCAGGACTGTTTGTCTTCCTTTCTGCCTCCTGCACATACAGACAAAGGAATTTGCATAAATCAATATCGCAGCCCTACTGTTTTATAATTAGCTTTAAGGAAGCCTTCTTGGCCTCATGGTTTTGCTTTCATTTACCTTGGGCAAAGGCTCCCTACTCTTTTAAGTTATTGCTATGTAAAGGAACATTCCATATTCAGTCAGGCTGAAAGCTGCTGATTACATTCATCAACTGTAATAAGATATGTTATTAAATCTTATTTTCTTGAATTACCTATAGATCAAAGATATGATCAATGGCAGCCATTAAATATTTCCACGTCAATATTACCAGAGAAGTTTTCATTCAAAAGAACCTAGAAGTGTTGTACAACTGAAGGCCCAAATTCTACTTCAGGCCTTCTTTAGACTTCATTTGCCTCCTTCTAAAATTCATTATTTTTGCTGTAGGAATACTGGTGCTAAATGTGGTTAAAGCAGTAGGGTATCTACAGCTTCAGATCATCTCTGGCTTTTTAACTGTTATGACTATGTCTAAATTACTGGACTCAGTAGTGGTCTGGAGCACTGTTCCTGGAGGCATCTCCCCTGTGTTTTGAGCCCATGTCAGGGTGGAACATGGGCATGGCCCAGTCCACTCCCACCACCATCGTGGTCATGGCAGGGAAGTGGGTATGCCGAGCACAACCTGGTGTGCTCTGACTACTCTGCCCTGGATCTGTGCCACCAAGGACCAGGCTCCTGGCTTGCATCTGCTGCACAGACGAGGCAGAGCTTTACCTGCACTCAGTGGAAAGACTGTAACTTCAAAGTGTGATTTTCAGCGTAGCTGCTAGAATTGTAGGTTTGTGTTAGAACAAAAAGAGAATAATGGAGGCAACCAATTTATTTAAAATTGAACAATGATTTCACAGCATATGCCTGTTGTGCGTTCAGAATCACCCACTTACTACGTATACCCATTGTGGAGGTGGCCTGTGTGCAACAACAGGTTGTTTTCTTTCCTAATGAAGAAATGAGCAATAATTGATGAGTTATTCTCCTTTAACTTTGCACTTAGAGAACAATTCCAGTAGACAGGAGATTTAGATGATTTTAGATGTTATTTTTTAAATTATAAAGCTTCCTATGGAGATGAGTTTTCTTACAATTTCTGATGAACTATCTGGTGATTACTCTGGTGAGAGAAGTAAATGATCTACAAGTATGTACCTCATCTTTTGAAGAAGAAAACAAAGACCTCTTTAAACTTGAAAGTTGAGTGGTCTGTTCTCTGTCAGGAAAAATGCATCAAGTTGGGGTTTACTTTGGACAATCTAAAAGAAAACAATCTGCATAAATAGATGAAATTTTATTGGACAATGAATAAAAAGATTCAAGCAGAAAGTATGCTTTAGTTTCTATGAGGAATAAAAAGAAAAAATAATACTGGGCTATTTCTTTTCCCTTAAAATCTTTTTTACATAATGGTGAACAGATGATTCCTTCAAACTTCGCTTGCGATGAATTCAAGACAAGATAATATCATCATCCATCTTCTTGATGAACCTCATCATCATATCTTCAGTCTAAATCTGGGAGAAAAACTGAACAAGCCATGCATCTACATATGTCTTAATTTAAAAATTACAGCTGAAGATTAGAAAATGTTTAAGGTCAAACTTCTAAACTACCATCTGGAGCTCATTTACCAATTGCCAAGAACATCTGCCGCTACCACACATGCCTAAGACAAAACTTAGCCAACATCATCTTTTCTTCTAAGGACAAAATCTTAGTGTCACATGAGCATCAGCTGAGATGCTTTGCTGCTAGCCTGCAGAATTAAGTGCAAATTTAGTGCTTGGTAATCAGTAAAGCCATTATTAGACAAAAAAAATTGATAGTTCTTAGCACACGTAATGCTCACAGTCTAAAACTCAAGCCTCACAATTGCAGTGTCATTAACAGCCTTGCAAGACGGATCAAAAGCATTACGAGAGTATATCCTAATTGCTAAGGACTGAAATGCAGTTGCTGAGTAGTCAAACTTCCATAGTTGCTGTTGTAGCTGCCCTTCTGCTGTGGCTTGAGAGACTGACTGCAGCACACAGAATGATGAAGGCAGTATTTTTTGGAAGCACTGTAAGTGAAATGGGAATGTAGACACTTAAGAGCTAAACACAACCCATCCTCCAAGATGGGCGTAATACTCTCTGAACTTTTATGACAAAACTGAAAGAAATAAAAATCTGAGGAACAGATGGCTTACAAGATCTAATTTCTCAGAGAGAAGCCTGGGCTGTTCATATGTTTAGATGTATGAATCCCATTGGCTATTAATTCCTTACATTGGGGAAGAAATTTGGATTTTAAAAAATACTTGAATATTGATCTTTTTTTCCTCAAAAGTATTAATTCCTGATAGGAAGAAATAGATTAAGTGTGATGAAGACCTGTGTTACTAAGTACAGAAGAAATGTTTTTTTTAATGGCCTGTATGCAAATTTTGCCTCTCTAAATGATGGACAGGGTATATAAAATGTCTTTTAAAATATGATGAAAATTTTAACTAGAAGGAGAAGTTTTACATTGTTGCATCATTAATTTAGTGATTTGACTAGACAGGGCAGATGCTTTCAGACTTGCTTAGTGTGTCAGTTTTCTGTAGTCTAATAAAATATCATGCATTGGATTAGTTTCCATAGATGAAAAAGTAATACAATATATTAAGTATTTAGTGATTCATCTATACTACATAATAACTAATATGTGCAATTCAATATAATCCACATGTATATTAATAGGTATAATAAACAATTTGATTCCATTTACAGAACACTGAAACTGTTCTTTAAGGTGCCTAGAAAACAGAACATTGAAATTGTTGCTTTCATTCAATTGACAAGTTACGAATATGACTAAAATTCCCATATTGATTATAGACCAACTTACCTGTGAAACCAAAAAACTCAAGCTATGCTCTCTGTCTTGTTCTTAAAGAGGTTCTAAGCCACATTACATTTTGCATTTTAACAGATGAAAGAATTCAGTCCTCTTCAATGGGGCAGGAGTTATACAGAATCTGCTAGTTGTCTTGTGGTGTGGAGAAGATTCCTGAAAAACATTGTATTTTTGTTCTTCTTCTTATCATCAAATCGTTCTTTTTACAGAATCTTCTGGTCTGTATGAAAATGAAGAGAAATGTGCTTGCATCCAAACCTCCAATCAAGCAACTATTTATATTTTCCAAAATTCAGAGCATCACTATCAAATCCTTTACATGAAAGACACTGAATGTCATCTCCATCACGGCTTATCTTTCCAGTTCTGTTCACAACTTTAACCAGTATAGATATCTATTACTTTGATTGTGTTTTTACATTTTTTCTTGAAGTCTAGAAACTGCTGCTCTTCAGTAGGATCTAAATATTTTCTTCTCTTTTGAAATGCCTCCACTCTGAAAAGTCCTGCTAAGAGCTGAAACAGAATTTATAAGCAGGCTGGCTATCATGGTGTGATTCTGAAAACACCTCCTCGCCTATTCCAAATTAATTTAGGCTGTCACTGAGTCCTCAGTCTGCTGATTCTTCCTGGACTGGCTTTTCTAGATTATGAAAATTTAAAAAGATCTGCTTTTGAGACTTAATTGACAAGTGAAAAAGCAGTAAGTCTTCATAGAATACCTGCAGATGTAAAGCAAAATATCTCCAAAACTTTAATTACAGTAAAAGGACAGAGAATGCTGAGATTAATGGTAAACAAGATTTATGAGATCAAACATTTAAAAGTTTCAAAAGCCTAGAAGTTAAGGCTGGCAGGCAAAGCTAACAAGGTTTTGTTGCACATCTTGCTTATTTTAAAATAACAAAGGAAAAAAACATGTTGTATGTTTAGCATGGAGCAGAAGAAAGACAATTTTGAGCCAAAACCTGCATGGGAGTTATATAAAAGAATTTGGTCACATCCTTTTAAATAGAATGGGAGCTTTTAAGTGGGTATTTATTTAAATTATTATTTTTTATTCTGCAAACTATGCCAGAACTCTAACAAAGCTATAGGAATAGCTAAAGCTATGCCTTGTTTATTTGTTTGTAGTTAATAAGCATGTGTATTTTCTGCCCATGTTTGCTAACCTGTGTTTCCTTTTATCTTTGAAGATGTGTAAAAAATAGTCACAATTTAACGCGTTAATGCATGTCTAATATCAGTCAGTGTTACCAGCTACTGCACAATACTGTCTTTGTCCCTCTGCAAAATAGGGATGGTAATACTGTTTATATTTACTTTATCTCAATGCAGTATTGTGCTCCTTAATCATGTCCTACCAAGCAAGTGCACTTAAGCATTTGAAGTCCTTGAGGAAGGGGGGGGGGGGGGAGAAGGAAAAGTAAAAATCAGATTATATGGGAGGACAGGGGCACTTTAAACCTGGGATAAACCAGAATCAATTGGATGCTTCTGCAAGAAAAACACTGTGTGACCAATATTTTCCCTTTGCTTTTATTGAAGATATTTATAGTTTTTAATAACTGCAAAGACTCACACTCAGCATCTAATATTGCATGCTCTGTTGCGGATATAATGCTCATCATACCATAAACAGAGTGTTACAATGTCTCAGTGGGAACAGATTTTTATATGCTGCATGACACTCATGTGGTGCCCCTTCCCATTGCCTTCGCTCTGGCCCTGTGTCACGTACTACCCTCCGTTGCAGCTCTTCCCCTGGGCCCTCTGGCAGGTTAAAACTCCTTCAAAAGCAACAAAACCTGCCTTCTCAGTCATTCTACCTCTGACCAATCTAGCTACATCTTTAGTTTCTGCCAAAGGTGGACAGACCTTTGGGGGAAACCAAACCCTTCTTCAGGAGGAGAATGATGGGAAGCAGGGAGGAGATGAAAAGCTGTGTTTCCTTCGTGTATGCCCTTTTGCTCAAAGCTGACATTTTGGGGTACTCCTCGCCATCACTAGGGAGAGGCTATTAGGGTGATAAGTACATTTGTGGGTGAGGCTGAGTTGGGTTGGGGGATGAGAGAGTGGAGAGAAAAAAGCACGGAAGAAGGACCAGGGAGTAATGGGCAAGGAGGGAAAGGTTAGAAGGAAAGTGGAGTTTGCAAGAAATAGGGACAAAAGAGAGAGAGTAGAAAGACTAAGAAGTAGGCTAAAAAGGCTGAGAAAAGGAGATGGGGGGAGGGAAGAGAAAGGAAAGGAAATATTGAAGGTTAGTCTGAAAAGTTTGCTGATGCTGGCAAAAAATGTGTAGTATCAGGAATTCCTTAGAACTCCCCAACTCTACAAACAGGAGAAGATTGGCCATGGCTAAAAGAGCTGGTCTCAATTTAATTAAATGTTTATTTAAGTCTAACATATTTGAAAATTATAATTGGTTTCCCCCAGCAATGCCCTTAACCAAGCCCCTTTCACAGAGATCTTTGAAAAGCAGACAAATTATGAAAAATCCCAGTTGGCCACCCTTTTTCCCTGAGAAAGAAGTTTACTGAAATCTTCAAAGGCCAGAATCTGGCATAGTTTTTTCCTAAGTAAAGTTTTCTCTGCAAGTTAAAGCCCTGCCAGGCAGCATGACGTACTTAAGCTAGTTGTAAGCTTGGTTGCCTTGTACTCAGACCCATGCGTAGGAATGACTGACCTCCCTGCCCATCTGTCTGCCTGGCCATCGGTAACTCAGCTCATTCAACCTGCCCATGTTGGTGGACCCCCTTTATGTTAATGGGTGAGGTGGCAAACCGCAGCTGTTCAGCAGTTTCCACAGCTTGCTGAGCAGCTGAACTCTCTCTTCACCATGGCAGGGACAGACAGCTGAGGGTAGTAGCCAATACAGCTGTCCCAGTGTAATCTGTTCCTACACATGGACCATTAGGTGTCTTGTCATGGCAAGACAGAGTGCAGTGTATGTGCAGCAGCAGATTGCCGAGATCCACAGTAAGAACAAAATAAAATGAGTTCACCCCAACTTCCATTCTGCAAAGGCTAATCTGCTCCTGCTGTCCTTCAGTGTCAATGCAGAACCTCTGCACTAGCAGAAGACAAGATGCAATAATCATATACTTGAGTAGACTGTTATCATTCAAAGACCACATAGCAAAGGCCTGGTTTAAATGATCATTTATTGGACAAAGCTTCTGCTGACTGTGATCAATTTTAATGTGTAGGGTAGAATACATCTCTCAGAAGAATGAAGATCATGTTCCTGCTACTGTGGAATTAAAATCCACAGAGATATTTAGAGAAAATTAAAATTCATGCCCTTGCTGTAACAGTTTTAAAAATATATGGAGTGACTAACTGCTCAAAAGCTCAAACAGATAGCAAAAATTCTAAATATGCCTGATGTTGGCAAACCATGGACCGGAAGTTCTGACAATCAGGCTCTTCTTAATGTGTTCTAGGTGGAAGACTTTTTAGTACTCAGACCACATAGTCTGTGTGTCTGAGTGTGCCTTTGTAATTCTGATATTAGAACAGACATGGGATAAAGGTCAGCAGAAAAAAAATAATAACACTGAAGCAAAAATATCTATGTATTCATGTCTTTAGCAAATATACAATGAAGCTGGCTGGGAATGTTTAGATGAAGCTATTTTTTATATGGAAAAATCAGTTTGTCAAAGAAAGCTCTTAACAGTAATACATATACAGTTTTAATAAGGAAAGAATTTCTGGGCCCAGTACATGTACAGCCAATTATTCACTGTCTGTATGACCTGCTGGGGAGGTGGAACAGAAAGTCTTATGCCCTTGCTATACCTCATTCCATCAAGGGACCCGAACCTCGGCCTCAGAGGGCACCGCCCAGACTCCCGGGCTAAAGAGTGTAAAGCAGTTTGTGGGTATTTTGAGTGGCACATTGCCTTCTTTCAGCTTCCTTGTCCCCCCCAGCCCACCACAAAGTCTGGTGATTATGGCACTTTTCTGGGATGTGAATGAGAATCTGAATGGGATGTCTCCCTCCCTGTTTTCAACTGCAAAAGAACTAGAAGAGCCCCCGTCAGGGAGGTCTCTCGGTTAGAAGAGACCCCTCTCTGTCCCTCTTGGTGGTTGTTAGCAGTTGAAAAGTTCCTCAGAGGAAACTGAGCTTTCCATTTCTGAAGAAAAATCAAATGACTTGCTTTTGAGTACTGGACCAAGGCAGACACAAATATAGCAAGTATAATTTTGTGATACCAATTTAATTGCATATTTCTTTCAAACTATACAACCACCTGGATGCAGTCATAACAATAACAACAGCAAATCAATGTTTGTGAGGAAACGCAGTTAAGTATTAAGATCTAATAACACACTCTCTTGGAAGCAGCTGTAAAATTTTTTGTTTCCCTTTGCGAACATTGTGTTCAAAATGTCAAGAAAAAACAAGTGTCTAATATTATTCTTCCCTAGATGAAATGAAAAGATATTGATTTCTACCAAATAGATTCCCTAATATGTAAACACATTATTCTAAGGCTATATGACTCTAAGAATCTTACTTTTATTTCTGTTGTCTTCTGAAAACACTTGAAGGAAATGTTTTATTAAAAGAAAAAAGATAAAGTGTTGTGTGTGTTTCTGGAAAAAGCCACCAAAGATATAAAGCACCATCTCACATAGCAGACACAAGCAATCCTACCTTTACCTTATATTTACTCAAAGAAAAGGCAACACATCATTTGAACACTAAAAGACACAGGTCAGGAAGGTTACTTCAGTGTGATTACATCATGTCTGGTCATGAGGTTGGATTTCAAAGTTAAAAAAGAGGATCCCTTCTTGCAAAGACCTCTTATGTGCTACTTATTCAAAACGGTGACTCTTTCCTTGCTTTACGTCGGCACAAATGACTGCAGAAGAGATGAGGAATAGGGATGAATCAGGAAATAAAGTACCTACTTTTATTGGAGTGTTTTTGTAACTGAGACTTATAGATTTCTGCTGATGTTAATGACTCCTTTCATTTCCTTGAAAAGGGAAACCTTTATGAAAATTTCAGAATTTTAATTCCAGTCTTTCACTTGTCTCTGAGGTCATTTGTCCCAGTTAACTAGATGAGAAGCAGAAATGCCCCAAATACCACAGAAGTATGATACTGCAATATTTCCAGCTTCTTGGGTTGAGAAATTGTCAAAAAATTTAGATAACATTCTGAAATATTTTTCCAAGTGTAATCAACCATTTGAACCCTTGGACTCCTTCTAACAGTAATCTGTCTGTATGATAAACATACTAGGATATATATGACTGTATCTAGCTATTTCTGTAAACACAGACTGAGAGAAAATACTCACATTTAAAAGTTTTAATTTTAGAAATATCCTCTACACTCATTTTTTCTTCTTCTACCTTTTCCTCAATATGGACTGCTATCATTTAGATTTAAGTGAGGCACAAACTGTTCTAATGTTCTCACTTACCTTTCCAGCTAAAGTACCCTTGTTCAAGAGGCTTGGCCACAGAGTCTACTGTTTCATAAGCATCTTTCAATCTCCCAGCAGCTTTGTCTTGTCTTGATCATGTGTGTGGGAAATGACGGGCCTGGAAGTTACCAACTGCTCAATAAAGGTCAAAGAACGTTTCTGCATCTGTTGGGGAACTATATAAAAAAAGCAAAGAAACAGGTATTTTATTCATGGTCACCCAGGATAGCATAAAGAAGAGGCAGCTTTAAGATTAACAGAAAAAAAATGATCTAATTTGTAATGGTCCCAATAAATAGGTGGGGAAAAAAAACATATATTACAATTTGTGTTAAATAAAAGCCTCTTTCCAGCTAATGCTTTGGAGAATTTGTCTATGAGCACTTCATTCTTAAACAGTGTTCCTGTATTACAGCCAACTTCAGAAAGAATTTATTTAACATGTCATTACTGCAATTAGCCCAAGGGAAAGTTCAGCTTGCATACTCAACTTCTATGTCTTAAGCTGCTATTTATCAACAGAGTTTCCTTTTTACCCCCTGCTTCGTAGAAACTTTTCTGTTTTCCTCACCTCATCGGTCCTATGGAGTTTTCAACTTTAGCTCTTTCCTAAACACCTAGTGTGTCAGAGCAGCACTCCAGAAGGCCATATTCCACCATTTCCTCCTATATACATTTTTCCAAGTCTGCATAAGGATAGTAATAACAGGTTTCTTTCCACCTTGCTTTTTCAGTCTATAGTAGATGAACTATCATTTGCAATGTTTGTTTACAGCATGTAACACAGCTAAGGGCCAGTCCTACTTGAGGCCTCCAGACACAACTGGTCCTCAAAAAGCTCTCTGAACCTTATGATTTGGATCTGATCCTCAGGACAGAATAAGAATGACACTCTGCATGGCAGAGGAAAAAAGCTCTGGTAGCTGAAAAATTCTGGTTTTAAGTTTGCTGTATATAATCTTAGAAAAAACAAATTATGGTTTTCCACATTTTATTTTTATTCTTCACTTTTTGGCTGGATGTCAAAAGAATAATGAAACACATAAATGTTCCAGGTTTACACTACTGCTGATGCAGCAGTTGACACCATGCAATGAATGCCAGGAATCTGTTACAGTGGTTGTACCTTGAGTTCCTCATCTCCTCAATCCAGGACATGGCTTCTGTTGTCCATATGCCTCTCTGGGTGATGAGGAGCAGTACTGGTGTCCTTCATCATAAATAAGGCTGGTCATCTTGGCTTCATTTATGTTTTTCCTTCCACAACATCCATGACAGCAGCTTTCTAGGTTCCTGAGGGAACAGTAAAGGAAGAGATTTCTTATAAGTTTCATCTGAACATGCGTAACCAACATCCCACTGCAACAATGGCTTTTATCTACCATCATTTGTTCCACATTTTGCAGTGCATGTCACAGGAGCTTTCACTGTCTGCCCTAGGCTCCATCTCCAAGATAGAGTGGGACAGGTTTCCGCTACCTTTACCACAGGATCTCCCACCACATTCAATACAGAGAATAGACTCTCAAAGAAGCAGAATTAAGATTGTCTGGGTAACTTTAAATCTGCCAGTTCTTAACTCTGCAACTAAAATTAGGTTCTTCTAACAAAGCTTGGAAAGTATGTATTTTTTAGTCATAATGAATTGTGAGTGTTGCAAAAGAAAAATAGTGTTTCAAAGACTCTGGTTGCTGTATATACTAGCAGTGAGAGGCTTAGTGAATGTCAGTGCCTGAGTTTTAAAAGAGTAATACTGGCTTGGCTTTTGCAATATACATGAAAAATCAACCCTTTTTTATTGTGCATACTCTTTCTGCATGCCATGCAGAACATAAATTCATTATAGCCCAGCTCTGGAACAAAGCACGGCAAAGTCACTGTACAGTTATACCGATAAAACTTTTCTCTCAAGCAGCAACATGATGGGTCAAATTCTGATTTGTTGGAAGTGAAAAAGCATCTATTTCATTTTCTACCCTTTATGCTCCCTGCATCACAAAAAGGAAGCAAAGTGCATTAATGCTTCTAGTGGATGACTCAATCTACAAATCTCTAATTCCCTGACAATTTCAACAACTGGACTTCCTCTTTGAACAGTATTTTGACCATTCCTACCCTTTGCCTGCAACAGTCTCAATAAATTAAAGTCTGAATATTTCCTAATCTATTTCCCAGCATTATTTCATTAGTATTAGACCGAAATTGTTCAGGATGAATGGCTACTGCTCGAAAAAGTAAGAGGATTTCCAAGAGCTCCATGAACACTAGCTAATATACAGCTGCAGTTTAAGATTAACCGACATCAACTTGACCCATTACCTGCCTAAAGGAAAATGGTCAGATAGCATTTGGTAAACTTCATGAGATGACAATTCACACTGTGGTGTATGCAAGTCTTTAATTTGCTGTAATTTATGTCTGGAAGGCTCCCTAGGCAAGCCGCTCTGTTGCGAAAGTGACAGAGAAAAAAACTTTAAGAAGTCAGTGATTTTTTTTTTTTTTTTACTTTTCCTCAGTATCCTTTGGAATGAAAGGAATGTGATACAGAGAGAATAGTGCAAGTGTGATGAATAGTCTAGATGGGGCAATCATGAATAAAATAGAAACGAGTTACATAAGCACTTGGAGAGAAAATATATGCAATTGGTCAGCACTATCACACAGATAAGTGAACAGAGCTTAGTGGGAAACATTCTAATTTCATTTTAAAATTCTTTAAAATTCTATTAATTTTTAAAGAAAAATAATTCTATAAAATGTAATCTGGAAGAAACAAAAATTTTGTTTCCTGATCATGAATATTAAGACCTATGCCACATCTGGAACACTTGTTTTAACAAATGTAATGGACGAATACAAAGATGAAGTTATACTGGAAAAATAAATGAATGCAAGCTTTTGAACCTCAACCATCTTTGATCAAGAACAAACTTCTGTGTAATTTTAGGAAACCCATCCTATACGTTAGCGATAAAAGCTGTCTGGTTATAAAGAAAAAACAATCACACCTGTTTTGCTCTCACTGAATTCCTAAAATTAATAGGGAATGGCATACTGGCTGTGAGCATTTCATAGTTTCTGGGGTGGATAAGAAGGGGATATTTCTTACTGATTTCTACCGACCCCCTGTGGTAAGCTAAAGTGAATAGCATTGCTGAAGAAGGCTTCAGCGCTCTCCATAGAAGGGACTGTGTCCACCATGGACAGGAAAATTCAGCTATCTCCGAAGAGGATAACATCTTAGGCTGTGAGGTGTTCAGAAGATGGTTAATATTCAAAAGTTGCTCTTAGTCTGTAAGGGGAAGATAAAGTTCCTACCAGAATATAAGTAACAGTATACCCTTCTCAGTACCCAACAAGGCTGTAATTCTAGCAGACATGTTATAGTGACATCCTAAACCACAAGGCTGAAATTCAAGTAATTTACTCAGGTCACCAAAAACATGGGATGAAAGTAAAGGGTCATTTATGTACTTTTTAGATTGCATTAATAGGGAATGTAATTCCCTATATAACTATTTTTCCAAACTAGGGGCAGTGCTGAGGTGGACAGTTATTCTAACGAGGGCATCATAAATGTGCTGGGCAATTTAGTTTATGTTTTAGCCAAAAGAGAAACAAGATGAGCTATATGAGAGACGGGTTCAGATATTGTAACTTTTAGCTTTTCTAAAACATATATTGAATCCATCTATAAGATGAGAAGTTTAAAAAAGGGTCTACTGGAGAGAGGTTTTATTATAATTTATGCTTACTCTCAAATACTTTATAAATTGCACATTCACTAACCAAACATTCCTTCAGCTGGGAACAAGACAAGGTTCTCATTACTTCCATTTGTCCTAGCAACAGAGCCACTTGCAGAGTAAATAGGAGGTAATGTGAATATTAAAGCGTATATAGCTATTTATAAAGTGTACGAGTTGATTTTCACATAGAGAAAGTATATCTGCATTTCGCACAATCCATATGCCTAAGAATTGTATTTTACAACTTTTGTCAGATGTCAAGCCACAGATTGAACATCTGAAAGACAGTTATTGTCTATTGATGAAGCAAAAAACCCTATAAGCAGCTCCAAATCTCATGTCATATTTCTCAAGTGTTTACAAAAATTAGAGGGCTGCTTCATTACCTGGCATACCTTCATCGAATTTGGTGATTAGTTATACAAGTTGGGAATCTGTTCCAGACTATTTAGCGCACATGGAATCAATTCAATGGACTCAGTTGGTATTGCTGTCATTCTTCCCCTTCTTAAGAAAAAAAAAGAAAGAAATAGTTGAATCTAGGAAAAAAAATTATGTATGTTGGCTAGGCAAACAATGTACTATATACACAAAATTCTTGCTACATGTGTTTTTACTTGTTTTATCGCTCCCTGTAAAATTGCTTTAGGTTGTTCTTGAAAAGTAAAGAGGGAAAATTTCTGTGAATATTTTGGATCTCTTAAAACTGAGCAAAAAAGACAACAAAAACAACCTTAGATCAAAAACATTAGTTTTAAAACTTATTTGAGAGCAGAGCAATTGAGCTTTTAAACTTTAAACTATATAACTGTGATGAAAATTGGGCAAAAGCACCTAGGAAAAATATTACATTAGATCCAAATGAATCTGGCCCAAGTCAAATGTCCCTGTTTTACCATATTAAGGAATGTGTTCTTGAGAAGCCTCCTTCAGTTTAACTCTTGGACCTGAGAACAATATGTAGGATAATCATGCTTGATGTACCCACAGCACTCAGCACAGAACTTTGACACCAAAATAAATGGGGAAATTAGCCAAGCCATTGGATTATTTCCCCTCAGTTGTAGCGAAATATGATTACAAGACTGAGAAAATCATCCTGAGCAAAGTTTAATTGATCTTGGGACGTTGCCCTGAAAATTTTCAGTTTTGCCTTTTACACTTAAAAAAAAAAAGTTTCATTGGCAAATTCCCAATATTTTCATGGATTCGACAGACAAAGCAAGCTATTCAATGGTAGTTGAACTATAAGGTTGGGGTCTAATACTTTCGTATTTAAGGTAGGTTTCATAAACTGTCAATAAATATATTTTTGAAATAGTAAAAAAATGCAATATTGACCTATACATTTTCATAAGTTTTTCTTTAAAATATTGTTCTAATGTCTAAAATGAAATTCATCATCTACCTTCCCTTTTAACATACTTCATATACCAGTGCCACTTTAATATGCTTCTCGATGTTTTTGTGTGGGGGGTGAGTTTTCTTTTCAGAGCAGTTTAAATATCTGAACAGATGTAAAATTAGCCAACACTGCAAATTACAACCAGTTGTATTGTCTGTATACTGCAGACATACTCTTTGGAAAATTCTGTTATGATATTTATCAGCTTTTAAATGAGAACACAACTATCAGCTTAGATTCAATCTAGGATAATGTGATGTTTACAGCTGAAGAATGACTGAAAGCTTATACTTACAGAGGTGTTTGTTTTTAGCGGCCACATCTTCTAGTCCCATGGTACAACAAAATCTTTCTTTCTCTCATATATACTAGGTTATAACAACAATTATTACATTTTTATATATGTACAATGCTGCCTACAAAATATTTAATACCTAAGCAGCTGGTGTGCTGTGTCTCATGCTTACTAAAACAATAAATGTTTTGTCTTGTATTTCCCCCTGTGTACTTGCATCCATCTGTTGTCTTGTGTCATTTTTGATTGAGGCCTAGAGGCACTACCACAAAACAAATAATGTCAGTTTTGGTTTCCTTATCGTAGGGCCAAGAACTCTTCTTACAGGCGGAGAACTCTTTGGTGCTTGGTGCTGCACAAACACAACACAAAGAGATGATTTTTACCATAGACACAATAAAAAGCCATGCAGTAGGACATCTGCTTTTGCATGAGAAGTTTAATTTGGTATTCATTTCAGGACAAATAACTTTTTCGAGCATGCATTCTGAGTGAAGGCAGATTTACCAAGCTGGCAAAGGCAACTGTAGTTCCCCTAATGAGCACTGTAAAGCAAAGCGTGTTCTCTGGGTCAAATGACAGGTGAGCATCTGTTTCACTTCCCAGCCTCGCCGCCCACGCTGTGCCTGCATCCTGCCCTCCTTGGAGACAAGAACTCATAAACTCCAACCCAGAGACCACGGTGGACTTGTGCCTAGCCTCAGTTATGCTGCCTTGCCTGCTCTTCCTCGCTATTGGGGATAATCACTCTGTGTCACTGTAACACAGGGCCATACAGCTAATCTCCATTTTTTTTTTTTCTTTTAGGAGAGATAAGGTAACAGAAAAGGATAGTTCTCTTCTGCAGTGCTATTGCAAACATCTGTGTTAGAGATGCAGCTGGCTTTCCATCTTCACTGACTGCAGTGGGAGACTGCCCAACTAACTCAGCCAGTTTATTCAGGTGCTTGAAGTTGGCACACCTAAACTCTTAAAATATTTCAAGATCACTGCTGGATTAGGTTTAAACTGTAAGTTTTGAGGGCTTGCCCGCTCAGCTCTAGCATTACATGAACACCTGGGTGGTGTATGTATACACCCCTACAACCATATGCCCATATAGTTATCTGTTGTTATCTACACACTCATTCTGTTCTTGTATAATTCGTGGTAATGTATCAGTGAGGATTTACAAGGGAGAGCATTTGCTTGAAGGAAGAGAGTTTCTACAGACTGTGTAATATCCAGAACAATTCAATAACCTGAGAGTGAACTTCTCCAAATCTGATCTGTCTGAAACCAAACACCCCTCTTTTCCTCTGAGAAACGTGGACAACGTCTCAGAGGAAAGAGGGAGAGTTGCAGAAAGACAGAGAATGAAAATGTCAGAGAAGCTGGACTGGTGATTACAAGTACGAGGGAGCTTCTGCTCTGATGTGCTTAGATAGCACACTGTCTGCTTGAGGAGTTCAGCACGGGCCCTCCATTTGGGCTGTACCTTCTAGGTCTTGCTCACGTTACCTATTTAAGTCAAAGAAGGATTCATGTAAAGGCAAGGATTTCACCCCAAATGTGAGTATTCTAGGACAGGTCTGTTGCCAATCTTATAGTCTGTGAGTTCAATTTTTTCAAGAAACATCTTGGAGTTGTCTGTCTATGCTGAGCAAACAGCTTCAGGGACAGAGTGATGAATTCTGAATTGAGTGAAGTATATTGTCCCTGACACCTCTGTCAGAACTAGTTTTTCTCAAAAGGACATGATCTCTTTCTCTTGAAACCGCATAAGAAATCATTCAATATGGCCATATTTGACAACTAAAACAAATACAACTGTATTCAAGAACTTCAGTTAAGTAAGTCAGTATCCAGGAAATTTTCAAGCATGCAGTTGGAGCTGATGACCCATTTTCCATTTTCTTAAATCCCCAATAAGGCATATTAAATATTCATTTTCTATCTGTTTGAGAGTGTATCTCTGAACTTTGAAGACCACTCTTTTAGGGGAAGAGGCATGCAGGGAGGGAGAAAGAGGAGAAAAGGGAATTCCCATTTATATTCAGAAGAAGATTTATACTCTGTTTTGTAGGATTGCTGGCACAGGAAAAATCTTTCTCCTCAGAAATGGCTGTGTGTCATATGTAGCCAAGTGGTCTAAAATGCTAAATATAATCGAGCAAGACAGATGCAACCCGGGCTGGGAATTATGTGGGAGAAACTGATGAAACATCTGCTTGGTCACCTCTGTTGCCTTCCTTATTATGTAGCATGAAGCTACATAATAGATCTCACATTAGACTAACTCCAGTCATTGGGATGAAATACCTCTGTGAAGAGATTTTGCTTTTCCCTGTTTCTGTTCTTACTGAGGTGTTGGTGGAAACAGTGGTTCCTCATCATTATTTTGCTACTAATTTAATATATGGCAAAGTTGCCTAGAGTCATGGACAGTTCTTCTCCTTTTCTTTCTTTTTTTTTTTTCATAGCAGTCCAAGTAAATGAATAAATAAATGCTTGATTAGCCAGTGTAGCAGAGGTGCTCCTCTGAGCTCTTCGTGCATCACTTGATTGAGTCAAAGTCTGTTGGTAGGCCAAAACCCACTCTCTGAGATTATTATTATTACTGGAATACCATCTACCCCAATTAGGATCAGAGCCCCAGTGTTTCAGGCACTGCACATTACACAGTAAGAGATATTCGCTATCCCCCAGAGCCTTCAACCTAATATGAATAACAAACGCAGTCAAAGGCTGTTCTGCCGTTCATCAGGGAAACAGACGGAGTATTTGTGCTCTGTAGATTTTGTGCAAGGAGAGTCTTCGACTGCCTATATCACCAGCCTTTGTCTGATCCCCGGAACATGGCTAAGAAAAGAAAAAAAAGATAGGAAGACAAAGGTAAAGTCAGTTACAAAGTCATACATTTGATGATAGAAAGCTACATGGGGAGTAAAAACAAAATCATAAAATGACAGGACACAAATGCAATGGGAGTAAGGGAAAGATGAAAGAAGGAAGGAAATTGGATAACAATAGTGATCAGAAAGAATAAAGGCAAAGACAAATAATGACAAGCAAAAAAGAAAGAAGAACAGAGGTGAATGATGAAAGCTATGGAAATGAGGATAGTAGCTGCTATCAGAATTACAGGAAGTTATTTTATTTAAGATGTCATTGTTAGGAGTCAGAGAATGTTTTTTTTTTTTAAACACAGGCAATCCTAAGAAGAGGAAGATTTCAAGGCAAAAGGGACTTTGGGGAAATGTACAAAAGAAGCTAAGAATATGTTTATGTGGCACTAGCTAGCTTCCAGAGGTAGCTCAGAATGGACTAGCTTGCTATACTGGAAATAATACTGCTTGTGTTAGCATAAACTTTCACATAGGCTAAACAGTCCTGTTAAGATGTAGGGGATTTTGAAGTGCTGTTTAGAAATAGTCTTCAGTACTTTGAAAATTTCATCTAAGCAGGATCCACTATCATGAGTTGTTGTTGCTCTATTTTTAATTTTTTATGGCAATTCCTGCATGGAAAAAAAATCACAGTAACAATCACAGTAACATCATCAACCTTCGTTATGAATGGCTGATGCATATAGAATAGCATAGGTTCAGAATTTTATCTCATAGGCACAACTTTGGCTGACTCTAAGGGATCCCAAGGCTAAATGCCTGCAAGGATTTACAGCCTCAGCTAGAGTGCAAGGCCCTCAGCTTAAGAAATCTATTTCTCCCTCTCTCTTGCCTCTCTCTGCCCAGACCATATCATAAATGGATGTCCAAGAGGCTCTTGCTGATAGGATATATTTACATCACACAGCATTGAATGAGTCACCTAGGGAACAAGCACCTGAAAGGCCTGTTGCCACATGCATGTGTGATACAGCTGCAAACACCTTCATCTTCCACACACAGCTGAGACATTTCCGTATACCAGGACAGAAGATCCTCCCGACGGGCAAGCGCTGAGATCAAGTACTTCTCAGAAAGAGATGGCAGACGATTCTCATTTTTCTCTTGACAAATGATTGGCAGTACACACTTGGGACAAGAAGAGTGAAGACACAGAGAGCCAAACACGACAGCAGTCGGCCCCTGCCAGCACGGGAGCAGAAGAGCCTTCAGGCCACAGTGGGGCTGGAGCTGGTGTGCTGGCTGGAAGATGGACAGATGGTCCCCCAACATGGCTGAAATACTTCCAGTGGGTTTGTGCCCAGAGGGCGATGGGAGTTTGAGATACCAGCCTGGACTTGGTTTTATTCTGGGTCTGCTTCCAGCTGACTATGTGTAACAACAACATGAATTTTGTAGCACCTGGGTTCATCTGCTGTCAAAGAAAATCTCCAAACCCAGTATTTAACTCGTCATAAAATAGAATGAATTAGAGAGGTATAAATCATGCTAGATGCACCAGCCATACTAAATCAGAGAAGTCTCACCCAAATGTTATTTTTAGATCCACTGCTGAGTTTTCCCTTATGGTTAAGTTCAGGAGCAACCAGGTTTCTCTCTTATTCCTTGTAATGGTGCTTTTTTGTCCCTAGAGAAAAATCTTCCTTTACTTAATAGCAGTACATGTGTAGTTAATGTCTAGAGTTTGTAAACCTTGTAACACCTTGCTGTGTTTCCCCGAATGCCAAGGTACATTGACTTTCTAAGTGGGACTAGTTTACCACAGTACCTTGTACTCAGGCTGGTTAAAGCAAGTTTCATTTCTTTGAGGCTTATATTCCACTGGACTCCTTGCCATTCAGGCTATTTGAGTGCCATCAATTTATTACAAAGGTCAAATTCTGAAGGTCTGACTCATCCAAAAGTGGTGTTAGGGATTCTGTAATTCACAGGGACTTATGGTGCAGGACAGCCATACATTTTTATGACTAAAATAACACAACAGCAAAGAGATAATATCTGCAGATTTTTTTCAGCCAAAGCTCTTGCCTAGGTCAGCTCACTGAATGAGGGATGTCTGGCTGCAAAGAAATCCATAAACAGTGACTATCAGAGCTGGGTGGAAAAAGATAATTCCAGCTTGGGGAGATTGGATTTCAATATCTGATAACTGCTTTTATGCTGATTTAGAATGAAAGCTCAAAATATGAAAGTCCTACTTAGCCAGACTCCAAGCTCAGTTCAAAATCCTGGGCAGATGCAAACTGTTCCTGAAGCACCAAAAATTCTGAAACTGTTCTTCCTGCTGATTAATTAATCAATCATGAGAAAGGTTTTTCCACCAGGAAGAAAAGGATTTCTGAGGCACAGAGCTGGCAGCCTGGCACAAGCAGCTGGTGGCCAGCAGTGAGGACTTCAACAATTTCTGCTAGTCAACTCCAAGCTTCCTATTTGAGGATGATCCTGCCTCTGAATGCAAGAAGTCTCTATAAGCCATCACTATTCAGAAGGAGCTGTCTAGAAAATGTGTTTCTTTCCATTTAGAATCCTAAAAGGGTACAGAGAGTGCCATGTTTCATCAGCATAAATAATTAACTGCAGAAGGACATGTAATATTCATAGCTGAAAATCATTAAACAAAATAGGCTGGAAAAAAATCTTAAACATGAGGTGATATTAATCATTTAGCCACAGATTCAGCTTAGAGCTTCTCTTTTGTTTAATTTAATTATTATTTTTTAAAACCTATTCACAGGCAGATGTTGCTCTGCAAACCCACACAACTAATTCCCACATGTGAGACAGTCAGCCTGAGGTTTAGCCTCTTGCAGTATTAATTAATATCATGAGGCATTGTTAATGATAGTGGACGAAGTTAAAATGAAGAATGTTTTGTGCCTGGTAAAACGGGGATGAAAATGGGTCAAAAGAACAATGAGTTTCAAATAGCATTGTTTTCTCAGCTCTATTGTATTCTCCCAGATGTTTTAGTTTAAGCAAGGTGAAAAAAGCTCTCTAGATTTTGTGTATCTCCAAGCATGCACAATGGGGGACTGAGGTGTTTAAAGGATTACTCCCAGAACCCAGAAGCTTCATTAAGAATTTCTAGCTGGAAGATAAGAAAGTGCTTCCATCTCAGAGCTGAATTCATCTTGTCACACAGAGACATCTAGAGCTACACTGCTCATCTCACTGAGTAGGTGGTGTCAGGGCAAACTCTACAAGTCGGCATTGTTCAGCTCATGGCCTGAAGAACAATCACACACAAATTAACTGTGTCAGATCTCATAAAAGGTTCTCACTGTCTTTCTGCCTTTCTGACATCCCTTCTCTCTTTCCTCTCCCTTTCCTGGAAAACAGAACAGGCTCAGCCTGAAACTAGACTCGCTGTGAGATGGCTACAGTTTTGACAGGTGGTAAGATAATCTCAAAAATAAGGGTAAAAACTGCAGAGATGGACTAGTCAGAAAAATTTCCACTGGCTGGAGATTGCGATATCTGAATATTCACTCCTACGGGGTCTGTGGCCAACCGTCCATCGGGGAGCTACCTTCTCTTTTACGGGGAAGATGTTTCTCCTCTGTTTCTGGTGGTTACTTTCAATTGTTGGAGTAACTCCAGCAAATCTTAACTTTTGAACCATCATGTCTTTGCCGTTGCACTATATTCTGAGTCAGTTCTGAAATGCTTTATTCACACAAATAGTCCCAGTGATGCCAGGGAGTCTGTGCAGAAGGATAAGACATTGCACCCCTAAAGTGTAACCCAGTCCAGGGAGAAGACATTATTTTCTTAAAACATAATTGAATGCTGCAGCACTTTTAAATACAAACATCTAGTGTTTCTGAACTATAATTACAGTAGTATACTTCACAAACATATGCTGGAGCTACGGACAGATTTTGGTCCTTGTAGAAGGCATAATGCTATAAATACACAAAAAGTGACTTACAGGTACTCTGCTGGGGTAGGTGATCATTTCCCAGCCCCAGAATGTGGTCAATCATTTGTCAAACATGCCATGAACTCAGGGCATCTTTCAGCCCCTCATATTTTATCACATGAAAGCTTTGGAAAGCAGGCGTAAAATCTACACAGTGAGCATTCTCCATTCACTCCCCCTTCGCGGTTATGTTTGTTATTTTTATTTACAGACACTTCAAAAGACTGAAGGGCACTGCACCAAAGCAAAACAGAATAAGGCTTATGCACTTGCAGGTCATATACAGTTCTTTCATGAAAGGTGCAATCATATAGATTGCCTACAGTTCATATTTCTTCTAGCAAAATGTCTGTGACAGTGAAGCGAGATATCTTTTTTCATTAGCTAGCCAAACATCATGCCCTGATGTTGACTATTTTATACTTCTATAAGGTAATTACAGACACATATATGCTTCCTCATCTGCAAGGTTACTCAGTCTTCAAAAACAGACAAGAAAAATTTGATTATCCTCTGGTGGTTTACTGTACTAAGTTGGGACATAATCACTAAACTGCATCGAAAAGGATTTTTTGTTCTGCTTTAAATGAAAATCATAACAGAATCTTAATTATGTAGAGACCACCGGTGTCTCCATGGCAATTCTCAGGTGTGTAAGCAGGTAGTCAATGAAAATTTTTGGTGAAATAATTTTGCTCTAAGTTTATCATTTTCTTTCCCTCTTTTCTCATTCATTTGTTCAACCTACTCTGTTGGGCTGCATTCTCTCTGAACTCTAGGAGATCTCTAGGGCAGACTGTGTGTTTGCACAGTGCCTTGTGTGATGTGCACCAGTATTCTTAGCTCTTACTTAGAATATATAGGTCAGTTAGTATGCTATGTGCATATCAAGAGAGTGACCAGCAAAATCACAGTGTTAGTTTACTGCCATAATATGATTTTAGTGCAATACTCCTACTATTAAGTGACATAAAATGTGAGTGAAAAATACTTTTCTTCACTGGGAAAGAAAGACAGCAAAGGGAGAAAGGGGAAGAATCTCTTGGTGGCACTATATTTTGTAGACACAGAACAAGTTGGCAGAAATGAATGCATCAAATCTACTTTGTGTTACATACTGATCAGTTAATCAGGCATGAACTAGGGGTCTCTATTTTTACTATCAAGATCTGAGGGCAAAATTACATGCGCCACAGCACTTGTAAGTATGCTCAACCCAGTCATGAATTTATTAGAAAACAGGGCAAACACATTTGCATACCGAGTTCATATTTCTAGAGGAAGAAATCCATACACTATGCCAAAATAAGAATTTAAATGATCTAATATAAAATTGTGAAATGTAATGAATGATTTAATAACATCATCGCCATTAGCACAGATGGCACACCGTGTTGGTGCTTCACTCTGGCTTGTATAATGGGAACGGTTGAGAAATGCCACACATCTCTATTACACAGCATTATCTGGGCAGCCAGCACAGTGTACCACTGAAGAAGTTCCAGTGCCAGAGCATGAAAGTTATCACTTACATTACAACTGCAGAGGAAGAGCCTTGTTGATTTTTAAAAACCACTGAGTGGTTCAGAACAGTACAGGAACAATCTCTTTGATCTTCTCCAGGAGTCATATATTCCATAAAATTAAATAAAGCAGAGGTTCCTGCTGAGCATTATTGCTAAAGAAGCTTTTTTCTGAAAAGGGGGAAACGTAATCAACAAACTCCCCGAAGCGACTACTAGATTACAAAGTAGCCTAACCCCCCTAAAAGTCAGTAATGCTTTGGTGCATAGCTACCTTCAGCCTGACTTCAGGTGCCTCTGAGGAAAACAAGTTTTTCAAATGATGACTGGACATTTTTTGAAGTTTCTGAAATTTGCAACTGTTAGTAATTGATGAGAATTGATGTGTATTAAAAAAGCCCCAAATGCTATGTTTAAACCCCTGATTTGGTCAACCATGCAGTGTTACAAACCAGTGCAACTTGTGCTTTGGGGAATAAGTAGGAGAAGAAGGAATGGGGATTAGTCACAGGCACAAAGATGTGGAGGCTGCTTGAGTCAGGACTATCACTAAAGGAAATATTAAACTATGCCCTTAAAATCTGATGGATAACAATCTAGGTAAACTATAGGACTGGTTTAAAAACAGTCACTGTGTTACAAGAAGAGTGGAAACAAAAATTTGGCTGCCCAAGATTGGATACTAATTTGTCTCAGCAGTAAGCTGTAATGTTTAGTAAATTGAAATATATCATGCATGGTTGGAATACGGCAGGAGTTCAGAAAATCTTTCTGTAAAACTTGGGAGTATGTAGATGACCTTTCTATTTCAAGCTGCTTTCTAGATAGTCCAAACAAGCAGATAATTACTCTTACATTAATATTTTATTCAATACTGCCTCTTCTGGTTTCATTAAAATGAATTATCATAAAAAGCAATAGAACAAGAAACAAACTGATTCTCCTTAAGTTCTTGACAAAACTGTCATTGATTTCAAGAGGAAAGAGAGCTGGTCTTTTTCTGCAATGCTAATCTAAATCCTTGCAAAACAGAAGTTTTTAAATTTTGCACTAGGACACATCTAACACCATTGAGTCTCCTTTGAAATGGCAGTATTTCAGCCACTATTACACTGAGCAAAGGCTTGTGGGTCTGCTTCTGACATCTATGTATCTTTTAGGGCTGAATTAAAGTGGACCTTGGTTAAACACTATTCATGGCAGCAGGGTCATCTTGCATACGACAGTTACCACCTCCGCTTTGACTTCTGCCCATCCCCCTGAGAATGTTCCCCTTGATGGCTTTCAGCAGAATGAGTTATCTCAACATCTTTCCATACAGATTGTACAGTGAACCCCAAAGCAATGAAACTAGAGGGTAAACTTGCTTCCTGTAGGAGTTTCTTTCTGTTGCAGCGTGGTCGGAAAAATCTTAGTACATCAGAAGCCACTTCCATCTTGAAAGTGCTGTTGCATAGTAGGAGCTTATGACTAGTTTGACAAGGATAAGCAAGACATTCAGTATTGTACGTTGTTGTAGTTAGTAAGTTAATTGTTAAAAGAGGTACTTTGACATGGTTTAAAACCGGTATTTGACCTACTTTCAAAGGTAGTAAGTGTTGTCTTTTAGCACACCAGGCCTTTGGAATTCAGACAGCTTTTATCTTGGTGTCATGGACAACAGGGAATGTGTGGTCTCCACCTGACAAATATAAAAAGCAGCAACAGTCTTGTGAATAATTCTCTCTGAAGTCTAATGATCTCTTATTTATCACTGTTTGTAAGTGCCCATACTGTATATTTGCTGTGCTGTCATGGAAACAGCCATTCAGCCAGCCAATTAAGTGCAAATTAAAGTGACGCTGTCAAGATAAGCATATGTTAGAGATGAATTTCCTACCTGTTTCACAAAAAATGCCTAAAATACTTTTTAATTCTTAAGAATACTATTTGTTTTCATCTTCTATAAAAAATAATGACAGAAGCTATTCCATAAATATATAAAACAAGAAAAAACTATGTGGAACCTGTGCCTTCTGACAATCTGTATACAATGGATCATGAGTGATTTAACATGCACATTTAATACAATTACTCTATTATATTTTACTTTGATTGTTTTCCAGCCCTCACGTATAATCAGTAGACTTCACCTAGGGCTGGATGCCGACTTCTTTATATGCAAAAAAGAGGCACAGTAGTGTCTGCATTAAGCCATACTGGCTCTACACTCTGCCAAATAGTCAGGAGATGGGGCAGTAGATTCTCTGAGGGTGCAGTTTCATAGCAGCATTGGAGCTGCTATGGCCCTGTCTCCAGCTGCATCCCTGCTCTCTCCCTTGCACTGGTATAGGTGCTCATCTGATCTCCCAGTGACATGAAGGAGCAACTCCAGCTGGGTTAATTTTCTCCCTGAACCTGCTGACCTTGAGGTCAGAAAAGTACCAACAAATGGGAAGAGTATGTTACCTGGAACAGCATCCTCTTTAGGACGTGGCTCCACAACATAAATGCAAGGATAAGGCCTCCAAGATCAGGTTTGATACAGTTTAAGCTTTCTCAACTATCCAACGCCTAAAAGATGTACTATTCCCTGTATCAGAAAATTCTTCTGTTCCACAATCCTCAGTACAGTTGCTTGAGAGAAGTAGTCTCTCTGCCACATCTCCAGTGTGCCCTCTCTTTCCACAAAGTATACCCTCTCCCCCAATAGCATGGAGGCAGGCAGAGATGCAGTGGTAAAGTTAAGCTCTGCACAGTTTCCTGTCCTAAGGGGATTCTCTGCTAGCACAGTGTGCCCCTATTAAAGTGTCTTGTTGCTGCTTTAGCAGTGCAAAAAGCAATGTTGCACAAGGGAACCTATCCAACCAACCCTTACTGAAATGTGGTTCACATGAAAACAACACAGAAGCTATCTCCAAAGTCAGCAGAGTCAAACTCTAAAATTATACAGAAAATAAGAGGAAAACAAAGCCTGGAAGGATAACTCTTCATGTACTATTCTTATATCAGATGAAGAAGGTGAAACAATAAATCAGTGCTAATATGTGTGGAGACCTGGAATGTGCTGCATCTCTCTACAGTGATATATGGTCGAGAAAACTGCTGATGAAAGTAATTGTTTATAGCAAGCATAAAAACATTGCCACCTAGAACTCAATAGGTGTCACCATCACTTTAATAAAAGCTTGTGAGAGTTATACCAGTCTGATGGTGTCTCAAAGAGGTTTGAATTGTAGAGAACTGTAGTTTTGTTACAGATAGCAAGAAAATTATCAGAGTAAAAGTAGTAATCAAAATGAATGAACCCCACAGAAATACAATGATTACAAGTCTCTTGGGATCTTTTTTCCCTCCTGCTGACGTTGTTCCTAAAAAGATAGTACTGAGTAAGAATCCAGTACAATTATTAAGCATGATACAGTCCGTGTGAGAATTTCTGTTTACTCTGATTCTTTTACTCTCCCGAGAATACTTAATCTTATCCACATGCTAAATCTGGGAATACAAAGGTTTTAAAAAATTAAGATTTAAAAAAAATGTGACTAAGCTTTATGACCTGGATTTATAGACAAGTTTTGTTTTTGCTTATGCTATTGCCCAAGTTAAACATCCATGCCGCTCATCCACAGCAAGTGCCCTCACCCATACAGAACAGGCAATGCTGGCTTAATTATGTCTATATACCATATGTGAATTCCTGCAGTGAGTTGCTCTCCTCTCCATCTGAATGAACAAGTACTCCTGCATAGTATTGCTGGAATAAATGATTTACTTAGGCCCTCTTTCAGTTTCAAGTATACTTTTGAATTAAATTTACCTTAACTGATGAAGAGCAGTTTTCCAGCAGGTCTCTAAACTAAAATATTACAGCAGCATCAGTTTATTTCAGCAACAGGATAGTGCAAGTTATGTCCCTGCAACAAAGTTTTCCTCAGTTGCCGGCAGAACCTGTCAGAATCACCTCAGTTGTTTCCTGTTGTGTCCCATGATCTTCTCCAGATGACCTCCACTGAGCGCTCCCCACCTTCAGAAGAGTCAGACATCTGTGTCACTCTTTTATCAAACAACACAGATGCTGAATTTATTTCAAAAGGTAATTCAAGAAGTCTCCAGTGACTTTATATGACTTTCAAAGCACTAAACATATTAGGCTCATCTAATATAAGACACCAGACCTACAGCTTTCCTCTGATTCAGAAATGCTTTGCATCTTTGAAGCCTTGAAGTAATCTAATCATGTATGGATGTGTGCAAGTCTGCAGGAGCAGTGAAAATCTTAAACTTTTGCCTGGATTCTTCATAATGAATAAGCCTGTGAGTTTGTCCATTTCAATACTTTTACAGCAACTTTTTCATTTGATCAAATTTTATTACTACTTTTTCTTTTGGATATGGTAAATCTCAAAAAGGATAAAATTGTCACACATCTGTATATAATTTAAGCTGATATTCTACTTCTACTAGCAACATCATAATATTCTTATATTAATCATGTTCCTGAGGTACTTGCAAAGATGATTAGTTATTTATATGGTAATTCCTTTAATTCTGTCCTACAACATTAAGCACACATCTCTTTTTTATATGATATATGCTTTCACAGCCCAGTTTATTTTTAGAAACAGGAATTTAACAAACCAAACATTTAAAAAGCTGCAAGAGCTGCTTGACTGTCAGTGTCTCTTGTAGGAACACTGAATTCAGCAACTTATAACTGTTGTTGCTATGTGATATTAAATGTCCTTGGAATATTCTTCTCCTTTCCTTTGAATCTGGGAATTGTGTTAGCAGCTCTGAGCTCCTTAACATGCTGGAATTTTATTTCGGAATTTACTGCAATGCTGCTTCTTCCTTGTTAAAATAAGAATATAGGGCATTATCTCTCCCATACTGCTTCCACTTCAAATAGTTGATTAAACATATATGCACACTGAAAGTATATCAGTGATCAAACTACATTTCAGGGTATACAAATAGTACAAAGTTAAAATATTCTCCCATCTTATTAGGAAGCATAGGGTATGTTATATAAAAAATAAGGAGTATGTAAGCGAAGTAGAACATGGTAGATTCCACTGTTATCACCTTGCAAGCACCCCTGCAATATTGCTTGTTTGCTATAAGGCATGATTGATTCTCAAACACTTACACTGCTGGGAGACCACTTTGCTGCAGGACAACAGACCTGGACCCTGTCTCCCTTACGTGCTGACTGACATGAGAAGAGCGGGGTACAACAGTGGGCAAACACAGTAAGAAACCTTTGCCGTGTCTGGGGTCTTCGAACGGGGGAGGCAGTGGGTGCTGGGAGAGCCTCCCATCTGTCCTGCCCCTGCGTCCCAGGAGTGACAGACCTCCTGTGCCTGGGCTTTCCCCAGATGGCTGCAGGGCTGCTGGGGACACCGCTGGCCTTGGCACTTCGCCCTGCTGATACCCGAAGCGGGCTCTTTCCCCAGGGTTAAGGTCCATTAATGCTTCTCAGGGCCTGGGCTGCAGTGGCACTTGCAGTGGCCATCTGCAGGGAGGACTTCGGCAGCACCATCCTCCTTAGCTTCTCGAAACAGCTTCAAAAACCACATCCACCAGTTCTGATGATATTTTTGTATGCTTTATTTTTAACACTAGGTGTCACTAGCATACTCTTAACTCAATCTATTGAAATCGGCTCCACTGTGCTCGTTCAACCCAGTATCCAAATACAGAAGACTTTCTTCAGTGCTTCCACCTTCCTGTCAGAGGCCCAACAAATCCTACTCAGTTCAGGTATGAAGGTGTTCGTAAAGCACTCACAGTGCTGGGTGGCTGATTGAAATATGCATTTGCATGGAAAGCAGTGAGAACAAGTTATTTCCACAGAGTTTTCTGTGCTTTTGTGTATTCTTAATGCTTTGAGACAACCATATGACTATGGAAAGCAAGTATCACTTACCCAGGGAAAAAGAAGTAATTACTCCTGCTATCATATCATTAGGCAAAAGACTAGCACACACAGTGCTGACCCTTCTCTGAAGGGGAATGGCTGTCCAAGCACAGTGATCAGATCATACCTATTTATCCATACTATGGAGATTTTTACAATGTATGAAGCAAGAAAAAGCCATAAACAAGAATGGTGTTTTGGCTTTAGAGTAATCACAACCAAATATTGCCAGAGGTCTGCAAAAATGACCTTGATCGTGAAATAATGTTTGAATAAATGATCTTGGTTAGTTTTCTATCCTTTGGGCACATTATAACAAGCTCTTTGTACCAAGGTTATATAACACACTCTGTGTCATGATACAAGTTCAACTTCTGAGCAGGCTTTTTCCCACTCTACAGTAAGTCTGTGGCTGGTAACTGCAGCAAGGAGTTCTGGCATGGGCAAGGTAAACACAAGCAATGCCAGATGGCGGACTAGGAGGAGAAGGGTAGCTCTCAGCTTTTACGCTAGTCTTTGGGAAGTACAGAGATGTCCTCTTCTCAGGACCTCCTGCCAGGACACTGGAAAATGTGCAGGGTGAAATGCAGACTGGCAACAGGCAGCACAGCAGCTGTCCCTCAGCCCAAGAGTCAAGGAGAGCTGCAAGCGGCCTGGCACGAATGAAAGTCTACCTAAGAACTAACAAAAGATTTCCCCCTGCCTTTCTATCCTTTGTGAGTAGGCAGCTGGAGATTTGCCTCTAGTTTTTCAAGATATACAAAAGAATATGCAAATGGTTGAGATCAGCAGTCTGACCAACTATACATGAACTGGGTATCATACACTGTACTAAGGATGGTCTCATTTAATGGCTTCTGAAAGTCTGAAGAGCAATTACAAATGCTAAGGTTAGTGTTAACCTGCCATGAAAACAGTTGCATCAGAACTGAGAAAGTTGCTCTTTATGACTATACAGAGCTAATCATACCTGGCTTCAATTCAAGACACATTCGGTGTCCGTCTCCACAAGCTCCTTCTACCCAGATGGGAATCGTGAATGCTTCTCTCCATCCTTACAAGTCATCAGGTAGGGGGGTTCCTGGTGATTCATGACAATTTTCGCCATCTGATCATGGACAGGAGAGACAGAATTATCACTTCATCTTTTAAAGTGCCATCCACTCCCTTATCTTAAGGAGCATATACAAAATCTCATTAAGAGTCAACCACGTTGAACTGAATGGCAATGATTAAAAACTCAAGTATTCCTTTCAAAAGTAAAAATACACCCAAGCCCCTACATCTCCACCTCCCTCCCCACACTTCAAAATGCTGAGTAAGGAATTGGGTTTTATACTGTGCTCTAAAGACCCCAATGGCCCCAATGACCTATAGCCCCAATCTAAAAACTTGTTATCCTGGGACCAGCAGTTTATCTATGTTGCAGGCTTGGGGCTGTCAATAAAAGTGTAAAGGGAGAGCCCAAGCTGTCTTATTCTGGCTAGGCATGAAATGAAAATGAGTAGAAAACAAATGATGCCATTTGAGATAAAGCAATCCAAGGATGAAATCTGTAATAAATCCTTTATTTCTGAATTGTTCATTCTTCCTTTATGTTTTCATTGTGAATAAAGATTCCATATAAAGAGTGGAGCTGATTTGCACAGAAATAAACTGAGTAAAACTAGTTTATTTAAAACACATTACAAATTTATACAGTGGATTATTATACACAATAAATTATTACAAATTCAATCAATTTTATATATTTAAATATATGTTCCATATAGAAGGCAAATTAAGCTTTGTTTTTTCCCCAGAACTAACCCAGCTTTGTAATCAAAGGGAATATGCTGGAATTCAAAATCATGCCAATCTCTTTGTTCCCCCTTCCTAATTTAGAGATTCTCACTAATGACTATTTCAGACTGCCTAGTGCTGATATAGCTAACAAAGTCATACATTTGAAAATCTAATGCAACTTCCAAGGATGATATTGTTCATGTGTGCATATTTCAGACAAACATTTGTTTACTTGTCTTGAAGAGCTTATCTGGTCCTCACGGCACTGCGCCACACACACTCAGCAATGTTGATGTCCTTCCATCTTACACAAGAAAAAGATATTAGCCTAAATTGGTGGAGAGAAAACTTCCATTAAAACCCCAATGGCAAAGAAGCTTCAAAGTATGAATGTCTTTCCTAATCCCATCTCCCCACGTTGCCTTAAATTTGTTTCAACAACTTCCAAATGTTCAGTTTCAGTATCAGTTTCAGTAGCAGCAAAACCAAAAGAATACTGTTAGAATTGTACTTATATTAACTACAATAAGCACATACTTATCTTTTGTCCCAAATATTTCAACTTCTTAAGTCTCAACTGAAGTGCTGATTCACCAGTGATGCATATTGCATAAAGTTTATATTGCATATAAACTTCATTTGCTTACTCAGAAGTTTAACAAGGCAAATTATGAAACAACCAATTAGCTATTATTTTTTTTGGTATGTTTTGACATTATCCATAAAATCCTGGTTCCACAGAAATCACTAGGACTTCCAGAGTTCACTTCAACAAACCCAGCATTTTATCTCTCTCTCTCTCTCTCTCTCTGTCTCTGAGTGTGTGTGTAAGCCAAGGATAACATTACATTTTTAATACAAATCTTTAATCAAAATTATTCATTGATTTCTTCAGGAGAGAAATCTGTCCCAAATGCGTAATTCATGTAGTAATTCATCTACATACCTAATGGGTAAGCGAACACTTGCTATTTTGGCATGCAACAACTTCAGCTCTGCATTTGATAGCAATTCTGGCAATTCAGGATGCATTAAGAAAACCACGGAACAATCAGTAATGTGCTTGTGACAATCACCCAGCATGAATTTCAGATCACTCAGCACTGTTTCTAGAGTGATGAAGTAGAGATGGGGAGACAAAAGGTGGGACACGGCTTCCTCTCCTCTCTTGCGCAATCCCACGCCTCCAGTCCCCATTTGCACCGACTTGAGTCATTTCTATATTCAGTATCTCTGTCCTCATCTTAGGGCTGTGTTGTTTCTGTGGAAAGTGTTGCCAGCTACTCTTGTCCTTCCCATCACCTTCTGCATGGTCTGCCCAATAAATCTGCTAGCCTTCGCATTTACAAACAGCTTAGATAGCTTAGCATCTTTGCCATGCAAACTATCAGACACAGGCTCCCATTATTTCCAGCTATCACGCATGCTACCAAACTTATTTCATCCTTCCTATAGCCTGGATTATTAGCACACCCATTTGTGTGGTGCGCCAGCCTGTGTGATTAGCACACCCATCTGCTTCAAATCTGTTGATTATCTACAGATCAAAGTCCCACTTGACTGTGGCCATTAACACCTTTCAGCACAAGCATATAACTGAAAATATACTTTTGCTGAGTTTAACTCTTATGCTAAGAATCTGTTTCAGCTAAGTATTTTCTTAAGAAAATGCCAAATGCTTAAATGCTCCCGGAAAGTGAGCATAAAAGGGTTGTAGTGCTATAGAATTTGGGGCAAATTTCTGTGGTTGCTTATTCAGGTCTTCCGAGAAATGAAAATGAGGGACTGGTGGCATTTTATGGTCATGTTGTATTCCAGCTCCAATATATTGGGCACAAACAGTATTTCCCTTGGCTAAAATGTCTTGTGTTCCAAACCCACCTCCCTTTTCAGTGCTTCTCAGGACTTGACAGTAACTGAGCTTCCGTGTTTGTTAAATGTGGCAAAATACTGCATTTCTCACAGGAGTAAAGTGTTCACATTGACTGTCAGCCTCCACTGTTTTAGTTTAGGAATGATGTAATGCAAACAAGAATTTCCTGTCCCTTCATTCTCCAGAACAGCCCCAAATTAACATTTGTTATGAGTAAGTTAACTATTTCATTGCCTTTTAAAGTCAAGTATATTCATTGAATAATTTTCTATTTGATTCTCTGCATTAAAGTTCTTTTTCCAAAGCAACACTATATTGCAGAAATGTTAGCTGAAGTGAATCCAAGCTCAATATGCAACACAGGGCTTTAGTAAGAAGATAAATCTTTCTGGGCTATCATCTTTTTGTTCTCACATTTCATTGAAATACATTACCCTCTGTGAGGGAGGAAAAGCCTCAAGGGCTCTTGGTATTTCTCAGCTGTGAATTTCCAGCTACTTGCTATATTTATATCTACATTATCAGTCTTCATCAGGACGCAGTAAATACCTTTGCAGAGGTCAGTGTCTTGGATTTAGTTCAACTGTTATTTTCAGTGGTGATAGCAACTTGACTTAAATCACTCCTGTCATGATCTTCAGATATTCAGCCTGTTCCACCATCTCCCTCTCCCTTCTCATGTGGAGAACAGATCCCCTACTAAGAAGCCTTACCTTACAGCTAGCTCCTCTTTGGGCTTCTTGCTCCCCTAGCACTCTTCTGATCCTTCAGAGTCCACACATAATCCACTAACTTCTGCTTTATCATCTCCTTGTGACTTGCAGTATCTCTGTCTGCATTATTAACATTTCCTCCATATTAATTTCATCTTCCTTTACAACTCCATCCTCTCTCATACATGGTCAGTGCCCTCTGAAGCCCTTTTCTCTTTTGCTCTCCCTTCCCATTTCTGTACCACAAACTGCCAGTGATTCTCCATCATCCTTTTCCTTCCCCTACTCTACTGTCCTCAGCTTCCAAAACCCTCAGAATATTACAAAGAACCGCACATCTCTGAAAAACCATTCTCTCCCATATATGTCTGCAGTCTTATATTCAATCAAAACCATTATTTCTCCATGAAATCTACCTTGGGCTTCAATTTCAACACCTTAGCACCCAGCCATGCAAGATTTCTGTAGCATCCTGATTTTCAGTGTACTGCCTTTCACTTTCTTCTGACTGAAAACTGATGCTCCCTGCAAGGAATTCCCCCCCTGTCTTTCCACACCTATGCCTTCTACCCACCTCCACATGCTTCACTCCTATATTTGACACAGACCTCTAATTAGTCTAATTAAATCAGATCAGTGTGTCCCTTTTATAGGAATAAATTATGCATTAAAAAAAAAAAAAAGAATGAGGCTGAAATGTAACTCCCCTGGAACATTCTGGCTCAGAACAGGTGTCATTTGTAAAAATGTACTAGCAGCTTGCCTGCCTGAGACACAAATCTTCCTCCCTCTCTCACAAGCTCTTACTTCTACTATTTGTTAGTCACTTGTTGTAATAGTTTCAATCTCTAACTCAAAGTCTTCATTAATCTCCACCTGGGAGAAATACATCCATAACCCTCAGAGAGTTCATTTCCCTTGCTTCTTGTCATATTCCCTCACTTTCACTTGTTCTCAACTCCTCTCTGTGATCTAGCAGGTTCCTATCAGCCTCAGACAAGTTTTTGCATTATTTCCCCTAAAAATAACAACCTTTTCAAACTGTATATCCATCTTTCTTCTTGCCATTATCTCTATCACATTTTTCTTCAAACCTCTGATCTGGTGTAGACAGAATCACGTCACCTTTGTGTCTAAGTCCCTCTCGTCTAGCCTCATTCTCAGTCCTCCAACTGATCTGTTCAGCTCAACTGGCTCTGCTTGAACACTCAGGGCCCATCTCCTTCTCTCACTACTTTCAGGTGGTCAGTCACCTTTACTTACACCCAGTTAAATACTGCTCGTGGCCTGATAGTGCATAAAATGTTGTACTTCTTTCCTCCAGCTCTCAGTCTGCAGCCTGCCCCACTCCGCTTAGCATCCTGTCAAACAAAATCCATTCACTGGAAAGACGGGTGACGTCTTCCTCTTCTGCTTCTCCAGGTACAGCACTCCCTTCCCCAAAACTCACCTTGCACAAATTGCAGGACAAAAGGGACCAGAATGTGCACCTAATGTACATCAAAGATACAGGACCATGAAATGCATCTGTATTTCAGAGCAGATCTTTTAGAAAAATACGCATTTTGAAATTTCTACTGATATGGAATCCACAAAAAAAATTGGAAAATTGATTCGGTATAACTTAGAATTTTTAGTTCTAGCTTCCACTTACTGGATCTTCCTCTGCTTTTTGCTGGAGAGTAAAGAGCCTCTGTCCTCCAAGTAGGACAATTCCTTCCCTAGTCTTACCTTAAAATAAACTTGTTGGGAACCCTGAACTGTGAGTCATGCTTTCCAGTGCTTGAATAATCCTCTGAACCTTCTCCCCTTTTTTCATCATCCTTCTTTAATTGATGAATCAACAAATGGCTGGACACAGTTTTCTAGTGTAGGTTGCACAGTGCCAGATACAGAAAAAAAACAAAAAACCTTTCCCCACTCACTGTATCCATGTCCTTAATGCTACAGCTTCATTATCAGGATCCCCAGACTTTCCAGGATTAGAAACACAGGCATGCTCAGAGGTCTGTCCCTGTGGACAGAAGCAAAAAAACATGTTTTCAAATAAGGTTTCTAATACAATCAATTTATTCTTTGGATTGCAGAAATCAACAAGCACCTTTACATTATTCCCTCACTCAATTTCATTTTCACTTGAATACTTTCGAAAGCATAGGTGAATGTGTTCTCAGAAATCAAGGCCCTCCCTCAACCAAATGTGATTTCTCATCTGAAGCATACAAACTTTCCAAGTTCTGCAACCAATTAAAATGGCCAATGGAAGAGTTCCTTCAATAGTTCCCCTTTTCTAGGTGACCTTGAGAAAATATCAGGTGGTTAAAACTCCTCACCAGCCAAACAATTTATCAGTCTCTTGGGTAAAATCAAGTTCCTTGCTTAGCCATTTCAATAGCATATTCATAGACCTCTTCAATTGATTCCTGGTAGTTGTCCCTTCAAATTTCTTCCCAGAGATTCTTCCTGGAAGTAGGGAACATATGAAAACCTAAACAGTACTGTGTCATATAGTTAACCTCCTGAAGAAAAGTAACAAAGCAGAAAATTAAATAGGTAGATTGTTTCATTCAGTATTTCCTAAAAGTTACAACAAAATTTCCTTTTCACATAGAAAAGTATTGACAATTCAGCTCTATAGGCCCAGAGAATTTCTTGGATGACCCTTTTAACACTCTCGGATACAAGATACTTAGTCCTACCAATTAATTATTTATATCTGCTGTCCAACCTTAGTTATTGTTAGAATGGAAAGTATTTCCTGCTCATATGTAACCACAGCACCTGGATGTTTCCCCAAATACAGAGAAATGTAATTATTTTTAGTCTTTTTTACACTGTTACATCCTACCAAGTTCCTCTAGCAATGAGATTATACTATTGTCACAAAGATCATAAAGTACTGCTTATGAGAATTCCTTCTTCATTCTGTTGCTACAATTTTGTCATTTGACTTTCCTTATCCTTTTTCTATAATTTCCCATTTCTGATGTATACATAATACTACACAAACAGAAAAGAGAAATGTAATAGTTTTATATTGTTTTCAAGTTTTTCTAAGCAGTGTAGTCTCCTTCCTTATCTACAGGACTTTTCATTTATGTAATAGAATGTTCTTGAATGGCTCCTAGTTAATAGTCACATACTTTTAGGAACATTTTGTCATTTTTGATTTAACTTCCAGCTTTTTTAAAGCTTGTAAAGCTTCAAATGTATTTATTACCAGTATGGGCTTTATTCTGCTTGCCTGTTACAAATGTTAACAAGTTCCAGATCACTTTGCTCTGAAGCTACCACCAAACTCTAGTCTACCAATCATCATTCCTCTTTATATTTCAGGATGAAATCTAATAGAGAAGTCCCCTGAGCTGGATACAGCACTTTTTGATTTAAGAAACTGTCATTTATAACATTTAGAAATTCCAAGGACATTTTATTATTGACAATGTGAGACTACTAATACAAGACACTCAGACCAAAGTCCCCCATGATAAAATGCTGCCTTTTCCACACATTATAAATAGGTGTTTAAGGCATTGGTTACCCTGTTCTCTAGAGCAATGTCTGGGGCAGACTGTCTTGAACTTTTTCTGTCAGGACACTGATCCATAAACATTCATCGGCATCTGGCTTCTATGTTGCCAAAGCTTTGAGTGTTATCCATTTTCAGGTCAAACTCAAGCGGTGTATAAAACACTAACGTCTCTGAACATCAGCATCTTCTAATATCCACCCTGATGCCTATGTTTCTCTGAGTGCTTCTCCTCCCTTTTCCCTCAATGACAGGCTTTTCCTCCTTCTGATACTCTTCTCTGCCCCTTTCTGCCCATTGTTTTTCCCCTCACTGGATCCTGCTCTCTTCTCCAAAATCCTTCCACCCCCCCATTCATTCAAGTCCCTGCTACTCTACCAATCAATCTACTTCCAATATACTTGGTCCCTTCATTCCTTATTACCTTAATTTCTCCTTCCTCATACACCTTTTAGATGCTAGTTTTTCCCACCAGTTTCCCCCTCCAAATTCCTATTCCCCCCTCCTCCTGCTCAATCTTTCATTAGCAAATGAATTATCTCTTGCTCTTCCTCTCCAGTTACTTTCTCCCCAATTACATTGTCCCATTCATTTGGATCTCTGCCACCCTTCCACTTTCCATTACCACTTTCCCTTATTCTCCATTACCTTGCTCTTTTCCAAATCCTGTTAGAGCCACATTCTCTCAGAAAACAAATTAAGCTAAAGTCTCTAATAAACACAAGAGACCTCAAGATAGGGTGGAGGGAGCAGAAACATTTCTCTACCTACAGCATAGAGTGATTTGGAGGCCTTACAGTTTTTCTGAACTGTGTTTTCTTGAGGACCTGAGTTGCACCAAGGTCTACAGTGTTGTTCCCATTGATGCTTAGGACATCTAAGATTTGACAGATTTTTGCAGACTCCTTTCTGTAGGCAAAAGAAGGAGCACCATCAATGTGATCCTTAGAACTCGCTTTGCTTGGCTAATCATAACAATAAGGAATCCACACTGGGAGCACTGCAAAGAGAATAAAAAAAAAATCTATTCCTTGCTTTTCATTTAGAAAAAAAGACTCCTTGCCTTGCTTGAGGATTATTTGTGTTAATATGATTAATAATACACTTGAAAAATTAAGTTCATAAATTGTTTGGTTCAAATGCAACAAATGCAAATAATTTTAATTCCAAAGCTTTATTAAAACAGTAGAAAAATAATGAGGCTTTTTTTCCCCCAAAGTATAAAAAATCATTTAGAAATGAATGCAAAGTGCAGACAGTAAATTCTGCTTTGAGATAGGAAAGAAAAATAACCAGAATCTCCTACAGAGTCCCTGATGGCTGAATGTGTGAAATTAATCACTGACAGGTGGAGAGGACAATTCTCCACGCAGTGTTGAGCTTCCTATTCTCTGAATGACAGCCAGTTAGAATAAGAGAGCCAGAGATAATAAGAGGTGCTTTGCTGCATTAACTTTCTGATCACCAGCCATGCACCTGCAGCAAAAAGAAGTTTTCCCAAAACCTGAACTGGGAGTCTTAAATAAGCACATATTAATCCCGCACTTGCATTTCCTTTGGAAGTATTCCAATGTGCTGTCACCGTTTGTCACAGCCCAGGTCAAAGTTCCCCCTTCCAGCATGTTTTGTGCAGACACTGAGTTCATGTTATTTGCTCTCCTTTACTCTGTGTAGGCTCTCTGGTCTTCAACCTCATGCCTTATTCTGTGGGAGTAATCTGCCCAGTGAGACCCCCTGATGCAGCTTCCCTGTGGTCAAATCTCTGTCTCTCTGAGACTTTTCATGAGTTAACCCAATGTCCTCTCCAAAAAGCTTCACAAACCTGTTTTTCTGGGGTACTCAGGAAAAGGTGAGTGTGGAAGCACAGCAGAGGCATGAAATAAAAAAATCACAACTGGTTTAGAACAAACAAAAGGAGTTAAACTATGGCACTCATTGCCACAGGATGGTTTGGATACCTAACACAGCACTGTCATGCCAATAACTAGACAAAGTCGGGGAGGCAAAAAGAAATCCACCAACCTGTGTTAAAACAAACAGAAAAGAAAACAGCTGTAGCTGAGGAAGTCTCTGAGCTGCAGGGACTTGAATAATAAGCCAGGAAATATCACTGTATGTTTCAAAACTTTTTCCTGAGTATTCAATACTGTCCATTATCAAAACAGGATACCGAGCTAGATGGACTTTTGCTCTGACTCAAAGTGGCTGTTCCCGTGTTCTTATAATACAAAATGGCAGAGAAATAGTTAAACCAATATTCTGCTTCAAACAGTACTGGTGACATAAAGATCTAGGAAATAACAAATACATATAAGAAAATCACTGTCTTCATTTCTTCATGGAAACTAAGTTTCTTCTCTGTTGGAAAGGAGGAAGAAAGATTTCTTTTGTCTAAGCGTTCTGTTTTTCTCTCTCTTCTCAAAATGGTAGATCACAGATTCAGCTTTGTATAAACCTCCATTTTTTGACATGATGAAACCTCTCTTTTCAGCTGCAAATCAAAGTCAGATGAATGAAGTCCTCCAGCCACTGAGCAGTTGTTTTCTAACCATCCCATCTTGAATACACATAAAATCAAGGGTAGCCATCCTTTTTTCTAAGGGTGTTTCCCTCTGAAAAGATGATCATCAGGACTGCTTTGGCATAGGGCAAAGAGACATAAATTTAGCTGTAAACTTAATTCCTTGGATATGTGGTTTGTAAGAATAATGTCACCTGGATAAAGGTAGATATTTGTAAGGTGAAATGTATCAAATGCTGGATGTACATAGTCCATCCTGCAGTTTAGAACATGAAATGGAGAAAAAGCATTCCAAACTGCAACTACCAGGAAAATATGTGGATAAATGGCAGGTATTTTTTCCAGATGGGACTTAGTTTCCTACACATACTGTTAAACATTTGAGAAGTGTTGAGTTTGTTTTTTTTTTTTGACATGGATATGTATAAACATGTATGTAAAAATGTAGTATTTGAAGTCATACAGAACATTCACAAGACCAATTTAAAAAAAAAAACCCTACTCTGTAAGCATGTTTGCTCACCTAACTTTTTATCCAGATTTCAAAGTACAGCTCTGTGTTCCATGTCACTCAAATGGTAAGATTTAAAATCACTGCTAATACCTTCAGAAGTTGATAAGCTTGTTTCAGTGCTAAGTCCCCATACCTTTATCTAAAGCTTTCATATGCTGTAACATTCAGTGACTGCCTACCTCATATTCACAGAAACATTTCAAGATTTTCTGCTGTTCAACCAAAAAAATTCTTTCAGGATCAGTGTGTGTCCTGAGGCATGATTAAGCCAATGTTTGGTAGTGCACCACATTAGAGTCTTGCTGGTGGCCTCACTGCTTTCTTTGTTAAAAAAGATCCTAGATCACATATATAAGGATGTGAAAGAGCCTTATAAATATGAACCAAATGTCATGCTCTCTGCTGAGACCACAAGCAATTCACAACCTATTCTTTAAAATGTATGAACTCCTCTATTAATCTCAGTGGACTATTTATTCTGAGGTCCAATTATTCCAACTATTTTGCTGCTGTTTGTTTGCAAAGCAGAACCCAAGTCCACTTTTTATGATACAGTGATTAATAAAACAGTTGCATTCCATTCTTGCATCCAAACCTACTCCAATATGTGCTACACTTGTCCCAGCTACAGTGCAATTAGTTTGGCTATCTAGTCACTGAAGATAGCTTTTGTGGGTGGCAAAACTGCTGCCACCTGCTACTGCTGCTTTATGGGAGGGGTCTTCCTGAAAACCAACGCCTTTTAAAAACTGGAATGAACTTCCCACTTTTCCATGTTGAAACAGAATGAAGCAAAGATAAATCAGAATATCCCACATTAGTACCATGACAAGCCATAGCAGAAAGAAATAAGAGCACTATGCAGGCCAGACCTTCTGCTGGTATGTGTTGGTGCTGCTCCATTTAATTTGGCAGATTCCATACACTTCAGTTGAGGATCTGGCCCTTAACATTTTTGAACAACAGTTATTTAAAAGTGAGTAGATTTCCTCCAAGCTCTTTTCCTTTTCATGAGTTTTTTTTTTTCTAGAATATATTTCAAGCATGAGCAATGTTTTAAATCCTTATGATGCTTTACATCTCTGTTTGCTTGTTTTTTCATTCCTCCATTCAGTACTACATCAGTACGACATTTTTGACACGTCAGTTCCTACCTGCACTTTAAGCTGTTACACCTTGAGCAAGGAGAAATTCCAGACTGATTAATGCTGCACACAGTCCATGGAGCATCCAGTTCCTTCAGACACTGACATGAGCGCAACAATAACGGGATCTGATAGGTGTCTATCCTGTCCTGGAAAGCAGCATTATCCACACTGACTGTTTTCACTGGGTAATTATTATTTTTTAATTTGGATCCAATAAAGAACTTCTCTAGGCTCTAGCCTAACATTGTTAAATGTTAATGCTGCCCACAACACTTGGTGTGCTTCTTTTTATAAACTGAACAAAGTGACTGTGCTCTGTTGCCAGTTACAGATTTATTGGGGTATGGATTACACATATTAAACACAGTCATCAGGCCACAAAGGTTCCATCACAATCTGCCTACAAGCTAACATCATTAAAAGGCAGACTTCATATATCTTCATGACTGATACACTGATCTTTCCCACTCCACCAACTAATGAATTGACACACGCAATGTTATTCAACACTAGTGTGCATGCTTTTGATTTACAGCAGTAAAGAATGGGGCTCTAAGCACACAGATGCTGATGAATTCCAAACAGCACTTGCACCTGGTTGACCAGGATGTTTCCCTTGGAGGAATGCAGTTCTTACATTTCAGCATCATAAATAATAAACATGGTGGGCCCCATTTTGTCTGCAGTTTCACCTCTACAATGCCATCAATGACTGTTTGCCTTCCTGAGCCAAATCCCCAGCTGCTATAAGTCAGGGCACATCGATTTACATCAGCTGTTCTCTGAGAAGTGTGTTTGAGTCTTCTGGTTTGTCTGCTTTAAACATATACCTGGGAGCCACCAATGTATGTTCATTCCAAAGTGAACATACAATGCCAATGCCAGGCAAAGGGGTTCAAGAGAAGGTGAATCCTGGAAGTCTGCCCACAATACGTATTGGCCCTGCCAGCCTGCAACTGTGTTAGGAAAGTGGTGGGTACCAGGCTGTTGCTGCTTTCTGGGAACAGTGGAGAAGAGTGAGGCTGTGGAAGGATGGTGAGTATAAGGGGATCTGACCCACAACATTCACCTACTGGACTAACTGACTGTCAAGGCTTGTGCCTTGCTTCAGGAAATATGCTGCCTTGTTTTAAGTAAGTTACCCACAGCAAAGACTCCCTAGGTCTAACGACTGACAAGAAATAAAGACAAACTTCAGTTCTCTGAAAATTTCTATCAGATAGAACAGTCATCTTCCAGTCTGCTACTAAATCTGCCTTATAAAACAAAAGAGCCATCCTGGGTATCATCCATTCTGTGAGCAGGACAAGGCAGGAAAAATTGCTTGGATACATCCTGAATAAAAGACTGAACATGTTTTGCAATGGGAGTTTGTGGTGTACTAAGCAAGCAATAACCAGTAAAAGCATTTCTGAAATTAAAATAGGAAATCCTTATTTTACATAGCAAATAAATCAGAATTTTAAGAAGTCTGATAGCAGATGTATAACTAAATCATCCAGATCTTCCCTCAAGGAGATATATTCCAGCCTCTGACACGGAGATATATTCCAGCCTCTGACACAACATTTCAATGATGACTAAAAAATATTACCCTTTGCAGTTTCTTGGTTTGTCTGCTTATTTTAATATTGAGGCCCTTCATATATATACAGGTTTTATATCAGTATGATGTCATGGATGTACACCTGTTTCTCAGGGGATCTGGAGACACACGAAGGTTTCTTCATGCTACTTAAGAAAATGAAAAAATTGCCTACAAAAATAATTAAAAAAAAAAACAGTCTAGCTAACCTGAGGGGAAGAAAGCATTTGTTCTTTTAGTTCAATTACTAAGATGGTCACAAATCATAAAATAAAAACTCAGAGCAGACTTGCCATGTGAGTAATATACCTAGTTACACTTTGCAAGTACGGAGTGTGAGGTGTGCCACTGAAAACAGAAAGAGGTTCTCTTGGATGAAGAGCAATGTTAACATTAAAGTAAATCACTTCCACACCCATTTTAAGTGGACAGATTCAAAACTACACTGAAAATACAGAAAGACAAAGCAGAAGTTCTATTAATTTTCTGTGCTCTGATTTTCTGGATAGAATCTATGTGATAAATAGAAACTAGTTGTTAGTGTTTGTAGTTGACAAAGGTGGAGGCTGGAGAACGAAGAAAAAATATCAAATAAAGAATTATAACACAAAGGAGGTAGTTACACTGCTTGCAATCAAAATTAGATCATTTTTCAAAGCTGCTAGGCATGAATGTAAGCGGCTTCTGGGCATCTTTAATCTATGTGACTGCTAGTGGCAGAGCAAATAAGGTATTTTGATATTGTTCTTAATAGCATTACAGGGATAAAATATGTCAGACGGTGACAATGTCCTATACAGCACTGCATCACCAGTTATATAGAGCAGAAAATCCTTTCTTTTCAATATCTGGCTCATATTGTCCCTTGTGGTTGATAAACCACATTTATTATGCTGAACTGAGTAATAGAAAGAAGTGTATTAAAAATGTAGGTAAATTAGAAATCAAATTTCTATTGGGTTTTGACCACAACATTTCAGATAGTCTTTGCAAGAGACAATTGTGGGAAACAAGGTAGACATAGGGATAAAACTGAATTTCATCTTGAAGCAGCAGCAGCAGCAGCACAGGAGCTATTTGGGAATTTATTGCACAGCATGGAATAAAGAGATGAGCCAGTGGGTCCGAAAAGAGAAGATGGAGAGATAGGAGCAGGGCGCCAGGAGGAAGACCTGCTCTGTACTTGCATCAGGGTGCTGTGAGGAACAAGCTTCCAGCAGATTGGGTGGAAGGTAAAGGAGCACACATGCCAAAACAAGACAAGATTATCCATCCACTCACTGAAGTGGCTGGCTAAATTTTCCAATAAAAGTAGCCCTTTCTTCTCGACAGCAGTTGGAATGGCATCCCCCAGAGAAGGTGGGCAGGTGAGAGAAAACTTGTGGACTATCACCAGGAAGACCTCAGTCCTGAAGAACCAGCCTGAGTGCCCTCTTTCATGGCAGGAATCCAGGTCTGTTCCTGTACAATGGAAATCTGCTTAGGGAAAAGGATTGGGGAGCCTTGTATGAAATAGATCCCTAAAGAATAAAAAGAGGGAACACACAGAGTGGATGATTTACTGAAATAAGAAGTCTTTTCATTTAGATAAATCTCCTCCAGACTTCACTCTTTTTATCTTCTTTTTATCTTCAGTGTTCTTCCTTGGCCTCTTGGAATTGCCCTGTGGGAACTGCCTTAGCTTCCAAAAACTTCCCTGTGCTCAAGATGTTGTGAAAAGCTACATGAATTTTTGCTGAAAATCCCTTTGCTAGGTGTCATTATCTATCTTGAATTTCCTGTTTCCTGATATCCACCTTACCTTGAAAAGTTCCACTCCAAAGAAAAGTTCTGTTCTGTCCCACTGTGTTCCGGATCTGCTGGCTCCTTCACTACCCTTTTCCCTCATGGCATTGCAGTAAATAAGAATGTAGTTAAATTCATCTGTCTAGTGTTCCAGGCTGGACAGCAAAAAGATAAACTCAGTATTGCCCAAACTGAACTTACCCTCACGTGCACAACAGCTTTTTCCCCCTCTTTGAAAGATATCTGAACCCTTCACAGAACAAGAGCAGCTCCATGTGAGTGCATGGTCTGGCAGCAAGAGCAACCAAAAACAAGTCGTAAAAAGTAGGGCTTAAGCAGTCTGTTTTTACCATGAAACAAAGATTTAACTGATTTGCATAAACAAATTTACAGAAGTCTCAATATCCTGTAAACAAAAACACAGCACACAATTTTAAACTCTAAGTTTTCTGTGAAATGTGCAGTGTGCAATAAAAATACCAACCCCCATGTTACACCAGTATCCTACATATATCTACCTATACATACTTATCCTACATACAATGCCCAGCAAAGTAGGGATGGCCCATCTCTATGTGCTTCTACAGAGTTTGTACAGCTCTCTGGATCTGCATCAACAACATCAAGCATACACTGTTATTGTGACTCCTGTGACTGGCTTCTTCCTTCTCATTAGGTCCAATTTAGAGATGGAAAGAAAATAAACTACAGGCAAAGCTGAGCAAGTTTGATCTAAGATGACAAGGCTAATTTTGGGAAAAATGTCCCTCTACTTCTCCAGTTGTTGGATTTAATCTAAAGCAAGCACCATGTGCAGATAGTAAACATAATATCCTCCTAATTATGTTAAATTACCTCTCACGAGCTGCTCTGCCCTCTTGTCAAAGGCCGGGAACTGGCTTTTAATGATGAATGTGAACCTCAGTGGGACATTCTATATCATCATTTAGCTCAGCAAATGTGGCCCAAATCAGTTGTATAGGTGTAATTAGATGCTGAAAAATAATTACCTCGGCCTTACCATTAAAAATTTCTTGCTTGTATCCCCTTGTGATCTATGAACAAATTACTTTATTAGGAAATCATTAGAGCTCAATTTGTTTCTATATATTACAGACATCAATATTCATTTCTTATAATGGAACCGCACATTCTTACCATAAATTCATACAACTACATGGCCAGTTAACAATTTGGAGCTGTTACCAAGATTAACTAAAAGACTGTTTTTACATACTAAGATGTTTTTCTTATGCACCAGCTTTCAGCAGAAAACTGAGCAATATGAGCTTTATTGTTAGGCCATGAACTCAGGCAGTCTTTGCATTTTTATGCCCTACTGCAGAGTGGCAGCTTTTTATGTGGGTGAACTTTTTGTGATACTACAATATCCAGGTTTCGATACGCAGGAACAAACTACCTCCTTAAAATAAATGAGAACTTTTGTTAGAACTTACCCCACTACTATAAAGGCCTGGAGTGCATGGATCTGCCAGGGGGTTTGGCTGCGAGGCTTGGGGCCAGCTTGGAGCCGGCGTGGCCAAGGGCTGCCCTGTCCCTCTGGGGCCACGGGGAGAAGCCACGGCTGACCCCACCTCATGGGAGCTGCTAGCCCTCGCTGTGCCCTGACAGTGCACTCTGTCTGTATCGGGTGCCTATTTCTTCCCAGATTTCTTTGAGCATTGAGAAAGCAGGCTACCCCAAAATCCCTGGTATGGGGACATAGTTTCTAATCATATCAAGCAGTTAAATGGTTTATTGGCTTTTAGAATTTACAGGGCAGATGTGAGGAGGAAAGAAGATGATCAGTCAGATCCCAGGTCATGTCCTGTTATAAATTACCTTCAGTTAGTTCAGTCTTTAGCCTTCATACAAGTGCAGGTCCTCAACGAAGTCTGTCATTGCAGGACTGAGTAAAATTACATGGTCCAGCTAATTCTCTACAGTGGTGGTTGGACAGTCACTCGCTGTTGAAATCGGCCAATATATAAGTTACCATCTTAGCACTTCTTTCAGCACTGCACATAGTTATACAAGTACTCCTTAATACTGGGGCTTCTAAATTTCCATTCTGATGTGTGTATGCGTGTGTGTAAGTAGTCCTGTAATTTATACCACAGCATTTCTTCTGGATTCAGTATGCCACAGGCACTTGAGAAAGATTTAATTAAGAAAGTTGCCTACAAGCAACAATATGACCACAGAATTCTTAATCATTTCATAAAAAAGTCATCCATGGATTTTTCAAAAATCTTGCTTAAAACTTGACAAAGACTGAGAATGTTCTATTATTTTATTTCCATTTCAACAGGTACAAATTAGCATTTATTTTCAATTATAAAGTTGTCGGTCGGAAATCATGCATGTCACATTGTAAGTATTCTTGTGGTCACTGGAAGGGAGTTCCCTCTGCCATGGGTCTGCTTTGCAAGCTACCAGAGTCCCAAGATCTCCATTCAGGACCCCTTTGAATCAGCCAGAACGTGGCTGTATAATAGATGTCAAGGCTGTTCAAGCTGCTGATAAGATGCAGCACAAGCCATGGGACTCAGCTGGAAGCAAATGAAATGCCAGACTATCTGCAAAGCCCTTGCACATACATGATCTATGGCACCGAAGCTTTTAAAGGAGTGAGTAGACAATAAGCATTTCAGACCAATTCCTTCACACACAAAGAACAAAGTGCTAAAGTCATCTATATAAGTAGTGTAAATCAACTGAATGGGCAGCTGGAAAATGACAGCTACCTATATTACAAGAGTTAAAAAGGGGAGATAAAATATAGGTGGATTTTTATCTTCTGGGTTTATAAGGTCGTGTTTGATGGACCATAAGGTCTTTCTAAACTTAATGGGCCAAATTCATCCCTGGGGTAACTCTATTAAGTTCAATTGTCTTCCATCAGGATGGTTTGAACCAAAAGAGTTATGTATGCTACTGCCATAGTTGGAGGTGATCCACTTTTAAGATCTGCCATGGCTCAGATAATACATTAATTCCAAGGCCAGGCAGCATATATTCAGAATTGTAGAAAGCAGTGGAAAGAACAATATAGTACAGTAACATGCACAGAACTGGTGCTCTCAGGCAGCACAAACTGAATTGCAAATAAAAAGCTAAATTTTTTGCTTCTTGCAAACCACATCATCCAATTATCCTAATTCTTTTATCATTACCTTGCCTGTCTGACACTCCTGCCCCCCAGTCAAATGCAGCCAGCCATCTCTGGAACAAAGTTAAGGGAGGGACTGTGTTGTGCTCAAGGATAAGTGTCTTTAAACGTCATTCCGTCTCTCCTTAGGTTACACAAATTTATCTTGTTTTCTGATCACCTCCAGCTTCGAGTACAGCCTGATAGGGTGACAGCTATTCTTGAAGCTGGCTATTACTCAACAGTTGTATTCAAGGACCCAAACTGAAAAGAAACAGATCTACCTTTCAACCTCCGAGTGAGTCATTTTCAAACTGATGTACCCTAAAAGCATTCCAGTGAAGGTGAGGACATTGCTATATAGTAAATTAAGCATTCACTAATAGTAGGCTTTCTTGGACTTGGAACACAGGTTGGAAAACACTGCTTTAAAAGGTTTACTGCCTTTAAAATTACCTTTCTTCTTGCTGACTTACAGCAATCAAGCAAGAATACTTCATTACAAAAAATCTTAAAAACATACTGTGTTTAAGGTGACAAATATGGAATAATTCATTGAGATTCTTACTGAAGTCTTACTTTGTCACTGACCTTGCTGAGATGATGGAAAGAGATTTTGACTGTGGAACAGAAGGCTTTTCAAGCAAAGGTTAAAATACAGTGATTTGAAGTATTCTTAGGTCCACACTTCTCCGTGTCATCCATGTCAGGATATTGCAGACTTCTCTTATGCCTTTTCCTAGGCTGCTCTGTCATTCTTTGTAGAGAAAGGCCGCTCCAAGCCTTTGATTATTCATTTTGGGTCATGGGGACCATTTAGCTAAGTTTTCATGGATCTAATATATTGCTAAGATCTTACTGAGAGCCTATCATTTTACATATAACACTGGGATTCCCCTGATGCATACTTTATCCAAACTGAATTTCAACTCCATTTTATTTGTCCAGTCTTGTAAGGTCCCTCTACAATTCTTCCCACACTATATGTACATTACTAAGTGGTACAGTCCAGCTGGAACAGATTTTAGATTGAACCAGCTGATGCTGAGGATCCAGTATCCACAGTATATGTATTAAGGGTGGGGCATTACTTGGGAGTACCTATAGTCTGGGCCCATGGATTGAAAACTAATTAGTGGTCAGACTGCATCTTCCAGTTTAGTTTTTGCTAAACCACAGTCTTGACTGAGCACTCAAAGACTCTTCAACAATGCAAATTAAAGTACAGTGGCTGAGAATCATAAAATTTGTTTCAAAAGCACATTCCTGATAAAAACTAAAATACTAATGTAGACATTCCTTCAGTCTTTTCTTCCCCTATTACACTGAATAACTTCTTAGCATCAGCAAACTTTTTACTTCACTGCTCACTTCATTTTCAATGCTATTTATAAATACATTGAATTCGAGAATATATTCTCAAATTCATCTCAAGATAATACATAGCCCCTCCTGCAAAGCAAACACCTTTTATGGGTGAGTCAGCTTTGTCTACTAAACCTTTTGGAATTAAAATTATTTGGGCCATGAGTCATATCTGAAAGTGACAGTTTTGGCTGTTAGTCTTACATCTTTACATTAACTCTGTTGGGCTAGTCTTTTTGTTCTCTCAGCATGTCAATCCACGTCATTAATAACAGATTGTCTGAGTATCATCTTTCCTACCTTAAACCTTTTGTAAGTAGCAGCTCATTTTGCAGACATCCTACACGAGATCTAGAAACACCAGACAGTAATGTTTCACTCCATCTTCCTCTGGACTGTAGCTCACTCCACAGTTCTATGTATCTGATCAGATGTAGCTAAAAACCCTTTCATCCCTCTCTTGCATGTTATTTTTCAGATGGATGTGATCTTTGCTGTGGCTTACTATTTGGTGGAATAAACAATTGAACCAGCACAACAAACTGAGGGACATGTGAAGTGGGAATGAATGAATACGGGTACAACAAGAGGAATATGGGATAATCTAAACTAGCATTGTTGATGAAGGACTGTCTATCTACCCCATGGCCTCAGTTTCATTCATATTTATTATTCTGAAGTGCTGATACATTATTGGTATGGCACATTGGCACATACGGACCTGTTTCAATCAATCACTTGAAACACTATTTCAGGACAAACCTTCTATCTTGACAGGAAGACAATGCACACAGGGCTAAGTATTGGAATGTCTTAGAATCATAATTAATCCTTGCTGTTAGAAGGGACCTCGGGAGGTCTCCAGTCCAGCCTCCTGCTCAAAGCAGGGTCAGCTCTGAGATGAGACCAGGTTGCTGAAGGCTTTATCCAGTCAGGTCTTGAAAACCTCCAAGGACAGAGACTGCACAACTTCTCTGGGAAACCTGCCCCATTGCCTGATGTCTTTGTGAAGAAGGTTTTCCTTAAATCCAGTCTGAATGTCTCTTCTTTCAACTTATGCCTGTTGTCTCTCATCCTCCCACCATGCACCACTGTGAAGAGCCTGGATTTGTCTTCTTTGTAACCTCCTTGTAGGTGCTAGGGGGCTGGTGTTACATGCCCCTAAAGCTGACTGATCTTCAGGCTGAACAAGCCCCAGTCCTGCAGTTTCTCCTCACAGGACAAGTGCTCCAGCCCCAACCATCCTGGTGGCCCTGTGCTGAACTTGCTCCAGTTTATCACCCCTTCTTGCTGTGAGGGGCCCAAAACTGGATGTTGTATTCCTGATATGATCTAACAAGTGCCAGGTAAAGGGAATAATCACCTCCACTGATACACTTGCTATGTTCTTGTTAATACAATCCAGGATGCTGTTAGCCTTCCTTGATGCCAGGGCACACTGTTGACTCATATTTAGCCCAGTGTCCATCAGAAACCCCAGAGCTGTTCATCGGAGCTGTTCTTCAGCCCCTACTGTCACAGGGGATTGGTCCGTCCCATGTGCAGGACTTTGCATTTGCCCTTGTTGAATTTCATGAGGTCCCTGTCAACCCATTCCTCCAGGCTGTCTAGGTCACTCTGAATGGCAGCCTGGCCCTCGAGCACACTCACTGCCCCTCCATTTGGTGTCATTGAAACATTTTGTTCCAAAGACATGAAAATACAACATTCTGCCATGGCCGCAATGTGGACTTTTTTATATGCAACTGCTTCTTTGTTTCTTTTTTATGCAACTGCTTCTTTGTTTCTTTTTTATATACAACACTGACAGAATTGACCTAACTTTATGAAATGTTTGGTTTTGAAGAACAGCATCTTAAGAACTGCTCAAAGCACCTGTTTCTAGAGCAGCACAGATATAGCCAGATATAACCTAGAGCTAGAAACTTGCAGAGATATCTACTGACTAAAATTACCGGACAAAGAGTAAAGTAACTTGAGATCTCATCTTAGAATTAAATGCTAAATATTAAACATGAATTAAATTCATGTAAACCAGTGACCAAATTCTCACTGGTTTCACACAGCCAAAGACTGTACTCTTGATCAGTAATTTGAAGCAAGCTCTTAGAGAAAAGTTAGCGAATTGCTCTTTCTCAGCTGCCATACTGTAAGCTTAAGTGGTTTTAGTGTACCTAATCCTGATCTTTTTTAATGCAATACAACTACCTTACATAGAAGATATAACATGAAACTTACTCAGAATGTTTTGTCTCCTAAGGGTTTCAACTGGTTTTGTAATGTTTCAGTAGCTCTCTACTAATAATGGAAATAAATCCTATTGAATGAGAATGTGTTAATGATTAGAGATGTGACTGCTCCTAAAGAAATTATAACAACTCTTTTTGGCAAGGCTTCAGCTAAAGCACTATATCCAGTTTGGGTATCACAACTATGAAGGATACTTACATACTAAAGACAATTCATGGGAGAACAAGAGAACTGACCAGATCACTAAGAAACATGATGCATATGGAAAAGACTTGGGGTTGGTTAGTCTATGGAAGAGAAGAGAGGGAAAAGGATTATACCGGTTGCGAATGTGTAACCAAAGAAAAAGGTAATTGTTCTCTGAGTCCTCTGGGTGTAGGGCAAGATGTAATGAACTCAACTTGCAGCAATTAACTTGCATTCATTCAATTGCAATCATTCACTTGAAGAGATTTAGGTTAGACTTTAGGAAATACTCCCTAAGGAAGTTAAGGAATAAAGGAATATAAGGACTAAAATAGATCATAGGTTGCAGAATCTCTTGGAGTATATTAAGAACAGGACAGATGAACCTCTGTCTGCAATAGTTTAGTCCTTGAAACAAGGAGGAAACATGATCTCCAGAGGTCCTTTCTGGCCATGTTTTCTATGGTTTATGAATCTGGCTACAAAATCCTCTGGGGCTGGAGGGACACTGGAAAAGCAAATAAACAGCATCCTGCCAAGTAATTCCTGCTCCAGCCCTTGCTGACTATACACACACGTTTTAAGACATTGCTGTGTTGACACTCTCTTCTGTGTTTGATTTGATTTTTACAGATTGCTGTGATGAAATTCTATTAACTGCAAGTGCTGAGAAAACATTTTAAAGATGTTATGCACAAATACACCTTGAAAGTGAATAGAAAGTTTCACAAGAAATGCTATTTACACTAGAAGACTGACTCATATGACAAATTCATCCATTCAGAGAACAAAAAGCCTAAGTGGTGAGACTACTACTTCAGATCACAAGATGTAAACAAGCTTCATGAAGAGCTTCTGGGACCAAACATGGAAGGGAACTACAATCTTCTCTTGGACTGTCTATACACAGAAGCAAACATGGTGGATAGATTTTTAACAGTTTAAGCAGTTAAATTTGTCTGCTATTTTGTCTTTGCCTGATCTAGACAGAGGAGAGCCAGTTTTATTGTGCCTAGCTAAATGAGGCTAGGGAGGAAAGGTGGGCAAAGAGTAGATCTTTCTCAAAGTCCAGACTCCAAGCAAGTCCTGTTTCTTGTTAGTTATCTGTAACTGAACCTGCAAGCAGTGACTTTAATTAGCACGCACCAAGGGACACCCTCGGAAATTCAACATGAAAAAATGTGGACCAGGCTGTGTTGGAGGTGGTGAGGTCTGCATTTGTCTAAAAAAAAAGGGAGAGGGGGAGGGAGACCCAAAAAGCACAACAAAACACTCCACTTCCAGAAGACAGCAGTCCTACTGTGGCTGCTGGCCTGCAGTTTGGTGGGGCAGGCGGCACCTCTCCCATTCTTCCCCATCTGCTCCCCGATCTGCCAGGTGGCTTCCCTTTCCTGCCCTTGCCCCAGAACTGACTGACAGGCATTTGACAACAGATATCGACATGTAAGTGACTGATGAAAATTCATTATTTTGCATTTTCTCATTGCCTTTGACAACAGGGAGAGGAGAACATGCATTTATGAGTACGTATTGTTATTTGTAAAACAGAATGACTCCATTGGCAACTGCTACGCCTCTGAGCAGATGCTGATCACTTTTCTACTTACGAAGATTTATAATTCAGTTGCTATTCCAGAGGGCACATTCATGAACCAGAACTAATTTGCAGTAGGGACAATGCTTGCAGAATGCTTCATATGTAGAACTTGGTTTGCTTTTTACCATACCAAGGTTCTTAGACTTAATCCTGACTTATTCTAACATAAATGGGAAGAGAATTGTGAATCAGGCAGGTAACAGGAAATGATCTGAAGGCTTGAACAGCAAGTTAAGAAAGTCACACTGTTCAGTAACCTAGAACAACCAAAAAACTAGTCCTATATGAAAAACATCATCACCTCTTGCTCTCAACAAAATGAGTAAACCAAATCACTGATGTTCCCTGAGGGTGGATACAAAAACCAGCCTCCTACATCAGGTTCCTTGCCCTTGCCATTGAAGAGAAACATGGATACCCCTCATGTAAAACTTTTTTGCTTGATTTCTTGGGCTCCATCCATTGCATTCTGGAGAGCATTAACCACTGCCTTGTTGAGCAGAATGAAGGTCACAAGTAGGTGAGCCAGAGGAGAGTTCAATAAGGTAGCAGCTTTAGGAAATATCATCTGCTACTTATGTTATGCAAACGGATGTGGAGGGTTATGGGTCCCACTCCTAAAATGTAATAAAGGATGTAGGCAATTTTTATTTTCAGTCTCATGGGACTCATACACTTCTCAATTCAGTTGCAAACAAATAGAAAAAAAAAAAAAGACCATCTCCTTTTTAAAGTATTCTGCAGTTCTCAGTTTTCAGAACAAAAATCTCATTTTCAAAATTCTCATGGAGCAAAATTTGCATCCTGGACATAGGTCTAACGTGTTAGGAATGAAGAACGTGTCACTTCCTCACTCATGCAGAGCCTTTTCATCTTTTGGGCTACATGCATTTGCAGCAGGGATTTTCCTGGGTTTGTCTCATCCGGTGCTAGCTATGTTATCCTTACTATCACTATTAAATAATGCCATGGTGTTGAAACAAAGAAGAAAAAGATTTCCCAGGAAGAAACGAGACATTCTGAAAGGATGGTGTGGCCTCCACTCCCAAACACACACCTGCAGAGGTGCATCTTGCTGAATTTGCTTAAAAACAGAATGTGTGTGCATGAGTGTGAGAGAGAAAGATAGAGAGAAATAAGTACCTTACAGTGTCCTCACTTGGGAGGTTTGCTTGGCTTCCAGAGTCCTCAGTGATAATGGATCTGTCACTCAGAGACTTGGTATTCAGCTCATATTGCAAACTCAAAATTCTTTGTGGAGCCCTTCCCCACTGCACTTCTCTCACTAATTTCTTGGTGTCCAGTTGCCACATGCAATTTTAGACAGGATGGAAGCAGATTCCTCTTATTGGAAGAGGGCAGCCTTGAACACAAACTGAATGGGTGGCTTTGAGGATGCGATTTTAGAGTAGGACACAGTCTCCATCTTACATACCTTTACAGCATAGATTTTTATGTACACAATAGCCCCAAACGCAGTTCAAAAATTGATATGGAGAACACAGTCAGCACAATCTCTGAATTATTATGCTGCCTGTTTTGCTTATTAACATCATACCTTAGTGACTAAACTCATTATTATACAGTGTAGGCAAAACAGTTTATGTTGTGTCAAAGCAGTGAGCACTTCTCTCAATACAAAAACAAAATCAGTTTTGCAACACTGACCAAGACAACTGATGAACCACTCTTCTGCAACATTTGCAATTTGCAGAAACACAAGCTAGCACTGCTCCATGTAATGACCATTTCCTATATGGTATATATTAGGAAGGAAATGTAAAAGCAGTAACTCTTCAGTTTCTCCCTAGATGCTGTAAAAGGGGAAAATAAATAAGATGAATTATTGATGGCACTTATTCATGTTCCTGCAGAATGGCACCAGTAACTATACAGAGTTCTTTCAGTTAGCATTGTCTATAAAGATACACAGGCAAGATATGGTTCAGCCCTTGTTTGAATCTGTTACTGATAAATCAAAGCACTGTTTCTGCTTTTAGAATTGCCATTAAAATACCTCCTCTGGACATGACGACTCGTATTTTGGTTCCCTGTGCTGTTACATGAAGTACTGGTAGGTGCCATGGAGGACATAACAAAAGCATACCACACATCATCATAACAAGCTGACACAAGACAGCATTAGATGAAGGACCTTTTCAAACCTGATGCATCCCAAGACACTCACTAATAGCTGAGACAGCAGAGATTTAATCTGACATAAAGCAATTGGACAGAAACTGGCTTGTGTACGTGTGTGTGTGTGTGTCTGTGTGCATGTGCTGTGTTATGAGATGTCACAAACTTCCATTTTATAACTCAGCCATAAACATTTGCTCCTGGCAAAACACAGCACACAGTGTTCCATCTAGGGAGCACTTTTTGTTTAAACAAATTAAAAAATATCAATTTGCTCTTTTCTGAATTTATGATTGCCAATATTCCCTTCTCCCCCCCTTCTCCCATCCACCTACACCGCTCTGTACATGACTCAGTAGAGATTTGATTTATCAGAATTAATTTGGCAGACTATTAGTTCATAACACAGAATAATGGCCTTGCAATTCTTTTTGGGGCAGTGGTAGAAGAAGTATAGTTATTAGAACACAGAAGTATCTAATGTGAGGGCAGAATACCTGCCTGTGACAGTTTAGGGTTTCCTAAGGCGGTGAGTGACTTTCACTTCACTGGGCCCCGTATCAGAGAGGCACAGGTTAATTACTGCTAGGGGGAATTCTCCCCTGTTCCTGCAGATGTCAGGGTACCAAACTGACCCCCACAACATGGGATTTCCAACTCCTATCATTTACAAACTTGTCTGAATTTGCTATGCTAGCATATCTGGATTTGCTACTCCATAGTCAAGCAGCTTACATTTTCCTGCCTTTCTTTAAACATCAGATTCAAAACAAGCTGCATTTCAGCAAAGCAAAGGGCGAAACTCTGTGTTACACAACTAGAAACAGAATGACAAAAGGAACTCATGAAACCAAGAAAATGCAGCAGTGGAAAATACCTGCTGGCAGTCCCCTTTTCCTTGCTGTTAGTCAGGACTAGGCTGATGGAGGTCTCGGTAGTAAAAAGCAGAGAACCATCTCTACTGTACCTAATCTGCACAGTTCTGCCTTTCGAAGTAGGACACTGAGACTTTTTAGGAGCTGAGAGGTCAGCTCACTAACACTTTCCCTCCTATGTGAAATGAACATCCCTGTTAATGACATGCAGACAAGTAATTGAGTTCTGATTTGCTTTGGAGGAGCCTGACATGGGATAGGCATGGAAGCCAGAAGCAAAAATTTTCCCTCCTCAAAAAGAGAGAGAGAAGAGCAAGGCTCAGCTCATTTACAACATATTACTCTGTCCTAGAGGGGCTACTGAGGGCCATGTCCCTTTCAATCCAAATTAGAGATGTGACTGCTCTCTGGGATGTTGTATCTGTGGGACTTTCTGAATACTTGGGCACCTGTTTTCACTTCAGGAAGGATGTTAGCTCATGAAGATGTCTGAAAGTACAGTTCTGTAAAGTTGTGATATTTGAAGCCCTTTGCATCTCAATCACAAAGCTGCTAGAACTTTCTTCCACTTCTGTTATCTCCCCCTTTCTAACTTGAAATATCGCCACAGTGTGAAGGGTAAAATATGATTCGTAAGCCTCAGATACTTTTTGAAAGGAGGGATGTCCCTCACAGTGGTTGTGAATCTCTTCTGAAAGGCATCTCTTGTTGGGTAGCAAGGTACCCTTGCTGGGAGAAATTCTGGCTCCCTTAGCAAGAGGTGCACAGCAAGGAACTACTCCTGTCTGCATGCACTCCTCCACACCCATGTCTGTCAGCATCCAACATGGAAGAGGGGACTTTCTATCCCATGTTCCTTCTGTCTTATACTTCTCTGCCTTTTATTGTATAGGAAAAGAAGCATGAAGGCCTGTATTTCTCATGGACTTCATGAACACAACACCACTAAAATAAACCTTAAATTGCTGTGAAGTCTGCAAATGCTGATACGGATGATGGACAGGAAACTTCAGTGAAGTTGCCTTTGTTTGTTATAGTCTTTGAATTTTGGCTGATCATAATCGGTTTCATAGTCTGACTGCAACTAAAAAGGGATTATTTCTTTTGCTCTGAAATTTAAGGATGAACATATCTGTTCAGAGGATAGATGAGACCAAATTAGAACATGCTACTGGGGCATAATAAATTCACAGTAATTGCAAGCTAATGTTCCTTAATACTTCAGACACCATCATCTGTAAATATTCTGATCCTTTCATAGTTAGCTCATTTATGCTTTTGTCCTTATTGAATTAACTGTTGTCTTTTCTTTCATGCTGTCTCCTGAGGAAACCCCTTTTAAATCTTTTCGGTTTAATTCCATTAATTGGCATATTGTCTGGTCTGATGTTTCCCCTCCTGGGTCTTGAACTTATGTTCCCCCAGTTCTTAAACTCCTTAGCTATATTTCTGCAGCTTTGAGTGACAACTTGCTTGATCTGAGGACAAAGCATGTGCTTTCTTATCTTTTACTTCCAGGCTAATGTTTAACAATGTAGTAAATTTATCAGTCAATTTGTTAAGCCAGGGTGAGAGTTCTCTCTGTTCTGAAGTCATCACAAAAATCAATAATAATCAATTCATTTATTTTAGGCTACATTAACTTATTATTAACTATAATAATTAAAAATAAATAATTTAAAGGTCCTCATGCCTTTACTGATTTATGGATAGTCCTTGCTTTTGCCCTCTGCTAGCAATTTTCACATTTTTAATCTTTTTCAGCCACACTAATGAAGACAGAAACTAAATCATACAGCCTTTTCAGTGTGAAAAATCAGAGGGTGAAAGTTTTGCTTTCAGCATGATAACTTCCCCCCTTAAATTTACAGAAGAATGAGTGTGCAGGAGGTATGCAGCATGAAGGAGAAAAAAAAGTAGTTTTGCTGAAGCATTATTTCAGTAGTAAGAAAAATGTGTTGAAAAACAGAGAGCTAGTACTACTACTAGTCAATACATTTTATGGTTATAATAAACTGAATTAATGATATACTGAAAACATTTTGTTATTGCTTTATTTTACAGGACACACAAAACCCATGTGATATCTTTATCGTAAGTTTACCACAGGAATTATATCAAGCTATTGGCTTGAGTATATCTTATAAGGCATCAACCAAACCAAAGAAAAGTAGAACACAAAGACATCCAAAGTGGTGATGAGATTAAGCAAAAGCAGAATGGCCATGTCCTTCTGCAACATATCCATGCTGGTCTCAGAGACTTTCTTATAGGAATATGTCCCTGATCTTGGCTAGAGTTTAAAGTGCAATTTTCAAAGGTCAGAAGAACTGGCTCCATAAAAGTTCTTCTTAGGACCCGGGAAGATCCTCATATAAAAACCAGCACTGCTACAAACATCATGGAGTCTTGCTTTGTATCTACTCCATGCTCTAGAGTAGGACTCTGAAAAATGTTTATTTATATATAAACATGTGGAGAGGCAACAGCTGTATAAGTTTTAAAGAAGTCAGCATGGTGAGAACTGCTTGCTTCATGGCTCACAGTAATAATGACCCATCATTTAATTAGCAAAGGCCACATTCAGATCTTTCCTCAGACAAGGTCTTACTCAAGCCAAAAACTGAGTAAAGATCCAGGACAATAGCTGACTGTCTAAATGGACAACTGGACTACTTTAAAGAGGATCGTAAGACTTCAAGGTATGATCCTGTGTGCATCCATTCAAATTTAATGAAAAAGCAAGTGTATACTTCACTGTATTTCATTTTAGAGGTATTTTATTGTTACAAGTGACATATAAACCAGCTGGCTTAGCTGACCAAGAACCTTCTGCATTTGCTTGTCCACAGTGCCCAGATGGTAACAGCTAGGTTAGAAAAAGCAGACATTCTGGGAGCATACGAACTGCTCAGCCTTGTCAGAAGTTCTGCATTTAACTTGGATCCCGTAATGACACAACCTAAATAAATGATTACAAGCAATGTTGCTTAGCCTTGCACAGAGAGAAAAGGACTTTAACACATTCTCCTCAGCTGTTATTCTTCTTACCTCACCCACCCAAAATACTGATTCATAACTTTTTTAGTTATGCCTATAGAGACACAATATTATCAAGGGAGACAACCAAGCTTCAGGAATGAATCTAGTCAGAATTACTTCAAGGGAAGAGAACATATTTAAAATGTAATTTGAAAACTTAAGGTGAAGGGACATCCTGGGTCATTGTGTCTGTGTCCCTGTTATCACAGGCAAAAATCGCCCTAAATCCCTTTCATGAGTCTCATTATGAAACTTGTTCAAGTTTTTCATCCACCCTGTCCCTACTACAAGGGGGATTCAGACTATGTCTGAATTTCAGTGCTCTGCTCTTTACAAACCTCCTTCTCATTTCCACTCTGAATACATTCCTGGCCAGTTTATTTGTGCTTGTGACAACATTATTAAGTTAAACAGATCCTTTTCTCTCTATGGTTTAACAGAGCTCTTCATATGGGACGTTTGTTCATATATGTATCAGGGCAGAAAGATCAGCTGAGTGAGAAACTTGAACAAGAACTTCCAAATCAAAGTTTTCTGTAAATAAGCCTTCCCATAAAACTGGCATCTTTCTAGCCTTTTAAGGGAATGGCATAAAATAATTACAACAAGAGGGTTAACATTCCTGGCTGTCAAAGCCACAATTTTGTGTCATAATAAGGCATGCCATCTCTGCGTTTTCAGTCCTTCCTTAGTCTGCAGCTTTCTGAGACACTCAGCTCCACAAGTGCAGGCTTCAGACACAGGATAGTGCTGAACCATCAGAAGTGTTGTACTTATTTCCATGTCTTTAAGATTTTATTCTTTGTATTGCTTGATTAACTGTATCTAAATCTCCTGAGCTTGTTCCATGTTTTCCCTGCTGTGTTTTGAACTTATTTTAAGTGCTCTGTTGATTGCCAAAGGAACCACAACAGCTCAGCAAAGAGCGGTGGGCAGACAAGCAATGACAAAGCATAAATTTTCAGCATGGAAAACAACACACAGTTTGTAACCATAACCAAACATAACACAAATTAACACATTTATTGCTGCAAACAATAGAAAACTCCTGTAACAAGACTTTTCAAGATGGAGAGCCATTTCAAGACTAGTATTTCTTGTACTACTGTGCCAGACTTCCAGCATATGCATGCTACCATCTTTGCCCAGGAAGAAGGCCTCACTGCTAACAGAGGTAGCATGCATATTGTTAACTTGGCTATCCTAAATGCCGATGTTGTCCCTATAAATTAAACAGACACACCAATATTAGTGACAGATTTCACTAATCTGAACAAAACCCCATATATTCAAATAATCCAATCGCTTGCACCTATTCTTGTAAACAGACAAATATGGATTTGACTATACCCTATTTTTTGGTCTTCTCTAACACCATTCATTTGGAAAAATATTCTAGTGCCAGAATAACAAAAAGCGATATAGCACCTTTGTAGTGGCCTGCTGCATTCCTTGGGAACTGGAGACTTCAACTAGTTTGGTGATGACACTGAAATCAGATCCTTAAGTCTGTTAAATTAGAACAAAAGCAACTGCATAAATCAGACAAAAAAAAAAAAAGACACAATGAAGATCCACTTTCCCTGACTCACGAGAGGCTAGACCAATAAGAGAACAGCATAAACTACACAAATTACTGGTAGTTTTTAAGCAGGCAATCATGTGACCAAATGACCTATGTTTCAAAACAACTATTTGAGCCAAAGTGACAGAGTAAATCAGGACTTAAAACATAAATTTAGATATAAGGCAGAGATCTGGTCTACCCAGAGCTTTGTATGACTGCATTTATAAGATACACTATTTTAAAACAAATAGCTGAACAGACACAGCTGTTGTCGAACCACAGTGGTACCCTATAAAGGTATTTCATACCAGTGCAGTTTGTTCTCCTTCCTTCACCAAAAAAGGTACACAAGTATCAAGATTTCTCCTAGTGAACATAATGGTAACCACTTAGTGCTACAGGCAGGTGTACCACTTTAACACCAGATCAGGAGCACCTGAGTCACTGCAGTTCAATGCGTTTCTGCTCATCGGCACAGCCCTGACAGAGCTGTAACTTTAGAGAGTCCCAGTTTTGCTGTAAGAAATGTAAATTACACAGAAACCTCAGAAAAGATTTCTGTATTTTGCAGCTCTGCCGTCTGAAAATACCCAGGATCATTCAGAAGTCAGCCTCAGCTACTCCTGCTTTGCCCATTTACCCACATCCATACTAGGATATCTTCGGTTTTATTTTTCTTCATTTTCCATTGTCCAAGTTCACTTTGCAACTTCCATGAAGAATTAATCTGATTAAGGCAATTCATATAAGTAACACAGTGTATACTTATACTACAAATACAGATACAGATGCCTGAAAAATGCCTGTAATCACTTTCACAAAAATTGAACTGTTTCTTCTTGTCTAAATCTCAGTAATTTTAATAACATTTCAAAATTCAGAACTCTAGTTATAAACCTTGATTCAATGGAAGACATGGATTTGGAATTACATACAATTAACCCCCAAACTTGCAATACAGCATATTTCTGTGGGACCCCTTCAGACTCTGAACAATTTTTTTTGGAGGAAAAAGGAAATAGAGAAAAAGAGGGATATTCAAAAATTCAGGATTAGATGGGGTCCTAAAACACAGTTCTCTACTTGTTCAAACTTAAATAGCATCCAAAATGGATAGGACATATTGCAATTTATATGCTCATTTTGGGGAAGAATGACTGAAGTTATTCCCCAAAATTCAACTGAACTGTTTTTTTCACTACTACTGTTGTTGCTACTTCTGCTTTCAAGCTTTTCTTTCAACAAAAGCTGTTCACGAAAATGTTTAGGCTTTACATGTGGAGCAGCTGCAGTATGACCAAACACAAAAGCTGTAGTTCTTCTTGTCAAAGAGCCCCAAACTTAAAAGTCTGAGTTGGCCAGTACATGATAGATTATAATTGCTTTTCAGTAGACAGTGTTATGGCCTCACATCAAGTAACAACTAATTACTCAGGGCCTGAAAAGGGTGCTCTGGCACTGCTGTATATTAATCACATAAAGACTAATGCACACATTCCTAGATAAAAAGAATATAATCATAAATTAGATTAATTCCCCTTTTGTTGGCTGGTCAGTAAGTGTAGTTCTAAGAAATGCTAATATATATTTATCGGCTGGAACATGATACTATTTTACTATTTTATTAGTTGTTGCCCTTACTGCATAAAGTCATCCTCCCTCTTAAAATGCCAGACCATATCACATAACATGTGATGTTGGTAATAAAACCAATGAATACAAATAGGGGGCTGAAATTAATCTATTCTAGAAGTGTTACATTTTCGCTGCTTGTTTTTGTCGTTAATGTTAGGGAAGTAAGAAGTATTGAATGAGAATGTCATAACCTTTACCAGTGTCTAGTAAAACACCACAAAGGCAAAAAATGTTCTTTGATCATACTGTGAGGGTTGGAAGACTCTGATGATTAATAATTATGAGACATTTAGAGGTAATTTTTAAAATCCTATGTACTTTAGCACAATATATAATACTTAATATTAAGCAATAGTTCAGGCTGATGCACTCAATCCTTGTTAAAAGACAAAACTTTTAAATAAAATATTTTAGATAAAAATGGGATCAACACACTTTGGGTAGAACAAAGACTAAAGGGTGGTTAGCAACTTTGTGACCAACCCACAAATGTAGGTCATTAGAGAGAGGTGGAGGGATCGAGGCTACTAATCAAAGTATCCTCAAAAGTGATTGTGGTTGGATATGAGGGGTGGGTGGGCAGCACAGCCACAAAGACTTGCATTTTCCCTAGGCAGCACTGGCTAACAGGAGAATGAGCTCCCAGCTGCAAGGTGAGGGTGTTCTCAGTGGAAGTCCCACTGGATGGGAGCAGCAGTCAGAAATATAATATCTGAGACATTGTGGAAATACTGGTGTTCAGTACATACCCTTCAAACCTTTTCATCTGCTAGTGTTTTGTGCACCCATCATGCTGTTCTGTCCTATGCTGGGTGCTGGTACCACCTCTTGTTGACAGTGACTTGGGAACATTACAGCATTTCATTACTGGCTGTCCACATGACTGAAGAAGATGAAGGTGTGCACAGCAAAGTTCTGTGAAAAGTAAAGAGGGGGTTACCTCAGCCCAGAACCTAGTGAACAGCTCTTCCCAATCTGAAATCATTCCACTCTGGCAGGACTGGCATCTACTCCATCATGAGTGGATTAGATTTTTTTTAGCTAGATTTGGAGCTGACGTACACTGGCAGAGTTGTAAAACATCTGCCTGCAGCTCTCCCTTTTACAGCTAATGGAATAATCCCTACTTTGAAGGTAAGCAAGTTAACCTCAGTTTTCATGATCTGGGGACAAAGTTCTGTGGGGTGGTATGTGTTCTGAAGTGAATGCTTATTTATGTATTTTGCTTTTATCTTTCTCTCTTGCCAAGCAGCTTCAAATCATCCTATACGTAGACTCCTGAGTAAATGACCCCCTTTGAACAGGGAGGATTAATAAATATTTATTATGTAATGGGAGATGCTGGAAAAAACAATGATTTGAGCTCTGATTTTCCAAGAAAAACCTTGGTATGTGTATATCCAAAAAATCGCAAACCTCAGTTTATCTCAATTAATAGGAATCTTGTCACTAAGATAGAGATGAAAAGTCTCCTGTTTAATAACTGCCACTTACAATCCAGAGAGAATTGATTTAGTGTTTTAAAAATGTTCTGCCAATCTAGAAGGTCCTGTAATAACTGAATCAATGTCTTTCAAATGTCTGTGCAAGCAAAACAAAGCCCTATCAATTGAACAACCAAACAACTTTTCATATTAATCAGTGAGAATTTGATGAATTCCACTGATGTAGAAAATTAGCACCTTTGCATGTTTCCCAGATTTTGATTTCATTTTGGACACTTGGTCATGAATTATAAGTGCTGCCTGGCTGGCTGTAACTATTTCAGTTGAAATCCATTATTTCTAGTAGAACTATGTGCCTTGTTAGGGAAATGCCACTATTTCCATTCCAGCATCTGCACTGCAGTTGATCTATTATTAACATTGAGCTCATTAAAAAAATGAAAGAATCTGATTTGTGTCTTTGGGGTGCGGGTTACTGAGGCTTCTGTTGAAACAAATAAGCTCTCTGTGCTGCTTCCAGTTGACACAGCTGTCATGAAAGCATTTGCTGCTGTTGCACAGCGTAGGGATTCTCGGCTACAAGGTCTTGTAGCCATATGTAAACAACATAGCGCTGATGACAGGTTTACAACACTGTAGACAACATGTGCAGCTGTTAGCCACTGGTTTCTATAGCACAAAACAAATGTTTTTCAGATTTGCTAACAATTGGCAGAAAGTCTCTGCAAAAGCACTGAGAAAAGGAGTAAGGGCAACTGATGGCAGCTTTATACCTGCACAGACATTGCAGTGTTTTGTCCCATGCCATGCTGAGGAAGGAGCTGATGGTCGTTTCCATCTCCTCATTATCTTCCTGTATGACTCTTTGGAGGAGGCTGGATTCCTGTGGACAGCATGTATGGGTTTTGTGGTTTAAATTGCTTAAGGGTTCCCTGTGGGGAAGGAGAGAAACATCACTTGGGACAAGCTCTGGAAACAGAGCTGGTTTGGACCATTTGTCAACAAGCCAAGCAAAAGCAACCCTAAAATTTTTAAATGGAGAGGATAAAGAGGGATGATAGGGTGTGGAAATTCTGACAAAGAAACCTTAAATGTGGGGGAACACAGAGGCTTAAAAGAGGAATCCTAGGAGCAATGATGTCTTGGAGTAAGTTTTATACAGTCCTGCTGTTGGGTTATCAACCCCAAGCGTTGATTGCTTTCTCACCCAGCAGTGTGTGTAGAATACATATTAAAACAGGTGGGAAAAATCAAAAGCAGAGGAAGATACAAAAAAATACATAATTCTCCTGTAATAAACATCAGCCAAATTTTCACAAACCAGACCCCAAAACACTAACTATGTTTTACAAATAATTACTGTGTTGTCAAACTTCCCTGAATATAGGCATGTTGTATTTTAGCCTTGGGCATCACAACTGTCCAAGCTATTTTAAAATACAACTTTGTCAGCAATGTAAGTTTAAACATGTGCTTTAAAACTTGTTGGCTCACATACATTTTCTTGACAGAAAGATCGTAGCAAGTACTTGTTAACATGCTGTTAAACACTTCAGTTGTGGTAAGTAACCTAGTAGCAAGTGCTAGTAAAGAAAATGGTCCAAGGCCTGTTCTCTAGCCCTGAAGACCATGACACTGCATAGCTTGTGTCTGTACAGATAAACTCTCTTCCACTATATTCCTTTGGCCTCTTTTATGTCTACTGGGAAAGTCCCTGGGCCATGCTATCCTCTGAACCTTGTTTGGCATTGGCTAGGAAAGTGCTAGTTGGCATGGGTCAAAAATGTACAGAAGGAACATGCTAACAAATGAACAGTATCATGGGTCAGGTCTTGTATGACTTTGTCCTGTTTAGTGTGCTAGTACGCATATAGCCTTAGCACAGACAGAAGGGTTAAAAACATTTTCATTAACTGTTAATTCTATGGGGACTTTTCCCCTTGTATAGGCTGCTAGAATATATTAGAAGTGCCCTCTGCAAGGGGGATAATTGGCAGTGCAGTGAGGCAGATATAGCCATTTAGATCACAAGATGCTTCAGTCACAAAGACATTCATGATGAACAGAAATGATTGCTCCTCACAAAACAATGTAGCTATGGAAAATAAAATATCCAAGGAAACTATTGTGTGTTCCCATCTGCAAGCGCTCTGGAAATGGGAAAACTGTTCCAAAGAGACTGCAGAATCAACTATTGGTGAAAGTCTTCTCTCATTTCTTAATTAGGCTGTTGCTATCTTCCCCATGGATTTATTTTTCTTTAGATTTGTAGAAAGAACTTCTATTTAGGAATAAAAGGGGCGGCTTATGTTGTGTTTCAAGAAAATTCATTAACTGTGTTTTCTTTAGTTTGAGTTTTCATGAATGTGCTGAATTCAAAAAGATATTTCCTTTTTCATTTAAAGTATTTAACTTTCTCAGTCAAATTCAAATTTCAAACCATGTTTTTGCTAAATGAATACTTGTTTACGCCTCAAAAGTAAATAAAAACAAACTTAAAAACTTATTTGAAAGTAATTTTTATCCTTCTTGAATTATTTTATAAAGAAGATTAAATCTCACTATGTGACTTTAAATAGTTGCAGTGTGAGAAGACAATATTCAGCAAGAAATGTTAATGCAAACAAAATAATTACATTGTGATTTAGCCAGGGGAAAATCGTAAAGGGAACGATCTTGATTTGAGAGATAAAGATCTGTAATTGTGCTATATTTTATACTTAGCAGCATGTCCAGATGACTGCATAACATATTTGAGAGAATTATTCCATCATATGGCTTTTGGAAGGCTGTTATTTATTGCCTTCATCATCTAAGTTTAATTTTTGAAGTTGTTCATATCCTTGTCAATATTGGGATTTTTTTGGTAAGTGCTGGAAGTAATGACTGTTTATGACACATTCTGCTTATATAATGCCCATTTTCTAAAAAGGTCATAGCATAGTTATCTATAAAAACTTCATATTCTTGCCACAAAAAGCAGACACAGCTGGAAAGAGAATTTCAACTTTGAGTAACAATTCATATGTGAGAGACACTGTTCCATGAAAGGCTTCCAGACTACCATCAGCGCACTGCTTGTTAGCTCTGGGTAGGGTTTTATAGTCATCACAAACTTCATCCTCTAATATATAAAAGCCTGTGAACAGGGCTGACGATGAGACCGATGAGGGAACTCTCCCACTGCTGCCCTCCCATCCTTCCCCTGCGAGTACTGGCATCTGGCCTACATGCCCCCAAGGAGGCATGTGAGAGGTCTGCTCCCATCTGAACTCCAGCCTCAAAGCAGGTACCACACAGGGTATCTGCCCTGGGCAGTCTTGGCCACCAGTGGCAACTTGGACTCTTGGCCTTGTGAGACAGTGACTTATCCTCTCTCCTGTGGCCATCTGGGCCTTGACCCTCCAGGAAGAGCCGCAGATCCTGAGATGGGCCTGGGCTGATGGGCAGCACGCCACAGGCACCTTGCCCACTGGCACCCTGCTCTCACTCCTGCCTGCCCTGAGCCTTGGGAGAGCACATAAATTCACAGTGAAGCGTGCCTGCAATTCGCCCCTTGTATCACCAGAAAAACTGTTCTTGAATCAACAAGCATGGATAGGGGAACACGAAGAATCAGCTTCCTCACTTTCTAAAGGCCTCCAGTGGGACAAGAAGACAGGACCTACAAACCCTCCCCTTCAGTGGTTTCCATTCACTCCTCGGATTTTAATTTCAGTGACGTTATACTAAGAAAAGATGACTTCATTTCTTTAAACAACTCAGTGATTGCATTTGCCATTCTAATATTTGGCCTGCTAAAGTTGGGCAGACTTTTCCATATGGAAGTCCCTCTACTCACAGAATCACAGAATGGTTGAGTTTGGAAGGGACCTTGGGAGACCATCTAATCCAACCTCCTGTAAACAATAAACAATTGCTTATCATTCATCTGATTGCAAATCCCCTGATTTAGCTCAGATATTATTCTTAATTTCTGAAGTAATAAATACTGATTTTTTTTGTTCTTGTTCTTTAATTTTTAAAAATAACTTGATATTCCTGAAATACTTCAATGTTAGGTCATCCACTGATGCAATCCAGAACTTACTTGATACCTTTTCTAATGCTCAGCTGAAAATATGTATTAAGAAATGTCAATTAAAGACATGTTAAATTGGGCATAAAAAAGAAATCAGGATGCTGCAAACAAAATGGGGTCAGAATAATGATAGCTGAATGGTGTAATTTTTATAATATTAATGAGTGATGATCAAGAAAACAAACAAAATAATAGCAGAGCAAAAATATAAGGCAGGAACATTCATGTCCATCTGAAATAAGAAGTGGAAAGAAGGCAATGCCTAAATATACAGAGATCTTTCAGATAAATCGAGTCCTTTATTTTTCCCATATCTTGACATTATTCCTACTCTCAAGTCCTTTTTCCATGTCTCTTATGCTTGTGGATTTGTTCACAGCAGCACTAATTTTGCCATATTAATTCTGTGAGCCATAATCTCTTCTTAAGCCCTTAGCTGAAATTTCTGATCATGTCTTTATGTCTTCTTGATTGTTATGTGTCCCTTTCAACATTCCCTCAAATAACCATTTCCTACAGCCTTAAAGACTTCAATATTTCTTTTCAATGGAAAAAAAAAAATCACTTTCCTTGGAAAGCAAAAACTCAACCATGTCAACAAAGCTTGCCGAATAGTTTGGAAAGAAAAGAAAGCAATGCAATTAGTCAGACAGTAGACACCCTTTTGGCAATTCACCTGTAAAAGTTGACAGCTAGCAGAAACCCTGCAACAGCTGCAAGGGATCATACTTCATAGCACATACAAACCTGAAGTAGGCACTGCCATAGCTATCAATATTACTGCTACCTTCTCCTCCTATCTGTAGTTCAGATCCAGCTCCAAATGTTGTGATGTGGGAAAGCCAGGATGTGCTATAAAATCCAGCTACCCCTCAGTCCAGCAGAAACTCTAAAAGACTTTGTGATCCAGAAGAAATGCCATGAAGGAAATCCTTGCTTCTTTAGCTGCGTCTCAGTTAAATGCATGAGAATCCAGCTGAGATAAGAGCAGGCATGGAAGGACTGCAACAAGGCCTTAGACAACCATGGGACAAGTTACGTTTCCTAATCACAAAGAGGAATGTTTGCTCTTTCTAGCTCCAAGATGTTGATTTTAGATCGAGGAAATGAGCACTGCAAGCATAAAACCTCCAGGAAGCCAAAAGTAGAATGGCATATACTCTGAAAACTCTCTTTTTAATCTTCTCACAACAACCCTCCATCTAAGGAACCACCAAAGCACTTTCACATCTTTTGAAGGGAGAGAGGCTCCTGAACTTTCAGAAATCAAAATTATCAGGAGTTACCTTTCCTGCATATAACATGAAAATAGTTTTAATGACTGAAACAGATAAAACAACTGTACTACCTTCTCCACAATACAATGAAAATCTATAAAGCTTTCTGGAGATTATCAACAGTACAGTAAAATCCAGCTCCAATTCATCAGTACTCAAAGAATGGTTAATGTTATTTTCTAGCAATTTCCCTCATTTGCCACTGGCTTGATAGTAAGCTATATAAACATTTCTGCAGTTGCAAATCACTGTTTCACCTCATCATCAACTGGCTGCTTTTCCTACCAAAGGAACAGATGCATTTCCCCTTCCCTCACCATGAAAGCCTATTTAAGTAGTGCAATTTGTATGCAACTTGTATAAAGTCATGGTTCTAAAGCCAACCTATCTAACTTACAAATATGGTTCCCATCACACATTGAAAGGGGAGCTTGTATGGAATTATAATGAGAAACTACATACAGTTAGTATTTTTTTGTTGTTCTTATACACGACCTCTGTTTTTTCAATCTTGTTCCCAGCAGAGAAGGCTGGAGTAGCCCATTCTGGATCTATTAAAATCCAGAAGACTATTTTCCCATAAAAAATAGTTTACAGCATAAGAACTGGGGTCAGTATAGTCATACCATTGCAAAGTTCTTGAAATCTGGAAAACCTTTGAAATATGGAGAAGAAACAGCTTGAAATGAATAAAAATTGAGAAGTCCAGAGTGTTGCCAGGGCTCTAGTAAACTGTCTATTTTCCTCAAAGAACTTTGATCACGACACATATATAAACAGTGCAGACAAGCAGCTTTTCACTGCGGTCTGACTTGCAATTTACACTTCTGAAAAAGCAATAATCCTTTTTTCCTTTTGATTCCTTTTAATCAACATGTCTCATTCCACTTCATGGCTGGCACTTCTACTGCAAGAATCTAAATTTTCATTCAGATACACTAAAACTAACACAATCTCCTAATGAACCTCTTCACACACAGAAAAAAAGAGATCCCCTAAAGGATATCAACTTTACATTAATTTCTTTAATGCATTAATTTCTTCTCTGCTTGGAAATGGGCTGGTTTGCTGGCCTAACCCAGAGGGTACGGATAACTTCTGAGCACTGACAGAGTTACTTGGTAGTGTGCCTCGATTAAAGCAGAGAGATTTAAACATCACCATTTTAAATCAGCAAGCTGAAAAGCTCCATTTAAATAGTTGATTTTTATCTTGTTTTGCATGATCCTTTTTTCCAAAAGAAGTGTTGATTAACATTGGTTGGAACCTATTAAAGATGTCCATTTGTTTCTTTTGCTACTGTACATCATAATGTACTCACAATTGTTTAAGCAAGTAGTGTACAGTGGACACCAGACCTTCTTCTAGGGTCAGAGCACACTTTGTGCATGGGCAGTAGGGCAGCTCTGCATTTGTGCATTAGGTCCGATACTTCCAGAGCTGTTAGACTTACTGCATGCACAAAGTAGCACTGGTGCTGCACTGACTTTGCATATGTGCATTTCTTGCCTGTTCTTGCTTTTTCTTGGGGTCCGAGGAACACCTGTAAATAAGGTGGCCACTATGTAGGTGCTTCCTACAACCTCTACGGACTCCCCCTTTTCTCAGGGCTCCTTAGACATGGGTCCCAAAGGATTGAGAGCCTCATGCATTGTGTGGCTGTGGCACACACCCTCACTGCCACCTTCCCTGGAGGTGCTTTTGTCCCTGTCCTGCCACACGCCTGGATGCGCACCCACGCAGTGGCAGGACACCCTAGCAAAGAGGGCAGCTTGGACAAGGCTTGTGCTGAGAGACCATTTCCTCAGCCTTGCAGGTTGCTCTTGAGAAATCACTAGGAAAGACAGCATGGAGGAATGGGCTATGAGCCAGAGGAACTATCTTGGCAGACTGCACAGACCCTGAAGATCACAAGCTGAACCCTCCTGATTTAAACAATGAAACAGCTTAGTATTTATTCTTATCCTCTCTCTCTCTCTCTCTCCAACATTTTTATCATACTACAAACTGTGAAACCACCCCATTTCTTATTTACCAGATGCCAGTTCCTTTCTTATTTGTGATTTGGACTAGGCTGCATAAGGAGAGCAACTGAAACTCAATTAAAATGCACAAAATGAAAGAAAACCACCTGAAATGTACTGAGCACCCTTTTAATGGGGAAAAAATAGCTTCACATTCAAAACTAGCTGACTTACTAAACAAGAAAATAGTACCTACTAGTGAATTGCACAGCAGTAGTTCTTTTTGGTCACAATCTCCATAAGCTTTCAGAAGTAGTAGTAGATCTCCTCCTCTTCCCATCCCATTTTTTCAGCAGTCTGAAGAGAAATATCAGCATCCCTGTTTTTTCAACTCCCAGCTGGTTTTCCAGGTTTGACTTAAATAGTCACTGAACTGAAAGGAAGAAACTGTTCTCCCTGTCCTGCAAGAGACTAGTGCTGTCAAAAGCTAGCTTAGCACTTCAGCACACTCTGGTTCCAGGTTCTTAGCTGTAAGAGCCATCGGTATAACATTTTGGCTGTCTTTGACAGCATACCTGTATAAGCTGAGATTTGCACAGGGTTTTAGTTCCTGTAAATAGTATCAGTTGAGACATCGTCAGTTGCTTGCCATATTTTTACAGTTTATCATATATAGCCTCAACACAGGTAAAACTAAACTTTCTAAAATATGAGTTTTCTTTTATGTTGGTTGCTTTCATTTTAAAATCTACCCTTCTGTTTAACAAAAAGACTAATCTCCAAACTGGAACTTCAGGAAACGGTAATGCTGAGGCACACAAACAAGCTGCAGGCACACAGTTGGCATCTGAAAGCAAGATTAGCTGTGTCTTTGGGTTGCTCTCCCTCAGCTAATTGCTCCCATGATAAGCAGGACTGAGTAACTTCGGTGCAGCTCTGTGACAATACATCTATACAATGCTGGACACTAGCTGGAAAACCTGTATGATCTCTTACCACATGTTCTAGATTTAATGACTTGGGCTCCTGCTAGCTGCAGATATGCAGTAGATGTGCCCTCAGTCTGCTACCAAGCAGCTGTATAGACTTAAACATCTGTGGAGCAGGAGCTTAAATGGATTGTGTAATATAATGAACAGCAGGCTACATAATTATCCTTTATTTACTTGTAACAAATCAGTTACTACAAAGAACTGTATTTTCTACACTGTTAAAAATGCTACTTCAATTAAATTGGAAACTGAACTTGTATTAATTCGGTCAATGAGCAGTATAATTTTGAAGTGGCCAGGGTTAGTACAAGGACACAGAAAATATATTTTTTTCTTTTGAAGAGTTGGCAGCAGTACACCAAGTCTTTGCAGTAATTCCAAAAAGTTCCTGATTTTGGAGCCCAAAAGAACCATTGCATTCATCTGGTTTGACCACTTGCACAATAGAGGATTTGGCCCAGCAAATTCTCCAATAAACCCAGTAGCTCTTTTACTGTGTTTTTAAAAGACCTTTAAAAACAAACAAACAAACAAAAAAACCCACAAAGTAATGAGGGAACTGCAATCTGCAAGTTCAAGTCATAATGTAAAATACATGTAAAAGTGAATTTGGTACTTCTGGGCTTCTATCAGTCAGAAAAATCCTTTCCCCTTCCACTAGCATTAGACTAAAGAGTAAACACAACATTGTAGATTAATTTCTTCTTGGGCAGTGTCTGTGAGTAGTGCCAAATGGGGTATGTAGAATTTCATGTCTGCATCAAGGCTCCGGAGTGATATAACTATGATCTAGATTGATCTTACAGTCCACACTTCTATTTAAAATGCAGAATAAAGGAGAGCTAGAAAACGTGACTAATACACTGAAATACTGCCATTCACATGAGTGTGCAGAGAATGTGAAGCAATTGCTCTAAGGAATAAAATTCCTTGGATGCAACTCTGCATGGCACACCCTAGCAGAGCACTGTAGGGCACAGCAGAAGAACACTGAGGCTGCTTTGGTCCATTTACCCAAGAGGAATTTACCAATATAATTCACCCTATTACTAGGCTACAAATGTTTCTATGACTTTGTCTGGTGGACAATATTAAATAAGGGATCACTTACAGCTTTATGTGAAAGGAGAAAGCTCTTCATTTCCCTTCCTGTTCAGACTGGGCCTTTTCACTCCATCCCTATCCTTGTCATTCAATGTAGGAAGAGGAGACAGATATATTTTGTGTCACAGTGTATCTTTCTGGCCTTCATTCAGATCTGTTTTCTGAAAATTGAAGAACTGTGAAGCTTTATGAAGCAAAATAAACCAATGAAGCATTACTCATGGGCTCTTTCATCCTATTGCTTAGCTCAGAAATAATCTTGTTTCTTCATGAAGGCTTAAAGTTTGGAGTGACTGAAAACTTCGAGGGAGGGGACCAGCTAACGGGACAGGATCTAGTTGCAACCTGACCTGCACTAAGCACTCCAGGATGATGCTTGGAGTATTGCACTGCCTAGGATTCAGCTGAGCTTTCCGGTTCCCGAAAAAAACTGTAAAGGCCAGTGATAGTCAGAAGTATTTTTTCCCTTTATTCTTTCAATATAAATCCCCAAGAAAGTACAGATATATAGAAACACTAACAATGGAATAAATAATCTTAGAGTAAAGCTCTAAGACACAAAAGGAAGACACTTCAAAGTCTACCACTAAAAAATGTGCCAAATGTGCTAAATGTGCTAAATGTCCTTCTTTGTTCACTACAGAATACTGTGCTGTGTACATTATAGCTCTGTAGAATACCTGACAATCCAAGGATATCTAAAAATCATTAAAAGAATTATCAGAACATATAGCTTTGTATTTAAATCCTACCTTTCAAGTAAAGTGTTTGTGTCAATTGAACTCACATAGAGGCAAGCAACTTATTTTACAGGATATGCATTATGTACCTCAGGAGAGCATTTTCAGCACCGGAAACTACAAGGTAGTATTTCAATGCCTGTATGATATTTGATATCTTTGATCTATTTTGTACGTGTTATAAAAGAGGTGCCAAATAATTGAAAACATGAGACCTAAGGTGCGTCTGTAAAATTTGAATCTGTGCACCTTTCACATATAAAATGCATCTTCTGGGGTTCTATTTGGCATTTGAACATGAAAAATGGGTACCTTTGCATTCCAAGCAGTTTATGAACACAGTTGTAGCTATCAATTTTGTATGCATGTAGGCTCTTTAAGTACTAAATGAGATATGCTACTCAATAGAGATAAGCACTAAAATATCTATATTGCTGAGTAAACTGAATAAATAATGTGTCTTGTGTTCAGCACAAGTCAGGTCAAATGTTTAATTCCTGAAATATAATTTGGTGTTTGGCTACAATGTTTTTATATTAAATTGCCTGTGCCTTAAGAATAATGTTACTAAATCACCATTTAATCCTCATATTCTAAGCAGGACTACTAAACTGTCCATATGTCATGTGCTTTATATTGGATTTTGTATACCCTTTCTTTTCCTGATCTGTAGATTATATGATTGTTAAATTCACCAGCTACCAAATGAAGTCCTTCTGTTTCAGTTACAGAGATTCATATTTTTAGGACTGGAAATGGCTGGTTCACTTCCTACTAACAGTTATGATGGTGGTTGCTACACATGCATATGTCTTAAACCAGTTAAGTACACTTAACTCTCTCTGCAAAACTTATGCCTCCTCTGCCACTGCTCCCGGTTGCCAAAAGTACATGTCACATTTGAAAACATAGTCCAAAGTGAGAGGGGATGGTTATTAATGCTGCTGAACAACTAGTGCACCATTCTTTTTTACTGATGATGGAAATCTTCTGCCATTAGAAATTAGGTTAGAAAGTACAGCTCAGTTCTTAAATTCCAGTCTTCTTCCTTCTTCAGGCCTTGTCAGAAGCCAGATACTGGGTAAGAAGGACCTGCTGTAATTCTGGTATTCCTACGGTTTCAGAAAACTTAGCAATCAGAAACAAACACGCAAACAGAAGAAGCCTTGTTTATATTATGTGTCATTTTACTAAACTATCAGAAATTCCAATGGCAAAGGTTCTGTGACATCTGACACCAATCACACCAGACCCCTGCATTAGGTCCCCAAGTATAGGCTGATTTCCTATCTAGATTTCTGTGCAATTCCTATGATAGCATGCTGGGGCAAAAGTCTAATGCATTCATTGTTAAAATCTTAAAAAAAAAAAAAAAAAGATCTTGATGTGTCAGATGCATCTTTTTGGTATCATTAAGTAAGAGGATAGCTGAATGGATGTGATGCTAGTAACATTTTCTGGTGCACATATTTTTTGTTAAGTAGGACACTGCCACCAAAGAGGAATATAATTTATAGTAATCAATTCTGCAAACCTTGTTCCTGTCATTGCTGCTCTTGTGACAGCAGATGTAGAAACAATACCAGTAATGCAGTCATTTCAGTTTTGCGGACATACACCCCTCTTGCAGGACAAGAGGGTCTTACACACTCGAAAACATAGGCTACATTTTCATCCTAACATTTTTATTTCCCTTTTTGTGAATCAAAAATATCTTCCTCCAAATTATGCATATACATATACACACATAAATAACCCTTATTTGCTGTATGAGGAAGCAGTTATATGAAATATAACATTCACAACTGTGATGTGTGTCTACTTTCTTGGCCAGGAGAATGTGTTATGCCAGATCCATGCATGGACTGGGCAGGACCATGAGAGTAAAGATGGGCAAGATGACCACAGGTTAAGAGCAGCAGAGACTCTGCAGAAATGTAGAAGAGAGATATATCATCAAGGTAAATTTCTTCAGGTAAGGATTATTCGTGCATTGAGAGGCCTTCCATATTTACATATAGAACCTTGTTTTGTGTTGTATTAAAATGTGCCCTGTTTTTAACAGTTACTACTATATCAAACCCTGCAGTCCAGAGAGCCCCTGATGATGTCAATGAGAGTTTTGTGTAGACAGAGATTACAGGACTTGGCTCATAATAGAAAAGATGATTGATGTGAGTATGAATACAGACGCATTGATCTGTTGACGATAGTGTCCAAAAGCAGTTTGACATAGGTCCAGTTGGCAAAGATCAACATGAGGATACAAAAATAGGGCATTTATCTCCTGGGACTTACAAGCCTGCCACTTGAACCAACAGACTGAATAACATCCTAATGTACTTGGCCAGTGCAGCAGCCAGCAAGATTACCATTCATAGACTTTGAAATGAAACACCCTTCACCCTGTTTATGTTTCATGCATGATTAAGTGCTAAGAAAGCAAGCCATATTGGTACGACAGTCTGTCAAGGAGAGGAACCTTTTGCACAATGATAAAACAAACATCCAAATGCATTTTCAGTGTAAAACCTCTTGTGTTGTTGTTTATACAGTATTACACAAAAACTGTTAAAAGGACATTAAGGCTGAAAGTCAAGCTCCTCAAAGTCAGGAAAAAATGGAATTGAGACCAGCTACGAAACCAAAATTTTGTTCTTTTGGTAATATTTGTTATGACCTGGTAATTAGCTAACCTCATGCTGTATCTTAACATAGGCCCCAAGCCTTCTTCAGAGCAGAGCACTGATGGTGCTGAGGGAATGGGAAGCTATTCAATATTTTGGTTTACCTGCATTATTCAGTGAGTTGTTATTTATTTACTCACATACTCATGTACATGCTATTCAATGCCACTTCATTCTCCAGCATCCCTCATGGCACATCATAGGATCATCGGATAATTCAGGCTAGAAGGGACCTCAGGAGGTCTCCTGTCCAACTCAAAGCAGGGGCAGCTATAAGATCAGACCAGGTTGCTCAGGGCTTTATCCATTTGAGTCTTGAAAACCTCCAAGCACGGAGACTGCACAATCTCTCTGGGCAACTTGTACCTTTGCCTGACTGTCCTCTTTGTGAAATATATTTTCCTTAAATCCAGTCTGAACATCTCCTGTTTCAACATGCCAATTGCCTCTCATCCTCCTGATATCTGTGAATAGCCTGGCACTGGTTTCTTGGCAACCTCCCTGTAAGTACCGGCAGGATACTGCTAGGTCCCCCTGAAGCCATCTTGTCCCCATTCCCTCAGCCTCTCTTCACAGGGCACATTCTCCAGCCCCTGACCATCCTGGTGACCCTTCACTGAAGTCATTCCTCTTTATCAATGTCTTTCCTGTATTGGGGGGCCCAAAACTGGACACAATACTCTAGATGTGGTCTAATGACTGTTGAGTAGAGGGGGATAATCACTTCCCTAGTTCTACTGCCTGTGCTTCAGTTAATACACCTCGAGATACTTTTGGCCTTGTTTGCTGCCAGGGCACACTGCTGGTTCATGGTCAACTTGCTGTCTTTCAAAACCCCCAGGTCCTTTCTCACAGAGATGCTTGTCAGTTGGTCCATCCCCAGCCTGTGTTACTGCACAGGGTTCTTCCTTCACAAGTGCAGGTCTTTTCATTTGTCCTTGTTGAATTCCATAAGGTTCTTGCTAGCCCATTCCTCCAGCCAGTTTAGGTCCCTCTGTTTGGCAGCTCTACCCTCAAATGTATCAACCAGTCCCCTCCAATTTGGTGTCATCTGCAAACCTGATGAGAGCACATTCCATCACCTCCTCCAGATCATCAATAAAGATATTAAACAGGATGCATCCCAGGATAGACCCCTACAGTAGACTAATAGTCACAGGTATCCAGGTAGAGTACAACCCATTAACCACTGCCCTCTGGAAGCCATCATCCAAACATTCTTTTACCCATCTAATTGTGCATCCACTCAGACTGTAACTTTCCAACATGGATACATGAATATTGTGGGAGATGTCAAAAGCCTTGCTAAAAGTCAGGGTCACTGCTCTTCCCTCATCCACAAATCTAGTTTTTTTAATCACAGAAGGCAATCAAATTGGTCAGGCATAATTTACCTCTAGTAAATTGAAGCTGACTGCTCCCAGTCACCTGCTTCTCCTTCAAGTGCTCATAAATGCATTCCAAGAGGACTTGCTCCATAATTTTGGGGGGAACCAAAGTGAGGCTAGGCTGTCCAGCTTGTAGTTCTCTGGATCATCCTTTTGGCCTCTGTTGAAGATGAGTTCAACATTTGCCCTTCTCCAGTGTTGAGGACATCCCCTGCTCTCCACGACCTTTCATAGTTGACAGAGAGTGGCCTTCCAAGGACATTAGTCAGTCCTCTAGCACCTGTGGGTGCAGCCCGTCAGGTCCCATGGACTCGTATGGCTCAAGTTTTCTCAAGTAATCCCTGTTGCAATCCTCACCCATCCCCAGCAGGTCTCCTCCTTGAACTCTCACTAAGCACAGAGGCCTACATGACCTTGGTTATGAAGACTGAGGCAAAGAAGGCATTCAGTACCTCAGCCTTATCTGTGTCTCCTGTCACTATTCCTGCCCCATTCAGCAATGGACCTCATTTTCCTTGTTCAACCTTCTACTACTAATGTCGCAGCAGCAGATCTTGTTGTCCTCGATGTCCCTTGCAAGTCTCAACTCCAGTTGAGCTTTGGCTTTCCTAACACCATCCCTATATGGCTAACATTTCTAAATTCCTCCTTTGTAGCCTGTCCCTGCTTCCAACTCCTGCCTTTTTGCACTGTAGCTTGACCACGAGTTCCCTCCTTAGCAAGTATCCTGGTACATCTACTTGTTTTCCTGAGCACTGGAATGGACTATTCATGCAGGCCTTAAAGGCTGGCAGGTTTCCCGAGCTCCTTTGCCCTTCAGAGCTGCCTCCCACGGGATGCCACCTACCAGTTTATCAAGTAAGCGAAGTCTGCTTACCTCAGGTCCAGAGTCTGTACTCTGCTACTGTCCTCCTTCACCCCTTTAGGAACTTAAACTCCACTACCTCACAGTCCCCACAGCCAAAGCTACCACTGATTACACATCCCCAGACAGTTCCTTCTTGCTAGTGAATAACAGTTCCAGCTGTGTGTCACCCTCGTTGGCCCATCCAGTACTGGTACCAAAAAGTTGTCTTTGACACTGTCCAGTGATTTTCTTGACTGTTGGCACCTTCTGTGTTGCCCTTCCAGCAGACGTCATGAACATTAAGGTCCTCCACAAGAAACAGGGCCTGTGATCCAGAGACTTACTTGAATAGTTTAAAAAACTTCATCTACTTCCTCACCCTGATAGGGTGGTGTGGGATACTGGTCTATAGGATTTGATCCTCCCTGCCAGGGGTAAACAGCAGGTGCAAAGGGTGATTTGTGGTCTAACGCCCATGTCGGTGAGGCAGCGCCCGGGGCGAGGCGGAGGTGTCGCCCCCCACATTGCTCCACCCAAACGACGCCGGGGGCGAGGCGGGAGTCTCGCAGCCTGGCGTTGTTGCTAAGGGCAGAAAAGGCAGCAGCCAATGGCGCCCTCTGCTGAGCTCGACACGGACCAATCGCCCCACAGAGTTTGACTCAGCCCCGCCTCGCCAAGAGGATAAACTCCGCGCGCAAACGTTCCTCCACGTTGAGGGCGAGAACACCAACATACGGACGGGCTGATGGGCCTGGACCTCTCCTCCCCAAACAGGGACGCCTCTGACAACGTCAGACGTTCCCCGGGAAAAATACCATTGTTGAAAGCGCTTAATTATCAGTTTGAGCTCAAAAAAGTAGAATTTTTGCAGCAAGTGCATTTATCAAGGGCAATTCTGAAACTGTTGTACCTGTCGCTTTAATAAATCATTTATTTTACAACTTTGCAAAACTGACTCAGGGAAAGTCCTTTTCGGAGGGCTCTGGCAGGCAAACATTGATTGCCAAATAAGGAAGGGCCTTTCCACCTAATCATGCCCTTTCCCTCCCTTCATGTGACAGGTGGTCTGTAACACACTCCCATCATGGTGTCACCCATGTCACTGGCCTCTCCTCTGGGGGCCAGTGGCCTCCCTGACCCGCAACATCACAACCAGACTGTTGTCTAGCCCATAGAGAGCCCCATACATTCAACCTGCTCCTGAATATGGAGGACAACCCCCCTTCCTCATTTTTCCTGCCTGCCTCTCCTGACAACATTGTAATGGTCTGCTGCAGCATGCCAGCCATGCAATCTGTCTCACCATGTTTGTTACTTCAACAATGTTCTGGCTCTGTGATGACACACAGAGATCTAGGGTGTTGGCTTGCCGTGTTTTATCATTTCTGAGGTCTCTTTGTTCCTGTCGCCCTACACCTTTCGCTTTCAACCTCTGTTCCTTGACTTCACTGTGGTTTCTAATTTCCTTCCATCATTGTTCCTAGTTTACAGCTCTCCTCAATAGGTTGACCAGCCTGTTGGCAAAGATACTCTTGCCCCACTTTGTCAAGTGGACCCTAGCAGTCTCCAGTCCTCAGTATAGATCCCCTGGTGATAAAAGCCAAATCCCTGTCAATGACACCAGTTATGCAGTCTGGTGTTGACCCATGGGGTCTGTCTGTTCCTCCCAAGCTTTGTCCCTGTACTGGCAGGCTCAAGGTTAACACCATCTGCACCCTCATGCCCTTAACTCTCACCCCCAAAGCCATGTAATCACCCTTGATACACTTGAGATCATTGATGACCATGGGCATAGCAGGGTGTAATAGTCCAAGCGCTGGACAAGCCTTAGTAGTCTCTCCACAACATCCCAGATTTGAGTCCGCAACAAGCAACAAATCTTCCTAGACAGTAGGTCAGGTCAGCAGGTGAGAACTTCCATTCTTCACAGGAGAGAGTCTCCCCCTGCTGTCACTTGCAGCTTCCTCCTGGTGCTACTGCATGGTTCACGGTTGGCCAGATCTAATGCTTTGCCAGACGTGGCTTTATCTCCCTTGTCCACTACCCGGGCCCTGAATTTATTCTGCAGCTGTAGATCTGCAGATGGAAAAGGAGCTACCCTCCTGCTGTCAGGAGTCACAAGCCTCCAGCCTTTGTCATCCTGCAAGGTCTCCATTTGCCGTTCTGATGATCAGTCTCTGGCTGCCCCTCCTTCTATGCAGTTGGGGGTTCAGGCTTCTCCTCTGCAGTGTCTCTGTGAAGATCCTGTCGATCTCTTTTTCATCTTTCCTGGTGATGCAGAGTCTACTTACCCCCTCCTGCAGCTCCTTAACCTTGGTGACAAGTTTACCCAGAGCGCACACCTCCTGCAGGCAAGGACACCATCTCTGCCTGCCCCAGCCCCAGGGGGAGGCACCAGGCACTGCCTGCAGCCCCACACCTACAGACCTGCATCCTCCCTCGGGAGCTCTGAGTCGGCGTCAATGCTCCAGCTTGCGCTGGGACCAATGTCACCACCACTGACACTGAATCCCATGCTGCCTTGAGCAGAGTTTCCAGACCCCATCTGCGCAAACTGCTGCTTTTGAGCACTGCACTTAGTGACCTATATATGCTCTGGGCTGGGCGGGTCTGCCCTTCTCTCTTTAGCACTGGTTGACTGTGTGTTTAGAGTCAGCCTTGCCCAGCAGTAACCTGGACTTGAAAATTACTGGTATTGCTCGCAGAACTAGATGCTGGGCCCAAAACTGTTGCACAAACAGCAGCAGCAGCTGGCAGCCCAAAAAGGGTCCCAGGACCCTGCACATGCCCTGCCCTGACAACTGCCTCTCTACATACAAAATCCCGATTTGCAGTCCCAATTTGCTGCACTCCTCAACACCAGTTAAATACCAAATGGGGGTCCAGCACAGGGATCTGATAGGCTGGGCACAGGCTCTCGCCAACCCATGGTGAGTCCCTTCTGGCGAGACTACTAACCTGGCAAGTGCCCTCTGAGCACTCTTCACTTAGCTCATGAACATGGTCACCACTACCCTCACCTCCGCTCTCCCAGGAAACAGATGCTGTGCTGCCACTCCTGACCCCTGGCACTGGGTCCCTTCTCTGAAGACTATGAGACCAACAGAATGCCTCCTGCCCACAGTTTGCTTAGCTTGTGGATGCCATCACCTTTGCCCACTCCTGCTGCACAGTCTCTCTCACAGCAAAAAAAAATCGTGTTCCTTTTTTCTGTTGTGAGGTGTGTGACCCTATGTCTCATTTACTGCATGCTACTCAGTTCTTCTGATTAGAGATGTGGGTATTTCAGCACACATTTTTCTATGGAACTCACCTCTGTCACATGTAAGTAGCAATTCTTAAATCTCTGTAGCATCCAAGAGAGGTAAGAAGGTTTTCTTCCCCTCATTGTTCTGATGTGGAATTGTCTCTGCTGATTTCAAATTATGTTTCAAATGCATAAGCTTGATTATTCCCAGAATTTAGCATTATGTAGTACATTATACACTCAGATAATAACTCTCAAAAGGTTTTAGTTGGGGCTCATAGTCTCAGAGGCTAAATTTCTGCACCAAGGAAGTAAGAAACACATATGGATAATTATTCACACAGTCATCCAGACATCTGGCTTTCGGGCTCTCAGTCACCACCTCTCTCCGTTGAGTGCAGAGAGCATATAAACTCTGAACTCTCTGTGCTTGAATTTCAGACAGCTGTGAGAAGGTTAGTGTGGCTTGTCCCACGTTGCCCCAGAACCCATGGTAGAGCTCCATTCTCCAAGGGACCACTGGATGCTACAGGAACACAAAGCTCTCTTCTCCTCCTGCTGCCCCTGGCCTCTCTCACTGGACTCTACCTTCTCCCATACATCAACTGGCATCTTACAGATAACAGTCATAGTCAGTAGATGCTCTTGACTGTTTCCCTGAGCATAGACCTCCCTTGCACCGAATGGGGCAGGGGCCTTTTATGATGGAGACGATATGTCCTCAGGTAATTGAGGACAGTGAGGTAACATGTATACACAGCTTTTCTGGATTATTGAGTCTGGTATTTCTTTAAAGCATGACTTTCGAAACCTCACCAGCAACCCTTTCTATAGGCTCAAGCATTTGTTTGTTTGCATAGGTAACTATTTATGAGCCACCAAAAAAGCACAAAGCTCAGTTAAATGCTTCTTCAGGATAACTCTCAACATAATAGTTAGGCCGAGGCCAGAGTCAAGCAGACGACAGCAGACTCAGATCTTTCTCAAAGCCTAAACTACCCAACAGTAACAGAATGAGGTACGCATCTGAGGCCTATTGGGAAACTTTATATGGAAACCTAAATGAGAGAGTTACGGCTGGACAGAGAGAGATAAGGAAAGGCAGATGGATTCAGAGTTTTTAGATGAAGGGTAAATGAAGGAACAGCACAAGAGAAATTTGTGATATTCTGCAAAACTGGATGGGAAACACAGACCTCAAATGAGTCAGACTTCAGCAGGACTTTCTGTATGCCTGAAGCCAGGCCCAGGATTAAGTTCTTTAAGAGAAAGTACCTGAGCGAAAATTCAGTCAGATTCTTATTTTGCCCAAGCTACTTCCACCAGTAATAAACATCCATCTCAGTAACAGTGCTGTTCTGTACTCTTTTTAGAAACATTTTTGTTGGCTCTGTTAGTCAAAGAAAACATGTTGTTTTGTAACCTGTGTCCATCATTGAAGAAAAATTTGCATATTTGAAGCAGCTAGGAATTTATTGAGCAAGCCAGACAAGGACAAGCATGTTAGGGCAAAATTAAATTAGGACTGTGAAAGTGTAAGCTTCTTCTGGCTACAGGCTAAACACTTTTGCAGCAAATTTTCATGCTTGAAGATTTCCTTTAAGAGTGGTTTGTGATGTATCTTGTCTTGCAAAAAAAATCTGAGCCAATCTAAAGCTTTCTAAAAGCTGAACCGTGGTTAGCCTAACATATTCCCACTCTTCTCTAAAATGAGCAACTATAAAGTTACAGGACAGAGATTAAAATAGCCCTTCCATACTAGACACTCCCTGCAAATGGAAAAGGAGGAAAATCAATTCACACTTTACTAGCAGCACACTAAATTAGTTGAACTATAGTGACAAGTGACAGATAACAAAAGGTTTATGAACTGAAGACAGGTCAAAACTGCTCTGCTGTTACAGATTGGTGCAGACTGGCCATGTCAGCAATGCTTACAGACAGAAATGTCAGGGGTGCCAGCCCATTAGGAATACTACATTTAGGAATGATGGAGTGTGCACCCATAATTTAGTTCTAAGGTCTGACTGCACCACCAGAATGGATGGAGTTTGGGTTTTCAGACTTACAGTATCCTCAGATCACCTTCTACACCCATGTTACCATGTTTATCAATGGTGCCATCCTGAGCAATAGATTTCAGGACTCGCGTTATATTGTTTTTAGAAAGAACAGAGAACCAACACCAGGGAATAGAACTGGCTGGAAAAACTGATGAAAGATTTTTTCTTTTCCACTGGAATTTGCCAAAATAAAAATGTTTGGTGGAAATAGTTCATTTTTGACTATATTTGCACAGCCGGCTATATTTTGCCTTCATGAAAGTTTGGAATGAATTGGGAGAGCTGAAACAAAGAAATTTCTTAAAAGCTTGATTATGACACCACATTCCAAATGCAAAAGGACATGCTTGTTCCTGTTGTGACTGATGGCAACCTCTGTAAAGGAAGAACCTTTCTAAAACCTCTTCCACAACACAGGAGCTGCCAGGTAAACAGTAAACTACCACATTTGGTACGTGTTACTGGAATCTTACTTTTCCACATTTAAATTTGAAATTCTGTTACTGATCTGAACCATTCAGAGAGATATACGTGAGAGGCACTCTGGAGTCTTAAGAATCAGAAGAGAGAGAGAAAATTCTCCTGTAGCATTTGAAAAATAAGAGAAATTAAATTAAGGTGGTTGGTGGTGAGCAGCAAACTGCTCTATATTTCTTTTTTTCTCTGGCTTTGGAAATGGGATGTGTATGTCTGTGTAAAACCTTTTAGACTCTTTTACTTGCTGAAGGTAAAGAGAAGCTGACTTTCCTCTCTGGCAGACATACCAAAAGGCTGACAGCAGAGTGCATTGTTCATAAGGCATTGTATGAATCATTGCCTGCTCTGTTAGTCAAAGAAAATTATTGCAACCAAGGGGAAAGGTGAAAAATAGTCCAAAACAGAATTATAGGCCTCTATGCACTGTATTTTATTATCAAATTTGCAAGCAGCCATGTGTGAGGACAAACAAGGAGCAAACCCACAGGACAACAGAGAAGTAGAGATGGGATTTTTGGCCCTTGCTTGCATTCATAGTTGTGGTCTTCATTTCTTCTCTCCAGAGTCTTAAGGCTTGTACATCAAAAGTTTCAAAATACAATATAAAAAAATTATCTTCCTAAAGATATCATACTGCTAAAACTACAAGACTACAAATAGTTTTAGATAAATATATCATCCCTTTATAATATTTCATCCACAGAACTCAAGGCACTATTAAATGGCAGTATACCACTGAAATATCATTTATTCTTAAACGTAGAAAACAATCTCCCCATCCTGCAAAGCCACTTTACAGCTATGCTGGGAAGAGAACCCTAAAGTCCTGATGACCAGAATTCCTCCCAAAACTTATATCCCTCCCATTTTATACTAATTGTTTAAGCTCTTACTGTATCAAAATGTGGGTTGTTAAGATACATAGCCAGATGTAAGTTCTATGGAAAAGAATGTTAAGGCAATTGCGCTGGCATCCTGCATATTCAGATTTCCCCTCTCTCCCAAATTTCCTATGTGGTTCTTAACCAAAGCCCTGTTTCCCAGTTTAGTTCCTATTTCATCTCTCAGCAACCCCTTTGGTGCAGCATGTTCCATTTTTGAACTCTTCTACAAAAAAGTTAACCTCTTCTTGCATGAGAAATACTAGTTGCATATGCTGCAGAGTGCTGCAGTCACTCAAATGTTGACAGAAATTTCAAGAAAAACAAAAACCTATTCTGGGTCTGGCAGCTATTCCTGTGAAAATCCAGTTACAGGCTTGTGGAGACAATCAGGAGCAAGTAGACACCCAAATATTCCTGTCCATTTTTAAGCCTAAAATGCAAAGCTAGTGAAGAAAATTTTTTTCTGGCCCAAAAGCTTATTGCAAAACTGTGCAGTGGCAACAGTGATAGGATAATACACCCAGGAGTTGTTCTGCTTTTATACTTCATAAATGGCCAAGGGTTTCTATTCCAATGCCTATTTTTGCCCTAGGTCCTGTGGATGTGGGTACAAGTTGGGAGCCACATCCTATCCTTTACCTATTATGTGATTCTGGTGGGCTATGAGGTGCAGGGTAAAAAGTACTAAGTTGGACTGTCCTAGTCCCTAGGTAATGTGAGGCTGAAGCATGAGGAGACAGAGGTGACATAGCTTTTGGGAAAAAAAGGCACTTGGGGGCAAGTTATGTATATATACACCTTGGTACAGGCATAGCACACTGAACACAGGTTATAAGAGGAGGTTCATGATTTAAGTTTCAGCACAGTTGGTTCAGCTGAACAAGATCAAGCTCCTGCAACCCAAACCTGCAAGGAGACCAAGCTGGAAGGAATGCAAAGCATGCAGGCACTGGGTGCATATTCTTCTACTTTAAATAACAGAGCTGCATCAACAGAAGTCAGAAATTCTCCAAAGCCACAGGGGAGACAACTACAGTGCAGGGTGCCCTCATTCACTGTCTGTCACATGGGATCTGCCATATGCACTGGCCACATGCTGTCTCCATGTCAGGAAGAATCCCAAGCGTGCATCGTTTTCTTTGCCCTGATTTCCTTGGGAAAGAACGCAGCAGCCGGGAGGCAGCTGTGGTTCACTCCCCTGTTGTGTACTCCTGGGTGGCTGGGGAGTACAGGGTGTGCTGCAGAAAACAGCAGTCTGCAAAAATCTGAAGAAAACTGCAGCCTAGATGTAGGGTCTTCATTTTTGACAGCAGAAAATCTATGCACAGCAAGCTTCCTCCTACAGTCCAGAAAAGATGACCCCATTGACCCTGTTGAGCTATGTAAGATCGCTTAGTAGAAAGGAAATGGAAGGAGTTCATGACTATATTTAAATCCCGTTGTAAAGCAACTTCTCCTTGAAAAAATTCATGAGGCCCTAAGTATAATAGTCTATGGTATAAAGATTAAGATATACATGAGCTGTAAAGAGATAAATACCTTTGTACTCCTCTTGTACATTCCAGTGGGCCAGTCAATGAGAGACAGTAAGAGCAAGGGAGCAAAACCCCTCTGGCCTTTTATGCCTCTCTGCAAAACATTTTAATTAAACAGCAGGACAAATTTCTGAAATATTAGCTGTGGAAGCTCAACAATAGTACCAACCCTGAAATATATAACAAGCAAACCTTTTTCTTCCTTTTGTATCTCCAAAAACTCTCACCTAAATTCCAGTGTCTCACCCCTGATGCCTTCCTTCCTTTGACATTCAGTCTTCCCTCACTCTCCATTTCCTGCATACCACTTTGTTTCCCTACGACAGTCACACCAACCTATTCTTCAAACCAATGTCCAAAAACTCTTATGAAGCTACTGGGATTACCTCCAGTGAACCCTCCACTTAGATACTCTGCCAGATCTAAAGTGATCCGGGAAAAAGAGAAAGAGAAAGAGAAAAAGAGAAATCGAGTCAGTCCCTAAAAGGCCTGGTAGGATTTCTGGAGGCTTTTCACCTCTGTGTGTCCAGGCCAATTGCAAAGGTTCTTCAGTGACCCCCGGGTTTGCAAAGGGAGGATCCAGAAAGTTCTCCAAGGCAAAGTCAAAAGGAAGGAATGGCAGTGTATCATTCTGGATACACTACATTTGTAGCCTTCTGAAAGGCTACAAAAGCTAATTATACATAGTTCTCTAACATAAAAGGATGGAGAACTGACTTTCTTTCCTGGGTAGATTTCACTAGTCTTCTGCAGATCAGGTACAATAGCAAACAGTTTTTTAAATATGCTTACATATGGGGAGAGAAGCACAGACAAGAGATTGCGTTACAGCAACACCCCGCTATCAGTTGCCTCTCTTGCTGTTGTTTTAGAGTTTGTTACCAATTGTTTAATACCATGCTTTGCTAACCACCATCATTGCCCTGTTTTTCTGGCCTTTATCCTTGATTAACCTTGGTTCATCTTAGGAGGATGATAACAGTGAAAATATAACCATGCAGTAAGAGGCACCAAGAAGGCCCACACTGAAAGATTTACATTGTGCATTCAGTCTCACAGGTGAAGCAGCTGCAATCTTTCAGAAGACTGGTCTGCCCTGAAAAGCCAGCTGCTCAAAACCAGCATCTCCTCAAGATGATGATCCTGCTCCTGCCTTTCCATCCTTCATGGCACATATCCTCCACTGTTTATCTAAAATTATGTGCTTTTTCAAGTCCCTGTATGCACCCCCCCTGCTATTACATTAATTCTTATGGGAAATATTTCTCCACTATCCAGCAAACCACTAGCCACTGCACTTTTCAGGAACACATCCTTGGCAGAAAACAGGGTGTAGCTGCACTGTGCCAGTTAAATGGGCCAGGGCCAAAGCCATGACTCTGAATACAGAGGGCTCTGCAGGGATCCTGGGGTGAGGTGAATTTCAGATTGGCTTTTTAAATCTCTGTAATGGAACTGCCCAAAATACAGGGATACCAAAGATTTGAGGAGATATAGATCTAAGTGTTATTCATCTCTTTCAGTAAAACTGTTTGGGTCTTAAGGGGATCCCAAATAAACTTTCAGACTTAGTTTCCAGGGCTTGCTAACAAAGAGAAATCCTGGAGTCCCACAGATATACCTACTCAAGTTGCCATTGTTCTGAAACTGTGCGTTTAATATCATGCTTCTATTTGATATTTTAAGGGAATTTCTATTTCCTCCCCTGCATTCTCTTTAGAAAGCCCCTTCAAGAACTACGTAAACTTCTATCTCTCTGTAGTCTTAAAGGCTTTCATGGTATCAGACTACACTAGGATTACCATAGAACATGATCTTATTCTTGCAGACAGCCTAGTTACAGAAGAGGGATACCCTGTAGTCCATGGCAATATGGTGATTCATTTACACAGGTATTGAACTCTCTTCTGTCAGTACTGGTTCCAAACCACTTAGTCACAAAAAGTACTTTACATTTCTTCTACTTTTGTTAGAGGTATAAAATATTTTGGCTTCAAAACGATCTCCTGAGTTCCAATTAAAAGTGTCACTTGCTGTCCCACAAGTCAAAAATGTTGGTCATCATTCCTTTCAGAAAACACCTTTACCTTACAGTTCTTAAAATCAGCAAAGGTAACTGGATATCTGATCAGTGGTTCAGCAGATGGATGGATAAAATAGAAACAAGTGATATTCCATTACATGAGGAGGTAGGAGTGCTGAAACTGTAACATGGTTACATCCTACGTAGTTTTTCAATGCCACAGGCAAGTGAATGAGTCAAGGGCAGTGGTCTCCATACAGACTTTTCTGTAAGGTTTATTCCTCCATTTCACTTACAATCTTTATAGTTTGCCCATAGTTTGTTTCTGCCTTTTCTGTTTGATTTCAAAAATCTTCTCTAGCTTTTAGCATAACTCTCCCACACATTGATGGCCTTTTAAATAATTGAAATGCTAACAGTTCATTCAAGCTATTATGCAACCCACTCTTCAAAGTAGCAGGCAAAGGATCAAAACTGGGAGAAAGAAGACCTGTCTGTGCTATTAGGTTTTAACTTGCTTTGTTTTCCTGACAGGCTCTGTTTGGGGAGAACTGAGAAGTATACTTTGTTACTGGCTCAATGCTCAGAAATTCTCAGTGTCATGTCATTATTCATTGCTTCTGTTTTGATCATTTAAGCAATCTTTTCATGTTGTTTTCCTCCGAGATATATTATCTGACATGCAACAACCAGGGTCTTCATAAAGCTTTTTGGTGCCTGTGGCTACACACGTAGCTGATGCCTGTTTAAATGGCAGTTTCACAGCCTTTGAAGGTATGCTTTATCATCTGAAAAAAACAATTGCTGCACTAGGAAGCTCAATACACTCTTAAAATGATCTACTCAAAACAGTGGCATAACTTGAGAGGAGAGGTAGGATTTAGGCAAAGTACAATGTCAGATTCAACACCCCGGACTTACTTGTGATAACACGCCATTGATTTGGTTACATGTCAAACCAGTAGGAACCACAGAAACAGTTAAATTTGAAGTGAAGAAATCTTGAGTTAGAAGAGAAGGTAGAGATGGATTTAAAAGCCTAGAGGAACAGAAACCACTTCATCTTGGCCAAATAAATGAAAGTGCAAAGAAGCCTAAACTAGGCTTCTTCACAAAAGTGAACAAATGTTCAAAAATGCTAATAATGCAACAGCTCCACTACAACTAGTGGAAAATGCCAGTGCTGTGCTACAGCACACCACTATAGTGAGAAGTTCATTATTAAATATAGGATATGTTTTTAACACTGTGACATTCCTGTTGTATGACTGTTGTATGACTGTTTCAGATTAAGTAGCATAATAACCATTTAAACATACAGGATTAGGCAAATAAACCAGGATTATCTCAAAAGATTATAAAGCAAAACAAAATATAACTGTTTGTTGCCTTCATAAATTTTGGTATCTGTACATGCTCCTACAGAAAAATGCAATCAAGACAAGGAAATTGGGATTACTTCCAGAAGGAAATTCTCCTTCAGAAGCAGGAATTCCCATTGCAGATCTTCAGTGTCCAAGGTAAAATTTCCAGTAATCCTGACAAGAGCACTTTACACCCATGGATCAGTTCTATACATACCAACACTACAATCCCTCATAGGTCATTTGGTATAGTAAAGCCCAGACAGCAGTTTTGCATCTTATATTTTTAAGTGTCTTTAAATAATTTACCATCCACATTTCCTTATTCTTTTCTGCCTTTTAATCTCTACTTTCACCTCGAATACCTTGGTCATCAGAATGCCAAGCCTTTACTATTATGACATTATCTAGCTCTGATATAGTACTTTGCATCAGCAAAAGGGATAAACAATCATTACCTGCATTTTGCAGGAGGAAGAACACATGCAGAGCAATGAAGTTATTTAACCAACTCTATCTGCAAAACCAGTAGCAGAAATGCAGTGGAATCCAGAAGTCTTAGGTAACCCTGACCAATGTAAGATTTCTGTACTGAATCATTCTTGAAGAGTTCACCTGTAGTCAAAATTACATCATTATTATTAATAGCCAGCATTGTAGGAATTCAACATGAGAATATGTAACATACAGAGAAAAAGAGACAATGTAATGACACCCAGTATTTTGGCACTGTGCTGAAATAGCAAGGATTTAATCTGTACAAACAAAAGAGATAGAAATGTGGACTAATGACAATTTCCTCAATCTTTTTTATCTGTTTAGCATGAAATTGGAGACCATTTTTATTTATTTAGCAAGAAACTGGTCCACTGTTCCCAGCAGTGTTTTCTTGGGTGAGAAGACTGACTGATCTTCAGGGCATTTAAGTGTAACATGAAAAGAGTCATTGCATTATAAGGAAACACTAGAAAACTAGCTGAAGAACATCAGCAGACGAGGTCACGTCATTCTGTCCTGTCTTGTAACTCTCTTGCTGCCTAGAAGATTACCCTACAAAGTGAGATGTGGCATCTCAGCCAAGCTTTCCTGCAGAATGTGCTCCCTGAAATGACTACAAAACCCAAAACATTGATGTATGTTTTATCTTTCTTTGCTTGAAGTAGTGACAATGATGTCACTCAAATTATCAAAACACCTGTTTCTAGATGCCCAGCCTGATTTCTGAAGGCCAGCATAATACTCCAGCTGTCAGCAGATTTTTAAAAAAGTGATTGTATTTGAGAGAAACGATCACTTTGTGTAAGATACAAACCATTGGAATTTTTAGGTTGAAGGCAACAAAACAATAATCATTTTCTTCTGGGCCATATTCCCCCAGACTTGTTCAAACAAATCTAATTCATATTTTCCTGCAACTGCTGATTCTCTTGGATTCCTGGGTGAAAATGCCACCTGCTTTGCCTCAGAGTTTCCAGTTAAAAAAAAAAAAAAAGCCAAAATTATGGAAAAGACTAATCTTTGCATTCCCTCCTGCAACACCATACCCACTGAAAGCAATAAGCACTGTTTTCTAGGCAAAAAACAAACAAACCTAAAAACCTTTTCACCAAAATTAGCCTGGATAGGCTAGCTGTATGGACCATGACTTCTGAATTTAGTCTGGTAGTTCACGATACAAACGCTACATGAATTTCTCCTATCAGGAAAAGAACGGCCCTCCCAAAAGATGCATCTTATCATAATTCTGAAATGTCAGTGATTTGGCTGCTTCTAGAAACATAATACTGGACAATATATCACGCTTCCTGGTCCCATGTATTTTAGTTCCTATCCGTAGTTCTACTTATATTTTCAATTGTTTTTTAGGACTTAAGCATCTATATTTTCTGTTTTGTGGATTTGTTAGATTCGTATGGATTTTCATCACATAGAAACAGACCTATATGAAGTAGGCTAACATGTTTCCCTGACTCTCTGCCAATACAGTATTTTTTCCATGGAATTTTTTGAGTCCAGTCCTAAGAGCAGAGTTTTTCAGCACTTTGCTCTCTGGAAGATTTTCCATCGCCCATAGTTTCCTACTGGTTATTCCAAGTTAAGTTACACCAGCATGACCTTCAGCTCCCTAGAAATGACTTTCTGCCGATCTTAAGGCCCACCTGGTCCTTCTCCATCTTGTGCTCTCAGTCCCTTCCCCCCAACACTCAATTATCCTTTAATTATGCAACTGATAGATTCCTAACTTTTCTTCCCACTTAATCAGGAAATTTCTAAATCCCAGCAGCTTAGTTCTAGTTATTATTTCTCCATATGTGGTATTCTGTCAGAACAGGAAAAAGGATCAGGTCTCACAAAGATCAGCCTGGCCTGTGCTAGGCATCAAGTATTTCATGTTTCTCTGTCTGTGATCCTTTGCAGACCATGAAACTTAGTAAAAGCCCAGAGGACACAAGATTTGATGAAAGCAGAAATTAATGAAACATTCTGGACAGCTTAGTTCTCACAATGGCAGATGCCTGAAAATGCCTGTGTCTATTGTGTATATATTGAATTGTGTGGTAGATGATTACTTATGCAAAATTTTGGAGTGTTTTTATTTGGTTAAGGATTGTAAAGTAGAAAAACGTCATCTGAAGAGCAATATAGTATTAAAAAGTTATTCAGAGAATAACTAGCTTTCATTTAAAATACACAAAACAGTCAATAGCCTGAAGAATTTAAACAGAAGACTTGAACTGTGTATGTACACTAAAACATTTGAAGCCAATTTACCGCAAGTCTCAAAGTGAAGACAGTTGCACTGACTTGAATGGGCTTCAAATCTTATCCTAAAACATTATCAACTTTTTTGTTTTAAGTTGCTACACTATTTCCTTCACAAAATAGTTTTAAAAAGCCCTATATGTACTTGCCATCTTATCCAATAGAAAGGTTTAAATTCAGGGTACAACTTTGCATTTTGGAGGTAGTTTGTCCTTCTGAAGCTTTTAGTACATGGCACTGACAGGCCTTATGATACAGAGAAGAACAGCAGTGTAATTGGTTTTGTTGCTGTCGTTGCTGGATGTCAGATAGAGCAGGGAAGACTGGAGACCAACTGATTCCTTTTTAACACAAGGCTTATTAATTTTTTTTCTGAGGGAAAGGTAATTTGCACTGGTTGTGTTGTCAGTTGTCAACAGGTTGCTACAGTGTGCAATCAAGCTTTTAAGCAGTGTTTTCTTTTGTTTCCTATTCTTGGCTGGATTCCCCCTTTAACCTTATCAAAGCAGTTAAATTTCTTCAACCTATCAAGCTGAGCCATGTCAGCATCTTAAGATAGTCGCTGTTGACATGGTTGAGCAAAGCTGAATTGATCTTATGCCCTCAGGACATCCTGCACAGCGTGAATGCTCTATACTACCACCACATGCTTGATTTAAAGTTCAGACCTTTCTAGCTCATTGCTAGCGAGATAAAATGTTTGGTACCACTAACATTATTTTAAAATCTTTCTGTTACCACAGATGCTATCTCAGTAACCTTATGTTGTATACTGGAGATGGGGGTAAGGATGGAAAAGGAGGGCAGTAATGACATGTTAGTTTGCACTAAAAATAAAATAAAATAAAATAAAATAAAATAAAATAAAATAAACAAAAACCCAAAGAACATGATTCAAGTTTGGTTGTACCTGTCTATCTGAGAAAGCAGCAATAAAACATGATGGGTGTTAGTTACATGAGAACAAGAAAATGTGGCTGACAAGGCTTTCAGCTACTCTTTGTGAAGAACTTGACAAGTGAATGGCTCTTTTCCAAGCTGTTAGGCACCTAAGTTACTGAACATTTGCATGTAAACCTACGTTTTCCATTTGCAGGCATACACACTGACTGTAACCGATGAATCACAAGAATTGTGTAACACTGTGAGCACAAAGAAGGCTGGATTTTGAAAAATAGGTAATGGGAAGTGTTCAGCACCACCAAGTCATCAAGAGAGCTCAGCCCTAGGACAACAGGAGAACTTAACTACTGGTCCTTTTTACTTCATTCCTCAGTAATATTCATATCTCCTAACTTTTTAAGTAGAGAAACAGAAGAAACTTCTCTTAGAACAGAAAAACACTGTGTTTTCCAAAAGATTTTTGTTTATGTATTTACATGCCTGCCTACTGAGTACCTTGTGTACACATTAGGTTACAGCTATTTACAGAGTGGCCCCAGAGCACTCAGAGACAGTTACTGGTGGCCTAGGTGGAGTGCAACTACTAGTTTGGCAAATGTGACTGTTAAATTGCGAGTTTTTTTGCATCAGAAAAAAAAAAGTATAAAAATTCACAGTCGTGACCTATGAAACAAAGGCCACCTAAAATGGAAAAAAAAAAGTTACATTTGAAAAACAAAGGACCAAATCCTCATGCAGTATTCAGTCTTTCTTAGGGAAGAAGGGCTAGCAAAAGATTGCTACTCCCCACTGGGTGGGACAGCTCCATGTACAAAACAGAGTAACCCTACGCCTCAGCTTTAGGGTTCCTCCATCACTAATGGCATTAGTCTGGGGACTGTAAACACCAGTGGAATCAACAGAGCAGAGTTTCCTTGGGCTCTGCCTGTAATACACCATCTTTGCTGGGGTGCAAAAAAGAAGCTACGGCAACACTGCTGCACAAGCAGGAAGGAGTCTTCAGCCACTGATTTTTATGTCCACCTTGCAGAGCAAAAGTAACGAAGAAGTAAAAAGCAACAGCTTCAGAGGAAACTTCGTACATTACCAAATCCTAGTTGTATAACCACAAACACAAGTTTCTCTTTCAACGATCACTCACAAATTCTTTGCATTTATTTTTACACAAAGATAGACTGGAGCACTCCAGAAACTTTATTTGTCAACTGAGATGTATGTGAATTGCCCACACAATAGTTAATTATTTAGAGAAATTGTTCACGAAGTCATATGGGAAGTAGGCATGTGAGCCTGGGTTGTACTTTCGTGCTAGAAAACTCATATGACTTAGGAATGAAAGACATGGGGACTTGACAAGAAAAAAAAAATCTGTCTATTCTGTGACTCAGTGAAATAAATGGTACGAAATCTCAGAGGGATACAAGCTCAAAAAAAAAGTTAGTGGCAGAGAAAACTTGTCCTTTAACACAATCCAGAAAACAAATAATGATTAACAGGACAAGAATTAAAACAGATTTGAAGATTGATTCTGAAATGGGAATTCTCAGCCTGTGGCAGCAAGGACATTATAATAGCAAAGAACAATTGAGGATAACAGCTACTATAATGTCATCATCTCATCATCAATAAAATAGGCTGGTGATAGAGAGCAATTTGCTCATCTCTCAAATTATGATTTACTGGAATGCTCTGATATCAGAAATTGATTTCAAAATTTCTCTTAAGAACAAGGAAGATTTTCATTTTATACACATACATTAAAAATATATATAAATACAATATATTTTACCTGAAAATCAGTCTTTAATCATCTTTCATTGGGCTTTTATTCAGAGACAAGGAACAGACTTTACATCTTTCAGGTAGCATTCACAAAAAAAGGGTCAAGAAGAACTCTGTTAACTAATATGGATGCAAATGGTTTGGAAAGTGAGTTTATTTATATCCACACTGGGATTCATAGGTTGTGATTATTCCAGAACCTGCCTGTTGGAAGTTTTATATTAAATAAAAAATACATTGAGATGATAATCTTGCATGTTGTCCCTTCCTTACTTACTCAACCAGAGCAGGAAGCCAGTCAAAAGTGGTGATGGTTTATAAAGTAATTTTATTTCTGACTGCAGAGATAGCGATTTCCATAGTAGTTGCTTGTTGGGAGTTTAGATTAAAAGCAATAATATCACATGCACTATCTCTCCTTTGTTTTTTCAGCCATAATGCTGAGCTATAAAATACCCCACAATCTGAAATCACTGCCAATGTACTCTGTGCCAGGCTTTTCTGTGTGATGTGGAATTGAATCAAAACCACTGGAATGAATACAAAAGCAAAGAAAAAAAATTAAAAAGAAAAAATAACAGAGTCCTAAAATAAAAAGTTTCATTCAGGAATTCACCTAGAATTTGCAGAAAATGAACACTATGAGAAATTCTTGCATGTGACTGTCTCAGAAAACAAAAAGACAGGGCTTTCTAATGTCAAAATTATAGGGGTAAGCAGCTGGGTATTCTTCCCTTCAAAAAGATAAAGAGGCCTCTTGAGGCAGCCAAGTGGTGTGTGATCAGCACAAAGACAGCATTAGCAGTTGAAGGAACTAGGGAAGCCGTATCTCTCAGGGACAGATCTGCTCCTGCTTGTTTCCCAGGAGTAGAATCAATCAGCCTGATTTGGAAGGAACTTTTGAGGAAGAGGAGGGGAAGGTGTTGCTAGACCAATTGATACTCTCTGGCATTTTCCCTTATTAAACTAAAGCTTTTGAGCTGAAGTCTGACACAGAGCTAGTGTTTGCTCCTTGCAGTGGTACTTCCGACCTGGTGACTTGAAGGACAGGAATGGGGAGCTTGGAAGAGTGAAAAGGAGCGCAACTGCTAACAGAAACCACATTACTTCATCTTTCCAAACTCAGGCTGGTGGATCAATGTTTGAAAATAGTTCATCTCCTCCTCAGTCTCACAGAGCCTCTAGAGTACTCAGCTGCTGAGAGCTGGTGAAAAATGACACCTCAGCGCTACCCCATTCATTATGCAATTAATCTCTCATGGAGAAAAAGTAGTTGAGTCAGTGTGGTCTGAGCAAATTATGCTCTTTTAATGCAGTATCAGCTAAGATATCTCCATAATATTTTACTCAACAAGAGTTAAACTGATGGATTTGTAAAACTGAAGCAGAGTCTGTCACACACGAAGTATTTTTTTTTCCACTGTCATTGAAAATAGGCTTACATATCTAGAGAAGTAAAAATAAAAAATGTCTGGCATCTTTCTCCTTAAAGGGTTAATAATAAATGCTTGTGGAGTATTTTGGATATTTTATAAGATTTTACTATTTTCTTCCTGCATGTATTTAGAAAGTTTTATTATGATGTTTTCTAGTTTGCTGCAATGGGTGAAGAGATCAAAGGAGGACAGTATATAGTAGCCTCTGTGTCCTGAAGTGAAATTATGATTCAGTTATTAGCTCTGCTACTCAGAAGCATACATGAACTAATGCAGCATCTATCCACTTTGCCTTATCTATTGTGACAAGCCTCCAGGGGGCTGATCCACATGAAATTCATTTCACATCTCATTCACTGAGTGCCTGGGATTTGAAATACCTTTCTGCTCTTCTAGGTTTCAATAAGCTAGACTGCACAGACTCATTGCCTACAAAAAGTAAGAGCGTAAACTTCTCCGTAGGGATGGTGCTTTCCAATTTCCTGCGATGCCACTGGAGATGCAGTGACGTTCATTTCAGGAGTTGTGTGCGTATGTACCTAGGTTAAGGATGTCTTACAGAAAAACCCATATGTCTCAGAACAATGAAAATATATTTTCTTGTACCCTGGATAACAACGCAGCTTATATCATATAAAGTAAGAGATAGAAAAGACTATATTCAATTTAATTTGGGTCTTTCCCCTCACACACACCTGCTTTCTCTCCCAGCTGCTCATTTTAGGAAACATACGGAAGTTAACTCTTAAGATCTCTGCCAAGTTTGTCTGAAATTATCCAAGGTATTCAATAGTGACCCAGGGGAGAGAGAGAGAGAGAGAGAGATGGAAAGTGAGAACCAGAGCCCTTCTTTCCTTAGGAAACCAGGCTAAAAATAATCCTTAAAATACTATACAGTATAATAAGCAAAATGGTATTGATTGTTTCCTTCAGCTGAATATTCAGTGTTCAGAGTAAACCTGCAGATGACAGTGCCACAGCTGGAGAAGTGGAATTTGTCTGATGAAGTATTCTAGAATCCTAAAACCAAAATATATTCTGAATCTTGAAATAGAATTTATATGGTCCTGAACTGATTTTTCCTTAATTTCAATATTGATAAATATTTAATTAATTCCTTCTGGGCAACTTTATTACATGTAATATGCTGTAATATAAATTAGTTTAATATTCACAATATCATATCTAATATTGTGGGTTTTTTTTTAAATAAGAGTTCTTGAAATAAACTTACCAAAATAAAACATAAAATGCCAACTTATAGTTTCAATCCAAATCATGGGCTCTTGGCAGAATTTTCTTATTTTGTCATTTGCAATTTCTTCAAAATACGTGATACTGGGGAATTTACAAACAAGCAAAGAAACATAATAAAACCATGGGACTCTTTCACACAATAGCCTCCCCACAAGTGTCATTTTCTGCTTAAAATGGTTTTATGTTTCTCAATCTCCGTAATGCTTGTTCGCCTACACACATTCTATTTTCTAGTGTCGATTTTATAAATCAATGGTAGGTCTAGAAAACACTCCCTATTCCTTTAAACTCTTGTACTGAGAGATTATACCCTGTATCTTGCAGTTTCTTCCAGTTGTTAGCATGCATACACAGGATATTGTGTAACTCATAATGTAGAATATTTTTTCCTTGATGTTGAGCTAATGAACAACTTTAATTTGGTTTGCTGCCCAACAAAACACAAGTCACATTTTCTTTATGAAATGGCATTGAATCAAAATGAGAGTGTAGTGCAATCTTTCAAAAAGATACAATTAGTGAATACTTTTTTTTAAAAGATATAATGTGTTTCCTATGACATAATATGCAACACCTAAGCTGTTAAAAGCAATGAAATGAATAGTTAAGCAAATTGTTGCTGTTAAAATCTTATATATTGTTGTTGAATTGTTTGATGTGCATATAACAGATGTGATTTTTGGATCATTAGAAATGTGCTTCTCCACAACATAATAATCTCAGCTTTTACACTGAAATACTGTGACACTTCAGTGTCAGATGCAAATTAACACTCCCTTAGAATGCATTTTGAATTTTGAAATACTCAGTAACTGATTCTTCAACTGACAATATAACCCATATAAAAACATATGCAAACATTACTTCGAACACTTCACTAAGAATGTGAGTTCTATCAGTTTATAATAAATTTAGATCCTACCTAGATTTTTATGTAAGCAGATAAGCAAGATAATTTTTCTCTATAACGTCTCTAATTTCTCCATAATTTCTCTGTATAACTGACGGGCGAGTGAAGAGTTAACAGGACTGAAGTTTGTCAGTTGATATGCAGAAGAACTGATAGCACAAGAGCTGACGTGCGCAAAGCTGCTGAACAGAGGACTTAACAGGACTGAAGAAGTCTACCAGCCGATATGCGCAAGGACTGATATGCGCAAGGCTGCGGAACGGCAGCATTAACAAGCCTGGAGAAGTGAAGTCTGCCACCTGGAACCTGCACGGACCCCCGCGGAGGGGAGAAGCAGTACGGAGGTGTTGGGGTCTTGCCTCGCTAGCAGGGTCCTCCCGAGCAGACAAACAGACAGTCCTGTGGTTGTGAAACTCGCAAAAAGTCAGCAAAAGCAGTGTTTGCCCAGAGCCCCGGCCGTATAAAAAGAGACTTGGCAGCTAGGAGAGTTTGAGCAGGGACGGGAACGTGACCTGACCATCCTCTCCGGCTGGACCGTGAGTATCCCCCCCCTCCCCTTTTCCTGGGACGCTGGGTTAAGGTAACTCCTCGAGGTTGAGAGCCCTCTCACTAGGGGAGGGAACAAGAAAGCTTTCAAGTAGGGATAAGCAGTCCTTCCAATTAATAGCGCAGTAATCGACGGTTTCAGGTTATCCTTTCTAAATTGGTAACTGATGGTTTTGTGTTATCCTTTCTAAATTAGTAGTCGCATTATTTTAATGGGCGTTACTAATCCAAGAACTTGTGTGAGGAAATAAACATCTTTTTTATTATTATTATATTACTGTCTCAGTCATTGCTATCAAACCTTCATAGCATGACAGCGTGACAATAACTTTCTAAGATTACACAACGGCCCAAATTAGCATGGTCATGCTGTGACAAAACATACTGTGTTACAGAGCACTATTCATTACGTTGGCAGGTATAATTCACACCATCCCGAACTTTTCAGTTCCATGTTTTTGTGCCTTTGTCTTTCTTTTATGAGAATTACATCAAATAAATCATACCAGTTCTCAGTCTTAATTGCATCCTTGATTTTGTATTTAAACATTCGGGATTTTTTTTCTTCCTTTAAATTGCAATGATGCATTTCTGTCTGTTCTGTAAATGGAGGAAATGTAATTAACTTTAAATATGCAATATATCTTAAATGTAATTAACATTTAATATGTAAAAATACACATTAAAATATGGAAAAAGAATAGGACAACCAATTGTCACACATCTGCAAGTACAGTAACCCAACCTTTATACAACTGTACCAGTCACTATTTCTTAAAAGTAGTGCTTTCCCCTCATATGGAGTCTTTTCCTCTGTTTTGCTCAAAGTATGTTACCTATCAGTACAGAAAAGAATATTTGTCCATATTTTATAGCGAGGGAAAAACTGCTTTGTTTAGGCACAGCATAAATGGAAAAAGCTACAGTCTTCCCACCTCTGTGTGCTTTATCTTCTAAATCAGCTGCTGTTGCGTGGAAGAGGTAAAGCTGTGGCTATGCCATGTGCACTAAGGCATAGTAAGCTTCATTAAGAGGCAGCTGACCTTACTTTAAAAAAAAAAAAAAAAAGTTGTGATAGAACTCCTGAACTGTGAAATTTGTTGGTCCAAATAAACCTGGACAATAATTTTTTGTGCTCTCTCTAATACAGTTAAGTTCTATGGTATGCTGTGTTCTGGACTATGCAGATGTAGAGGTTCAGAAGCCTTTTTTAGCTCTGCCAGAGCTTCTGTATAACCCGTGTTTAGTCATTAACACTGAAAATCGAGGAGGTATTTTAGGGAACTCAGAGGGAGTTGTGTCACCAATGCTAGGAATTTTCTCCCCTTTGGCAAGCAGCCCTGACCCAATAGTCAACATCTAGTTTGTTGCTTTGGTTTTTTTTTCCTCCCTTAACAGCTTAATTAGCAGATCACATTTCAGAGACTAAAAATTACTTGATCATTTCCACCCTTAAAATTGTTCCTTGTACAAGGTGGATTCAGATTGCTATTGTGTTTTGTTGTCCAGTTTTGTCAGAAAAAGGACACAGAGAAATAGTTTCTAAAACAGGGACCATCCTAATCTCAAAAAAAACAAAAAAAAAACAAAAAAAAACCCCATATAGCAATTGAACCTGCAAAGCTGGATGATGGGAATTTTCCTGTTTTACTCTGTTTTAACAGAAGCAGCAAAACCCTACCATGTAGCTTGGAACCATGCTTTCAAAACTCTGTTCAAAGCCCAGATTTCCCAGACAGTTCAAAGCAGTCTAAGGTGCAAAAGTCAAAGTGCAGTGACTGAGTATTGGGTGCCGGTCTGACATGCTGGCCAGAAATGAGAGACCTGGCACCAGAACTGCAAAGCTATGCCACTTGCAGGTGGGCATGGGGGAAAACTGGGAAGTTAGCACTGGAAAGACTGAAGAAACAGCTGTCTGGTTTTCCTTACAGAAACAGAGGATTTTGTAAAATAAAATTTGCATTTCTTACTCGAATGGTTTAAACAGGGAGATAAAATTAAGCAAGAACAAGAATTAACAAAACTTCGAGTGCTCATCTCGCTATTCTCTGCCATCATTCACTTTGTCCCCCGCTCTCAAGACTAGGGCAAGGGCTTTTCTCATGCACGTGAGAGTTCAAAATACCTCCCTGCAACTGGTAGAGAAGAAACCTGCCTCACTGACATTAGGTGAACTGCAAGGCTAAACAGCACCTGCCTGACACTGGGCAGAAATCTTTCCCCCTCCTCTTAGCTACAATTCAGAAAACAAAGAAAGTCTCCAAAGAAACCTTTTCAGCAATGTCATCTGTTTGAAATGTGATACTGCTTATAAGGCAGCTCCTGGCCTGGCAGCATTCTGTGCTACAAGTGCAACAGGGAAGCACCCAAACTGGTAACAAGTAGCAGCTGGTTTGCAGTCTGGCTAAGACAGCATGAGGCTTTGCTTAGGTTTATTTCCATTCTTTTGCAGCTTGACTTCTGCTAGTACCAAGCCTTCAGTGCACACATACCTTCTAAGTCTGTGGATTTGAGCAGAATACACACTTGAGAAGAAAACTTTCCACTGAGGAACATATTCAGAATCAATGCCAGAACTATCTCAATCTATTGTAAATACCTTGTTAGAAGACTGAAAGGACTGTTAGAGCTAGGACCCCCCCCCTTTTTGTATGGAATGCCACAAGTGGTCACCAGGCTGTCACTCCCGGCAGCTTACTTTGTACTCTACCAGCCTTGGTATTAAAGAAACAGCTGTAGTCACTATCGACTGATGAAGTTGAACACAGCAGTTCCCTTCCCTTATTGTGGTAGCACACCATTCTCAGCATGTGTTTTGCGCAGCGATCCAGTTCCTGCGTGGAGACTTGAAAGCAAATAAAACAAAATATAAGACATACAGTAGCAGGAGGAGACAGCATGATCCAAATTACTTTAATGCTTTAACACATGCTGCCATCCCTAGACTAAACAACAAACACAAAAAGGCAGACTGTCCTGAACCAAAACGTATGCTCCCTGCTGTATGAGAGCTAAAGTATAGATGTGGATGTGTTTGTCTCCAGCTTAATAGTACCCCAGAGGAGAGTTTTGTATTCAACACTAAGGAATATCAACATAACAGATGCTTTTCCCCTTCATCATTACAGAATTCCTTCAAAGTCTACTCTGGCCCCGATTTTCCAGTGTGTTCAGCTGGTCTGAGTCAGTGTCTTGAAAAATCAGGCCCAACAATTATTGTTATTCTGTCCTGTTACTCCTGTTTTACAGATTTGAATACATGCAAGGCATAGTTTGGCCAGGGAACCTTAATTAGCTAAGCCTGCAAATGAATTGTTGAGATTAAATTGCTTGTATCTGTCTAGCACTCTGATATTTATTTATAGAGTAATTATTGTCAAATGTCTGAGATAAAAGCCTGTAGACTAAAAGCACTGTTATCATTCAGAGGCATATTTATATATTTCAAACCCCAAACTTCCAACTATGCTGAGGAAACATTTAGAGTCACAGTAAGAGTCAAAATAAAGGAAATAAATAAAACATTATAGTTGTGTATGCAGTCATGAGATTGTGAGCTCCTTGGAGCAAAGGGTCTCCTCCTCATGATGTGTCTAGTGATGTGTCTAGGACATGGTGGGTATTACTCAACATGATTATTATTCTCTTAATGTGAAACTTTTGCATCACATTTTCTGGAGGATTTCTTTTTTTCTTACAGAATTACACTTTTTGGAAGATTTCTGTCATACACCAAGAGCTGTAAGAATCCTAAAAGCAACTCTGAGGCTCATATTGTTAAACATTTGCAGAGATCTCATCACAAGGCCACTGGAGGATGTGCCTGTTTTAAGGCTGATGGAGAATCCTAGACAGTTTTTTATTTTGGTTGGTATAGGTTATGGTACAGATACTACTGGCCTTTATTCAACTAATAATACTTTCTGGAATTTTCTTACTGTGCTTCACATTTTCTATAGTCACACCCAATATCCTTTGAGGAGTCCCTATATTTTATTTCTGACTCTTAAAAAAAGAAGAAAAGTTTTTATCTGCATGGAGAAGTCCTTTGCAGGACTTCTCTAGCCTTTTCAAAATGTTAGGGTATAAGGACTAAGTTTTTAAAGGTATTTGAAACCCCACTGAATTAAGGGCAAGTTAGGCATTTAACCATTTTGAGGATCTTGGCTCAAATTATGTTGTTTCCAGAGGTGATTGTTACAAGTTGGGTTCCAGTGAAAGCTATGAAGAAACCTATTGCAGTTTGAGGGACAAATCACAATGACAAAACACAACTAAATAAATTCCCAAGAGGCTGTAGGATACAGGAATTTCTGGAGGGAGGTTTTATTCCTTTGTGTGTATCTCTCCACATTCATAGTCCATCTAGACAGATTGGGAGGGAAAAGAACAACAAAAAGACATTGTCCAAATGACATCATATATAGTACAGTACACAAAAGGGCTCACTACAGCAATTGCTGTACTTCAGCTGCAGCATCCATGACTTTTGTCTCTCATCTTTCAACCTACTGGGAAAAAAATAGGGGATAGATTATACAAGCAAAATAGAATAATCCCATTGAAAACCAAAAACAGAACAAAAACTAAGCACTATTCTCCCTCAACAAGCTGACACTCACACTCTCTAAAAGAAGGTAGCTTTTCATGTGAAAATGGAGGTGCTGGAGAGAAAATCTGTGCCATATTCAAGTGTGCTGTCATGACCAGAATATCAGTAATTGCATAGAAGTGCATAAAGGTGTAATCTGCTTGTATTATTTGCTCAAACAATTTCTAGAGCAACCAAATGTTATGCATGACTTCTGGGACAAGCACGCAAATTGCCAAGAGAATGTTGGTTTGACCTCCAGTCACTCTTACGCTTTGGAAAAGCTTATTGTGATGATAAATACTTGAACTGAGAACTGCTGCACACAGTGCCTGCCTTAATCTGCTAATAATCTTGGATTACTTTTCAGATCTTCCCTGGTTTAGCAGCTTCTGTCAAGCTGTAAATAAAGGAGATCATATGGAGAATTGTACTACCAGTCATAGAGATGTCATTTATTCACTGGCAAGCTGGCAGGTTTTCATGGTAAGTCTGCTCTCTCATTGGAGACTGTGCCTGTTGCCTAAGTGACTGATAATCCACTTGAAGAACAAAAAAGAAGTTCCTGATGTGCCCAAGGGAATCTGCCTAGAAATGAGAAATATTTGACAGTGGAAAAATATATGTTTGTAGGAGTGTTTGGCTCACTTTTCCAGGGAGAGCTGAAACCACAGAAGGCAGGCAGAGATCACTAAAACTCTTTTGCACATAGATTAACTTGTAATTCACTTATTCATACATGTGGGAATACAGCTTCTCAGTCCAACTTCCTTCAGCAATAATGCGGTTTATGCTCCTGCTCTTGTGTTTTAATAAAAGTCATGAGATTAAAAATCCTCCCTGGTGACTGCTATCCCAGAGCTGAAATGTAAGACAACAGATCATATACAGTACCTAGAAACCACAGTGACTGCATTTTTAGAAAAATTAAGAGATCAGTTATAATGTGACAAGGCTTCTCATGGGATATACTAATCCAGCTCAAAAGAATTAGCTTACTTGACTCAATTGCTCCTTTGGGACTTGCAAATAATGCACATTTAAGTAGTACATACTTGCATGGTATCAAGAACAGTGTCATTTATTCTTTCAGGTGTTCCATAATGTAAACTCTACTTATGGAGAAAATTCTAGTCATATTAACATAGCATCATACTAAAGCTGTAACTGTTTTACAGGAGAAGCAGTGAACTTCATTTTGTCTTGTGTTTATACACACTCCAGGCCTGGACCATAAGAATAAGTCCCAGGCATTGTAGTTATATAAATAAATAATGAGATTTGGAGGTTACAGTGAGTCCCTGGGCATCAAGAGGCTTAAGCTTTTATTCTACCTTGCCTAACCAAGTTAGTCATGTAAATTATGTAGAACTCTGTCCCCTTGCTTTTGTAAAGGTGGCTACATGTTACCCTTGTTTCAGTACCTCTGCTGCTATTACTCCTTTGAGTAGTGCCTGGCACGTGAGCAGTCCTATAATTTCCAATAACAAGAGATGCTACTCTACATGAGCAAGAGTGGCAGAGTGGGCCCTGAATAATGGAAGAATATCATTACTGCTTATTGACTCACAGCTGCTCTGACAGCTACAGATATGAGCATTACTATGGAAGGCCACAGAAAAAATAGATTCAGGGACACACAAACACAAGTGTATTTCATGAGAGGCTGGGAAGAACAAGACAGAGAAGATAATCTCACTCTTTAGAGAAGATAAGACAGCCTGTTTGAAACAATGTAGTATTATCTGCTTTAAGTAACAAGTAGCAACACCCAATTTAACAAGCACTGCTTACTGTAGGAAGCTTAATTACTCTTCAGAATACATTCAATACAAAATTTCTCAAACTGATTGCTTCTGCTGAATCTCAATGTATTATGTCCTAGGCACTTCAGTAGAAACTGCTATGTAGCAGCCAAATTTTGTTCTGCTCTGTAAGTGACATGATGAAAAATTATTTAATGAGCTGCTGCATTTTGCATCTGTGTAAATAACTTTCATGTAAACATGCATTACTGATAATCAATGTGGCTTCCCCAGTGCTGAAAAACAGTCAGCAGTCTTGACTGTAAGAGATGCTTGAGGGTGTTGTGAAAAGACAGCAATGTGGAGCATGATTCCACAACAGTTTAAGTTGATCTAAGCTTGGCCCAAACTCCCCATCCCTCCAGCTGTTCTTTCACACCTCCTCCCTTCAGCCGCCAGTGAGGCTCTGACCCCTCTTCCGTCTCTTAAGGCAGCTCCAATGCTGAAGCCAACATGGGATGTGGAACAGTACCGCAGCCACCGAGGAACTCATGCCGCAGCAGAGACAGTGCTGCATGTAGGGACAGGGGGAGGCATGGTAGCTGCAAGGTAAAGCAGGAAAAACCCAAGTAAGACAAAACCCAGAGAAATCATGACAAGAAAGAAGACTCTGCGGGTGCTGGCTGGGGTTGATGGTACCACCAGAAAAATGTCTCCAGTGCCAGGTTGGACCAATAGAGAATGAGTTCTGCGGACCTCTTAGTGGACTGGAAAGGGAGGGCTTGTGAGGTACCTGAAGCAGGTGGCACGGTGGTAGGGTGAAGGGGGCACAGAGATACAGCATGCCCCTGAGACAAAAGGTAGCAAACAGGCAGCAGAAAGGGCTATGGAAAAGAGAGGACACCTCTGAGTCCCTACTGCCCCATACTAGCACAGTCTAATACGTATTTTGCAAGGTTTGAAATTACTTCTAGGGAGAAGTCATGTCTTTCATTTTTTGTCAGCTAGACAGGTAATCCTGTAGGAATACAAACCCTTCTTCAGGTCGTCTTTTGGCAGGAGTGATTTCCCCAACCAGGGCTGCAGCCACCCCTCACAGAATGTGTACTTGTGGTGTAGCTGATGTTAAAATGCAAGTACATTCAATTTATTCATGTCCAGTTTGGTCTTTTAAACTCTCACTCCTCACTACCCAGCAGACCAAGCAATTAAGTTCATCTTCATTTTTATGCCTCACAACCTAATAGTTGCCATAAGAAATTAGGTACTTGTACTTCTGAGCACTGGCCTGGTACAAGTAGCCCAACCCCTAAGCTTGCTGATAGTATCCTTATACATATGGCACCTAATTATATGTGGTTTGAGGACATTTAGGATTTAGGATAATCAGCTCTGCCATAGACTGAGCTGCCCTAGATTTTGTTCCAATGACTTTTGGGAAAACAAGAAAAGAGAGAAGCATTTTTGGAAGGCAGTGGAAGACTTTCAGGACATTAATTGTTTAACAGAAGGATTTTCAATGCAAAGGGGACACACTACCAACCTTTGTAAAAAAGCCTTAGTTGAGTTTTGAGCTACAGTCTGATCACATTAAAAATCCTGAATTCAAAAGAGAGGTTTGCACATGTGAACAGGAGTCTGTTACAATGAAGACATTTTGCTTGTGCAATGGGCCTAGTCATAAGTGCTTGCAGCTGGGGCTGGTGGTTTTGGACTTCAATCAGCAGTGAAAGTAAGCAAGAGGTAATGTGCCTAACTCTCTGAGCCAGCTCAGCTAAATCACTGAAAGAGGTAAATCTGAGGGACTAGAGATGCATGAGGCACTTGGAAAACCTATGCCTATTTCTGAGGAGAAAGAAAAACAAAAATAGTATCTTGAATCATGCTACCGCACCACTAACGCTAGGAAGCAGAGTCAGTCCTGTTTGTGCCCTAAGTCTGTGGTGAGGATGTCTGACTAATGGCTAAGACCAATGGCGAGGTGTATTCTGAGGTATACACTCTCAAAAATCTACATCCCCCACCTGTCTCCCTACAAAAAATATATTTCAGTCTCTGTAATGTTAAAAAGTGACTGCATCTGGGAATTATCATAGCAATAGGTAACACATATGTCAGACAAGGAAAGGAGATGTTGATTCTGGAGCTTGATCTCACCCTTATCTCCCGCAGAAGGAAGAAAACAGCTCAACAAATTGCCTTCACCCAGGTCTCTGCTCCCAAACACCAGGTGATACCCACTCAGATGGGACCTGTCAAGTGAAGAAAACATCCTGCCAGAAGCCGGCAGTTAGTAGGCAGCTTGCTCCCCAGGTCTGTCAGATGCCCAGCAAAGTTTGCAGTAATTGAAAAATATGTTTCTGAAAGGGTTTCTTCTGTTATGCTTGTCACAACTCTGACATGTTAAGTATGGACAAAGATCAGGACAAACATGACATATGCCCTAAAGACAAAACGCTGACCAATTCTCCTCCAGCTACAAAGCACTGGCAACAATCCCAAATTCTCAGCAGATGATACATACACAACACATCCTTCAATATCTTAAACCCCCATGAGTCTATCATTCTTACAGCAATTGCAATGTTAGGTCAAGTTAAAAGAAGGGATCCAGGACTGTGAGGCATGAACAGATGACAAACTCAAGAAATTTGGTTTTGAATAACATTCCAAGCACTTTATTTGGAAATCAAAAAGAAATTAATTTCTATGTCTTCATTACTTCTGACAACAGTCACGCTACAGCTCAACTTGCTGGCTGAAAACCCACTGCTGCCACCCGGTGTTAATATATCAGCATCGGCCTGCATTTATTGAGAATGAGCACTGGACTTCACATGCAAGACAAGGAGTTTTGAAAAAGGTATTTTTTTTTTCTAGTATTAGGAAAAAGAGGAAGAAGGCAGTGTATGTCCATATTTAGTGTTAACATGTATGAGTCACGGCTACCTAAGGTGTAGTGTTGTGATGGTCTTCAAAAACTCCCAAGAAACATCAGGAAAAAGGTAGTTCAGTTGCTGTTGATAAGATACCAGCAGATGGACTATTTTATTTAACTGGGATTCATACACAAGTATTTTAAATCCCCATGAAATGAATGAGGAGAAAGTGAATAACAACTGCATACCTTTTTTTCTTTTAGGTAATCCACTTTCTTTCAAGCTTCATTTCATGGATTTTCTTTAGCAGTGCTGCTTTGCTAAGCAAAATATAATGTGTTTGTTACAGCCCAAGGAATGAGTTGCAGGTTGAAAGGTAGATTGAGAAGAAAAGCATACCTTTATTGTGATTTTCCAGGTCATCAGTAATATTCAGGAGCCTAACTTACACTGCACTCCAAATTGATTGTTTTACCCAAGATAATTAAAACCTACATTCTCTGAGTGTGGTAGCTGCTTGTGAATGTCAATGTTTTGGCCAGAAGGCTTTTCTCAAAACAATACACAATGCAATATCACTTAAAATGCTATCCTGTTGGGAACATGTTGTGATTGAGAGACTTCTGCTCATCAGACCATCCTCATTATTATCAGTTTTGCACTGAGTTATTCTTCTGTGACAGGTTTGGTTTCATTTTGTTTAGAGGAAATCAAGCTAAACATTGTTTTCTATCACCTCCTCTTGAGAAGGAGCAATGCAGGAATGGAAAAATGGGAAGGAGAATTTCAGCTCTGTGGAGCCTGCCTTGCTATTCATGCATAAAATAATAGAGCTTTTTGATTGCTAATATGTTATCTGTCATGCTAGAGCATGGGGCAGGTTGCAACAGAAACCTCCATTGTCCTTAGAAACAACAGAGGCCATAGACTGGGGAAAAAAGAAAAAGAAAAAAACCTACTAGGAAAATAATTTGTACAGCATTAGCCACTTCCAGTTCCTGGACACTCCTAGTTCTGCCCCCACATTTGGCAGAACCACAGCCAAGAAAGGAGAGACTGCTCAGGGTAAGATTTCACTAGCTGGCTACCCCAGTACCATGCCACTCTGCTGTTCCACTGCACCCAGGGACCGGCTGCTTCCCTGGCACTGGCCACAGTGACTGGCTCATCCTCTGGTGAGTTAATTCAGCATAGTAAGCCAGCAAAAAGCTACTCACTGTTTTACTGGGTTCCCTTTATCAAGATGCACTGGCCCACAGAAGGAGCAGGCAGAAGGGAAGCAAGGAGAGTAGGAAGGCTGAGAGCAAGGGGCAAGAGTTTTTCTCCTACTGCAGTGTTCCCAGGCATGCAATTCCAGACTATCTGTGCTTTGATTACAAACGGATATATTAATTGTTAGTTAGAATTTTTAAGACTTCTGAAAGGCATTTTTACTAGACGTCAGCACAACCTTCTTTCTGGGAAAGGAGTTATGGTAGGTTATGGTGCCAATACAAACCTACATTTGGCTCTGGAACTTGAACAGAGTTTGAGACACCCACACCAAAGAAACTGAGGCGTCTTCTCTGATGCTAGCGTGATTGAAGGTGATTATCAGTTCTCACAGGGGGACTGTGTTTCAATTTTCGGGAATTGTTTTGACCTTGCCTGCTAAGAAATACACAAGGAAGATACCCACTTACGAAAACTTATACAAGCATACCCACCGTTCAAGCTCCTGTATCGCAACAGGGCACCCCAACTGCACTTGCTTCTCCTCTCCAGGAGAAGAGGGGAGAAGGAAAATCTGCCAGGCTGCGAGTCCTCTTGCCGTAAGTACCACCACGTTGCAGCAATGGCTGTGGTGTGTGAACAGAACAAGCCATCTGAAGGAGCTCAGCAAAGAACTGATGGCAGCCTGTGTTGAAGGAAGATATTCCCTATCAGGACTGACAAAAAGAGTTGCCTCATGTCCCTTTCTTGAATGTCCCAGAATGAATTGTGACACACTCACTGGGACAAGGAGTGGTAGTACCCCATCCTCCCTGTAGTCAGCTACAATCCTCTTCTTATACTTCATGGGGAGCAGAGGCAAAATGACCCAGCTCTCTTTAACACACACCCTGCTTCTTTCTTTCCAGAGGAAATCAGCCAGTTACTTCCTACAGGTTTCCATGAACTTAAAAAAGTCCTGGGCCATTTCTCCTCAGAGCCATATTCCATAGTCTTGCTGAACACAGCTTTTAACAGAAATGTCTGGAGATTACAATAAATGAATTTGATCTTATTTAAGCTATTGAATAGTGATTCAAATCATCATTTCCTTGAGTCATAGTACCATAGAGCAGTTCACACTGGAGGGATCTCTGGACATCATCTGCCCCAACCCCCTTCTTCTTATCAGGGCTAATGTTAGGTAAGGTCACCCAGGATACTGTGTAACTATCACAGTTATACATTGAGCAATACATGGGCCACACCTGGGTAAACCATGGGAGAAGCCATAGAGAAGAGAGATTCCCATGGAAAGGTCACAAATGCATTTTAAAATTGGTATCCTGGGTTTCCAGAGTGCCATTTAGAAGCATCTGGACATGGATGCCAAATAGGACCCTAGATAATGCAGGTGCTCCCCTACTAGGTTAAAAGGAGGAAAAGTTTCAATATTGGATTGAAAAGAAAGGTGGCCTGCCCCTCTTCTTCAATGTAAATGGTAGCCAACTCCGAAGCCAACCCATTAGTGCAAACAATGGGAATTCAAACAGTGACCCATAGACAGTCAGTAAGAGCTCACATATACCTAGAAAGCTCCATTTGAAAGAAGTGGCGAGGAACAAATATTGCAGTTAAGCTTTCAGTGAAAAGCAAGTTGTCTTCCATTCAGCTGTCCCTGCCTCCCACAGCAACAGAGGAAACTGAGACCTAGACCTATGAAATGTCCTTCCTGAGGCCCCACAAACTGGTGCTAATGGACTCTGAAATCTGGGCACTTGAAAAACTGAAGGAAATGTTTTAGAAAACTCCCTTACCTCAACTAGCTCTGAAAGTGGTAGATCCTGGAGTCAGCAAGTGTCCCAGCTCCCTGTCTCATGTCCCACCCCTCATTCACTCTACCAGCCATTTATTTGTATTGTTACCATAGAAACCTTTGCTATTCTAAAATAAAATGAAGAGCTACTACTCCGTGGAAAGCTAGTTCTCTCAAAGAAGGAAAAATAACAGCTTATTTAAGCTCCCATTATCTAATTGCAAAGTTATGGCTGAACTTCTATCATATTACAGAAGATCTCCATGAAGATAGCAAATTAATTTGCAATGAAGGAGCAAATAAAGTGTTAACAGAGTTTGAGCACAAGTAGTAACATCCTCTTAAATACCCATTAACTGTTGCTTCATTGATAATAAATTATGATAGGCCATGTAAGAACTACCTGAATATCAAATGACCTTCTTATGGGGAGTAGTCAAGTAAGAAGTACAAAATGAATTCATACTAGTGAGACACAAATGCTTTGCAATAAAAGAATGATTCAGGAAACCATCTGAAATCAATTTTTACTACATTACCTTCATGATCCATCCAAAGACATCATAAAAATGCAAAAGAACAAAATAGAGCTTTTTGTGCTAAGCATGGGAATGTCAGATGTGGTCTGCAGTAACTCAAGAATCCTTCTGTCTACAGCCCCAAAAGAGAGCATCTACATTTTTGGCCAGATGCATGCAAATCCCATATCAAGTTGAGGAGAGAGAACTCTTTGGACTATAAGACGTAAACTAATGGACCACCATATTTACATTAAAGCAGGAACAAGAAGCATAACAGGAGCCTGAACTGACTGGTCTATGAAGATTAAATGTATGTAAGTTTTATCTTGTAAATATCAGAGTTTTTAAGAATTCTGTGAACACACAAATGTTCATGTAACATTTTGATTTACCAGTAGAGGCCGCCGCACACTTCGTAAAATTATGAGACCAATATGTTCAATTAGTTTATTCGCTTAAAAATCAGGTGAGAACTACAAACTGGTTTCCCATCAGTTCCAGACTGTTGCTCTGACATTTTAGCAGAAGGGCCTAATTCTTCAGCAGCTAATTCTTACTCATATATTCTTTCCTTACTTTATCTCCTCTCTTCTACATCCTAGAATTTAAGCACATGATCATATTTAGTCTCAAGATTCCATCTTTGCTATCAGTTCCCTTGCATTTTTGCTAAACAGTTCCTCAGATGTTTTTGGTAGCCTTTCTCAGCTTACAAAACCACCGAGAGTGCAGTAGAGCAAGGCTTGTCTTCATGGCATACCAAAGTGTTCAGTGAAAAAGATGACAGTGCTTTCTCCTCACACAGTAGTGTACAACAAAAACCCGATGACAAAAGTGTGGATGAACTTCTGCCTTGCTCATCTCAGACACAAGCTGGTGCTTTTTTAGGCCCAGTGTTAGAAAACTCAGTTTTTCAGGTATGTTCAGCACTTAGTACCCTATGACAACTTACAGTATTTCTTCATATTTAAGTAAAACAATTTTCCAAGTGTACACATGGACTAGAGGTCATATTTGCATTATGATGTTCACCCATACATACTGAATGTGTGATTATCTCCACATTTATTGCCATTCCTGAGGTATGTTTGCGTCTGTACAAAGACTCTTATTTTAAAATTTACACTGGTACTAAATGAAAAAGCATTAAAGGAAAGTGAAATGGCATTTTCAGGACAAACAGAAACAAGATATTTAAAATTTCACTCCTGGTTGAAATCCATGCATTGAACAAGCAGTCAGTTAACAAACACAGAAAAAAAGAAAAAATTCTTTTGCTGTCTCTTAAATCCATCCTTACTGGGCCATTGTCTAAATCCTGCTAGCAATGCCAGCATGCCAGCATATTTGGGATTTCTTTCTGATGAATACAGTACTGCTAACATACTCAGCTGTCTCTGCTCAGTGTAAAATGTAAAAATGCAGATGTGTCCAAAAGTCCAATAGACAGTGAGACAGGGCCCTTCATTCATTAAATGATGCTGGCAGAACTCCAGTGGCTTTGAGAGACTTTCTGTAATCTATTAAATGCTCTTCCAGGAGGAAGGTGTAAGTATCCTGTTATTTGAAATATACAATATATATAAAGATATGCAAACAGTATTATAAAGAACAAAGTATGTCTATGATACTGGAAATGCCAGACAGGATGTTGAGAACTGAGTGGGAAAAGGATTAACAGTGAATGGTAAAGATGGTAGACTGTTCATTAATGCTGTTGCTATGCAGAATTATTCTGAAGATCAAGCTAAAACCATTTTATACTGCACATCCCCATATTGAAATACGGATAATGCATTAGGCTTTTTTATTAGACTTTTTGAGCCACTGTACAAAATGTGAAGAATGTCTTCTCTTTTCCATAGACAAAGAGCAGCATTATGCAGTCTCATTCAGAATGTTATTTAATTTATGCTTGGAGAAAAACACAAAACAGGAAGAATAAATAAGAATTTTAAAAGCTTATTCTCTTTTCACTTTAACATTTGTAACTTCCTTGGTTTCTGTGTAGAATGAATCATACATAACTACAGTGAAAATCCAAATGGGCCTGAAGTCTCTAAAAGCAAATACAGAGTGAGTGAGTGAGTGAGTGTGTGTGTGTGTGTGTGTGTGTACACATGCATGTGTTTTTTTTTTTTCACCTGCTCTCTTCAGTAAATATTAACTACCCTCAGAAAACAAAAGGGACTAGGGAGACTTCTGTTGTTGACAACAAATCTTTAAACAATCTTTAAAAATTCCTGACCGTTAGCTCCGCAAAGTAGTGATTTCTTGCTTAAATCATCTGTACCTTAATTTCAAGTAAGATTACACTTCACTCTGTGTGTGAATGCAGATGTAAATGTGTACGGCTTATTGTATTCAAAAAACAAAATAATTTATCTAAGTGTAAAGAAATTTATGAACACAGAAAATGGGATTGACTAGATCTAAGTTGTTAATTCTGGTTCTCTGCTGTCACAGAAAATCTCATCATGTAATGCTTTTCTTAAACCTAGGAAAAATCATCTTCAGAACAGTTCTTTTTTTTTATCTCTATTCTTATTGCAAGTCTATATCAGATCTCATTTCTCTTACCAGAAGCCAGTTGCTTCTAATTTCTAGTCCAAAGTTATCTCTGGGAAACTGTGCCAAAATTGTCTGTTAGCTTAAATAGCTTTTCTTCCTCCTCAGAGCTTACTTCTGTGGTACATGAATAGTGACATCCCTTCTCAGTCTTGTCTAAACCTGACACACTCCTCCTAAAATAGGGTCTAGACCCTCAATCATGCTAGTAGCTCTTCTCTGAACCCATTACTGTTTTAACACTGTGAGAAACCAGTACTGTGTATAGAATTTCAGATGAGCTCTGCAAAGGTCTTGCACAGTAGTATCATGTTTTTATTTTCTTTACCGAAAATACTGTGCCCAACACATATATCTTAGGAGTGTATGTTTTCTTCACAGCCGTATCCCACCATAGGGCTTTCTCATTTCTAACTGATAGGATTTTGAGCTTAGACATTTTTACAACAATTAATGTTGTATTTCTGTTACCTTTTATCTCATTTCTTTTTCTGTACTTCTTGAGGTCCTTCGTTATTTGTGCATAAGATTCTGGTTTCTCCCCCCAGTACTGCTTATGCTTATGCCTCCCTATATTGTGTCATCGCAACATGTACTCACTACCACTACATTTACCTTTTCTTGCCTCAGGCTACTAAAACCTAGCTTTGAGGTAGACCACAAGTAACTTCTCTTCTCTGTGATAATTTCCCTTCAGAGGGTCTACCAGCGTAACTGTAGAAGTTAAAAAGCTATCACACATTTAGTTGTTATCATGATGGCTGTTACTATTCAGTGTGTCAGCTTGGCAATATCAGGATGAATGGCCCTGGATAGCTACTTAAATTAAAAGGAAAATTGAGGAACTTCTAAATTACTAACAATGACATCAGCTGAAAAAAATGTATTAATAGGAATCCTTTTTCCTTCTCAACAACTTATTTAGCTTTAAATTTTCATTGGGCTTGACAGAAATACAAGAAAAAACAAGGTATTCCACCCTTCATATCTGTATAAACCAGGAGGCTGGAATACACACCACAGAGGAAAAAAACAACACCCCTCTAAAGCCAAATTCTGTGAGACAGAAGTTCAGGGAATTTGGGAGGAAGGGGAGAGACACAGATGAACGTGAGCTATATCTCAGCAAAGTCAACTGTATGTCTTTATAAATTTTAGCATGGTCTCAAATAGCCCCAGAGCCCCGTGACTGAGTTTAAAGACCATTTTAATTTGGCTTCCTAACAAAACCTAGGAAGACAGGAGGTTGCAAAAGAAGTAAAAAGAAATACAGTGATAAAATATGCATACATGCAGCTTAACCTTAAAAAGAACACATAACAACAGTGCTATTGCTGATTGGTCCTGCCCTTGGATCCAGGTAGGACTGATCCCTATAAAATGAAGGGGGAGAGAGGGAGACCTGGGAAGTCCAGTAAGGCTGCTGCAATGCCAAATCCTTTCAGTGCTGTCTGCTTAAGTTCTCTGTTTCTCCACCCCGAAAAACCCAGCCAGTAGGTATTTGGGTGTTGGGAGAACACCTGGGCTACCCAGACACCAGCAAGCAATCTGTGTCCCAGTTCTTGTGCCCTGGGGACTTCAGAGAAGATCTCTGATGGCTGCCGGAAGTGGAAAGACAGCTCTACATTGCAATGCTCATTAACTTGAGGCTGCACTTGTTCTCACATCCAAGAGGCGTGAAATGGTACATTTTTACAAATAGAAATAAGGAACAATTCTGGAAATATTAATATGTCTCTGTGATATGTATTATAGAAATAGTCCTGGTGACATCACTGAAGAATGCACACATAATATACAGTCACTGTTGGATAGCAGACATAAAAATGGGCCCTTATACTAGCTTGGGATTGATCTGGGCTCATACGTCAAAGGGCAAATAGAATGAAAGTAGCAATTTCATCACTGTATCTGTCAAAAGAAGGTATTAATTGATCCAAATTCTTTACTGTCTTTAATGGATTGAGCTGCCAGAGAGAATTAATGCCTCACATATTTGGGTGAATTATAGGTTAGGATGCTCACAAGCTTGTCAGAAGAAAAATGGTCTCTCCACAGTGAAACTGATGGCCAAGGTTAGCTCTTTCAAGTGCTGAAGAGACATCATGCTATACGAACATCATTAAAATGGGTATTTTTCTTCAAATTTAATCTAATCTGTTTCTTCAAATTTAATACTTCCTTGTATAAAAGTTCAAAGAACAATGATACTGCAGAATGGTATTTAAAGGAAGGGTGTCTTCTGAGTGTAGTGGAAGAATAAACTAAACATACCATTACTTCACAGTGATAATTCTCACTATTTTCTTACAAACTAAGAAAATTCTGGGCATAGAAAATAGTATCTCTGTATAGCCTCATCAGATAGAAACTTAAAACATTAGTGTTCCTAGTAAAAATGACAATGACAGATCCTGCATATGAACACAGGAACTGTGTTCTGGGTGCAGCTCAAGGACTGAGCTTCTCACAACTTTACAGAATTCATTAATGTCTGAGAATGGGCAGGGACTGTGGCTAGTACAGTGAGGATGCAATGACTGAACCCTCTCACACGGAGTGGTATTTTCCATATTGTTTCTACAGCCCACCTCTGCAACTCTCTGCTTATAAAGACTTTATTCAATAGCCTTTCCTTCTCCTCTGTTTTTGTTTTTGAGAGAGGGGGAGAGAGAAAAGACAAAGAGAATGGGGCCTGAAAGAAACAAAGCTTTTTGATGGGTAGTGTTGTTTGTCACTCTTCACCCAAAACAAAAGAGGGCTGGAAAGCTTTAACCATCTGGAAAATGTTTTCCCACCTGCTAACAAAAAGTGTTTATGATGCATGATCTGCCAGCTAGTCAGATTTTGGCCTAAAAAGGTCATGCAAAACCCTAACATTTTGATTCAGAAGTCTTGCAATGAAGCTTTATAGCTAGAGTTAGCTAGCTACTTCTCTTTAAGAGACCAACTTCTTATCTGAACTGCACTAATGATCATACAACCTATTTTCTCCTGTGAAACCCCTGTCCATAGGGAATCATAACAGAGAATGTTCAGTTCGGATTTCTGAACAACAGAGCAACATGCAAGCAGTAAGTAAACTGAACTGTACTTCCTACATTATATTGAAGCAAAGATATCTGAATCCAAATCTTCAGATTTGGACAAAAGCAAACACTTCAGCGAATTAAGTCACTGTTGAAAACATTATTGAAGGTGTCCATTCTTGTCCATCATCTCTCATGGTTCTCCTGACGGAGGACTACAGCTTTATAAATGTGCAGTGGAATACCAGGAGACACTGTGATCTTGCCATCTCCCTTCAGTCCCTCTTAAGGCACAAGCGACCTGACTTTCAGACCTGACAGGTGGCGAAGTGCAAGGAGGGAGTCCCAGGCAAGAAAACCATGCAGTTGCCTGTGGTTGTGTGGCTGCATTGCAGGATGGGCTGGGCTAGGGTGATACAGGCAACCTGACCCTCGCTCGTGGTTCACTTCCTTCTTACCTGAAGATCTGGATTTTCCAGCAGCACCTGGACCAGAGCAGCCTGCTGCTTGCCACAGGCCAAGGTATACAGGCCACAGATGAACTGCTCAAGCGCTATGCATAACTCATGAACTGTTCACTGTTGCCCTACACTTACAAGCTCATTGGACTCCTCTCATTATTTCTTACCTTCTTACATAACATTAATGAGGAGGATGTTTTCATTTAAAACATTGCCATGCATTTTGGCAATCTGTTAGAGAGGCTTACATAAAGTTACACAAATCCCCCAAAGTGTTAGGAGCGGTCAAGTCCAGTCTTTAATGGCAAATTCAGTTTTGTCCACAGACACTGCAAATCAGTGAGCCCAGAATGGTTGCTGGTCACTGACACCAAGATCCACAGGCAAACAGGTGGACACTGACATAACAGGACCTGTTCTGTTCAAGGATTTAAAACTGAAGAACACCACTTTCAGTCTAAGTGGGAATGCTAAGAAAAGCAAAGGAAAACTGGACTGATTTCCCTCATAACTGCCTGCATTGGAAAATGTGCAGCTGCATCATGGACAAGCTAGGCATTCCTTTCTGTGACTATAATAAGCATCCAAGAACAGAGCAGCACCTGAGACTGAATCCAATACTATAACCTAAACAAGGGATGACAGCAGTCCACATATGGGGCTATACATGCAGCTTTTGCCTTTCATCAAAGCGATTTCTGCTTTTAAGAAGTTACAACTCTTATGTCTTTGCTTTGGACTAGGATCTTTTCATCTAAATTCCAATTTTTCACCAAATTGAAGGATCATTCATATTTGACATTTAAGACACTGTAAACAGATGTTAAGTTCTGCAACACAGTATTACATATATGCTCACTGAGAGGAAGAAACACGGCATTTAACAGAAGTTTTCCATGTGAGAGCTACTGGGGGAAGAGACAGAGGAAGTTCCTTATAATCAACCTCAGACCTGTCAGAGAGAAATGAAAGAAGTTTTGAAAGGGACAAGATCCCCCCACTCTTCCAAATCTCTCAGGCAAGTCAGCTGCATCAAATGCCACTGTAAACTAAAACAGTATTAGCACTGAGGTCTCATCTGCTCGTAGCCATAAATAGATCATCCATCAGCAGCAAAGGGCGCTCTCTATGCCTAAACCAGCATGAAAATTCACTGGGATCCAGTGAAGTCAAATGTTGCAAAATTTGGCTGGCCACCAGCTGCTCAGTAATGATGATGTGAAACAAGACATTGCTGGAGCTGTGGAGGTCACTTGTATCAAAGCAATGGTTCTTAAAGCGAAGTTGGAGCTATCAGTTAAGAACTGAGCAAATCATGAAGGCAAAAAAGAAAGTTTTAAGGTCCCTCCCTGATCTGCAGAATTCTAGCTGCTGTTTTAGAGTAATTTTTCTATGAAGCTGAGAAGGCCTGAGGCTAATTTCAAAAACCTCAAAAGCAGGAAATCCTAATAGGGTAGCTAAAAGCAATGTGCCAGTGAAAGACAGTCTTGAAGGAGTAGTAGGTGTCCAAGTTTTCAAAGTGACAGTGAGCATTCGTGAGAGTCCAACAAAAGAACACATTCCCCAACCGCTAAATTACTGTATCTGTATTTGACAGCATTTCTAATTATCATCTCTGTCCTGAGGCTGCAACTAAACTGCAAAGCTTAAAGCAATGACTACTTTTCAGTATATATCAGCCTCTTTTTATTAAAAATCCTTCATGAATTAGATCTGCCAGCATGAGAATTTTTTACTTAAATCCAGAGGATATATATCTTACCAGTGTCTTTGTAGATTGGACTCCTGGAAAAGTGATGGACCCACATCAGACAGTCATCTTCAACTTTTGTGCTTAGAAAAGTGCTAAAAACAAATTAGCACTAATGTTTTTCCAAGGTTTGTTAACTTTGCTTGCTTGACAGCTGCTCCCCTTTCATTATAAGACTGAAAAGAAGCTGTAATGGCCTTGGTGTTGCCAGAATTTGGGGAGCAAGAATTCTAAAAGCTTTAGAACAATTTTCCCCTCAGCGAAGGATGATTGGCAAATGTCGGCAGTCTGAGGACATTTACATCATGTAATGATAAATGCCACAGACATACAGTAAATAGGGCTGCTGTGAAAATTAATGGCTGCTTTAGATGCTTCATTTCTTATTAGAAAAGGTCACCCATTGTCCTAGCTCACATGATTAATGTGAGCTCCTGTATCTTTATGGGATATTGCTACAATATGTGCTTTGCAAGTGACTGTTTGTTCGTTATTTCAGACTACACCAAGTTTTACTATTCAATGTGAATATAGATTTGTTGTTGAATACAAGCATTTTTCCAACAGGCTTGTGTAAGCTGTCCTACTGGGAAAAGGCTTATATCTGGGGGCAAAGCAACACTTGTAACCCACTTCAGTCCAATTTACTCCAGCAGGATTGCTGAAATTCATGCTCCCAGTGCCATTATAAATAAACAAATTACTAAATCCACGCAGCACTTCTTTACCTGTGTTCTGTGAATTTAAAACAGGATTTATAATTTTTTTTATCATTGTTATTTTCCTGAGGTGTGGGCAGCTTAATGCCAGCCATACAAGCACAAAACATTAACAAGTTCTAGTTTCCCCTTTCCAAAGTTTTTCATCTTACACCTATGAACTCAGCTCTTTACAGTAAGCCTCATTACTGGCATACTGAACAATGAAGGACAGACCTTTCTTCAAAAGGGAAGGGACCAGTGCCTTTAAATAAGACCTAGGACAGACTAGTAGGCAAGGTCACATTTGATTTACGAACCTCAGAGCTCCTATTTTAGTCAGCTACTGTGGGGTGCATAGTTCATACTTGATCTTAAATACTCAGGCCCAATGTCCATTGCTCCAGAAGTCCATCAGTGCACAGCCAAATGGGTATTCACAAAAATGTGAGTCATATATCAGTCAAAAAGGGAAAGAATAATGGAACTAAAAGCCATGAGATCTTTAAACTGGCTATATTTCCCAGACAATTCATATTCTGCAAATTATTCCATGTTTGTTTTACACTTCAAATAAGGCCTGTCCTCCCTGTAGTCGCTCAGTCTATAATTATGATGATTATTTTCCCCTTTGTTTCACAGGCATTTAAAAGGGAAGGCACTAAACAAAGAAGCCTAAACAACTGAGCTGAATATCTACAGCACAAGTTACACTGCATACATGAGGTATATATAATACAGCTACATCCATAAGATGAAATGTACCAATTTTATGACAAGCCAATGTCTCTGACAGGCTATCCTTTCAAACTCCTAAATTATTAATAGGTATGCGAAACCCATGAGGCTTTCTAAAAGGTAAGCATTTATATACCGATTTTCAGATTATTAGGATATTACAGAAGAAATAGGGATGAGACATAAGTTTCTCATATTTTAAGTCTGAGTCACAGCCTAAGATTTTCCAGCTTGATTTTGCTTCTCCCCAGTTTTGAGCTCTGAGCTTTGTTTAGCTTCCATTTATTGCTGTAACTGTCCATACCGCCAGTCCAGCACAAGCATTAAAGCAAAAGAAATGTCTCTCAGCAGTTGAAAGCTTTTACCCAATATTCTGCAGGGTTTTACAACTACTTCTTCCATTAAAATAAGATCAGCTTATGTTGGTACACTAAACTGCTGAATATGGATAGCAATTATTTACCACAATTTAAAGGCATTAAAAACTTGTCAGAATCAAATCAATTCTTGGTTAAGTAAGGTACATTAATAATTGCCAGTTGATGAAACTAATATGGATTTTATTTTAAACTGAGAGAGAATGAAAATATTCATCATCCTTGTCATTTTTATGGAGTTATTCAGAGAATGAATTATTGATTATAGGCACAGGACGAGTGAATAGACTGTAGATGTTTAGGTACTTGTCAAATTAAGAAGTATGATTACAATCAAATGCAGAATTATGACAAAAATGAGCTGACTTCATTGCCAGTGAAGAAAGAGTACGAATGGTTTGAAGTCATTTTACAGAATCAGGCAAAATGAGAAGCAGATTTGGATTAGGATCCTGCATTATTCAGGAACAAAAGATTCTCAAAAGCTAATGTCAAAAAATTACAAAAAAGGTTGACTCCCTACCTTTCATAATTTCTGGGGTAACTTGCAAAGCTTCCAGCTTGCATACTTGTGTCTTGGCCTCTATACTAGGAAAAAAATTGCATCTCTTAGCACAGGACAATGGTGCACCCAAGACAACGCAATAAAATCTGTATTACAACAGGGAGAAAGGCCTCATACAAAACTGGGGCCACAATATGGTAGCCACTGTAGCAATACAGTGTTTTTTGTCTCCAAACAGCAAACAGGTAAGTGATGGGAGGAGAAGCCAGAGCTTGGGTGGCCACATAGGCTAAAGTTTTGTTTTGACACTGCAGCACTTTGACGAGAAGATATGCACTCCAGTGGGCAGGTCTCTCCTTGGAGGGAGCTGATGCAATTGCAGAGTTGTAGGCCAGGGTATACTGATGAGGGATCAATCGTTATTTTTTGTGCAAGTTCTTATCTTTTCTTTTTAATTATATATGTGGGAATTACAGTATTGGAAATAATTTTCCTGAAAATGTTTCCTTTCTATCAAAGGCCTCCTGTAAGCCAGGCCCTCCATATTTTGGGTTATGTGTTAGTAATCACAATCCTTCTTTGTGAGATAATCTCTCTGGCTAATTTCATTTTTCAGCTGCGCTTAATAACAGTCTTACATTGGTGCGATTTAGGCAATAGAATAATGATAAAATAAATTGTTACTTTTGGTTAATATTATAATTTGTTGGTGCAGTTATGCTTGCGTGACTCAGGTCACCATATTCATAATGCTGTGTAGCAAACACAGCTTTTGATCACTGGATATGCTAAAAGAGATCTCACTACTGATATTTTATCTGGAATATTTTAATTGGGCTACTGACAATGACATACAAACTGCTATTCAAAAGGTTTTATATATATATATATATATATGTGTATGTATGTGTGTGTGTGCGTGTGTGTGTGTGTGTGCGCGTTGATTTAATATTTAGTGATGTTTTCACAAGTCAAGAAGTACAGGATTCTACAAGTATTTTTTAAAGCTCTACATGGCTTTCTTTTAGAATCACAAGTACTGTGTTTGCAATGCTAAATTAAAATTGCAGCATAAGTCTAATTATGTATTTGCCCTTTAAGAAATATTGAGCATTAGGAAGATATGCAGGCTCGTTTTTGTTTGGAAAAATTAATCTCAGTAGCTAGACTACAATTATAGCTCATCTTTTGGTTACTTGACCCCCTGACAGAGTTAAGTGAGTAATATTTTACTGTAAAGGATTTTAGACCACAATTAACATACTGTATTCCAATATATTTCAGATCACTGAACTGAGATTTTTAAAACCAACTATACAGATATACAACTGGATTCATTTGAAAATTTAAGAAGGTATTTTCATAGGAGTTTACTATAGAATGGGGAAGCCTTTAGAATTTAATTCTCACAAATTCTGTCAAAATGAGACAATAGATGCTTGTCAGTTACAAGTAAATAAATCCTAATCCTTGAAGGAAAAATGGGCCTTGGATTATCCAGTGCAACAGCTTGCTTGTCAGCCCTTTGGATAAACTGATGATTAAGGAAAAGCACTTTGTAATGCATGATTTAACCCTACTGATTTCATTATAATGATCTGAATGAGACATGTATGATGAAGTGACTTATGACCCACCAAACTCTGGGCTATAAAAGGAGAATACACCCTTTAAAAGAAGCCCTGGTAAGGGCCCTGACTTGTGACCCTGCTGACCCCCCATATGTCTGTTAGGGAGGAGAGTGCTTAAGGTCTACAAACTAAAGAGGACTTGATTGCCCTAGTGGTGGTGGCACATTATTTAACCTTTAGGTGATTGGTCCTCCAAGCCTGGCCCACAACCCTGACTAGAGTGACTGTACAATGCATAGGGAAATCAGGTGCCTAAGAACTGGATTCCCCCAAAACCTCCCACTCAATTCAAACAAAAGAGGAAAGAAATGCCTCCTTTTCCTCTCCCTAAAAATCCAGACGAACACCATGTTATTTCTCTCTCTTGTGCTAACATAGATCTGATAGCTGTTGCAAGAGTGAACCAGCCTCTGATTTAAACCCCTCAGAGTAGGGAAAAAACCTAGGTCCTAAAAAGGTTTGGGTTATAACATGAACTGGACTCTAGACTGCTCAACACCATCCCCTCCGTATTCTGGACTTTCTCAAAAGTAGATGGTAGGCATGGGGAGCCAACCCGCCTGCAGGAGCGCAGCGACAGGGGAGCTGGCTGGCAGCTCAGCTGGAGTTCCGAGCATTGCATTTTTCCATTTAGAAGTGTAAATTATACTTAAGTCACTTTTTGGATCCGTGCCTAAGTTCCTCTCGAGCATTTTCTCTCCAGCTTCCACATATCTGGAGGGCTTTTTACAGACCTAAATGGGGGGAAAAAGTAGAGGCTGCCCCGGGAAACGTGGAAGAAGCCAGAGGTGTAGCTGGCAGGGGGCTTGGGCTGCAAGACAACTTGAGGCTGCATTCACATTATTTCCATGTGTCCATTTTCCCTATATCAGGTCTTCAGATGATGGCACAGTCATTTTCTTTGTAAACTCCACAGAGGCAGGGATATACCAGGATGTGAAAGTAAGCATCTTTCCTGCTTCTGACCCATTTGTTGATCCGACAGCCTGTGCCATCTCTTCATCCCTCGGTGCATACTATCATCCTCCACAGAGTGTGCATCTTCCTGCAACAGATTTTTCAAGTGAGGAGAAGAGAACCTGCACATGGATACATCTTTTCAGGCATATATCACATAGGATGAAATCCAGGCCAGTACCGTATCTTATTCCCTGCCTTTATATGCCCTTTTAATAATTTCAAAACCAGTCCGCCTTCTCAACTTTTTATGGCTGTTTTTCATAGAACTTTTAATTAACAATAACTTTTCACATTAAAATTTAATTAATTTTTCCCCTATAGTGAATCATTGGTCAACAATTCACAGCAAGTCTTATTAAAATCCGATGTAATTACTCTCTACACGGCCTGAGACATTACAAACACTTGGTTCTTATGGTCTCAGTGATTAAAGAATTGAATTTGCTGGATATTATTGTTAGAACTTACACATCCACCAAATCAAATGTATTGGTGCTTTGTGCCAGACTTGTAAAAACCACACTGCATCCAGCCAAGGTACTCAACTAAATCCTTTTTATCAGATTGGAATTGGAAAGGACTGTGGAGTTTGTAGGAAAATTTGTAAATGCCATTCTTCTTTTTGTTCTTCCTGCTTGGATTGCTGATTGCATTCTCCCCTGTCTGCCTCACTGGATTTTCCACCAGGGATTTACGACAGCTCACCGTATAAAGACGGAAATAACAAAATAATTAATGACCCATTAACGCCTGCAAATTCTGAAGAGGTTATTTACCTGGGGCTTTCAAGTATTTCATAATTATTTGACACTACTGACTGTTTTTGCCAAGTCCACATATTTCCATAAGCCTGCTGTAGACCATACAAATACATTCCAGGGTTCCAATTATGCACCAGCTCAGCCCAACACATAGCTCTTCCACTCAATTTACGATGTTCACAGGTGTTCCTTAGGATTCAGTGTGCACTGCACTACTCATCACATACCTGCCATCACTTCTTAAGTGTCAAAGGCTCATTTTGCCTTCTTTGTCCCTTTTCTCTTCCTACCCTCACACATAAACCACTGCTATATTAGCAGGGCACAAACAAACTGCAAGATATTTGTTGTGATGTTTCACTGAGACATCATAATGAGTTTAGAAAATAAGCAGGTAGAAAATTAATTATTTACAATACAAAATAACCCTCTGGTCTGTGTTTCTGTGTTCCTGTATTTACAAAGTGGAAGCCGTCTTTAGTGTAACTGTATTAGATGTAAAACCAAGAGATCTCTTTGGCATTTGTTTCCTGGCCAGTTTTTGCAACAGAGGGCCCCCAAGACCACCATGTGTGGATCAGTGCCTTCCCAAGGCTGCAGGAAGGTTGCGTTTCTCCTGTTCTCCTTCCAAATCACTAGTGTTGCAGACATTTCATATCCATCTGCTGCCCTGCCCCATATCTGCAGGTATTAACAGTAAACCCTGCTCTCCATGTCAGATGGGCTTGATTTGGATTGACTGGGACCTTCTCAGTACCAGTAAAGCAGCCCCTTTGGGTGTCAGCGCAGGTGATCAGGACAACTGAAGCTTAATTTTACAGAAACGAGGACATACAATCTCATGTCCTTCCTCAATTTAAGAGTGAATTTTGGATCTTGCCACAGTCCCTCTATATTGACAATATATAATATTTTGAAGGGTAATCTGATAGGGAAAAAACAAACACATCAGGACTGTCACATAACTAAAGAAAAAGAGAATGAATAGATGTCTCCATTGCAAGACTATTCAGGACTTAGATTCAAGGATTTACTTGTTTGTTCAAAAGATCCACAAAACTGGCCAACAAGTAACCTTGAAAGTTATAGCACTTTAATGGAGGAGTCGCACTGGAATGCCTGGCTAGTCCTTATATGTGCACAGCTTACCATTAGATTGAAAAAAAAAAGGATGCATTTTTTTAAAGAGAGGGAAGATGATTTTCAAGTTGTTGTTGCCTAACTGCCACTTCATCAGGCAGCCTTTCCTAGCAAGAAATTGCAGCGCATGTATGAAAGGATGACTAAAAGATGAGGAAAAAACAAAAAGGAACTGCTAAGTCACACTACTACAAGGTCAAGTTCTCACAGAGGAAAATGCACAAAACTCGCTACCATGGGAAACCATTACAGAGAGGTTGACTGCTTTTTGCTTTAGTTGTTTTGCTTCGCATTAGTGCTTGGGCTACCACTTATTAGACCATTCTTGACATAGCAACATAACCAGGAACCACATTTGGACAGAACACAAAGAAGTAGGAATGCACCGGGGAGGACAAGAAGAGGTCATGACACCTGAACAATTTTGTACACTGATGCTCTTCAGATCCAGGAGTAAAGCTTGGGGGGGGGGGGGGTTGCACAGGGGGATTATAGAAGTATCACATGAAAAATCAATTGCTACCAGAATTGCTGATAGCTATTGCAGAATTGCTATCAGAATTTTAAATTAACTGATTTCTCCTTTTTTTTTTTTTTTTATTGCCTTGGTTAAGGCAATAACCAATAATAACCAGCATTGGTTATTTCCCCTAAATCTAAAACTTGGCTCACACATTAGCAGGAATTTTTACCCACAAAAGAAAGAACAAGACCTTTTCTAAATCACAGCTCAGGTCTAGCACACACATTTGCTGATAAACAGAAACAAAACTTGCACTTCCTTTGAAGACAGACAGAAAAGTGAGATGTGTGTGAAACTTGACGATAACAACAGCAGCAGTTCATGTAGCTGAGGCAAGAGTTTTAAACTGCTCTGCTGTTTGTGTAAACTCAAAAACAACCAGAAACATTCGCTTTTAGTTTTGAAAGTTAAAAAGCAAAAATTACAACCTTAACCTGGAAATAAAAATGCACAAAAAGACCTTGGGCCCATAGTAAACCTTCTGATAGGGAAAAACTAGTTTTCCAAATCTGCAAAGCTAGGTGAGACTCTCATACAGTAAGCAAAACACACTTCAGTTGATTACATCATCCATCATGTGCTTTTTAGCACATGAACTCTTGCTTCCTTAAAATTACTTCCACAGCTAATTTTAATGCCTGTCACACAATGCATCAGTAACAGACCTCCAAAATGGCACCAGCACAGCCAACTGTAAACCACACTATTGTACTATCTTAAATTCCACATGTAAATATGAAAATGAGATTGTAATCTGCCTGGCTCAGTGTCGCTTAATATTTAGACACACTCTCCTTCACAACACATGAAACTGTCTTTCCTTTCCATGTTACTCATTCCTTATGTTTGTTTGATAAGTACATGAATGCATCCTGTAGCACTGATGAAACAGGTGCTCATATAAAATCCTCAGAAGGGCCACAATAACACTTTTCAGAGAGAAATAAATGACGGCAGTGGCAACTGCAGAACAAACACGAGTTGGCTACTGCAGTATTGTCACGGCAAGGATTAGTCTTTATGAAAACTCCATTATGGTTTGTCATATTTGTGACTAGGCAGCTGTGGAAACATATAAGAATCCTACACAGATTTCCCATTTCCCGCCAGCTCACAAAAACAAAGTAGTGTGGCTCAGAGAAGGGGGGACAGAACAGAAATGATATGGTAGAGCTTAGCAAGCATGTTCAACTTTATGGCACGCGGCATGAGGGAGAAGCTCCAGAGGTTTATAGTTATCAGGTTCTCCTAGGCAGCTAGGCTGAATGTCACTCACAGCTCCGCTGAGGGAACTCTTGTTTTAACATTTGCAAGCTGGAGAGTTGGAGTTATTTCAGCACACAGACTCCCAGAACATGCCTTTCTACATTTAAAAGCTCGGCAGCAAGTATTGCTCGTTCCAGATTCACAGCATGACCCAGGCCCACCTCTCACTCCTTGTTTTGCAGGCTGGGAAATGCTGGTTTTGTGCAGCTGGTCAGTGAGTGCCCCGAGCACCTGGTAAATTCTCACTCCTCGTCTGCACCTTCCTCATTACTCCCACTGCTGCTCAGATTGCCCAGTGCTGCAGAAGACTGGCAAATAGAGACAAGCTAAATGAGTCTTCTTTAAGGCAGACAGGAGACTTCTATTGCAGTGTCATCAGCCCTATTCCAGCCCTGATGCAGCAGCAACCCATGAAGAAAAGCACAGGGAGAATCAGGATGGAGGAAAATGTGGTGGCTGTTGGACTCCAAACTCCCTTAATTCCCTAATCTTCCACAAAGCTCTGTGATTTTTTCTCCTCAAGCAATGCACATACAGATACCTATCCACAAAAACATGAGCCTTTTGCTAATGCAGCTTGATAAAATACCCAATGGCAATTCTTGTTTATGTGATGGACAGAACTTTCTCAGGAACTGAGCTCCATAGGTTTCCCAAGGAACTACAGAAAACCACGAATCCTAGCATCTTCAGTTCTCCCCTAGAATATATACAATGACTTGTATTTTAATGAGGAAACAAAACCCTCTCATTAACCAAACAAAAAGGAGAGACACCACTGTCTATGCTTTTCTACAGAAGAACAAAGCAAATAAATGACAGATGGCAGACGTATCACTTAGGCAATATGGGAAGTTGCTCAGATGCCATGGTTGTGAGCACAATATACTCTGTGGAACAGAAGATAGAATTAGACATTGCTGTTTTAGGGTCTGAGTTGTGGTTTGTTGGGGGTTTTTTTAGGAAATTGGGATCAGGTCCCCCAATACTGAATGCATTAAAATGGCTTCATTTCTCACTCTGCTTGGGTTGACAGTGCACCTAAAGCCTATTGGTATGACATTTTTTGAATGTTCAGATTTTATACAGGTTCCAGAAAAATCTAAGCAAATAATCTAAGAGGATTTTAAAGATATCTTGAAGTAATACTGGGTTTCTGTGCACTGTGTCATTTTCTTACAAGGATGTCACTGCAACACGACACCAAGGCACAACACCACAAACCAATATTCTGTCACCCAGAGCAGGAAAAGCCTTATTACATGCTACAGTAATTTAAGTTCAGCTATTTCTTTTTAGATTTACTATATTTCTTCAATTTTTGTTGCTCTGCTTCCTTTCTTTGGTCATGGTGAGTGTCTACATCAGCAATTTAGTTGACCTGTTTCACTCCACAGATCCATTCCTACAGGGCTGCACTACATGATATAGTAGTAATACCTGATATCAACTGTTAGATTTGTCCCAGTTGTTTTATTGAGCTTGCACTTATACTTTGAGGCAAATTATTATTCTGCAATACATTGCCTATTTATTTTTCATATCTGTTCAATGGATCATAGGCCTTCCCTACCTTGCTTTTGTAAGAGACCCTATTATTAGTTGGATTGCTTTAAGTATTATTTCTACATATGTTATAGACTATAAAGCAGTCACAATAAATATGCCACTGAAAGCTGTTCCTTGATCAGCCTTTACTTCTCTGCTAAAGAATTTTCTTGTCTGGACAAGAAAAAGGCATTAAGCATGTTTTTACTCAAGCAAGAAAACAAGGTTGGATCAGAAGAAAATAAACATCAGATAAAATGCAGCAGAGGACTTCAGACAAATTGTAGAATAAATACTGCCAGTAAATGGTTATTCATTTTATTGTTGCCAATCTAGTGGTTTTTCATTGTATAATATTGTTATAAGAGACTACTGTTGGGAATTACAAGAAAGACTGGAAGGATAAAATCTAGCTAGCCAGGCTGTAAACAGTCTCAAAGTAAGGCTGCATTTGCAATTACCTGACAGTGGAAGTGTGTTAGATTATACTAGGATCATGAGAACAGCATAAAAAACAGCCTGAATCAAACCTATGTACCTATCTACCCAATTGGAGGCTAAGCAGTGACAGATGCAGGGAAAGGACACATCAGTTGTCCTCAGTATTTCCCAAGCTGCAAGCAGCTCTCCTCAACCACAGAGAGCAAGTAAGGTATTTCCGGACTGGAAAATTGCTAGGAAAAGATCTGTATCCCAGATGCAGAACCATAAAACAAGAAGCAATAAGGGCTGAAAAATGGCAGCAACATAGCTCTATGCACTGGTGCTTATAAGCTTGTTATTAAATGCAGGAGTGGATTTCTGACTGGTCTGTATCACAGACTACTATCACGACTGACTGACAGGCCAGCAGAAAGGTCTGTGAGCCTTTGTAATACATCAAGGCTAATGATATGGCATATGCATGCAATATCAGCACCAGAGCACTCTGGATTCAACCACGTCTTTCTGACCTTCAGGGAGTACATGGACTTTAATATAACTCTGCCATGAAAAAATAAACAGAACCACACTATCTTTTTTAAAACAAGCAAGGAAGCAAACAAACCTCTGTGTCCTTAGTATCTCTGAAGTTGCAGTGAAGCAGTTTCACGTATTGGCAGGCTGAGAGCACACACTCCACAGCAAGGTAGATACCCTAATTGTGATTTTCCCTGCACAGAACTGAAGCCCTTGTCTGGCTATGCTTGCCTCCCCAGGAACTGTCACAAACCATCCCATCCAGTGGAGGGATGCTTCATATCTACTTCATGCAAAGGTGTAGACATATGAAAGAAATATAATGTAGTAGTACCTAACTGTGGTATCCTGGGTTAGCGAATCAGAGTGCCAGAAAGCTCCTAGATTAAAACTCCTAGATTAAACCTCTGAAATTCCATGTAAACCACTGGTGTTCCACTTTCTCTTAAAATGAATTTGTATCTGTTAATTCAGAATGAGTAACTGGTGAAGGATGCTAACTCCTCAGGTCTATTTTTGCAGACATTCATGCAGTCGCAGTGGCCAGCAATGTCAGTCTGTATGTGTGAGCTTCAAATCCTCACTTCAGATTGGGGTCCATATTGTGTACCTGCAGAAGATATCCAGTAGGGTGAGATATAGGCTCAGAAATACTAACTTATTTGCATAATATGCAAATAAGGTTGTAAATAAGACATGAGTTCAAAACTGTCTGAAAAAATACCTGTATTCAGAGGAGTTATTAATGGCATCAGTATGGTGTTCTGCAAGGATCTGTCTTGTGTCCACTAACTTTCAATATTGTTACTAATGAGCCGGATGGTGGAAAAGAGAATGTGTTTACTAAATTTGCAGGTTACACCAACATGGGAAAAGTGAAAGGGAAGAATGAAAATTGTAACAAATGGGAAACACAAACTGAAGAATTGAGATCCAATTTATTAAGGACAAGCAAAGTTTTTAAGTTAGGCACAAACAATCAGCTGCATGAGCATAGCTGGTGAACATCTGGATAGATAGCAGTTCTGTGGAAAAGAACCTGGTTTATGTGTCACCTGAGTAAATAATATCAAGCTCTTGCTAAAAAAAAAAAAAAGTAAGCAGGATACTAGACTGTATAAAAAGGAGCATAACCTGCAAGAACATGACATTTTTCTTTTCTGTTCAGCAATTGTAAAGATTGAAGTGAAGTACTGTGTTCATTTTTAGGTACTCCATTAGCAAAGAAAAAAGAAAAGGAATAAAAAAGAATGAAAGTGGATACTAATAGACCTAACTTGCAACATGAGAAATTCAGCAATAGACATCAGGGAAAAACTTTCCAGTGGTAAGTATAGCGAGGTAAGGAAATATATTACCCGAGAAACCTCCCTAAATAGGTTGGCATCTGTCAGCTAATGATGTAAGTATAGTTGATCCTGCTGTAGGTAAAAGGAGAGATGGGATGATCCTTGATTCTCTAATTTTTGACAAAATCCAATATTAACTATATATTTAAGCAGAAGACAAAAAAGTTACTGGCTAAAAATGGTCATGTTAAATTGCATAGCTTAAATTGCAATGAAAAAAGGAAGTGTTCTCCATGCTTAGTCTCCTACAACTTTTTTTTTCCAAGAAGAAAAGTCTCACGGAGAATGATGTGTTTCCATTTAAAAGACTCCAGCTGTGAACTAAAGCTCGTATCTTCCAGGAAATAAGCAAGATCTCCACTTTGACTACTAATGTTTGTTTGAAGACAATTTATCAGTGCACACAGTCATAGCTGTTGTCTCACAGTGAAAGAGACCAAATATAATATCAGAATAATGGAGGATGAAGTGGTGAAAAGACTTAAATCATGACTTTGATTCTTTTCAGCTAGAGCAAGGCAAGAAGTGTGCACATGCACACATACATGTAAACACGCACACATGGATGGCTACGTTCATAAGGTATTCAAGTTGCGTTTGGTTTGTTTTTAAATGATTTTAAAGGACTCTGGCCTCACATCTTTACAGTGCTTTTAAGTAGCTAATCCCAGTTTGAGGGTAGTGGTCTCAATCTCAGCTGCTCATCCACTCAGGCAGAAAAAGAATTTTGTAGATATGGTTGCAAGTGATTCTTTGCACTGAGTTACAAACTGAGCAAAACACCCACTGAGCACACACACAGATGGTCTTATTTTAAACCTTCTTCCTTCATCTCATGTCAAAGACATCCTTACCAATTGTTATATCCAGGCCAAGCTTTCATCTTCAGCTTTTTGTGCAATATTATTGTAAACATAGGGAGAATACTTGTATAATGGATTATACTTTTCAACCTAAGGTAATTCAAAAGGTTCAAGGGATTTTGCTCAATGTTATATCCAGTAAAGAGACTATCACCTTTCAACACAGCCAAGAATGGAAATGTTCAGCTGAAAAAGTAAACATGTTAGTAAGTCATGAATGTGAACAGAGGAAATGATATTATTTTGCTATAAAGGTCCAAAATAACCACTGACCTGGCTCTAAACAAACCTCAAATCTTCCAGTGACATACTATTCTCAGCGCTTCTTATCTACCTTGCTATTAGGAATAAAAAGAAACAAATTTTTATATTAAATATCTTTTCTCTTTTAGAAAGATTCCAAAATGCTTTATGGGTTCACATACAGCAATCAAATACAACCACGGAATGAAGCCACAGTATCATAATGCATGTGCCAATTTTTCTAAAAGCTTAACTAAAAACTGAAGGTATGAGCCCAGTGATGGCACAAGTTATCACAGTGTTGCTTTAGAGAGCTTTCTCTTATGATGATATGGAACTATGGACTCCAGGGCTATGACAGGGCATGTTTTCAACTGGTGTCAAGGATCCCTTGATTACAAAAATAGTCTAAGACATCATTTAAAATTCCTCCAGCATTTCTAGCTTCTAAGATTTTATATGAAGCGAACCTGAGCCAGGGAGTAAGTCTTGTGAACCACTTTGCTGAAACTGTCTACAGCCACTAACTGATAAAGCATTTAAAAACAGCGATTTTTTAGAACTTTCGCAGTGGCAGTTACTACGCAGTAACCTGACAGACTGCACGGCACCAACCCCGCTCGCAGCCCTGTTGTCTCAGATATGGTCCTTCCGTGCATCTGCACAGAACGAGGGACCCGTCGGCTGGAAGGGACCTCTGGAGGTCATCGAATCCTGATGCCTGCTCCAAGCATAGCCATTAGCAACCCTGGGTCAAGCTCAGCTGTAGGTGATAATGCAAACTCATTACACAGTTTACACAGTCGCCACAATTTTCCTTTCTTCATCTCTCTCCCTCTTTGTCTCAGCTGGGCTTTGAAGGCTGTCAGGAACTTTATAACCACATTACATACCCGCAAAAGCACATGCATGGTTTTCTGTACCACAGACTCCCGGAGCTGGCAGCCCTGCGGTCTGCATACAGATTTTTCAGGGAGTCGTCTGAGCGGGTACACAAAATGGTGGAGAATACACCTCTGCATTGGAAATGTATGCATGACTGCTCAGCTATGAAGAGGACACATTTGGACCTACAGGGCTCTCAAAGCAACCTCTTAGTAGACTGGCAGGGTCTGTAAATATCATTCATTTGTTTTTATCAGCTTATTTGTTAGAGCTCAAATCTCTTTTTGATGTGTTTGCCTAGTCCCAATTTTCAAAGGTCAGCTTGGCTATTATGAATCATATTCATGATTCACAGAATTGCAGTCTCCTGTAACACCGCCAGGTAAACAAGCCGAAACACAGTATAATAGCCCAAAGACTAGCATTTACTCTTTACCAGTTATTCTGGGGGTTATCTCTAACTCTGCATGAAGAAACCACTTCTATTACTACCATGAATAATACACAGGAGATTCAAATTCTGGTGAGCAAGCTCTCTCCAAGCTTGAGCAGTCGCTGTTGTTCATCCATTAACTGTAGGTCTTGCTCATACCATCCCTTCATGCTTACTGAGTTTTGATTGCTTTGGCTGGGTGTAACAGAGAGATTGCGGCTGTTATCAGTAAACACTGCCGATCAGTTTATTTGTTGACTTTGGTGCAGAAATTCACCTGCTTGGCTTTGCACTCCATGTACAGCCCTGGTTGTGCACTGCTCTGTAATGCAAATGTTTTCTCCCTATTTTTCCTTTTTGTTGCCATACCTCGTTGACACTGAAACAGTGTCCTGGTATATGGTGATAGAAAGCAGCACAGCAGCACACAGGCAACACATTTAATCTACAGTATTTTGTTTCTTCATTTTCAGTTTATGACTGCTTGTTTTTGAATGATGTATCTATCAATGTTTACCTTCAAATTAAAAGATAAAAGTTCTTGGAATTCCACCACAAGATATGAAAGCCCTGTAGTAAATATACTGCCTTTGGATATGAAATTATATGTGAATAAGCTTAATGTGATTGCTATGTACCATTAGGGATTAACTTGAATACTGCCATATTTCTAGATATGGAAACATTTGTCTATTAATTGCCTATTTAACACTATGTATTAAAGATTTTGACTGCAGCCTAATATTAAGGGAAGTAAATACTGTTTTCCCCTCCTCAATACAGCTGCTAGATAGCTGACTAATGAACACTTGACTATGGCCACGCGGCCTGTCTGCCTGCCAGGAATCATGTAGCTTTATGCAAGTGGTAAGCATCAAAGAGGTGGGTGCTCTGACTTGAGACTCACCAGAGCGCCATCGGCACCGGAGCTCTTTCCTTTCCTGTGAAACCGAGCTCTTCTCCTGATTGTAACAGCACCTGCTTAGGGTTACTTACCGTGTTTAAACATTCCTATTTTTCCTTTTAATATCATACTGAATGCTGCACAAATGTAGCCTCCTAAGTACGGCACTCTTCTCCAGGCACGCTGCGAGCCTCGCTGACTGCAGGTACATTCCTCAGGAACGCTAAGTGCCAGCAAACTGCTCCTTGGAGAGGATTTTTGTTCCTTACAGCCTTCTGAGACAGGCCACGGTGGAATTAGGAAGCGGTGTGGTGATATAATTGGACAGCCTGCTGTATTTTCTATACACTAGAGATTTTTCCCTCCAACTGCTTTCATGGGACTCGAGCCTACACTCCTTAAACAGAGGACTCGGACTGAAATTGGTGTATTTTACTAGCACAAGGGCCAAGTGCAAGTGACAAAGCTGGATCCTGAAGAAATGTTATTTCTAGAAGAATCTCGGTGAGTTCAGCTGAATGCTGTGGACCATCGTTTTTCTGCTTCTTACCTATATACCTTACCTATATACAAGCCTATTCTTCAGTCAGACTGTGCACAGTAACATCTAAACCTGGGTGTCAGATACCCTTGCCTGACTTTGAAGAAGTTCCTGCACAATTTTTGCACTGTTTACTTCTATTGCTATTATTCCCTCAAGGTCTCTTTCTACATTTGCAGTGTCCCAGTGCCTCATGGTTTGCTGGCAATTTACAGTGCTAACATTTAGCAGTTATTTCTGCAATAAGAAAGTATAGAATTATGCCAGATCTCTTTCCAGCTATGTTTAATGATAGATTAGCCTATCTTTCAACACTCCAAGTACTTTCTAACAATAAAGCATGTCAAGACTAAGGACAGAAATTGGTTTAATCACATGAAACATTTTATATGAGGAAAAGGCATAAAGCTACTTTTGACTAATTTAACTTAGCATTAAATCAGGGAGGCTATCTTGATGTAGAACTAATCAGATATATTAAAATCTTGGTTTTATATAAATTAACTTTTTCTATAGCAAAATATCTGCTGTTAAACTTATTCCATTTTATTCTTCAGTCATAAAAAAATTTACCTCTAGATTGATCAAGAATATTTCAAGTTTGAACCTCATTTACTTAGCAGACATTGATTTTATTAGTCACATGGTATTGTTCTTATTACCCAGCTGAGTGCATATTCAAGCTCCTTGAACAACAGCGCTTGCCTAGGCAAAGTGTAATATGTGGTTCAGAAGAACACTTTTAAATAAAAAAATTGCTAAAATTACTTTTCTACAAATGTGGAGGATGAAATCCTTTCCACTTGAATGTTCACAGAAAGCAAAAACAAAAGGGATGGGGAAATATTGTTGCTTTTAAACCAGTTCTACATTACAATGTCTAAGCAGGAAATATTTTTATTGCCTTGAAGTCCAAGATTTCAAGTATCTTTGTGGATTAGGAGGGAAAGAAGACATTTCAAATTGGGACAAAAAAGAGGCCTGAGTACTCAGCGGTTAGGGTCTCTGGTTATGGGAGATCAGATTCAGTCTCAGCTAGTAGTTCGTTAGCTATAAAAAATAAAGTACGTACTATGGGGAAAAAGCTGAGCAAATACTGTCACAGCCCAGTCAGTAGCAGAGCTTTATGTCACTGACAAGAATTAGTGACTCAAATCTTGAAACTGTCAATCTCTGATCCTTGTCCTAAAAGAGTTCTTGCTTATTCTGGGGCAAGGGCCTCTACTTCTTTCCAGAAACACCTTCTTACTCCCATGAAAAGTTTTGGTTTAGAAGAATTACAAACTCCTGACAAAAATTTTGGCCAAGAATTCCTTGAACAGTCACTCAGGAATAATCCAGCCTTTGGCTATCTTGTCTGGGCAGCCATTCTTTCAAACCCCACAAACTAAATAGGATCAGACCTGCGAAATGCTTGGGTGAAAGACATCTAATTAAGTCCTTCTTCAGAAAGTAAGTCATCTAACGAATCTATCAGGCAGAGTTAAAGTCTAAATTTAAACTAAACCAGTGCCCTGACATGGTGCTGGAAGCACAGCAATGCCACGTTTCCTGCAAGGTACAAAACCAGGGGTCCTTGAGAAGTAAAGGAGAGAAGAGGCTGTAAGAGTAACAATATTATTATCCTTGCTAGATATTACTTTTCATTTTGTTACACTTCCTAGTTATCTAACTTTTCCCAAAATGTTTGCTGGACCCACTATTCTTCACATCTGCTCTGAACAGATGTGTCAAGTGTCTGTATAGCTGTTACATCCTGAGCCAAGGAGACTGAGCAGACAAGCTGCAGTCAGAGGCAAGATAGATATTCTATTTATTACATGTACATTGGCATTTAAATACCCTTAAGCCTAAGGGAGGAGATTGTGAGTTATTTGCAGACCATCCTCTAATATCTAATTTCAAGTTTACCAGTGGATTTTGCCATCCAATCCTGAATGAATCTTTGCTATCCAGTCCTGAATGGATCTAAGTGTGTCACAGAAAGATCCTTCTCAGAGGAGGACAAATACCATTTTTAAATCATGTAGCATATAGATTGCTCACCATATAAGTATGAGTCTTCACCTTAGAGACTACATGAATCCAGCCTTTCTAAGACTCAAACTTTCCATTCAGCCAAAGGGGAAAACATCACTACCAATAAATATCAGTAGGAAAGTCCTCAACACAGCAACCACACTACAAATACATTTCTCATTTAACTCTGAGTATCTAAGCCTTGTTAATTAATAGATGAAAGCTCTTCAGATGCAAGGCATTACACACAAAACATGCACCATTAATAAAATATTGCTATGTGTTATTTGGTAAATCAGGAAACTTCCAACCACATCAAATTAATCAATGGGGAGCAATAACTTCAAGAAGTCCATGCTTCTGACTAAATACATGCATGCTGGAATTAATGCAAATGGATAATAAAAAAATATTTTCACACTTTGCTGACAAGTAATGGTAGAAATCATTATCCTAATGGTTTATGAACTTTCTAAATTAGAGCAATATACAGTGGCAATATTATGATCAGCAGTAGACTTTCTATTCTGCATTTGACATAAAAAAAGTAGCAGAGATTAATAATGCACAGTATTTCATTTCTGTATATTTTTTGTTAACCACAGAGAAAATACAAATGATGTTCTGTCTCTCAAGTCATCATCCACACTAGCATAATGTGCTCCTCCAGCTAGAGAGGGCTAAAAACAGCACAGCTTCTCTAATGTGGATACAGTTAAATCCTTTATACAAATATAGCTGTTGTCACAAGAGAAAGAGAGTAAACTGATTTTATACCTTATTCATGTCCACACCTGTGCTATCAACAACAGGACCATGTTTCATTTATTTATAATTGTAATATGGTTGGTGTTTTCAGCATATATGAATAGCATCTGTATTTAGGTCAAATTTCATTTATAAATTGTCATCAGTATTTCTCCACCCCCACATACACATATTAACTTGATGCTGTGTCTAAAGTTATCATTACAATTTAAGGTAAGCATCATTATGCTGTTGGGGACAGCCAATGGTGTACACATAGACAGTTACTGCAGCTCAACAGAACCACAGCAGCTTATTAAACCTTTATCACTCAAGTATGCTTTGAGCTGCAGCAGCCTTGCGTTAACATTTTGCTGGAATTACTGGAGAAGAGGAATCCTATACCACCATAACCTTCACCACCTCTAGTCAAGATGATTCTGTTAGTAAAATCCTAACATAGAAAGTTATGAAATGCCATCCTTGCCATTGTAGCTTGCACAGTTCTGCAATGGCACCAGGAACTGCCTACCTACTATGTAAGGTTCATCTATAGCTACAGCTATAGATGCAAACTACAGGTATGGTCACAAGTTAGGTTGTAAAGGACCTTTATATTCATGTTTGTGTCCACATTTTTGGAAAGGGGAGCCCTCAGACCAGCAGAATTAAAGCAGAGTAAAGGAATATGGCTTTATAGCTAGTAAAACAAAAGATTTGGGGCCAACTGTATTAACGTAAGGAAGAGGAGAGGTTTGAATTTTCCAGGGCTCTCATGGTGTGTTATCAAATTGGAGAGTAAGAGGAACTCAGCCAGCTCTCCCTTAAAAAAAAAAAGAAAAAAGAAAAAAAGAAAATGTAACTTGCAACATCTTCATAAAAACAGTGTTCCTTGGAAAATCTTCAAAAATTACAGCAATTCAATTAGATCTTAAGGTATGAACAAAAAGAAGTTTGATATTCAGAATATTTCTCCAAACAGATTCCTCGCCAGTGTGTCCTTTTAGCCAGGTAACCAGAGTGACAGGTCAAGAAAGCTTTCATGCTCCTTGTGACAGCTTGCTCCCAGCTGCCAGTGCATCCAGAACTGGGAGGGGACAGAGGGGAAATCACCTCTAGGGATGCTGACAAAAATAGACATTTGCGTGTGGGGTTTTGTTCTTAGCAGCATGAAGATGCCTTTGAGGAATAAAGCCTAGATTACAAAAAAGCATAAAAGCAGAAATCCTTTTACTGTCTGTAGGTACTTTCATTAAAAAAGTTAGTTCCTGCTGCTTAGAGAGGCCTCTGTGTAAATGACAGTCTGCCCTTACAAAACTGTGGAAGAAGAAAGGAGTCTCAAAGAAGAGTTAGCATGTCAGTTTTAAAGCTGCTTCCTGTAAAGGCTGTTTGGATAGCGAGGATCATGTGCAATGCATTTCCTCCTCCTGTGCATGTCCACCCATGCACTGTGCGTGCAAGTCTGTTGAGCAATTGCTCTGCCCCTGCTTTGCGTTGGTTGGCCCTCACTGCATTCCAGTAAAAAAACATGTGGCAGCATTAGCGTGATACCACAGTCAAACTAATAAAAATGCAATGAATTACATGGCTTTCACATGAGAGCTTCCTCAGACCCAGCTTACTCAGAGTGTAGTATGTTTCCTGCACTTAGCTGTGTAAATGTACCCTCAAAGATGCTCCAGGCTACTGTTATAAACAAGAAAACAGAGACAAGTAACTTTCTCCTGTAAGCTCCTCTCTCTTCCCTCATTTCAGATCTCTTCTTCCCCGTCAAGCCCTGATGTCTTGCTGTCTATTCCTCAGAAGACAAGAGAGAGAATAAATTTAGATTTTCTCAAGGATGCACTTAGAATAAACACATGCACTTCAGAGAAAAGAAGAAAAAAAGCTTCTGCAGCTCATATAAAATTGGACATTTCAGTTAAACAGAAATTCTCTGCAATTATCACTGCCTGCTAGTTCAGCTGATTCAACTATCAGCTATGAACACAACTGCAACCAGACGATGCCTGGTCTCCAGAATGGTCAATTTAACTCAGCAGAATGCTGGACTCTTGCAAAATTTGCATGACCAAAAATGTAGCAGCATTTAACAGAACTTATGAGAGGAAACAAAGCAATAACTTAGCTCCAAAAGACTTTCCAGTCAGTAAGCTATCAAGCATGGCTCCATTCATTAAAATAAGGAAACCCAAACTGTATTACACAATTTGAGGAATAGAATGAGAGGCAATAATTCCCCAGCTAATGCTACACAAGTTCCAAGGTGTCTCTTTAAGGTTCAACCCAAGAGGTAAAGGCCATCCATCTACCTTCATTAGAGACATAAAGGGTGTCTCTACTCATGCTAAGGCTTCTCCTCATGCCAGGGATGGTTGATCACTGTGATACAGGGCTAGAACAAGCAGGAGGGAACTAGCAAATTCAGGCACATTCAGTGAAGACGAGCTCACTGAAGAAGTACTGTGGGTTTGCATGGAACCATGAGATGCACCAGCAAGAAAAAAAGATAAACTATTCCTCTGTTCTCTCCCACTGCATAAGACATGTCACCAGGATCATCTGGGAATAACAAAATTCTCTTTCAAGGTCATTTGAGACATGAGTCTGGTGTCTCAGTCACATTTTTTCCTCTTTAGCTGTATAAAAATATTGGACAGCTCAGTGACACGACCAATATATCTCAGATTTTCCCTGAACTAGCTTCTATGACAGTTATGTTGGATCACCTGACTCATGTAGGAGTACAGTATATGGTGATGCTGTTTTATTTTACAGCTAGAGCAGACAGGCAGAGATGATAGAGTGTCTTCAGGATCCTGACATGATTGATATGTGCCCATATTCCCAAGCTGTGTAATAGTGCAAAGTAAAACTACAAGGAAATAAGCTTTGATAAGGGTCTACTGTAAGCACAGTAGCAGAGCTAGTTAGATCCTCACTTTGTGAAGGCAGGAAAGATTAGTGAATACACTACTGGGCATGCTGCTACCTATCTAGCCCAAACAAAACCTGCAAATGCTGTCATTAAAAAAAACAAACAACAAAAAAAAAAACCACAACTAAACAACCTGTCAAAGTACTATCAAGAGAAGAGAAATATTGAGGTAGTGTCAGTCTGGTTGCCACCAGGCATAGCTTGATGTTTATGGAGAGTGACATTGTGAAATGCTCCTGAGAAATCTCCCTTTGGCATGGGGGAGAGTTTTCACATTTCCCCTAGAACCACTTACCGAGCTGTTTGCACTCACTGCCACAAGAGTTTCTGTCAAGAGGATAGCTGGCAGCTCTGGCAGGAAAATGTTTCTTTGGGTTCCATTCACTACGAAGAAATTCATGATACAAGTAATCCAACTTTTCTGGTTTGTTTCAACCATGACACAAACACTTTCCAATTTGAAAATACAAAGATGCTCTGGACTGAAAACAGACTTCTGATGAGAGCAAAGGGGATTCCAAAACTGTATGGCAGGAGAAAAATGTGCCCCTTCTGCTCACACTGCAAGAAGCTTTCTCCATCCTACAGTTCCAAATTGTGGCAGAAAGGGATATAGAATATTTTGGTGAGGAGGAGGAGGAGCATTGCTTGCTTGTTGGTATAAAAAAATTAAAATAACTGTTTTGAAATAAAAAAACTTGGAAACAAGACTACAGGAGCATTTATAGGAATGTAACATTTCTGGAGACAGACTATCTACTGCTTGGTTTGCACAGATCCTAATACCTGGTCATTCTTCACTAATGCTTACAATCTGCAAAAGCATTAATAATAACAAATAGTCAAGGTATCTACTGGATGGTGCTTGAAAGGTGAATTGATCAACCCCTTCACACTGTTGAAAAAGTTACCTGTGCCTTTCCATCCCACGCTTTAGCTACAAATCTGCCAAGGTAGCTCTTTTTGCTGGCAGGTCGATACTCTTTTAAGCATCATAAGTTAAATTCCAACTGATGTGCTTAAATGTTAAACACCTGCTTAAATGTTTCTGCTTAACTAGGTTGTGCTGGATTGTTTCTGGATGCACCAAGTTTCATCCTCCAAGTAGCAAAACTTCTCATGCCTTTGGATGCAGAATCAGGCTTTCTGATCAAATTGTACCACCTTCTGCAAATTTTTTCTGCAGAAAAGGTGGGAGGAGCATGGCTGCACATGTTAGAAAAAGCCTTGCATTTTAATGTTCCTTCTCTTTCAGAGGGTTTTTTTTTTTGTTTTTTTGTTTTTAGAAACAAAATCATCTGCAAAACATGCTTTCCATTCATGAAGAATGATTTTTGGCCCTGCTGCTCTCCCAGCTTCATTTACATCATCTGTTGAAAGTCACTGTGATTAGCCTTATCACATATTGCCTTGTGGGCAATCCAGCTAATCTGGTTTGCCACTCAGGTAATGCATTTGGATGGTAAAACCCCTAGATTTCAGGTGTCTAGCACATGATTCAATGCTACCTTCAAGTTATTCACTAACCTGAATGCTTCATCTCCACAAGGTATTAGTTAACTTCTTAATTATTGCCCTATCACAAGAGCATCAGGTGATTGCTCTTTTGAGGCACTCATCCCAAATCCCAGCTATACAATTAACATGCCTCCTGCATACACTGTCTGGATTTAAAAAAGAAAAAGCAACAGGGTATGTTTGCAGTTCTGTAACAGCAGAATTAAATGCATAAATCCTATCACTGGGCACAGGACCTGCGTAACTTAGTCCCTGTTAAGTGTGTGGAAAATTTGTACTAATCAGGCCATCACTGAGAGGTACAATTTGCAGTAGAGCCACTCAGCATAAAATGTGTTAGGACTTTTCCAGTTCATTCTCTCATCCATGAATTTTAGACTATTTGCCTTACTTTGACAATATCCAGCTATTTAAAGGATATTAAACACTTTGTTCATTGCAATTTGCAGTCTAGAGCTCCAATCCTTCCTTTCATCTCTGAAGAGAAAGACAAGAAAAAAGAAAAAGAAAAAAAATTCTGTCCTCTGTACGGACATGTGGCTGATGCTAACACTTTTTACAGAAATGTCTCACCTGGGATGTTTTACTTGTTCCCCTTCCACTGATGTTATTAAAGGTCTTTGGAGATACTTTTGTTTCATCCCTCTGTTCTACTTTAGCAAGGGTGATGACATACCAACTCAAATGTCTGGAGGCTTGTTAGCCAAAAAACTGTCACTGGGAGGGATCAAAGTGTTTTTGTGCCAAGTCCTTAGGGCACTGATCCTGGTAATACAGCTGGACTCAGATGCAGGCTCCACATGGTCTAACATGACAAGCAGCTGGATCTTCAAGCCAACAGGCAGAGAGTTGTTTCCTCAGGATGAACAGTGTTTCCCAAAACATGGGGGGAAGCAGGGGGGAAATGGGCATTCTTCCCATTGCCAGAAAACCTCGCTTAATTTATTTCAGCAATTTTTAACTCCTAAAGAGAGAGAGAGAAAAAAAAAAAGTATTGGGAAGAAGAAACTGGTTCTTTTAACTGCAAAAAACAGGAAGAGGACCTGAGCCAATTCATCACTGTGCAACAAATTTTTGAGCAATAGAGGAGGTGGGAACAAGTCACTTAATGAGGCCAGCCCTCTGTGTTGATAAATAATGGTTTTAAGCTGAAGGTAAGCCTTTGACTGTCAAATGTATATGTAATCACTGCAATCATCTAGCAGGAGGACAATCCACAAATGCAAGCTGGCTGTACACCAGCAACCAAATAATTGACTGGCTGACAACTGAGACCAGTATTGGCTTGATGCTCCCGACTAGACAGGAAATGGTATTTCCTGCTTCTTGATAAAGCAGATGTCAGTTGGTCCCTCCAGCAAAATACATGGCACTAGCAGCATCTTTAGTAAAGGTTCCTTCCCACATATGTAATATTGGTCAGTTAAAAAATATTTTCCCCTCCTATGTTTTTATTAGGCAGTAGCTTTTAATAGGGTTAATTAGGGAAAAAAATTATACCACAGATGATGACTTCACGTCTGGGTAAATCTGCTGAAGTGCTACTTTCCTGTGCTAGTGTTTCCACTCTCATTTAGGTTGTGTCCTTCCCCAAGGAGACAGATCTACAGTATCTGAACCTCTCCCTCCCACAACTTGCCCTGAAATGCAGCACCTTTGCAAGAAAATAAGCATATGGCAAGCGCTCACAGGATCAGAGTGACTTGTAAGTTAACAACTTCTTGGGCACTCTGTAGTCCCGGGCAAGTTGTTTTGCTGTCTGTCTCAGCTTCCATTAATTTAACCTACAAGGCTTAGATGATTCATTCTTTTTGTGTTTTGCAGCTGCAGAAATAGTAGCTGCTACTGCAGTTACTAAATAGCACGATTGATATTTTCCAAGTTTGACCCTATATTTATGAATAATACATGCTTTTATCTGGCAGTTTACTACATGGACATGGATTTAACTTCAATTACTAAACCGTCCTATGTGTTGTTTACTTCATTGCCCAGCACTCCAGAAAGTAGCACAGAAGGTGGAGCCGACTTCTCCATGAGTAGGCAGAAACATGGAGGAAACAATGTGCAATATGTGAAAGCATCAGACTCTTCTGTTCTTATGATTAGTTTTCAGGTGGTTTAATTCCCTGGACCAGCTCACCTTGAGACCACACAACTGCCAGCACACAGGGAAAGAGGGAACACAGTTGGGGGGCAGAGGGGTGTGGGGACAACAGCAATCGCAGCTCGGGGCTGCCTCTGCTAATGTGAGATCATGCTCCCAGGAGGCCTCTATTTACAGCGTTTCCCAGAGGGAAGGGGGCTCAGTTTAGTTCTGGCCCTCTGGGAGAAATAACAGTGCTGCCATCTTGCCAGAGCTCAGCGCTGCCAGTCTATTTTGCCAAGAAGCATTTAAGACTGGAGAATAGATGTTACCTTGATTAAATATCAAGAATTTGTATTACCAGATTACTTCACTGATCTGTTGAGCCTCACGTTCTGTCCCTGACAGCAGCCAGAATCAGATTCTTTAGAGATTGCAGTGAAGTCCTCATTATAGACAATTTTACAGTTAATAAAATCCTAAAAGCCTGTATGCAGACAAATCCCTACGGTTTTCACATTACGAGTTTCCAGAGTTAAAACTGAGAGTGGACCAAACTATTTGGCCTAACAGAAAATGTCAAGGTGCCATGATCCTCAGAACTTATGCTACTAATAAACAGTGAAAACAGAGAAGCATACTTAGGGCTTTCTGCACTATAACAAAGGTTTGTCCTTAAATAATACAGCCTTTAGAATTATGTTTAGAGTAAAGAAGGGTGTATCTTCTGTGACTGCCTTTCTCTTCCTGCCCCAAGTGCAGATTTCTGAAATCATCTTTTCAGGCTGAATGCTGCATGTAGAATTCCAAATGTACAATGTAACCCCTGTGTAATCCGTCAGGCTGGTTACAGCACTTAGTATGCTGCAAAGATAGCCAAGCTGAACTTAAGGAGGCAAAAATCAATTCATAAACAACTTCTAGATTTGATAACTGTCCAAATGTTCACCGCTTGGGTGAAGATAATTGTACTTGCATGCATTTCTGAAATCTATGGCCATGGCGAAAATAGGTATCATTCAATAACTCATCTCTCAACAGAAGCTGTAAATATACTGGCTGATCTATAAAGATGGTTTGGATTATTTTTTTGTATTGCTCTGCATTGCTTCCTCCACTAGTTCTTCATCACCTCCTTTTTCTGTTACTCTCCTTATCTATCTCCCTGGAATTACTTTTAATTTGCACAATCCCTGTAGTACAAGCATGTTGTACATTTATTCCACAGCCCGTTATCACCGCACATGATGAATATGAAATGCTCAAACTTGCTATTTGCATTAATGTATGCAGGTAACAAACACTAAACACATTGTGCGGGACTGTTCTGGAAGGAGAAGACAAAATCTGGGGGGCTTTTCATTCCAGACTGGTGGAGATTTCTAAGTATATCTTTGAGCTAGACAGTTGTTTAGGCATAGCCTACAATCAAGGGCTGTATGTAGCTCACTTCTGCAGAGCCAGGGGCAACATGAAGCATTCAGAATATTTAGTAAAAGTGCGATTCCACATCAGACAAGGTTGATCCAAGCCAGCAGTGCCACAGCCTGGCACTGCCCCTGCAGCTCTGCCCCCAGCTGTGTTCTTGCCCCCTCCCTTGCACCAGGACTGACACCCATGCAGTTGCATGGACAGCCAGTTTGGGGAGCTGAAGCTGACTGTATAAAACAAAAAAATAGCTACAGGAGGATTCAGCTGGTTCAGATCTCATGACATGAGCTTATAAGCAGCAAAAAAAAGAAGGGTTCGAATGTGAATTTGGGAGCAGAAGGGATGGAGGAAACCGAGCAGCCTCGTTTTAGATCAGTTTATGCTGCTTGGCATTACATTCTCAGGGGGCCTTCACTTACAGCGCTGCCTCATGGCAAGGAGACTTCAGCGTATATCCCTTCGTGAGCCCCCAAGCCTCACCACATTTAGGGTCCTTCCTGCCTCCAAGGGAAACAGAAGACAGTACCCTTGAGGGAAGAGTCAGACTCAGGCTACAGAACAGGGGCTCCAGTTATTCCAAGAAGAGAGAAAGAATATGTAGGGGTTGTAACCTCAATGATCCTGGAGGTGAGCTACAGCAGGGGATACATAAACGCATCTTTGCAGTCTGTGCCACTGCAACCGTAGTCCTGCAGTTCTCCTTGCTTGTATATACCTATCACCCTGCAGATACTTAATTACAGTATAAATTTATGGGAATTTTAGTTCTCTCTACTACATTTACTGACTCATTCATTACAGTAATTTGCAATCCAGGGTCTGCAGAAACCTGGCAGTCCGCATCACCATAGTCCACAAAGCAACTGGTGGTAAGTCAGCATTAACTAACTTTACCACCAGGTAATTACTAGCACAGCAGATCTGCCCCCTTGGGCTTCTCATTCTCATCCCCACATCATTTCTTCTTTGGCACTGGTACAAGGAAGTAGGTGGTGCAGAGGTGGGACTAAGCAGCTGAGCATGGTACTACTTCACTTGATTGTGGTGCTGGACTTGCACCCTCTGAAAGCATACATGAAACTATAGCCTAAAAAAGCAGGCATATTGCTGGAGGCTTAAATTTGGATCTGAGGATCTCCTGCTCCTCTGAAAACATTCACAGAAGAGAGGAGGCTGTAACACCCTGGCATTACACTATCCTGTGTGTATCAGAGCTGCTTCAAAGAGGAGGAGAACAACTGCCATCTGACACAATGCAATCAGACCTCTGGCTTCTCTTCCATGCCTTTGGGATTTAAGGTCTTTTTTTTTTCCCTAACCTTCAGTCCTCTCACAAACCCAATCTATCTCTTATCCTATGGAAGCATGTAAAGGTTAAGCTTGAGTGACAAAGTTCATAGAGAGGCAAGCATCTATTACTACTTCTAAGCACCAAAAGTCAACTTGCTGCTCTACTAGCCTCGTGTTAACATTTCACCTTTGTATAACACAAAAGAGTTCTGCAAGGCAACACAAAAACACATGGTAGGGGCAAGAAGCATATTCTGAAGCAGGTGTATTTACTGCTTGTGTCTTGTACAGTGTGTCAGGTACCTGCAAAATGTCATCTCATGCATGAACCAGCTTTGCAGTGGAATAAATGGCTATATGAGAAACAAAATAAATGTGGGGGGAGGGGCGGGATACAGAGACCTGGCCTTCACCTGCTCCTCTAACCTGCGGACCAATGATCAGCAATTGCACAGTGTTGTATTACTGCCCAGAGACTGCCTAAATACTGGATTAAACAATCAAGGACTGGATTGCTGACTCCACAACATTCCTGTGCAGCACGCTATCACAGATATCCATCCTGCTGTCACTTCCGTTTAATAATAAAAGCTTTTTCTGCTTTGTATTGTGCTACATGCAAAAAACAACATCAAAAGAACATTATGGGTGCAAAGTCAACTATTCAGAGGTTAGGAAATGGCAGGATTAAGATTTCCTGCCTCCCTTCCATTTAGATTACAGACTTTAATTATAATGCCACCTACTATTTTTTCTGATGAAAGCCTGTGCCCTCAGTGCAATAGATGGTGCCAGCTTTGTGCAGCTATGCAGTATTATTGTTTTATTCCTTTCACCTACCATGTAGTTCCAGGCTCTGCTTAACTGTACACTAACCAAATCCTTCCCTTTGCATAAAGTAATTTACTTCTTCATGGACTCTCCTACAGTGCTCCTCAATAAGCCACCTGAATGCTTCAGAAGCAGAAGTTAATTTATCTTTAGATTGGAGAGTTTATATTCCCTCCATTTTAACGATGGGAAGCTGATGAGTGAAGCTGCACTTAGGAAGTACAGCACAACTGACAAAATGTGCTCTCGCACCCCATTTCCTCCTGTAGTCCATTCAGGCACCCAGGCTGCAGTGCACACCTGCCTCATGGTCTGCACTCACAGGTGGGTGTCCCTCCTTCTGGAAACAGGGCTATGAGAAGAAAGGCAAGTACCTCCATATCTCTGATATGCCACGACACAGCACATGCACCCACTGCTATTATGTATTCTTGGTTTATGCATAACCAAAGAGAGATTAAATTAAAAAAACAGATGGTACTTCTCAAGCATCAGACACATAGGTCCCAGATTTTATAGAATTTTTACTTCAGCACTGTCAAATACGGCTACCCTTGAGTTTAAGTATAACCATAATTGCTCAACATTTTAGGGTGGGGATGGAAAATTAGTCTCCAAGATCTCCAGTCAGGGAACTAGCAAACAAAGTCAAAGCCTCACAAGAAAGTTAAGTTCATAAGGGGGCTGCTATATTTTTTCTGGGATTTTTCCAAATGGAAGAATATCCACATGTACAGTTCAGGATTTGCAGAGTGGACCAGACCCTTCCAAGCAGATTTGTAGCCTGCAGCATAGCCAGAAAGAGTAACAGGTCCAGCATTCCCAGAAAGTGTAGGGTTTACATGCTTGTGCAGAAGGACCCTATGGCATTTGCACAGCAAGACATAAATTCCCACAGGTAGCTCCATGGTTACCGCATCACAGGTTATTGGTGCGCTGGACTCTACAACCACCAGCGTGACCTCGGTTCGCAGAACAACTCCCAGTAATGACTTTGCCATTCTGTAACTAGATCAGCAGCAGAAACACCCACATCCTCAGAAGGATTTGTAGGTGTTTGTTGGTGTCTGAGGCACGGCAAGGCTGGAAGTGCAGATCTCCTTCCAAGCAAGGATCCCCTTCCGATGTGTCCTAATATGCACAAGCACTTCCCTTTGTCCTCCCAAAGCTCACCCTTTTCTGTACTATTACTTTCAGATAAGTCTAAGTCTGGCTCCTCCTTATGCTATCTCCTTTTTCTAGTCATCACAGAAATAAAAAGCATCCATTAAGTTACTCAGAGCAGAACATTTTTTATGCTTTTCCCAGGCTTTTCATTAGTGTGCCTACTTCATAATGTGTACTTTGTTTACCCCAAGGACTTAGAAGAACTTAGAAGAGCCTTCTTCCCTTTCATCTCTTTGAAAATCCTTTATTCACTTTTGGTTTTATCTGCCTGTATCTTTTCCCTGAAAGTGTTAACCATTCTGTAAGTCAATCTTTTTTTTTTTTTTTTTTTGGACCTGGTGTTCTTCCAGTGCCTGGCTGTTTTTATTTTATACTCAGATCTCAGATCAGTCTCACATAAAACCTCACTGCCTCCTTTGTATCATTTGAATTTTTCATTTGCAGTGAAACTGTCCTCAATGATAGTATAATTATTGTTGCATTTATAATCTAGCCTGCTTCCACCTTTCTAGGTAGCAATCAGGGCTCCCTATTTCCCGTCCACAGGGATTCATTCCCTGGATGGCTATGTTCACTGGAACATTTTGCTTCAGCCATCGTATCGTTTTCTTACCATGGTTAAAGAGAGACTTTCGGGATGACTTCTCGTACTGAGTAATAGCCTCCTTTCATTTTTGAGCCTCTGAGATTTCAGGCACTTCTGTACAGGCAGGAGGTATTGCTATACTTAAAGCTCTTAAATAGCACTAAATTAAAATAATTTGTGCTTGTTATACCCATAGTTTTCTCCATTCCCAATCAAAAAGCAAAAGGTGTTTTTTTTCAAGAGAGGCTCGTGTCCTGAGAGCCCGTAGCGTGACGTTTATGCTTGAGTTAGGAATCACTGTAATAATCTTTCTTTGGCTGCAGTTACTGCACAACTTGATTGGTTCCTACCCCCTAAATGTGTGTGATCTGAAAGCTCTTTTCTTTCTCCCATTCCTCTCCCATCTCTAATAAGTTTTTGCCCTCCCAGGCCCTGTGAGCTAATCTCAAGCTTTCCACCAGCCCCTGCCTCCTCCCCGCTGCCAGGTTTCACCGCGTATTAGTATGTACCAGGGACAGGCTGTTCCCTGCTCCCTCTCTGCAAGGTGCTCTCCAGGCAATCCTGTCCAGCATTTAGTGACTCTGCGCGGCGTTTAGTGTTACTTTCTTCCTCCTCCTTTTAACTTCTTGTACTCCTAACATGTAAGATCAGGCCCATTTTCATATATTCCCCAGTCGAAGGGGCTGCGTTTCACAATTGTGAATTTGTTTTCTTCTTCAAATTACAAAAGATATATTCACCATACTGCTGAAATGAGACCCCCCTGCTCTGTATCACTCAAAAAAACCCCATGTAGCTCCCAGGCTTCCCAAAAGAAGCCAGAGTGTCCAGTGAGGGAATCACCTTTCCTTTGCCCCCAGTTTCTTTTCACCCCATAGGCCAATCTGTTTCCCTTCAGTCCCCAGCTGCTCCCAAACCAGCTGCACTCTTGCATGGTGGGGCTACAAAGCGCGCATTTCTGCGTGTCTTATTTGCCACGCGACCAGCAGCTGTGTGCACAGCCCAGCACAGGCAGGGCAACAGGGCTCTACCCCTTTTCTTCATGCTGCAAGCTCAGCTTGCTTGAAGGCAAAGCAAGAGCAGTACTGAGCTGGTTTCACTGATAAAAGCATCAGTGCAGGAAAGAAGAGAGAGGGAAGTATTTCAGGGCAAGACACAGTGGTGTAAGGAAACAAAAACTAAAGCCCTCTCTTAATTTCTAGACAGAACCATCCCCATGCTCCCCCTCCTGATGATGTATCAGCATGTTGTGTTTCATTTCTTTCATTTGCTGAGAAAAGACCCCAGAACGGAGGACAGGATGTATGAAAAGGAAGGTACACTCCTTTCCTTGGCTGCAACTCCAGCTTCATGTGCGAAATAAAGCAGGCTGTGCCACCTACCACAGCAACTAAGAATTCAGTCAGAACAAGCAAGAAAGCAAAAGAAGGGGCAAGGATGGAAAGCTAGAAAAGCAACAGCTTGAATCCTGAGAAAAATCTCTGCTTATAGCCCGGTGCTTCTGTCACACTGCTGCTGCCTGTCACTAGTGCTTTAAGAAAGTAATAACCTTCCCTGCATCTGTTTATGTGGAAACTGTCTAATCCAGTCACTTCATCATAAGGAACAAGCTCTGGCATCCCTGCCCTCGCTGGTATGAACCTCTTGCCTTCCTCCTTCAAGTGGCAGCAGCAGGATCTAAAAGTATTCACTTACTCCCCAGCTCTCTACCCAAGTCTCAAAAGTCATATTTCACTGTATCAAATACTAAACATTGGATGACATTTAATTTTCAGCACAGGTTATATACCATTCCAAAGCAGCGATCTATAGATCTAACACTCTGATATGTGCTATATACCTGCTCAGCATACAACCATGCACTTAGAGGGACACCATTAACTTGTCATCCAGCTATTTAAAATGAATTAAAAGCAGCCTCAATTTTCACATCTGCTCCCAAATCTCCTTGCCAATTTGCAACCTCAATTTTCTTTAAACACTGTTTCTCCGTCCTCACAAGTATCACCTTACTCAGAGCACAAAAGATCCAAGTTAACAAATTAAAACCGACTATTCAGGAAGAAATGGTGTGACTGATCATTCTCACACACACCTGGCACTGGCTGTCCTTCCTTTTGATGGGACACAGCCCCCACAATATTTTTTGGGGCCCCTCATTGGGTCTGGTACATTTTAAGCCTGCAGAGACCAAACCTCAACCTAGCTCGAGAAATGCAAACCCACTCCAGGGATGCAGCCCATCTACAGCTTTGAGTCTCTCAGTGCCAGTTCCCTCCCTCCTCCCCCAAAGACCAATCCTAACCTTTCTGGCCTCAGACTCCTAAGCTCCACAGATTGATGCTGTGGTGTCCAAGGAGCTTGCGACGGTCAGCTCTTTAACTAACTGGATGTCTTTCCTGCTCCTGAGCTGCTGCACTAACAGTTTGAGCCCTTACAAAGAGCCCCAGAACAGCTGTACTTGGGTCAGATCAAAGGTCCAGCCAGTCCAGCACCCCGTCTTTAACAGGAGGCAATAGCAGATGCTCATTATAAGCTGCTATCAGTTTACATTAATATGCCAGGCTGCACAAATCACAGCTGAAGCCTCTGATTCATCATCTATCTTGGAGTTAGCTGCCCTTGTTACAACCCTCACTCCTGCATTTGGGAGTAGAGGTGGTGGGGAGATGGTAATCTCTTTTGCTGCGGCTACGAAAAGCTTAGGAAAAGTGAACCAGAGCCTACAGACTCTTCCACATGCCTTAAGTGTGACCTCTCCCTTTTAACTCATAAATTGATCCTAGTCTCCAAACTGATACAGCTATCTGCCTCACCTCATTCCCCTGCCTCGACCCCCAAAATGAAAGTATTTCTTCTGCTGCTTTTTCTATATTATAGATTTGGCTAAAAAAAAAGGAAATGTTGCTGAATACATAAAATAAGCAGTGAAATTAAATAATAGGCTTTTTTCACCTTCATCAGCTTGAGCATGTAGGTACTACTGGCAATAATAAGAGCTGGAAAATTCTTAGAGCAAGGCGATATTTAAATTGGAAGATGTCCTTTAACCTGTCCCCCTTAGACTACAATTTTACACATGTGAAGGGCCATTAAATCCCACAGAAATCCTCAAGGATTGTCACCAAAAGGGAAGACCATGGATGCAGATCTTCTTGTAGGAACAGGCATTTTCATTCAGAAATGCAGCTAGACAGATAAGGTTTGGATCAGTGATGCCTTGCATTAGATTTTCTTGAAGCATTGGCTTTATTTAATACGTATGTATGTGTTTAAATAACTTACACTGTTGCCTGATGAAGCAGTGGGAAGTAAGAATGAGAATAACAAGTGTAACTTCTTTCAAAAGAAAGCATATATAGAACTAGACAACGGGAAAGTCTCTCTAACCTTCATAATACTGATACAACATAAGAACAGCTTTGCTACTAGCAAATGACAGGACAGGTTGGTATTTTGATTCTAAACTCCTAAACTGCATAGGCAAGTAGTGTATCTTTAGCATAAGTCCTGAAGCCCTCACTGCTTTACTCTTTTACAGACTTACAGAAAAACTGAGGGAAAAAACACCAGTCAAAATCTAATGCAATATTGCATGGAAAAGTGAGTTTTCAGTTAAAATTATATCTTCATAGAAAGTGCCCACCCTGTTGTAATTTTTCTCCTTTGTCAAAATACTGAGTGCTTAGACAAACACCAAAACTTCCTCAATTTGTCTCTGAAAACTATTCCTTCCCCTTCCCTAATCTCCTAGACAGAAAAGCCCCATATTTTTCCATGCCTGGAGCCTAGATTTCTAGAAAACTCCACTAGCAAGGCATAAAGATAGTATTTTTACTATTTTTGCATATGTGTAAATAACTACACAAAGCAATGAAGACAGGGGCTGTGTACTTTGTTTTCAAACCCATTATCCTCCATGGTTGCATCATTTTTCAGTTGTGTATACACCTTATGCCTTCTTTTTGTTACTCCATAAACATAAAAAAATACTTGAAGGCAAAATTCATAACAATAATGGCTTAGAACTACTGCCAGCTTTTAAAAACCACTGTTTAACTGAAAAGTTATAAAGCAAAAGCAAGTGCACGAGTTGCTGAAACTGTCTGCATGAAACATTTATAGTGAAAAGCTCTATTCATAGAGCTATACAGATAGATGGAAGGATATCTCTCATATGCAAAAATAAAACAGTTTATTTGCCTGCAAAACTGACATCTTGTAAGCATGTCTCTGGAGAACAAACTGGAACACAGTGCTGCAGAAAACTCCACTCGCCAAAGCATTCCTGCGTCCACATGAGTGACCTAAGGGAGGGGATTGGGAGCCAAAGGTGGCACTGAAATGTAATGAATTAACCTGCATTCTCCCATGTGAAGAAGAGTAAATAAAAATGAAAGGGATCTTTATCCCACTGACAGTATGGTATGCAAGGTCACAGGGCCTAATATTTTAAGAGGATTAGAGCTAAATCTCCACAAACTTTGAAATGGCCCAACCAAGCCTGTGAGCTTTTGAATTTAAATGGTTGCACAGCATGACTTCTGCAATCAGCTGGAATTTGGCAGGGTGAGATATAGTGAGGTGGACTCTGAAACAATGCAGTCCTGCAGTGATTGGTTTTACAGGGTATCTGTTAACTTGGAGCTGTGCAGGAGGTGGAAACAAAGCGAGTCACCAAAAGAGCTTGACACTTCATTGTGTACAAAGTTTGTGCAAAATGGAAAAAGTCCTCAATGTTTACTATTCACCAGATTAGGAGAACCATTTCTCTTGTTTTGCCTCCTATCTAGGAGGAATGCAAGCACCACAGTCTAACTGGAGCAACATAAACCACTTACACACCACCTCCATCACTCTCAAGAGTGAAAGTTCCCTGAAAAAGTGAAATATACAGGAGAAAGCCCTGCTTTGGATCGTGAAGAATAGCCTTTTACCAAAACATCTTGCTAGTATTACATGCAGGATGCATGCAGAGTAAATCTATTCACCAGATGGGGAAAATTGCTAATTGTCCAGCAGAATCTAGCCACCAGCTGGCAGACAACTACCGTCATGCGAACAAGAAGCAATCCCAATAACTGTCCATAAAAATAGCACATCATGCATTCAACCTGAACCATCAATTGTCGTTAAGGGCACAGCTGACAAAAAAAAAAGTGCATCTGCTCTGAAAGTAAAGTGTGCAAATTCATGGGCTGGTATTTTAGCAGTATTGGAAAAAGTTCTATTCTAAAAACAGGGATAGTAAAGCAGCTGGGGAAAAACATGGCGTATAATACTCCTGGCTGCCTTTTGGAGCTCAGACTTGAGGCTCAACATACAGAGAGATGTAAACATTTGCTTCTCTGAGTAGTCACCCAGAGGAGTACTTTTCAAAGACTTGTGCCAGCACGGTACCTGGAATTACCTAGGACTTGAACTGCTGCTGCTCTGTGAGAAAGTTTGGAAAGAATCAACAGGAGATTTTGGTGTGAAAGCAGAACACTTCTAGATCTTAAAAGATGATTATTTTCTGAAAACTGAGAAAAAATTAAATTATTTATGGAAAAGAGCTGCAAAGAAGCAGTCAATGAATTCTGGCTAGTTCTGTACTTGTCACGCTTCCATCTGAACATTCTGGTGCTAAGAAAACATTTCCTTTCTTTTGTCACAGCCAATGAGTTTTTTACAACAACTCTGTCATGTCCACTGTCTTCCAGCCTTCCTGTTGCTTCTACTAAATGAATTCACAATAGCCAAGAGGTCCTTGGGTAAAATGGAAAACTGCAGCAGCAGGAGTGCATTTTTCAGTAGAAAATGAGTTTTTAACTAACCACAAGACCCTCTCTGAAGTCAATGTGTGTGGACTAAGACTATCTCAGTAACCCTTAAGACAACAAAAAAAATGCTGCTTCAAAAGTTTTTTCTTTTTAATATTATTCAGTGCCAGTGTGTTCCCAGATGCTTCCTCTGCAGAACACATACCAGGACTAAGAAACTGTACTGTAGGCTCAGAGTTCCCCAGCTGCAGTTCATTAGATCAAATTTTTCCCTGTACACCTGTGCGTCCCTGAGAGGTCAAAAAAAAATTTAAGTTAAAAAAAAAAAACACTCAAGAAAACCATATTTTTAGAAGGCACAGTCAAGTAAGCAACTTTCTACATAACCCAGTTTTAAAAACCTATCTGAAGATCTTAATTAGCCCATTCCACTGTTAATTTCACATATCCCCTCTTTGCCTGCAGTAGAGAACAATTTACAGGGAACTGAATCTATATTTAAACCCATATCCATCCAAGCAGGCCTTTATGATTAGTCATCTAAGCATTCCCACTTGATCAGTGTAAGAATACTGAGAAATTAACCCCCTGCGCCTTGTTCTTAAGTAAGCGCCTGTACCCAGCTAAAGCAATGAATGGTTCTTCCCAACAGATCATCTCTGGGTTATTTCTCCTTTTTCTGATCTGCTTTTGCTAGAAATTTTACGTAAACATTCTCAGCTATGTTTTTATTAAAAAGATCATTTTATTCTCAGACATTCCTGGGACAAACTGCCAATTTACATTTTGGGGCAAGCAATTTGATCTGTCTCTATCTCAGGGAATGTGCTCAAGGGCAGTGCTTATCAGTGTTATGAAGTGGCGGCCAGCCACTGACACCCGCAAGGCTGAAATGGGCACTTACAAAGTGATATAAGGATACTTGATCTATTTAACCAGGTGCTCCCTTGTGGGCCAAGGGAAGCATCCTGTCCCCCATTCTGGACCCTCTGGCCACAGGCTGGACTCCTGCGGTAGGGGCAGAACAGGTTTGGTTTATCGTTCTGCTCCAACTTTGGTGACCATTTGCAGGGCAGACCAGCAGGTACCCCCAGGGAGCACTGCTCACAGGATCTGTGTACTGTAGTATCCCTTTTCCTGTTTTTAATCCTCCCTCCTGCCACCCTTGTGCATCCCTTTCTCTTCCCTCCACGTCCTCCTAAATAAACAACTGCTAATTAGTTTTTTTTTTTTCCCATGGGTGCCAGTTTTGCTACATCTGTACCCAAATTTCATATTACTGATATGGTTACCTAGGTGCTGCTGGACTTGCAAGATTCAACTGCCCCCAAAATCCCCAGCACTGTCCTTCAACTATCTGTGACTTTTGGCCGTTTCTCCCATAACTCCCTTGTAACCACCTGTGAAATCCAGCCATCCCTCACAGCACTATCTCTAACTTTTGTCAGCTTCTCACACCGTTATCTATTTTTTCTCATGTCTCGTCCTGTACTTTTCCACAGAATATCCTATTCAGTTAGCTTAACCTCAGGCCAGGACTCAGTCACAGGCCAGTCATTTGCCTGCAGCCCTAAAAATCAGGTGAGGAGATCCCAATGTCTGAGTTACTTCTCTCCTCCAAAGTGAAGTGTCCTTTTATGCACAAAAGACACTCATGTTCAGCATTTCTTGATCAATCCTTCCCTAAAGGTCATTCTTACGGTGTGCTGCAGTGCAGTGCCGTACATTTGGCTGTCTACTTCCAAGCCTACCTGTTTTCCTATACCAAATGCCTGAGTTTTTTCTGGCCTCATTGCTGCTTTTTCTGGGCTATATCTGAGGTCATATACAGTATACTTTGGAAGTGTTACTTTCTGCCACTGAAGCTAATGGTGATGTGTGTGCGTGTAATGGGTAAGAGGGCCTTCAGATCTTGAACTAGAACATAATACACCTGGAGCAGTCTGGCTGAGCTAGTCTAGCTGTTCCGTGAAATGGGTGTTAAGATGAAGCTCCATGTTACAGAGAAGCTGATCTAACAGCAAGCTGAGGCTCAAAAGTGGGAACACTTTTTTTTTGCTACCTCCCCACAATCTCCACTGTTTCCCTTGCGTCAGTTTTGGGATCAGCATCTCACGCTGCAGCAGGATGTCTCAAGAAGGAAAAAACAGCAGGAAACTTTTCAAAAGGTAGCAGTTCGCTAATGCAAGTTCAGTTTAGGCTTGCAGGCCCAATTCATTTTTGACTTGAATCACAGTCACAGACACCTCTTCAAAGTAAATGCAGTCCGGAAGACTCAGACTTCTGCACCCTCACTAAGAACCAGTGCGCAAAGCCAGAGGAGAAGCTGACCCTCCAGAGCGATGGATGCGGAAGGCCACTCTCACCAAAATGGGGCACTGGGGTGATACTCCCTTAAAACTGCAGCTCTGCATTCATGGTCAATGCTGCTAGGTAACTTCTTTTTGTGGAAAGCAGATATGATATTACGTTTGCCAAATTATTTTTACTTTTGAATAAGCAAGGAGAAAAGGTCCAACTTTCTGAAAAATTGGCTTTCTTCCAGATTTTTTAAATAGTTACTAACAAATGAAAGCTCTTGGTGGGGTGTGGGGGGGGACTAGCTATTTTTTAAAGGTCTTGAGATACATTTTTATCTTAGAACTATGTATTTCTTTGTTGGACAGCTGAACAAAATAGCATCTAGAGGAATATATTTTCAGCATTGAAGAGGCAGAATACTTTATACTAAAACTGTAATATATTGCATTTGCTGCCACTGGCTCCTTTCATTCATAAGCATCTGAAGTAGCATCTCCTGTGGGTGTTCAGCCAGCACCTTTATAGAACAGAAAACATTTTCTCTTGTAAATTTACATGACATCAACATAATCCCACCTAACAAAATGCAGGGGAGGAAAGTAAAGGCTGTGAAATTAGCTTCTCTGGAATTAGAAGTGCATTATGGGGAGCAATTAGAAAATGCCTGTGCTAACTGTGAACCAAGTGAGCACACTTTGTGTATCTCAGAAGTTAATGAGTCTCCATGTAAAAGATGATAGCAATTCTTTCCTCAAAGTACAATTTAAGTTCTCAAGGCAACAGAGACAGTTCTCACTGAAACGTACCCTAACGCAAAGTATGTAATAAGGCCCTCTGCCATAACATGTCCCTGCCTTCCTTGAGCTTGACTTTCCTGGCCAAGGCAGTCCTAGATGTAGCTCTTGTGTATGTTATATGCTATGTTCCTAGCAAGATATCTGTAAGCTGAAATACTTGATGTTTTCATCCTGTGGTTCTCCCTCCCCATTATTCTAGTGGCACTTATAAGTATGTTCTGTCTTTACCAAAAAAGTTAGTTAGGGGAGAACTAGTAAAGGTAATAAAAACAGAGACCTGAGAAACAAAGCAAAGCACAGCCTGGCATTGTGTCATCAAGATTCCTGTGCTGGTTTACTTCTAGCTAGTGTCAACATTCCCCAGGCCACTTGCTAGAGATGGTCCACTTGGAGTAACAGGCCCATCTCCTCACTGAGAAGCTTCCACAGAGCCTAGAAAACAACCAAGCACAACACAGCAAAATAAGAAGAGGGTGGGGATCATAAGTTTAATAGAAACCCTGAACTAAGAGCAAAGGAGTCTGGATCATTGTCACCTCTTTGAAAAGTTGAGGAGAGGCCTAAAAATGCCCAAGGAAACTTCTGTTTGGATACTCAGCACAGGCTGGGACTTGAAGTAGGTCTCTGACCTACTAGAGCAACTCCTGTTCAAGCTACTTTCCTCTAATCAGACCTCTGACCATCTTTCTTACCAGGAGGAGGAAGCCAAGGAGTGACAAACAGGACTAATATGGAGAAAAATGAAATCAGAAATGAAACAGCTGGAATAAAGACTGTGACTTGATATACTGCAAATAGGCATGCACTCTTGTTTCCTTCCTCCCATCAGAGACAAATATGCAGGGAATAAGAGAATTTCACCAATCATATCAGCACACAGGTCTTGATTGAGGAGTTACCAACTAACAGCCAAGGTCAAGAGTCTGTCTGAAGGATGATGAGTAGAAACTTGATCTAAACAGAAATGTTTAAGATTATTTAAGAATTAAGTTTAATTAAAGGAAAGGCCTCCCTTCCCTTCTCATTCCATTATCTGCAAGATTACTGTAATTCTATTGTGAGAGGACATGTTTTTGGGGGGCTTTTTCTGCAGGGATTCTCTTTCTTTTCCATGTGGTCTTTTCTCTTTAATCACTCCCAGCCTCTCCTCTCTGTCCTCTAAATGTCTTGCTCCAACAGTTTGACTTCACCCTTCCTAAATAGTGACTCCCTCAGCTCACACTGCGTTCACACATTTCCCCATCTTCTGCAGCCTGCACGGCTATGCCCTGCCGCTCCAATCACTCAAATACTTCACACACACAGCAGTAGTCTCTCTGCAGAGCGACACCCAACTGTATCTTGCAGGACTGTGAAATCCAGGAATTAAACATGATATTCTGCAAGAGAGAGATTAGAAGAGGACTGAATGTTCATCCCAAATAGGACTGATCACAGTAATGTACCATTCAAAAAAGGACAGGTGATGGCAAGGCTGTATGCGCTAAATATATTGTCATGGGGATTCTAGGCCCCCCTCTTTAAAGTCTTAGTATTCAATTTAAAGAACAGTTGAGTAGCTTTCTCCGCCTCTGACAGAGCCTGCTGCTTGTCTGCCAGCTGTCATATTGTCCCTATCTGAGGGAGCTTTTATACTTGGAGCTCATAAAATATACTTCTGATGAGCACTCTTTGCCTTTATAACGAGACAGATTACACTATGCTCAAGATATTTTCAGACACATTTTCATGGAAAAATAAATCCAGTACTCTAGAGAAAAGCTTCACCTTCAAACCAAAGCTACATAAATAGTGCACATCTTTTCCCCAATGTAGTGTAGTTCTGCAGCAAAGTATATTGTGGTATGTCTTTACCAGCTGATTTTGCTGCCATAATTATGAGAGGGGTGCATGTGTTTTGCTTAAGATGAAAAAAACATTAACCTTTTCCGCTTCCCTCTGTAGCACATAAACCCTTTATGCAGAACATGTATCACTAGTGCAGTGAGAATGGTTTGTGAGAGTTGTTAGCATATCAGAATCTCATCCCCAAAATACACGACCCATGTGTCTTTACAAGCCATGAAACAAGTCATTCATCAAAACCAAAACCAGTGGAGAGATGAAACTGTTGTATTAGTTGCTACTCAGTAGCTACAGTGGGGTAACTACATCTTTCTTAACACTTCCACACTTGGATGATAGCTGAGGGGGAAAAAAGCATATTCCAACATAAACAAGGACAAATTACACTAGTCTAAAAATCTGCACAAACAATAGCACCCACTTCAGTTACATCTGACATAAGGGGGAGAACTCAACCAGAAGCTGATCCCAGCCTTGCAGAGTGCTCTATACAGACAACAAGATGCACCTACCCCGTTGTTGAGGCCTACAGAGAATGACCAAATCATGCATCCCTCTGTTTGTCCAAGCAACTCAACAGGCAAAGCCTAAGCACCATTATATTGACAAATCATGAAGACTACAACCACACAGCAAGAGGAGGGGAATAAGAGTGTCTTGTGCTGTCTCATCCAGCTGTGCAGACTGGTCCATGCCAAACAAAGAACCATCAGAAAACCAGGACAAGGAGCTCTTCTATCAAAGCACTCCCCACATCAGCTCCGAGTTAGAAAAGTAGGAAATAACAAAAAACTACTGTTACAAATATATATGACCATACTGAGAAAAAAAGCAGACTGTCAGTGCTATTTGTACTATTAAATCATTGTCTAAAATTTACCTACTGTATTCCTACAATCAGGAACCCAGAATGCTCCTTTCCCAACCATTTGCCTTGTTCTCTACCTGGGTGGAGAGTCACACTTGCCCAAGAAATCTGATTTGTTATCCAGAGGCACAGCTTCAATTGGAGAAGCAGAGTGTTGCTCTCAAAATAGTCTGTTGAGGTGTTCTTGCAAGAGGCAGAAGTTTGAACTGAATAAATTTTAAAAAAGCATTATACCCAGGCATCTGACCTTCTGGGTGAATGCTATCACTACTACACAATTGTGTAAAAGGTGGGCTGCACTCAAAGCACCAATGCTGTTAAGAAAAATTTGCCAGAGCCCCTGTGTTTTACATGAAACTGAACACTGTTAGCAAGCATGAAGAGCAGGTGTCTCAGGGAAGCTGGCCACAAAGCTCTCACATTTGTAGCTCCTGACCACACTTACGTGGGAGATAGCTGCTGAAGTGCTTTTAACTGTTAATATGGCAGGAGCTTGGGGAACATGCAGAGCAAGCTTCATCACTGGAGCTATATTTGAGTACTCAAATTCCCAAATCAGGGTACAGGCCCAGACTGCCTTCAAACCACAGAAATACAGTGGTGAACAGCTGCAAAAAGTGATTTACCTGGACTATCAAGGAACTGTATCCCAAAATTATGATGCAGCATGTTCAGTCTGCATGCAGCACTAGAGAACTTTACATGTGAATATATGACTGACTCAGTTCTTTTGCATTGCTGTACTACTGTACTTTGAAGCTTTTAGTAGACCTAAATGAAAGCAAATGAAACTACTGTTGTCTCACTGCTATGTGCTGGAAATGAGCAATGTTTGGCATTCCAACTGAGCAGAAAACTCTGGCAAAGGCTTCAGTCTAGCCTGATAATAGTTAAAGCTCCTGTTTTGATCTTCCAGACGCCTGATGGATTAGGCCCCAGCTATCTGAAAAATGGCCTGTGACGCAGGCAATTCTTAGGAGTGTTGACTGACAGCCATGGTTTGGGCTTCCTTGGCAAATATTTACCTGACCTTCAAGGGTTTTGAGGATAATCCTCCTGAACTGAGACTGAGGATGAGATACTTCTTGGCCCTGAACTTTTGCTTGTCACATATGTTACCTCCCTCTCTTCATGGGGCAGCCACTGGAGAACTTAGGGGATGTTTTCTGAATCCTGAGTGACCTTAGCTCTCTCATGGCCTGAACTGTTTCATCACTTGTTCCTGAAACTCCCATGGGAGACTACTGGATCCCATACAGAACCAACATGAATGGGGCAGTGAGTGAAATATGGAAGGGGAAGTATCAGACAAAGCATCAGTACAATGCTGCAATGTATTTTTGACTTGGAGTGAAGAAGGATGTTACAGCCCAGCATGACAGTAATTTCTTCTTTTGGCCTCATCTGCCACTTACTTCTCCCTTCTTTTTCTCTCATTTCAAATTTATTTTCTCCCATCACCCTTCCCTTGAAAGTATATCTGCCTCTATTGCTATGACTTCAGCTTGGATCTATATTCAGACTAGCCTGAATCAGTGAACTTGCAGTAGCCCAGAGTAAGGAGGTTTAGCAAGCTAACAAGATGGGTAAATATTTGGGCAGCTACACAGCTGCAGGTACCTGGGCTAGTTAATTGTGACTACTTATAGTAATTAGCATGCAAATTTGATTTTTATTGAATTATCTATAACTCATGGCTTTACCTTGGAGGGCTAGAACCTGTTGGAGAAAGTCCTCTGCAATGGCTAGTGCTGATATTCCTTATGAAACACTGGTCTGCTGACACAAGAAGAAAGAGGAAAAACCAGTCATATACATCATTCACACATCTTGATTATATCCCAGTTCCATGTAAGCTGATATCCAGCCTGATACACTCTTTCCCTCCAAATAATCTGGTTTCCACACAAATCAAAAGCAAGTGTGTGGAGCAAACAGGAGCCAGAGCTCACTCAAAGAGCAATCAAGACACAACTGTCATGTCTCTGATCTTTTTTTTTCTCTAAATCAAGTTTTAGAAGACTATTGATACTCAGTTTATTCACATGAGACTCTGTTTCTTCACTCAGGTTCCAGCCAACTGTGGTACAATTAAATACATGAAATAGCAGAGTTTTCCCTGGACAGTGCTAAATCACCATCTACTGAAGAAGAAAGTTGTTCTGAAGAAATTCATGGTAAAGGCAAGGCTGTTGATCTGCATAGGCAGAAAGACATATCATGCCAAGTTTTATTTGTGTATGCTTTTGGTTTTTCACTGTTTTGTCAAGCACCCTGCAGCACAGTTCAGTGATAGCGGGTAGTGTTTGAATGAGTGGGTAAAGGATGTCAAACTGAGTGTAGAAGAATGAAAGCATTGGCCTCGATTACTGGAAGGTCTGGTCGATTTAAAAGCTAATTCAAAGATACAAGCCTTCAGTCTGCTGGTTTGCTGAAAGTATGCAAGCAGACTTTTTTTCTCTTCTTTTTTTTGAATGTGTGGTGCAGGCCCCAGGCATCTGTTCATTGGCTTTCTCTTTCTTACTATGGAGGAAAAGCTTCTCACCTGCCTGAAAAGTGGAGTTAGGACACCAAGCCATTCTAATTAGTTGTGAAAGAGTGTTCTTGTTTCCTTTCAGTTCTGGGCATGCCATTTTTTTGTTTCTCATGCTTCCTAAGCTTCTCTCAGCTACATCGCCTCAGGAGACTCAAAGCCTGGTACAGCAAAGTGTGGGATGCTCAGCATTTGCCTCTGATCAGTGCTGGTCCTCTGTGAGTTGGCTGCTGTGCTGCAGGGAGGATAGAGCTGGTGTGAGGCAGAGATGGAAGCTCTGGCTGCTCGGGATTGAGATGATCACCTCCTCATTAGCCCTGTTTCCAGCCCACTGGCCTGGAGAATGACAGTCTGGAGGTCACTTGCTGATCTGGGATCTCCAGCATGGCTCTTTCTGACCCCTAGTCAGGAGCTGGGGCTGTCTCATCCTGGTATAACTGGATCAGTCTTGTGGCTTGTCTGGGCAATGGAGGGTTTCTGTAACACTTTCATGTATATTCTGATACAGTATGTACTTATTTATCTTGTCACAAGTAAAGTGACTTAGTCACATGAGAAGAAAGGAAAAGAATAAATTCCTCTGATCCTGCAGGATAAAAATGGCCTCCTTGAATCAATCTTCATCTGACTGTAGTGTAATTATGGATTATTTGCCAAGATCCAGTCTCCTACTCAGAGCACAAAAATTGCCAAGGTGCTTGGCGCTAGTAAATTAGATAACACACAGGGTGATTTGTCATTATTACAGATCATTAGTTCTTTTCATGTTTAAACTTGCCCTTTCCAAAGACAGACTTTTTTGGGGTGTCTGGAAAATGCTATATGCTTCAAACATGACTCAATTGGTATGTTAATCATTGCCCTGGATTGATTCTGCCCTCCCCCCACAAAAGAAAACAACACTAAAAAGCTTTATGAAGTGAGAGCAAAGAAAGCAAGCCAAAATGGATAAATAAGATTTTGCTAATAGACAGACAGTAAGGTCAGGAGTTTTATCAGCAGTCATAATGTGAAAGTTACTATTCTTTCACCTATTCCTGTGACCATCACTGTCCTCATCCTTTGTTCACCAGGCCTTTAAGGAAAGAGATATCTTAATGGGAGATATGTGAAACTCTTCGATGTCTGACATCATAACTGTTTGAACTGGCCCACTTGGTAGTGATGGCATCCTAAAATCCTTTTCCTTGCAGGTGGGAAAGTGTTACTGTGCTGCCCTCTAATGCTCACAACCTTACATTCACTCATGGATGGTGAGGTTTAAGGTTAGTGCCGCTGAATAGGCAAAACACCAGTTTTCCGTCTGCTGTTATCACAGAAGTGGGAAAAGGAAGGCTTTATGCTAAACTCAGTGTTGCCCTTCCTATGAAAACACACTTGTTATTACACACTGAAAGCATGAATTACTGAGTGCTTTGGGGCTGTAATCCAACTTGTTGATATTTCATTTAAAATACACCATGAGTGAATTGTCCCACATATTGATGTACTGATAGACCCTAGGCTGGTAATGTCACTGAGAGGTAAAATAAGGCAACTCAGTATGACTGGATAAAAAAAGGGAACTTTTATTGAAGGAAATCATGATAGACACATTAGGCTCCTGTTCCTTTAAATTTTAGAGTGTATAAATATGATGCTTCTTGGTTTATTATAGCTTGCAGAACCATTTCACAACATCACTTAATCTTTTTTCAAGAGCTTCCCTACTCTGGGTTTCTTATTGTCCTCCTTCTGCATCACCTAAAACCCTGTCAAAACTTAAAACTGCTATCCTAATCCAAGACTGACTGCTTGAGCTCTGCACTTACATACATTTTGTTTTATACTTAAATGGACACCAGCAGATCCCCCCTCCCCTTCTTCCTGGCAAAGAGGAACAGAAAGGCAGGGTGGGAGCTCCAGTTAAAGGCTTAGCGGCATTCAGCCCCCTTCTAGAGTCAGAGCTTGACCTTGGAGCTTGAGAGCTACGGCGGCAGCAGCTGCACAGTGGGGTGGGGTGGGGACAGGAGGAGGAAGAGGAGGGAGAGAAGGGATGCAAGGGGGGAAACATGTACACAGAAACCCAGTGAGGGCCATGATCAGCTTATCAAGCTAGCTTATCAAGCTGCATAAATATTAATTGTATCATTTAAGCCGACATTCTGCCCCATCTGCAGAGTTTCACTGTAAGAGTTTTCTCTAATAGGGCATGATGTCTCCGAGCTCCTTTTATTAATAATTAAAATGTTGTATCTCAAATTACCACCCAGTTCATGGAAGATAACGCTGTGTGGGCAGTGTCAGGCAAGGGAGATCGCAGTGCATAATGCTGAGATGAAGGGGTTAGGTATGCAGCCTTCTGCCTTTCTCTTCATTATTTACATTTCGGTGCTTCCTAAAAGCCCTGAGATCATGCCCTTCATGTGCTAGGCTGTTACTCCATACCTCTTTTCCCTGTCTCTAAAATGACAATGCTTTCATTTGTCAAGCACTTTGAGGCCTACCAATGAAAAGCATCATGTATGAGCTGGCCTTAAAAAGGACTTGTGTGCTCAAAAGCTTGCTTTTCTGAATATATCAGTTGGCTTACGAAAGGCTATTATCTACAGTTCTTGCTTTGACTGTGTCCTTAGACTATACCAGACAAGCACTCTCCAGGCACATCTTAAAAGGTGGTTCTGGAAAAACAAAATACACGTTTAGGAATGACAGGTGCCCTCCTGCCAAGGAGGGACAGGAGTCAAACCCACCACAGTGATTCAACAGGGCTTTGGTGCAGAGTGTGGAAAGGCAGACTGATAAGAGATAAATGGTGATAGTGGAAAAACATCAGTGCCATTGACTGGCCAGAAGGGTAGAAGGTTAAAGCACTGATTCATCATATGGCTTCTATCATACAAGAATGCGCATGTGACCAGCAAACAACCATCCTTCAGGGATCTTAATTATAGGGAGCAGTAGAATAGCAATTAAGAGGGAAGACATAATCAATCCAGATGCAAAATATTTTAATTGAGAGTTTGTTCTGTTTTCCCTTTGGAGACAAAGTTACATCTGCCAACAGGCATAAAAGTCTGTACAAAGGCAAGCCTGTGACTACCAGTCTGTCATGGTGATAAAATCCAGGGAATGAAGTAGAATAGTACAGATAGGACCAAGCCCCTACAATACAAAACAGACCCTGGCATAAGGACACCTAAGATGATGACAATCTAAGCGTTATAGTTAACATGGCGTAATCCACACTATATCAAGATTATGCATTTAGGTCTGGACATGGTGTAGCTGGAGCAATTGTGCTGCCCTATGATGTTAGAGGGCATACTCAGAGTGGCTTTCATCTAGACAGCTGGGGTGTCCCTGGACCACTGTCTGCCCTACTTTTGGTCCAGAACTAGCAGAGCAAGACTCAATTTGTTAGCATCTGGGCCTGGACCTAAAGGCCCCAGTGTTTACATCAGTGCAAAAAGGCCTTACACCTGGCTGTTTTTGAACTCAGAAACCTCTCTTTGTGTCTTGAATGACGTAAAAGGGTTTCAGAACTGGCCTCATAACTTACTAACCCATGTCTTCCACATTTTTAATTACAATACAGATTTATTTTGCAGGTGAAAAAAATACCCAACAAAAATCACTGAGTGGAGCTGAAGCTGCCAAAGCAGCTTTGAGAGAGCCACCAGATTTTTCCAGACATGGAAAGCTACTTGTTCTTATCTACTCTAACCATCAGATTACATTAATTTTAAAGGAACCTGGATGCCAGATTTACTAGACAACAAATCTGGAAGAAGAAAAATAATCCCTAAGAAGCAGATGCTGATGAGATTGTTTAGAAAGAGGTTTGTTTAGTATTAAAAAGCAGACAGTCCAGCAAGACACTCACCTGACTGCAGCTGAAGCTTTTTTATTTCCTTCTTTGGTAACCGTATTTTAGCAGCCATCACTCTCTTCTTCACTTTCCTTTTGTGCTTTTTGTCATTGTTTTCTAATTTCCTGTTCTCAGGATAGCTGGTTCACAGGAGGCTCTTAATCTTTTGGCTAGGTGTTGTAATTGTTGGAAAACAAATTAGATATTGCTAAACTGAGGGACAAGAGAATTAAGAGACGTCTGAGGTCACACAATAGGTTAATGGCTAATCACAGTTTGAATCCAGGAGCTTCTCATTATTAGACTTCTGCTGCAATCGACTGTGTTGTCTCCTGCAACTCTGGAGTGCTATAATATCACTTGAAAATTGATGTAAGGGTTGCATAAGTGAAAATCAAAAATGTAGTCAAGAGAAAAAAATTGAGTTATCGGGAATCACTAACGAGCATCCAACACTGATCACTTCTTAAACAAACAGACTGACTCTGCTGAGATACATTTGATACCCACAGAACAATTAATCAACTCTCAGAAGTGGCAAGTGTCGGTAATAATATCTTGCTGGTAGATCACTGAATACCCAGTGAAAACTGTGTTGTGATTGATAAAATCGTTCTTCCCTGTGTTTCCTCAGTGAAATACGCTGGCACTTACTACAGTGCCAGGAATGTTATGTGGGTGAAATCCTGGGACAAGGTGGAGTACAGCTCTCTTTCACCTGTCTCCTTCCAGTTAAATCTCCATGGATTCACCTCCTAATAAAAAGACAGTAATATTTTTTTAAATTCATCTGTGCTGTTACAAACCACTACTCCAAACATAATAGGTATTGTCTGCAATTGATTAAATCGGGCATAAACATTTATTGCCTCCCTAGCTAACAAATGCAACCTTGCCGTCCATTGGAATGAGGAAATTTCCACTCAAGGTTAAGTGACCTGATGTTTTCAGGCAGCCTCATTACCCACATTAGCAATGTAGAAGATGAAGCAGAGCATCTGATAGTGCCATAAAAATGTAGAAATGTATGTATATTTGCTTTAGTTCTCATGCAAACATTCAGCTTATGCTCCCACTTTGGGTCAATGTCCTCAAGAATTGTCAGAATCTTGTTGTTTAAGGATTAGCTTGAGGTGTTTCTTGGTCTCTGTAATTCTCCATGTCTGAAACAAAATCACAGGGATACCAAAATTGGCATTTCTTGCTGCTTGCCAGCACTATCATATTGCAGGGAGAGATCATGTAGGCAATCTGATGTGCATTTTCTCTCACTTGTCTGACACCTGGGAAGTATCTGTTTATTATATAGCTGTCAGTATTCCACTGTTGTCATGTCTTTCACTGAAGTTTGCTCGCCACAATAAAAATGAGTTACAAAACTAGAACAGGAGGAGATGCTTGACAGCATGGAAATTTCTGTGCTCCTTAAATGCTGGGGTATGTCCTCAAATGAGTTCCTGCTCCAATGGCTTTGCAATATGCCATTCAGACTCTTTGGAGAATGTGGAAGGACAGCAGCATCTCACCAAACCCATGCATGAGGAACCACTCTGCCCATGGAAGGTCACTCTAGGTGCATGAGAACTTAACTGAGCTCCTTGATTTTCTGACTGACTTCAGCCCTGGCAAGAGCAGTTCTGAGTCTATTTTGCATCTGCGGGTTATGACCACACACTAACAGCTGAAATACACTGCTTTCTGGCTTTGCTTCCTTCCTGAAGTCTCACCCATATGAGATATGGAAGGAGGCAAGTGCAAGATCTGGCTCTCCAGCTCCATGTCATACAGAAATGCTGCTGTTCAGAATATCTTAAATACAGAATTTAGGGGTTCTCCCCCTCCCTTTGAGTCAGGAGAGCACTGCAGAAGAGTGGTACAGGCCTGAACACCTAGCTTGAAACATGTACAGCATGGTCCATCTACACAGTATGCATTAGCATTCCTGTTCATTTCAGTACAGTGCATGATTATAGTCAGCCTTTGGGAACTACTGCTGCAGGTGCTAGGACAGTCAAAAAACTGACTCTTTTGTGATTAAAGGACTAGGGAGCCAAATGTCCATATAATACAGATACCAGCAACCCAATCATTTCCAGAAGTTCCAGGGCCAAAGATGATGAAAACAAAAGGATGTCTCCCAAAGGGTTGCTGTGGTGGATGCTTGTCTAGACCTGTGATGAAGAAGGTAGCCAGGCAAAAAGAGACAAGACTGGCAGGGAAGTTTCAGACTCATTCAGGAAACTGTCCCTCTCTCACTCCCACCAGCATTTCTTCAGCTAAAGTGTAGAAGAGATAGCAAGGTCCTTCTCCAGGGAAAATACTTCAGCCTCAGCCATCATTATTGCTGGGGCCAAGCATAATAAACACAAGCTCTATGTGCTTCTGGTGACCAGCTGGAAATCACTGCAGACAACAGAGCACAGGAACAACACAGTGATTAACAGTGGGCGATACTGCCCTTTCCAAGGTAGCTTTAGTGGAGTTTCATGCAAAGATAAGAAACTGAGATAAACTAAACCCACCACTTCACTCAGTATGCTGTACTGCCTTAGCACACTTCCTTGTCTGTATTTTAAAGTGCTTGTAATTCAGAATAATTTAAAACCTCATCAGTACTCACTAGAGGCTTGGGGTTTAGAACCTCAGTCAATTAAGTCCATGTAGATGAGTAATAGGAGTAAAACAGTTTACAGAGCAGAAAAAGAAAGAAAAAGAAAAAAAAAAGATTCTCTAGCTATTCAAAAGCAATTATATTTTTAGTTACACAGAGAGACATTTTCAGACCTCTAATTGCTCCAAATCTATCTGCTAAGGAGTCATTACATTTCATTTTAACCCCTCTCTGACATCAGGAACTAATGCTGTAATTGAACTGTGTCACCACTGATCTCAGTTCAAAATCATTAGTAGGGCTGTTCTTTTTCATATTTGCTCTAACATCACTCTTCATTGCCTACAGGCATGGGGCCAGATTTGCTACTAGCATCTGTGGGTACAACACTAGAGATCCATGGTTGTGTTGTGTCCAATTAGGCCTGTGATGAGGCTGGCCCACATGCTACGAGCTACCATTAACCAATATATTCCCATTGTAGACTGCATTCTGTTCACCCAGCTATATCCTCTTAAACATGTGGCAACGCAGTAGAATGAAACTCAGTAACATCATACTATTGAATTCTTCCCAACTGTTTTTATCAAAACCTCATTTTGGGGTAATTTCTCATCCACTCACCTCTCTTATTTCATGTGTGGACAAGAAAGGAACTATGCATTTAAATATTTTGCATTGCAGTGTGCTCTCAGAATTGTGACATCGTGTAGACATTACTGTACATATGTAATAAAAACTGGCATCATCTTCTTTCTCTCCATATACCTTATTTGAAGAATGAAAGAAACTGAGTCAAGAATATCAGAGGAGACATGTTACTAAAGTTACATGTTGTTTACGTATCAAATTAAAATACAGGTTTTATCATACATAAAAAAGAAACATTAAAGGTCAGGGATGTTGCTAAATGCAGGTCTAGAGGATGATATTTAACTGTACAGTATCATAGCTTTTGGCAACTGATACTGTGAGTCCTAGAGCAATTCTATAATTAATATTCTACCCACATTCTATTCTACTTTAAACTCTGCCATAATACACTTCGAACTGCAACTTGGCATACAGGTCTTAGCATAGCAGTGATTTGTTTTGTTTTGTTTTTAATTTCAAAAGAGCATTCAGCCATTTTATAGCAGAGAAAGGCAAAATGTAAACTGGAAGTTTCCAAACCCTTAGTTACTATCTTATACAATTCATCTGAGCCTAAGATTGATGCTCACAAATGCAATAACTCAATCTCATTCCCATGGCATTAGACAGCTTAGAGCCCAGCATTTAATCAACAATGGGCGAGTTTGCTCATGCCAATGCCTATCGAAGCAGTTGATTCATAACCTGCTTTCCACTCTGAGCACATGTTGACCAGATAGATGTAATTATTTATGGCCTAATTCTGTTTGTGCTCCCCACTGATGAAGGGGACACCACTTAGCTGTGTTAGTGCACACTACAAAGCTCTTGTCATACAACTTACTGGCTTGAGCACTAACCTTTACAGGGCCAGAGCTGGCTCATGTCTCATTAGCTTGGAGGACAGGAGCAGCTGGTCTGTGACCATTTATATATGACTATGTAGACAGCACCTGAGGAGAAAGACCATTCTGGGCCAAACTGTGGGGTAGTTTTGTGTCCTGTTGAAAGGGTTATATTGAGGTGAACAACCCCATTTCCAGTTGTTACCTACCTATGTATTGAAACCAAAGTCTCTAGAGATGGAAAAATGAGCTTGTATCTGGGCCAACATCCTGGTAAACTAGGTCACCATTACAACTGTGCCATCTGCAGTCAGCTCAGCTCTCAGGGGAATAGCAAATGCCATGTGGCAGAAGCCACAGTTTCACAAGCACATGGAGCACTGCAGCCAGAAGAAGCAGTCCAGCTCTCCCTGGACTTCAGCAGCTGGTTGTTGAACAGTTATTTGTGCTCTGCATTATCCTTCTCTTTATGTGAGCATCGGTGTTTGGTGAGGCCACACAGTAGTCTGGATTGTGGAACTAATCCTGGATAAAACTAATCCAGGAAAAAAAAAAAAAAAAAAAGGTGTATGCATGTGCAGGAGAGAAATGGGTTACTTTTGATTCCCAATCTTGTTCTCCTCCAGCCACACAAACACTTATGGCCTTAGTCATAAGGGAAAGCTGATGCCAGCACAACAGAGGGAGTGACCAGAGCATGGGAGCTGCAAAAAGCACAGGATAACTTCTTTTAACATTACTACTGGCTGATGACAATTTAAAGTGTATGCGAAACTACAGCTTGGAAATTCAGGCACAGTGGTTTAATGACAACACAAATCATTCCCTAACCCCCTGTGAAAACCCCCTCTGTCTGTTCTCAGAAACCAGTTTTTGAATCAGTCTATGATCAATATTTAACAGCTTTTGTAAATTTGAGGAAATAGCATCAGAAATGACTAACATCTTGAACTTTTGGACTAGCTCAACACATATACAACATATGCTTTTTCCTCTGAAGCTTAATAAGAATTTTTACATCACTGTTACATAATTTTATCTAAATTCACATCAATTTTGTTATTATATTCTTACCAAATCAATAATGTGATCTATTTTCATCAATTACTTAGTGTAATAACGACTGAAAAATTAACTAAGAACAAAATGAAAAAAATTCCCCATACACAAATTGAATTAGTAGACTATAAAGACTACATACACCCAGCTCCTTTCACTTTAAGTAGACATTAATCTGAGCCTTTCTAAGGCACTCAGTGCTGCTTTAATTTAGCTTCCCAAACTAAGAACCCACTCACATAAACATCCTTGGCCTTTTCACAGCAATTGGACGGAGGCTGTGTGAAATGTTCCTACGAACATGCCCCTATAGCATGTCACAGACCTGCTTTTCCCCCAGTTTTCTCATTCATCCAAAAGGTAGCTTCACTTCAGTAATACTGAATATATCCAGATCATACAGAAGGCAAGACATTCGTATAAATGGCAATTATTCTTATTAGCTGCTGGAGAATAATCATTATCATTACATTTCCAAAATTAGGTTCCATATTAATGTTTTCCTGTGGTGCCCTTTATATTAAACCATAGAGGTTTAATCTGCAACTATAATCTTTCTTGCTTCTGTGAAATTATTTTATTGCCTTAATGTTCTTCTAATAGATGGTATTTTTGGCATGTGTAATGATGAGTGTGTATTGTAAACCAATTAGGTTTTATTTTTAAAAAAACATTTTGACTGGCAATGGAAAAAAATCATAAAGTACTGAGAAATGCTTGCATTTCTTGATAGTTTCTGCCTTCAGAAATTGCACCATTTAGCCAATCTGCTAAACCATTGGAACAATTTTATTTTTAGATCGTATGGCTCCTGTGCTAATATTTTTCCCTGCTCTGTAGAACTAATTACCATCCCATACAGTATTGTACATACTTTCCATTTAAATCAAAAAGAGATTTATTCAGTGATTCTTTCTAAAGGAACAGGAGACAAAGAGATGCATGCCCTCAGACTAATTTTATCCTGTAGAAAATTTCATTTTACCTACTGTCATATTTTAAAGAGTTAATTTCCATTTTGACTGTGTTTTATTAATAGGCTACTGGAAGCTTATAAACACTTCAAGGCTTTTAAGACTGTGTTTTTGAGAAAATGATTAATTATGCAGTGTTATGGATTATGATGCCCTCCTTTTCCATGGTTTCTGGACTTCTTGCTTGTTGTCATGTAGCTCCAACAGTTTGATGAACACAAGAATATTTTTTCACTATTTGTTCTAAAAGAAAGTGTGATTCTTTTTAAAGGACATATTGCAAATTGCAAATCTGCCACTCACACAGTCAGATTGTCCTGTGGTGCATATCATATAAAACTACTCAACACTTTTTTAAAAACTAGTTTAGTATTTGTGCAAAACCCCAGACTATCAGCTGTAGAGATTGACAAGCTTAAAGCCAGCAGGGACAGTGGCAAACATCAAGACTGATTTCCCACACAATACAGACCATATAAGTCCTCTCAGTAATTCTTCCAAAGGAGAGAATTATTCTTTTCTGGTACATGACATATTTTATCTACAAGACAGCAAAGGGACAGTGTCACCTTCTACCATGTTGCCTCATTTTTTGACAAAACAACATCTGGACATTTTCTTTACAAAAGAAGTTCTTAGTGGTTTTTTTTTTTTTTATGGATCATGAGAACTGGAGCTGAGTAAATCCTGAAACATGGATCTCTGCTGTAGAGTATCATTTTCAATTTTTAGTTAATACAAACAGTGTGTCACAGCCCTCGCAACATAGACGTACCTTTTCTACTGTCTTCCTGGAAATACCACAACGAATGACTTTATTCCCAGGAATGTTAATGCTTTTCTCAGTACACAGAAACTGCAGAGAAACTGCACTTCTGACTTAATTGAGAATTCCCACATCAGAAACCTGATCTAAAAGCCCTGCCTTACTCTGCTTAGAGGACACCCCCTCACTGCAATGAAATAGTTTTTCAAACGCATGCAGGGAACAAATGACAGACCAGGAATCACAGGAAGATGCAATGATCACAAAGAATTACATTCTGGACCTGGCCAGTCCATCCATGTAGAGAAGTATGATGGGAGGTGGAAAGAAATCCCTTGCTCCCTAGGGGATTTTTTCTTGCTTCGGGAGACAAAGTATCAAACAAAGCTGAGCTTTCCAGAAACCAACAATTTATGGACCAAATAGCCAGGCACTGGCAACCACAGTAGGTGGGACTGGCCATTCCTCTTGTCCCTAACAGAGTAGCAAGCCCAACTGTGCTTGCATGGAAAGGAAAAGAGATTAACCTAGAAAGGCAAAAATGGCCTATTTCCTCTCTAATCTGGGAGTGGGGGTGGAGGGTGTTACTCTGAGCTACAGCCTGGTGTGTTCTCTTCATGCAGAGCTGGATAGCCACATGAGGCCTTTCCTCAAGGCCAACTGGGAGATGCAATTTTTATCTGCAGAAAATAGTGTAGAAACAAACCACTGACCTAGTTCCATGGCTAAACTGTACCAATTATGCCCACCATCACTTCTCCATTAAGATCTCACAAGCCAATTTATAATTACTCTTTGACTTTCCTTTGTGCCTTTCACCCTCAGTTCTTGGAGTACTTTACATACGTCAATGAACTCCGCTTTGCCCGAAACACAGGAAGCAGCATCAACCCCGTGTTACAGAAGGGAGAGGCCAAGTACACCAACCAAACGTGTGTGGACACGTATCATCTTTTGCCTCCACCTAAGCTGACAGACAGAGCTACTGCCCCTTGCCTAGTCCTGGGGTTAACAGCCACTCTCCCAGCAGAAGCTACCACTCCTCCGCTCTGCCTCGGCTGCTCCTGGCAAAGCTCCCCAACCCATTTCAGCCTAAACAAGCGGGTCTTGCTTAAGAGTGCAGTGAGCAAATCTCTGCTAACCCAGCTGGATTCAAGCACATTCAGAAAAGCAGCTCAGGCTGGATTGCCTCTGGCAAGGACAACTAGCTAGGAGGCAGGGTCGGGCTGGTAACCTTTTCAGCTGGCATTGCTGCAGCTGGAAAAAGGATGTGTGCTCACACAATGACTTGCCCAGGGTCAGACTGTGGCATAAACAGACTTATAGTTGCTTTAGTTAATAAGCAGAAGATAAGCATGGGGAAGACAGGAAAAAGTTCACAGCAGAAATTCTACAGTGCAGTAAAAAGAGAAGACATAAGAAAAGCCAAGGGGAATAACAGTTTTCATTGTCAAAATAAAGTTCCTTATTCAATATTAGAAGAAAGCAAGTCTTCTGTGATTCTTCACATTTTGCAACAAAGTCTTTATACAAACAACTTCTAGTTTTATGAGGCAGCAAGCAAACAATCCTTTTCCAAAACTGTCAGACAGTGATAATTAAAGCTGCCATTAAGGAGACTGAATTTGAACCACTGCTTGACAGGGAGAGAGCGTTAGAGAATATCCTGCATTCCCTCTGCATCGTGCAGCCTTTGCTATGCTAACAACTCACTGAAAATGACTAAGTTAAATCACATCAGACAAACAAATATAATGAGCTTGTACTGCAATGTTTAATAAGTTAATCAAGTTTTTTAATGATATATATTTACAAAAAAGGAATTTGACATGAAATCAAGTCAGGAAGAAACAACAAAGGCTTGTAATAAGAGCTTTGCTTTGACAAAGTCCAGATGAATATGAGATGATTTGGGAACAGAAGAGAGAATGCAGAAACTGGCAGTAAATAGAGCCATGAAGAAGAGCTGAATTTCATAGCATATCCAATTACAAAATCTGTCACTGATGGGAATAGCACAACATCTTGTTTATACTAGATATGAGTAGAAATCAGTGGACTAAGCTGTCTAACCCTGTACCACCTTTAATATTTTAACTAAAAAAAGGGCTTGATACTGTGAATACTTGTATCTGAATCCTAAAGTCTTAGAACATACGGAATGTCTCAAATTTTTCATTGGTTCATTAGAAATTAAGACAGTTGTGAGGTTAGGGTTTCAAATTTTGTTCCCCCCCTCCAACACAAAGCATGTTTGGGGTTGCTCAGATTAAGATTTCTGTGTTTCTGGTCACTTCTTGTTTCTTCAAAAATGCTATACAACAGAGTAGAAATGTCCCACTATAAAAGCCCCAGTTTAGATAAGAAACAGCACCCTGTCTTGATCTTCTCAAAACTGTGAGACTCTCCTTCAGATGGCTGAAAACCAGTAAGACAAAAGTTCATTCCGAACTGGGACTTAGCAACGTGACTTTCACTGAAGAGAATTTTGTAATGGATTAAAAAAAAAAATCTTCCATTTTCTTCCATTTAAAGAGGAAAATTATTTGTCCCTTCTGTGTTGAGGGTTCCTAATTCCCAAATGGGGAGAAAAAAGAAACAGCAAACTGTGTTTCTTCAGTGGCATCAGTGTGCTGTGCAGGGTAAGGGTGAACCTGGAGATACCGTGAGGCAGGGTGACCTCCCCTGTTATTGCACTCTGTGCTGCACAGCTGCTCCTTCAGCTACTGTGGATTCAAACTGGCATATTCACAGGGTGCAGTGTCATGCTGCATGTAGACACTAGCTGGGGTCTGAAAGCTGCATGGCTATGTCAGTCCACAGCATCTATTTGCCTGCGTTCAGTGAGATACTGATGCAGGAATACTGCTTTCAGTTGTGGTGCTAGCTTGAATAATGCTCGGGCAACGCGTTTCTGAACTCAGGAGTGGACCTAGTATACTGTATATTCTGTTTTTTTTTGGGTCTGTTATGTTCCTCTCCTCCCTGTGCTCAGACTTTTGAATGTATCACAGTCCCTCAAGAATTTTTAAAGTCTGTTAATGTTTAATGCCTATTTGGCTAGCTGTGCTTGCGCCCACTTAAAAGCATGCCCCCTAGGATCAGCTGAAACTGGGCTCTAAATGTTTATTTAAAGAATCTGTATTCTCTTTCTGTAAATCTTTTGCCTTCTTACACATACTTAGATTGATTCTCAGGGGCAGTAATACAAACTCAGAATTCAATAGTTCTCATCTACTTTTAATTTTTACATATATTTTATTTTCTTACAGAAATACATGTATTTTAATAAAGATTAATGAGTGATTCTGAATGAAATCTGGTTTTGTTTTGTTTTGTTTTTTAGCATTTGTTGTCTGTAAGTATCTATCTGTTCAGCATTTTGTATGAGTAATTCCCAGAATATGGGCTGTTCTCTAACAATAGGCTCTTGGTTATTTCAGCTTTGTGATGGGTTAACTGAATGGCACACTGTTTCTGCTCCCACACTGGAAGGCAGCAGTGTTGCAATCTGGATTGTAAAGAATAACAGAGCTCTTTGGACACCCCAAATTATTTATGCTAGAGTCCACAACAGTCCAAAGAACTGAACTGTTTTCACCAATCCAGGACAGCTGATCTGTTTGTCAAGGTTAACACTCCTTATTAAAGTATGAGTGCTGCCTGATATTTTATTTCTGAAAGTCAACTTCACTTGTATTTGGGGCTGCACTAATAGCTATTAACCCCGCATCACAAAGTTAACCAGGTAACTGAGGTCAAAAGACAGTGGGACAGTGCTTGGATAATGCTTTTCACTAGTAAACTTCATAACCTAAGAATTAAAACCTGATGGAGCTCTAAACGATGCCTCTACTTAACTTATTATGTCTCACTGCCAGTGACTTTTAAATGATGACTTCATAAAATCCCACCTAAGACCAACAGCCCGCAGGAGAGACCATCTGATGTCTCTGAAAGGTTTTGGTTAGGCTCCTTTGATGGCCAGAATTGGACAGTCTTTAGACGTTGGCAGTGAGGGAGACTGCAAGCTCCTGCCTTTACAAAGGAACAGAAGGTTTTCTAGTGCTATTTCTCTCCTCCTTTGTTTCTTTCCAATTCTTATCTTAAGTGCTACTTTCACTTGGTCTTTCTAACAGTTGCACTTCCGCCTCTCCTCTCTCATCAGTTGTTCCGCTTTTTAAGTAAAACACATAGTCTAGGCGGCAAGGAGCCGTTTTGTGAACTTCAGTGAACATCTTTTTCCCTCAGGGTTAACCTCACTGCACACTCTGAGGTTTTCCTGTACTGTCCTTGGCTCCTTTTTTTCACTTTCTCCACACTGAAAAGCTCAGCCTCAAAGTGCATTTTTCTCTCAGCCCTTGCAGCAGGAAACAACCAGCTGTGCTGTAGCTCTATTTTTAAAATTTCTTACACTTGTTAGACAGGTTATTTCTTTACTGCTACAGCAGGCTGGCTGACTAGGTCTATCTAAGAAATAACTGAAAATAATAACAAGGCAATTTAACACATGGAGTATCTTTGTGTGGCACTTATTTCATCCTGTGCCTTTTCTCCTCTTCATATGTTCCTGTTTAGTCCCTGTTATTGTTCACTCAGCGTTTTGTAACGACAAGCATATAAACACTATAGAGCCATGCAGCTGGAGCACGCCTGAATGCAAATTACCTCACACAGGAAATTCTCTAATGTGTTCAGTACCTGAAAATAAAGACACAGATAATGAAAATGGGGAGAGTTCCATGGATGTAAGTGGAATTAGGCTAATTTACAGCAGCAAAGGATTTGCCTAAGCATATGCCTCGACAAGCAGGTGAAAAGCAGCCTGTCCTATTCGTAACTGGCATCTTTGCTGGCACAGTCAATGAAGGGTCCCCCCCTCCTCCAGAACTGGGTGTAAATTGCTCCCTCAGGACTGAAATATTGTTTGGGGGATTTGAATCACACCTGATTTAGGTATAAAGCGATTTTAAGAGCACAGACCCATCAGTCCAGCACAGAGGTTAAATTTCTTCAGGGAGAGAAAGCTCTACAGTTCTGTCCCTTGCCTTGAATTAATATGTCCTGCAGATAAAATGCCAGAGAGTTCAGGATATAAGGACCAGGGGTGGAAAATAGTAATGAAAGAAAGACACTCTATGGCAAGCAGTTGATACTGTCTCTACAGGGGAAAGCAAGTCAATTGAGTTGTGATGACAGCAATGGAGTCCTTATCAATACTTCCTTTCTCTGCCTGTCCTTTACAAAATTTAAAAGGGGGTTATTATGTCCCTTGAACACCAAATAAAAGCAAATATAAAATTAATTAATTAAGCTTACAGCATACTTTCACTGAAAAAACATTTTGCACCAAAGAGCTCCCAGAAAGCTTCTGATTTTGATGTAGTAAATGGAAGTAGCAAATGAAGCAAAGAAAATAGGTTTGGCAAGAGTTTCCATAAGAAGATCTTGCTTATACTGAGTCAATTATTCAATTTAGTTGCTGCTTTATAAGTAACTCTAGTTGCCTCATGTACCACACAACACTTAAGGAGGTATTTGTAGTGTTTCTTGCCCTAGAGCTTCCCTCATGGAAAATGTTAATCCATCTGCCTAAAGAGCCACTGAAGCTCCAACTCAAAGTGGAGAAAGAACAGAGCGTGCCCAGTGTCTTGTATCTTGAGTGGCTATTTGCACCTGAACCAGAGGCAGAGTAAATCAGAATGACACTCTGATATTTTGTGTTATGTAAATTGTTCCACAAGGGGTAACACCAGCGCAGAATGTGGTCCAGAGACCCACAGGAAAAGCCTCGCCCTGTAATTAAATGTGGGCTGAATGAAAGGCTGCTGGTAATTCATAGAGTGAGGGTTAAATGTCTTCATTTTGCAGCATGCAGAGGAACGCTCAGGAACAAGGCAGTAGAAAAAAAAGTAGAGAAAAACATAGACTCCACACAAATCTTTAAAGGCATTGCACAGGCACTTAAAATGAAAGAATCATATAACAGCAGAAGATATTATTTCACCATCACACAAATAAATTCTCACCTCTTTAATAGCATATGAGCAGAGATCTCTCCAACTGATAGACATGAACTCTTCCGTATAAATTTGCTCAGAGCATTATCTCCCTTGGCTAATTGTGACAGCAATAAAAAGGACGCTGTATATAAATTAATGCACACAGTAAGTTCTATTGCGTGCTTGGAAACATGGTATCTGACAGGAAGACCCCAGCATAACACCCCCCACACTTGTCCCCACTCTTGCATTATTTTCATGATTTTTATGCAAAGCTATAGATTCATCCACAGAGGGAGTTTGCATGTGAAGAAAACAGAATTAAGTTTAGAAGCTACATGATACCACAGCCAGCCAGTGATGAAGTAATATCTAAGCTGTACCAAAACGTAGTAGTAGAGCAATTAGAAAAATATTTAAAATAGTGTACCTCAAAACTCTGATCTTTGGCACAATGTAAATAATATTCAGTCATGGCATTCCTCAGTCTGACCAGAAAAATGACTGCTTGAAGGTTCAGCTAAATTGTCTCTTCATTATTCAAAGCCATTGGTATTGCCTCCCCACCCTCCCCAAATGAAACAGACCTCAGATAAAGGTGAGCTAGACAAAAAAAGGAAAAGCCTGTGCAAATGTGCTTTAATGTCTGTCTGGATTTCTTGGCAATGTGATGTCAGCGGTGTGATCATGTTGGTTTTAATTCCTTCTGTGCTCATCAAGTGAGAAGTGAAGAAGGGTCAGGGTAGGGCAAAGCTTATTATTATTTTTGTACCTACCAGTTCCCTAACAAGAAAAAAACTGCTAACTCAACCTCAATGAAGAGCAAAAGAGAAGCAGGGTATCTTTCTGAGTTTGTGCTCTCTGACACATTCATCACTTTGGTTTATTTCGGAAGGCTTGTTTAGTTATACATTAGATGCTGAGCCTCTTCAGCTGGCTTTTGGGGAGGGATTGTGTACTATATTATACTTTCTTGCAGTGCATTGCAAAGTGCATCTACTTCAAGCTACATGAGGTCAGCAGAGGAAGTCATTATTACAAGATTTGAAGAACAGCATGAAAAGCATGGCATGTTTCAGAGTTCTGTTCGGGCCCTGAATCCTCTAAAATTTGCTTTACTCACAATTGGCTGTGATAAACAAGAACAGGCATATGGCTGAGGTGAGGGGGAGAATCACTGGGGTGCGGCATAGGCAGCAAGACCCATTTTAAGATGGAAGCTCATGTCCCTCCATCAGTGGGGAACTTTGAGGAACATGAAGTCAGAAATTTGAATACAAGATTTTTCTCTTGGGTCTCATCAAATTCCTGTTCTTTTTCATTTGATTTTAAGGGGATCAGCATCAGGGGCTTCCTATATTCATGCCTAATCAGGTGAAAACACAGTGAAAGATGTGACTAGCCATCTGTAGGGAACAATTTCTGGGCAACAGACATGAGCACAATTTGCCTTGCTATAAACTGATTCAGCCTAGGATTCATCATCCATCCTGAGGCCCTGCTCCAAATTCACTGTGATAGATTATATATGCCATTACCAGAAACATCTGAGAACATGTCTCTGTAGGCTACATTTATCAGAACAAATATAAATATCCTTTGTTACGATGGATCTCACACCTGGTCTAGGGTAGGAGTAAGGGTAATTGGTAAAACATCTAGCTTTTTCAGAGACTTCCGTAAGGGGAATGGAAAGACATTCAGGAATGAAAATTTTATTGCTGTTTTTATTTTTAAATTAGGAGAAGAGGCATAGGCCAGGGAAAATAGATGTCCCCTGAGATCAGATATGAAATGAGCCCAACTCAATCAGTCACAGAATGGTTGCTCCAGATGGTGGAAAAATTGGGAGGAAAGGATCTACCACCCACTGTGGAGTAATACAAGAGAAGAAGAGAGAAGAAAGATGCCTAATAGATGCAAGAATAAGATGAATTTGAGGGGAAGGAGATCTGACTGTGACTAAACTGGGTAAAATAAAAGGTTTTGATTGACTGGAAGATTAAGTGATGTGCAGAAGTTCTCAAGCAGCAGCTTTTCACATAAAAGATAGGTTTTTCTCCTATAGTTTATGCTGGGGATACAGGTCACTCCTCTGTCAGCATAACTTGTGAAATAACACCACAAGACAGCACACAGTGTGACTGAACAAAACTTTCAAAGTATCAACCCAACTGTAAATAGCCTCTCTTTACCTTGTATTCAAAATAAGTATTGTCTTTGCCATCAGCACAGCTTATGATGTGGCATCTGTGACCAATTTCCACAAAAGAAGATTATACAGTCATCTTTTTTTGTTTTAAGTCTTTGCAATATGATTGGGAGATGTAGCTACTTGTAGAAACCCAGCAGCGAGTTTATGAATGATGCATGAAAGGAAATCTCTCTCTGCCTGGCACTCAGAGGGAATATCAGACAAGGTTGTGAGACCACTGCTGTGCTGGGCTGCTTGATGTAACATTCAGCTCAGACACAGACAGAAAAGTCCACCAAACACACTAGTCTCAAAGTAAATGCATAAGAACACAACGAGAAAAGACAAAGAGATAATGATTTTAAGCTGTCTGCTGAAGTGTTATTTTTTTTTTCTTCCTCCCTCTCTGCCACAATTGCCTTTCCCAAAGCAGCTACCTTCGCAGATTGGGCAAGAAAAAGAGTGTTTTCATCCCTTCTTAAAATAAATATGTCCATTAAAAGCATACCTTAATGAAATATGTCTGCCATATTTCCAAGGGAGGTCTTTCATTTAGAAACATTGATTTGTGACCTTTTTAATAACAAAATCTCTTCCCATATTGCTGAATACTATTAGAGGAATCCAAGAAACACAGGAAGCAATTTCTGTGGCATAAGGACAAACCTGTCTTTTCTCCAGTCTGTCCTGCTATTTCAGATAAAAGGCCAAGGAGTAGTGTCTATGTAAAGATCCAGCTCATATATGCAAAAGTGTTTTTTTTTTTTATAAGTGACCACTGAACATCATCCAAAGTCCAGCAAAGTAAAATGCTCAAAGGCATCTTTCAACTTCAGCATATTCTGCACCAAGATTTTATTTACTCCAATTTTCACTACAAATGGAGTTCCAAATTCTAAGTCATGGAAACCTTATCTACAAAATCTACCACAGGAGGTGGAGAGTACCCTAGAAATAAATCGCTAGTTACAAAAACCATTATTGGTTAATAGTAATTTGTGATAGCCTTTAACTGAGTTGCTATTTGCAGTGAAGAAATATGTATGAGAACCAACATATCTAGCAGTCCCAGCAAAGATGACTAACGAGCAGGCAGAATAAGTCATCTTCTCATTCCCATAAAAAAAGCTGGACATAGAAATGTATTTCCTTGATGTTGATGCACCATTAGAAATTCCAGGTTAACAGAATTTGGAAAAAGCAGACTTTTATTCCCTGCTTCCTACATCTCCACACTGACAATCTTCAAAGAAAAGTGTTAGGACAGACTACCTTCTCCAGCATTTTGTTGAGATATCAGGCTGTAAGGAGAACTATTGTCTTTTATTAGTTCTAAATGCAACTAGAGAAAGAAAGTAAGTGCAAACTTCCAAGTTCTTTTACTAGGTCTGATAACAAGCATCACATCAAAGAGAAAGCTAAAAACAAGTTGGATGTATTTGCTCATAGCTTCATCTAATTTTGTTAATTGATTAGATCACTTGAGAGGAAAGCACTGGCAGAGCAGTGAAAGTACTAGCAGGGAGACAGTTGACAGGTTAAGGCCTTTATGGAACAGAGAGAGAAAGAAACCACTCATGTCCATGAAACCAGGGAGTCAGATGGCAAATTGTAATGGCCCATAATATAGTATCTTCATTGAATTCCCTTTCAGTATCCAGAAGAGTTATGAACTAATGCTAGTCTCATTACTTGAAGGGATTTATACGTCTCCCTTGAGGTTTGCTACTGAGAAATCAGAGATGCTTTGTGAAAAATACTAGAACTGAAGATAGCTACCTTTATTCATTATCTGCAAAAGTTTGTGGTTTTGTATACAGATTATTCAGTTTCACCATGACAGCACTGACTGCATGGAATATCTCTTTCTCAAGAAGAGTATGTGTAAAATTAAAGCATTTTCATGCCTCTGTTTAGAGAGACATTCTACATGCATTGAAAGATTTTTCCATTTGTTGACCTGGCAAGATTTGGCTCCATTTATTAAGTATTAGTGTGTGGGAGTGTGTATGATTTTGTTGGGAATGGGTGTTGTTTGAGAGGCAGAAGTGAAGTTTCTGGAAAATGGTATTATTTCTAATGGTTTAATGCTTTTCTGCATGGTCCTGGTTTGAGACAGTTTTGCCAACTGACTGTATATAATTTGTTTCTCCTTTTGTATTGTATCTATTTAAGTGCTGGTTCATTCAAAGATGTGATCTGCTTCTTTGGAAAAGTTATGTTTAGGTTAAAATCATCTTTGACTTGGTGAGTGGAAGGAAAGTGTTCTCATCAAAGTAGATGGTGTAGATGGTCAGAGCCTATTTGGTCTACTGTGGATCACTCTGTTGTATCTTTCCAAATCCCTTCACCAATAAACACTTTTTTTCCTCCTATTTCATATTCCACCTCAAGCTTGTCATTCCTCTTGGCTAAACATATTTGGCCCTTCCCCTTGACTCACCTTTTCTCCTTTATGCGTCATTAATCTTCACACTACCTTAATCTTCACACTACACCTATGACTGCACCCTTGAGAATAATTTATCCTCCTTCCTGAACTTTCTTTACCTCTGGTCTGTGAGCTCATCCATAAGAACATGAGAAATGTCCCACTACGTAAAAAAACAGTGGTGCATCTGGCCCAGTATTTGGTCTCCAACAGAGGACTATTTTCTCTCCCAGAAGGGATATAAGAAACCATAATACCTAACTAAAATAGTATCACCTTGAAACCCCAGTTCCACAAACCCTGGCGGAGGTGAGTTGCTGTGTGGTTTAATGAGCCTGCCAGGAACATTTGCAGGACAAATGTCTGTCAAGCAAAGATTCACCACATTGCCTCACATCCCATGGTCTGGCCAGTTCCACCAATTTTGAAGTACCCCATTGTCAGGCACCATACAAAAGTTCATGCTGGCAGTAACTTATGAGAAGCTCTTAGGAGAGTATAGACTGGCTGGCCCCCCAAAAGTTTGACCAGGCTATTGGAATCTCTTTCAACCCCTGGACATGCAGCAAGTGCACAAAGTCCCTGCAATGCAATTTGCAGACACTGAGGGAGTATTGGTCCAAGCTTTATTTATGGACGGTCTTCCACCATTCTTTTGAGGAGCTCTTCTTCTGTACCTAAGAAGTGAGACTGTTCTGCTGAGGAACTCCGGGTGGCAAATCAACTATCTGGATCAGTTATGCCGTCAGATCTGTTTACAGGGAGAAAAAGGCCTACATGATCTCAGGAGATGAGAAGAACTTCAAGACATTTGCCAACCTGCATAAGGTTCTGGCAAAGGCCCCTCTCTTTAAAGTTCTTGTTAAATTAAATAAGTGGAAGCAGTTGCAGAAAAGGATGTTGAAAAAAAAAAGAGGGGAGAATGAACTGCTCCACTTAGATCTGTCAGCAAAAAAACTGTAGAAATGTTGAAAAAAATGAAAAGCAGAGGCAGTATCAGATGCTGTTCAGGGACTGTGGTCCATGAATTGGTCTAACCCCTCTTTGAACCTATTGATAGCATCTGCCTCCACAACCTCTGCGGCAACAAATTCCAAAAGGTCATTACTCACTGTATAAAGAAGTACTTTCTTTTATCTGTCTTAAGCTCACCTCCTACTAACCTTCAGTGAGTGCTCCTTAGTTCAAATATTGCAGATCTGGTCAATAACTGTTCTGCATTCATCTTATTCGCAGCTTCTGTGATTTTATAAATCTTCATTTTTTCATTCATTCTCTCCCTGTCCTATTTCTGTCATATGGCATGGAATACAAGTGTATCTTTATGATGATCAGGTAGAGCTGGGGTTGGAAATAAATTGTGTTGGCAGATAAAAAAGTACATGCCTTACTTTCACATATCGGTGTGTGATTATACTTGAAGACTGGTTCTTCAGTGATGGCTGGGTATCTATTTGTTTTTTTTGAAGTTCTTTAAGGGAAGAGATGCTTCTCCCTGTGTCTTTACAATGGCTATCATATTTAAGGCACTGAAGCGGCACAAGTAATTTTAATTCAGAGGTGTGAGTGCAAACCAAAATGCAATCTCAATACAGAAAACCATGAGGCACCTCATGTATTACAAGTTCATAGAATGACCTTCCAATGTCCTGTTACTTGCATGGGGAAGTATGAAAAAGAAAAGCTAGATACTCTAAAGTACAAAAGTATAGGGGCCAGAAACAGTTAATCACCAGGTGCTCAATATATCCCCCCAGAATGAAGTGAGCTGCTACCTCCAGCAATCTAGCATCTAACATAGCTGGTACAGGATAATGAACTACCTGGTTGTTTTCAACAGGTGTTGTCACTTTCCAGGAGTGAGGGAGAAAGGGAAAGGTGGTGCTTAGGAGCACCTGCTGAGAAAGGACAAAAAAGGTGAGCACAATTAACCATATAATGTATTGTGGTCATCACCAGCCTAATTGGCTATAGTGGCTACATCAGGAATACACTCTTACATGTGCATAAGTCTTGCAAGGTTCATTTGCAAAATGCCATGTATTTGCATTCGCTGGGAGCAGTCTGCATTTCAGTTCTCAAATCATTCTCAGACAGGTGAATGTGAAGCTCCCCAGGTGACAAAGTATTAAGAAGATTTAGAATGAAAAAAACAAAAACACTTAACCATATTAAAGTGTGGAACATCCAACAGGTTAAAGAAGGATGCAATTCTCATCATGTCTTAGGAAAAATTTACTCCTGAGATGTTCCAGTGACTAATGCAGGCCAGCAGGTAGCATGCTGGCTTGGAGCCTGGAGACCCAGGTCCTCTCCCTCAGTCCATTATTTGCTTCACCTTCGTGGGCAGGTTGTTTTGCCATTTATCCTGGGGACAGGGAGGAAGGCTGTATACACACAGATTCTGCACCTCAGCACATACAAGCTCTAAAAAGCACCTTATTAACAGACACAAAACACACTACAGCAAGCAGGAAAGAATGGGTCATTTGGAGCAAGTAGGAACTGGCAGAGAATGGGTAACTGTCTGGTTAGGTATATCTGCAGGTCTGGCATTGCTAAAATGGAGCTGTTGGCGCTTTGCTCCTTCGTGGCACAGCTTCAGATCAAGGGGGTAAAGCACTATAAAATGTTAGGTATTGCTGTAATTCTCCATATTAACAGAGTGACCTGCCATCTGCTTCTCTGCCCATGCTTTTGGGCTGTTGCTCCACGTTTAAACACCTGTTCACACAACAGGGTTGTTTGTCTGGCAGGCAGCTAGACTCTAATGTATAGCTCTTTACAAACATTTCAGTGTGTTTTCGCAGGCATTTTTAAATCTATCTCCAGACAACTCAGTTTGCCTGTTTTGGTTTGTTTCCTTTTTCCTCAAGGAAAACAAGTCTCAGATCTATCAAGACTTTAACTTAATGTTTTTTAAATGAGTGCATATATACAAATGCACACAAACATATATATGTGTATATATGCACACACACACACGCATATATACACACACTTATATATAAAGTGCAGTGACAGAGAGATGGGATGAACATCAGCTTTGTAATGAAATCCTGCTGTACCCCTAACTCTAGACAAAAGACTTGGGGGGGGCACCTAAATGTTATTTTCCCTTCCTGACAAAACTGCCTTGGGAAGTTTCTTTTTGCTGCCCTGACCCCGCTCCTGCCCTTCTGCAGCAGCCTGCTGTCTCCTTGACGGAGGCAATACAATTGTTTGCGAAATACTCTGTGTCTGATACAATCCAGGGCAAAAGGAAAACCTCTAGAAAAAGGCGTCTGGGGCTTTGTTTTTGTCCCCCCCCCCCTTTTTTTTTAATGCAGATCACTTCCCTAATCTCGTTTACATAACGATCCCACAAGCAGTTGTGCTGGCACATCTAAATGGGTGTGGGAGCCGGCACAAAGGGCTTAAGGGCGGCAGCAGCAGGGCAGGAGTGTTTTAAGCCAGTTTCACCACCAAAGAACACATACCAGGTAACGAATACTAATAGCTCTCTACAGGGGTATACAGAGAACTTCAAGCCTTCTAAACTATTTGCTGTACTTTGATTCATGTATCTCACTTGCTAAATATTCTAGGTGTGGGTGTATTTTTAAGAAATGCCTTTTTTTTTTTTCACTAAAGCATACTGACAAGAGACTATTCATTTCTTCCAAAATAGAGTGTCAGACAGAGTGAAATGCAGCTTTAAGCTAAAAGATTTTTTTATGTAGCATCTTCCTTGTCAGAGGAATAAACAACCAACATGTACTTCCAGCTGGTGCTCAATTCTTCCTTGTATCTCAGTGAACCCTTGTATATTATTATGAGTGTTATTGTTGCTGTTTAAAGTATGCAGATTGTTAGGTATTTGTTTCCCCAATGAAGCAATTCTTTCCCCTTGGATACATAATTGTGGATATTTTATTTATGGAAGGCTCAGTACTGAACATACTTACTCCACTCCAGCAAAGAATGTAAGCGTGTGCTTAACTTTAGGAATGTAATTTCTATGGCACTCTTCGGGGACACTATTTACCTGCTGGGAGTAAAGCATGGGTCTTGCTGGATTATAGCCACAGTGTTCAGAACCTCCAAAATTGAGTTCATAACTAATTGAAGCCATTGCACATACTTCAGTAGGAGTTAGCCACCTAAATACCATTGGAGAGCTGGTCTTTAGTCCTCCTTGGAATCCTACTAATCCCTTTTTTTCAGTCATGTCTTACAGCAGCCCATACACAGCTGCATGCTATTTATGCTCTCAAATATGTTCTTTTAACAGTTTTTGATTGGTTTCCTTTTAACTTTATGGTGTCTCTGTACTTTTCAATTACAGAAGCAAACGGGTGCGTCTGTCTGACATTCTTAGTCCTAGTCAGTACCAGATATATTTCTGTTATGTCATCATTTATGTGTTTTTCTCTAAAGCCCTCACTTTTGTGATTTCTATGCATACAGTAGATGTCTTGCTATTCCTGTGATATTTTTTTTCTCCGTTCTCTGATCCCATTTGCTTTCTAGTGCATCCTTTTTCAACTGTTCTGCTGAGAATTATAAACATTGTTTAAGGTTAAGTTACACTGTCAGTTCCCATAATGATATGTTTTTAGCAGCATTCTTGTTTTTCCTTAATACACATTAAGTTCTTGTTTATTTAGCTTAAACTTCAGCTTCCACCAACAGGTGGTTTTCATCAAGGAGACTATGATGAAGCCTTCTTTCCCTCCCTCCCCCCACCCGCCCCCTGCTCCCCAAAGGCAAAACATTATTTAGAACTGATCAGACCTCAGGCAGTTCAGCATTATGCTTTCAATCTGCTTCACTTTGCATTCTTTGACTGCCAGCATTCTGTCTTGGGTTTAGATTTCTCCTTCTTAGGCCCTTTCTCAACCCAAGGGTTCAAACCTGGAGAAACACTTACTGGTACTAGGTCAGACAGGCACCAAATCATGGTCAAGAGTTACCATCTAATTTAATCTCCCCTCGGCTCTTTCCCGTTACAGCTTAGGTCATTCTGCACACCTGCATCCCACTGCGGTGACAGTCCCACTGAATATGTAAGTAACTCCACCATCCACCCCCTACATACACATATGGACACTGAAACGAACAGAAGTCAGACAGATACAGGTGTCCTCACGCTCCCTTTTCTGCAATGCTCCAAGAGGAATTTGTCCTACCCAGGAATAAGGGGCTCCCTCATCCAGATATGTGGCACAAATTATGTTCCTAAAACAGTTCTTTCCTGTCTTGCTGTAACAATGCTGGGTTTTATTGTTCACAAGCTTTGCCACATCCTCCTTCACTCTTTTTCACAATCATTGATAGATATCCCTGCTTGATCATCTAGTGGGACTAGATGATTTCCAGAAGCCCCTTCCAATCTCAACCATTCTGTGATATGCAGGGCCCTTCCAGTCAAAGGGTTTTTTGGCTCACTTCACCAGTCAACCCCTCCCCAGGCTGAAGAACAAACTGCTTATTAAGCCAGTGATGTCAGCAACTTAGCAGTTTTCTAATCAATTATATAACCCTTCTTTCTCACCCCACAACTGTACAGCTGCCTTTATGGTCTTGCAAGGGACATTGTAAGGAGATGTACAGCAGGTGGGAGAGCTCACGTGTCATCTGCAAATGGAGGCTAAACAACTCCTTATCCAAGCTCAGGCACAGATAAGTATCCTAAAATTAGCAGGGCATTTGGTGGCAGCAGCTGTATGTGGCAGTGTATTGCAGCCCAGACAGGAGCAAGACCCAGAAACTGATGCCACAGCAAAAAATATGGGTATTGTGTTTTGCTGTCTGACGAGAAGCCTCCCCACTTTTTTCTTCCATCATCTTTGCAGTATTTACTTTAGATTAAGTGGGATTCTCCTTCTGCCCTCATTCCTGCTGCTTGTGTTGTCAGTTTTTCTGGAGTCTCTCTGTACTCATAGCTGGTGATTTCTACTGCTTCTTTTCTGGTTTTAACCTTTCCACTAGAGCCTTTTCCTTCAAACCGTATTCTTGTATTTTTGCCTCATAAACATGACAGTAACTTTACATGGTGACAATAAACATGAAAGTATGGTTCCTAGGGGGTTTTCTGTTCATGAGGGAGGAAAGCGTATATATTAGCATTCACCCCAAAGCAGTCATTGGAACAATTTTAAACATTTATGCCAAAGGATGTGCATGGAGGTATGTTCTGCTGCCAGCCACAGAAATGCCAAATATCTAGGGAAAACCTCCTTTTTTTTTTTTTTTTTTTTTTTTTAACAGAAGAAAACCAGCAGTCTTGTGGGAGACCAGTAAACTTCTGGCAAAGTTTCCATTTACTTCTTTCAGAAATCAAGAACTTTTCACAGTTTAGATTAATTTTAGGGCAGTTCAGGTGAATGAAAACAGAGGACCTCTTGAGATTTCCGCAGCACGAGTCCCCAAGCTCTTTCAGGCGCTGATAGCTCTGGCCTTGGGCCACCCACCAACTTTCTGCGGCAGCAGTATTACACAACGCTTCTTTGCGTGAAACATGAAAAGCAGAAAACTTTGCTAATTAAAACTGCAAATTTAGGAGTGAATTAAGTGGGAGTATCTGACATGTCTCAGGGTAGAACGGGGCTGTGACAGACACCGAGGTAAGTGCTTCGTGGCCTCCAGGATGGCTTTCAGGGGCCCGCACGCAGGAACCTACTGCTGTTTTAAATGCCCTGGGGTAGCGGAGACAGCCCCACGGGACCTACCAGCAGGGACTGCACGCAACCTGCAGGGAGATGTGCGCTGTTTCGGAGCCGCAGCCAAAGGTCAAGCGCAATTCAGCTAAAAGGGAGTTAGCCGCCTCAGTTTATGCAGCTGAATTCTACCCATAATTTCACAAGAGCTGGGAGTCTTATCTTGGCACTACAAAAAACACCTCTTTCCTCTGTGTAGCAGTGAGAACTTCTCCTAGGCCTTCTGTATCTCCTTCCTCCTGCCACTCACCTTGGCCGTTCCTCGTAGTGTCTCCTTTCATATGAACCTCCGCTAAAAATCCCTCTGCAGCGTGGAGCTGTTGGTCCCCTCCAGCCCCTTGCTCTTCTTTGCCAGTGCCGACACATCCCCCCTCTCTCTGCCCCTCGCGGGGGCTGTTTCACGTGGCATCACTCTCCCTTAACCACCCTCCTTCCTTGGAAACCTGCCTCTCCGCAAAGGGCAGAAGTCCCCAGTGTTAAGCAGCAGGGGTGACCCTGGCCCTGCGTGGAGGCATCCTGAACTGCCGCGGGCCGGTCTGGACCTTTTCCAGATGGTTTCCAAATGCATGGAAAAAAAAGGAGGGGGGAAACCCCCATCCCCCTAAAACTTTACCATCACCCGTCATGGGTGATGACTTCAGCCAGTCATAGGAGTGCAGGACAGCCCTTGCGCAAACATATTTAAAAAAGAAGCAGGCACAGGGGGCTGGAGACATGCTTTTGGGGGGGACACACCATGCCAAAGGGGGTATGGCACCCCGAGGGGCTGTGGTGCTGGCACAGCACGCACTGGGGCAGGGGCGCCCTGAGGGGCTGGGGCTGTGGGGACCCACGCCAGGGCAGGGTCACCCTGGGGGACTATGGCTGCGGGTGACCCCTATTGGAGCAGGGACGACCCTGAGGAACCATGACTGTAGGTGACTCATGTTGGAGCGGGCACACCCCAAGGGACCGTAGGTGACCCATGTTGAACCTGGAACATCCCTGAGGGATCGCAGGTGACCCACGTCAGACCTGGAACATCCCTGAGGGACTGCAGGTGACCCACATCAGAGCAGAGACACCCCTGAGGGACCCTGGGTGGCTCACATTGGAGCAGAGACACCCCTGAGGGACCATGGCTGTGGGTGACTCACGTTGGAGTGGGGACACCCTGAGGGACCGTAGGTGACCCACGTTGGACCTGGAACATCCCTGAGGGACCTCAGGTGACCCACGTCAGAGCAAGGATGCCCCTGAGGGACCATGACTGCGGGTGACCCACATTGGAGCAGAGACTCCCCTGAGGGACTGTGGGTAACTCATGTCAGAGGAGCAACATCCCTGCGGGAGATCACAGATCACAGATCCCCCATGTCAGAGCAGGGACACCCCTGAGGGACCATGGGTGACCCACATCAGACCTGGGTCACCCTGAGGGACCGCAGCCGCGGGTGACCCACGTCAGAGGAGGGACATCCCTGTAGGACTGCGGGCTGCGGGTCTCCCACACCAGAGCGGGGATGCTCAAAAGCAGTTTGGCAGCAAAACCAGCAAGTGGCAAAGGGCAGTCGCAAAGCGTTACGCAAACGTCCCCACCTCCTGCGCTGCCTGTTGCCTCTCTGTGGGAATTCGGATGGGCTGCGTGTAACCTGCGGCGAAAATAAGGTGAGACTAGGGATAGGTCTTTTACTTTGTGTATTTGTTCATGTCCTTTGTTTCTGAATACTCGAATCAGAGATTAGAGGTTTCTGTTTATTGGTGTAAATTAAGTAAAATTCCCCCACTTAAGTCTGTTTTGCTGATGAATCCGTCACAATTCATTTTGCCAGTGGAACCTCCAGTTTATAAAAGCAAACTTATATACACAAAGACAAGGGATGGATTCTTATCTTCCATGTCCTAGCTTTTCCTAGCTACTTTTAACCTATAGTAGCTATGGATTTAAGCCTCATGCACTTGTAAATTAGATGACAAATTGAGCAGTACTTGTGTTTACATTCTCCTGACAAATACAAACTACAAAATCCCCAGAGTATTCACCAGCCTTCTGAAAATTGTTATGACCTTCACTCTGATGTGGGCTAGAGTGGCCAGGGTGGGGGAGAAAATAGTTGCTGATCTGTGATTGCTTTTGAGGCAGTGAATCATAGTCATGTTATCCCTGGACATCAGTGTTGCATATCTTCCAAATCACTTAAAATTGCAATGGCCTGGTTTGATAAGAGCTTCTACCTGTCTTTTGTCTATTGGAAATAATTGAACTCCAATCATTAGACCCTTTGCAGTCTTCATTTACAGTTCCTGCAATCTTTCCTTGTTAATTAAAATCAGAAATAAGATTTATATTGCATGCCAGGATCTTCAATGTAAGAACATCATGTATGAAGCTGCATGTAATCCAGCCTGGGAATTAGGGACTGCTGCAGTGAGGTGTTCCTTTCTGGTGAAAAGCAACTTTGGTAAAGTTTGGGGCATCTTTTTAAAAGTATTCTTCTTTCTGTTTCACTTTGGGGAAGAATAACATTGAGAAAGTGCTAGGGGTGATGCTGTTTGTTAATGCTTTGGCATATATGAAGCAAAAATGTACCTCTTCCCAACTTCTGCCAGAGTACATAATGTACAGAGCTGAAATATACTTAAATTTATAAGCATAGGCATACCTTAAGGAATTGGATATGAAGATATAAATGCTTTCTGTTCCTTAGGAAAAAAATATAGGTGCAATCACAGCCTGTAGAAACTAGCAAACTTGCTTTTTGGCTGTAAAATGTATATTATTCATTTTGCCCAAGTTAACTTTATTTTTCTTTTAAAGGAGCTTTGACCCTTGAAACTGGCATTCATGAATTCAGTGTAAATCTCCGCAATATTAACCAGATGGCAAGCTGGTTGTAGAAAATGAGAAATATGACCTGTGGAATAGCCCATTTAAACAGAGGCATGAGGAGCTAGAGTTCAGCCTACTAGCGAGCATTAGACAAGGTGCTCAGACATCTTTGCACTGCCCGTCTGCAGACATCGCTCCATCCCAGTGTCGCAGCAGTTCTTGAATGGGTGTTAAAACATTTTCTATATAAATTTATTTCATTTCTTTTTTTATCTCTTTCCTGAGAAATTAGATTGCAAATTAGTGACAAGCAAATATTTACTGAGGATAGTCACTTGAATATAGAATTGAATTAGGTCTGGCCATTTTCTAACCTCTTTTGTGTTTGCCTTTTGCATGCCTCTAAGCAAGTAAGTTTTGCTAACATACGCCCTCAAGAAAATTTTTGAAATTCACAGCAGAGCTAGTGTATTTTAGGATATCTAATGTTGTTTACACAGAAAGTGGCTGACCTTCCAAAATCCTTTCACACATCCTTAGCACAAAGACCAGCCAATGATTCAGGAAATGTTTTGGCCACACCTTCTGGTAATTAGGGGTACAGATGCAGCCATATTACCAGAGAGGTAATATGTTCATTGCAAAGTTAATTTGGGCAATTAGCATCCGGAAGGATGAGCAGAAAAAGCAGCCAGGTCAAAGAGCCAGATCATGTCACTGTCTGTGATGAGCTTGTATTACTGTTTCTGGACGAAATATTGTTGGTTCTTAGGGCTGCAGAAAGTGGAGCTGCTCCATGATTCCTTCTCAGTGAATTGCTGGAGAACCTGTCTGCCTTTTTGGACAAGTTACTGGAAGATAATCAGCAATGTAGTGGTTTAGAGTTGGTTTTACAGTAAGGGCACACTAGGCGCACCAACAGTATAGTCATGGGGTGGGAAAATATGATGGACACTGATGGTTTCAATTGCCATTCTTCCTTTGAGGTAATGAAACTGTACATCTCTTAGATAAAACACATCCTGCTCCCCTAACCCTGCCCCAGCCCTCAAAAAATACCAAGATGGAGCCACTCAGAATTTTTAAGTGGATGAGTGTGGTTGTTTTTAGTGGATATATCTGTGAAACAGCACAAGTAGAAACACAAATCCGCCCCTTCTTTCAATCAGCCTTAGAAATGCAGCTCTGTGAAAAATCAACAGCTTGAAGCTGAAAGTTGACTGAAAAAGGCTTAGAGCTGTGAGCAAATACATTGCCTCCCAGGGCTTGATTCTTTCCATGTTGAGGTCTACATGATTAAAAAGGAATTACCTGAAAGATAGCTGGCTCAATCATCAATTTTTATTCCTAACACAGAACTCTGAGGGCCATGAACTCTGGGAAACAGATAAGGTCAGAAGAGTCTCTTTGTATACTACTTGAAAAGAGAAGATAAACTAGGATAGGTAAAGGAAGACAGATTTCAAATGGTAAATAAGAGTAAAAACTCTGAATGGATGAAATTATCCACCCAAACAGATAAGCCTAGAAGGAAATATAGGGAAACACTGAAGAAGCCAGAAGAAAATATTTCAGTGCACATCAGCACAAGGGGAAGAAAAGATTCCGGTGGAGAAAAGCTGAAAAGCTGAGCTCACACTATGCAGGAGAAGGGGATTAGCATAATTCATTCACCTCTGAACTTACAGAAAGTGAACATAATTAATGTACAAATCAAAATATTACAAGTTTGTTGTACCCTTATGAAGTCTCCATATTTGGCCACCATGTGTTCAGCAGCTGGAAATAAAAAATGTGTGAAGCATCTGATTGCTTAGTAACAGTCTTACAAATATCTTTCATATCAATGTTGGAACATCTTGTAGAGGGAGTAATTTCTAATGGAATTATAGATGGTCTTAAAAGTGAGGAGGGTAAGGCAGTGATAGCACAAACCAGAGCAGCTGTAATCTCTATAAAGTGTGTGGAGGCACACCAGGCAAAGAAAAATCTGTGTATGCCTCAAGAACAAATGCAAAGGTTGACATAAGATTGCTCGGTAAACTCTATTTAAAAAGAAATTGTGTGATAGCAGATTAAGGAAACAAATGCATTCTTGTGTTCAAGAAAGAGAATAAGCTTAGGCAAAAGTCCGCAACAAATCTGAGAGCTGTGAGCCGGTAAAAAAATCCTCATAGATGACAACTTTGAAGAAAAATAGTTTTGCAGGAAAGACTCACCTCAGGAGGTTGGTGTTCCCATTCCTATGCTGCTGCGCATGCTCTCTGGGACTCTGGAGGGAAAAAAGATTCACCAAAGCTTTTCTTTATAAAGTGGAGATATTTTCCTTTCCTGTCGTCCTTTGTCTTGTCTGTTTAAGAGGCAAGAACATCTTTGTATTTACTCTCAGTTGAACTTGCCAGGTATTACTGCAGTAAACAACATTCCAGAGATGTCTTAAAGAGCAAACTAGCATACCAAGAGAACCATTTTGAAAAAAAGTACAGATTCAAAAGTAGAATATGAGGCCATGAATGCCACTTACACAAAGGATGTCTTTCACGGGATGACAGGGAGGTTGAATCCACTTGGTTCCTTTCATGTCAATTTAGATACTGTTATGCTCTACCGTTTCTCAGCAGCTAAATCTTACAACCAAAGCTGCAGGGTGGGAAAGAGGGGGCGTAAAGTCAGTTGGCACACATTTAGGATCAACAGAGCAATCAAACCTTTTCACAAAAGGACCTTAAATGGGTCGGTATTGACCCTGCTTTGAGAAACCTAAATGACTTCCCAAGGTCCATTCCAACCTGGCTGATTCCATGAATCTATTATTATATGAAATACATAGACTAAAGAGGAAACAAAATTAATGACACAATTGCTGTCTGTGCATGGGCACAGTTAGGGTCTGATTTTATGATATAGCTTGAAACAAAGTAATAGCGTGTTGCTGCTGAAGGAGCAGGTCCAGCTTCCTTCCCAGTATCCCCATCATTCCTGCTCCTAGCCATTCCCTTGCACTGCTTGCTTTGAAACAACTCTGGTGCTTGTGTAAGTAAGTCACATAGCAAGTCACAGCAGCTCAGTCACATGTCAAAAAAGGACAAGATGAATCAATTTAATCTGAGATCAGATGAGCACCATTGTAAAGGAAGCAGAAGGGTGGCAGGAAACAGAAGGATGGATAAGGGAAAGGGGAGAAAGGATGGGGAAAGGAAGAATGTAAGAAGAAAAGATAGCACAACTTCCCCCTTCTGTCCGTAGTGAACTTGTATGCCAGCTTGGCCATATTGTGAAACCATATCCTAAAAACAGGGTTAGTTTAGAACTACATCTGATCTCAAAGGTATCCTGCTCTACCCATATTCCATCAAGCTGTTATGTGATGTAGGAGCACAAGGAGGGCTTTTGAACCTCAGCAGAACTATGAACACAGGAATTAAGTAGTAGTGACTGCCAGACAGCGCCAGTGTCCCAGCACAGAAAAATCTGAGGCTCTTGTGCAGTGTGCTGTCATGATGGCTGTGTATGGTGGTCAAGAAGAGGCTGGAGAATGAGAATGGCAGAGAAAACAAGGTCTAAGGAATTTGATCCTTTACAGCACAAGTTAAGAGTGAGGATGGAGGAGAACCAGAGCTTTACATTCAAGGAAAAGAAAGCTCTGTGCCTACAGGACAGAGCTGGCTCATAGCTTGTCAGCAGCAGAGGTAAAATTCAATGGTAAGGCAATACAAGACAGACAAGTGAGGCCATGCTGAACAGGTAGGTGTTGGCAGAGGGGAGGCAAATGTAGTTACCATCCTTACCTCTTTTCTCTCCCTCTTCTGTCTTGCCAGGTCCAGCTAGCTCTGTGCAAAGCCATCCTGCCTGTTACTGCCTATTACTCCCCACTGGAGGCACATTTACTTTCACATCCCCTAGCCCAGCCAATGATGCTACTTCTATGCAAAGGTGCAATACTCAACCCCTTCTGCGGCCTCCTTTGCTGCCCCATGTAGGCAGTTGCCTGCTTTATTTTTGCATGAAGACAGCCCTGCCACCACAAAGAAGAGTAAAGCTGAAGAGGAAAGCAAGCTCTTACTCATGCTACAAACTCTGCAGGGCTTTGCAGCATCAATACCTACACACAGTCATCTGTATACACACAGTGCTCCTAATTACATGCTTTTTCCTCTGATTTAGTCTGAGCAGGGTAACTTGATGATCACAACGCAGTGCTCCATACCCTCATAACAGCATATGTCTCTCTTCAATGACCTGCCTGTTGCAGGCAAACAGCTTTGTGTTTATAGATGTGTATTTGTTCCCAAGGCTATGCAACAACAACAACAACAAAAACAGCCTCAAAATGCCCTATTAGGGCCATAAATGGAAAGCAACAAGCCTTTGACATAGCTACATTAAATACTCAAACAAAAGGTCAGAATAATCTAGAGATGGTGAAATTGTGATGAGTGGTGCAAAAATATCAGTGATAATGGACATAGAACTGGCTACGCAAGAGAACACATGCTATGTAACAATGGCCTCATGAGTGAATGGCATTTAGGGTCAGTCATACCAGGGACACAAAGACTGTAAGCAGTAAGAAGTGATTACCTTACAGAGAAACATCTTCCTGTAGGAGAATAATCCTGAAGCTGCAAGTATATGCTTTGTATTATTATGGAAAATTTAATCCCAAAGAATTGAAAATGACTCATTCCAAAATAGAAGGGATAGATTCAAATCATTGTGCTTGCTTCTAAGTTTGAACTTTCTCACAGTTTATAAGCATTTAAGGCTATGTTTTTAAACTGTATCATCTCCTCCACAATAAAAGGGTTACAGTTAACAATAACTGTGCTAAAGTGGCAGCAATTGTTGGCTCATCCATGCCCTTGAACAGAAAAATACATGCAGTGTCTAGGGCTACCTAGAAAGGGAAGCGACCTGCTGTCTCCACAGTCTGACCAAATGAAATGCAACCTGAAGAAGACTGCATGATGTAGGAACCTTGAGAAGAAAAAAAGAGGAGCTTTGAGAATAACTCCTGCTTGTGTCAGTTGTGGGGTCAAAACAGCTTAGCTCTGGGAAAAAGAGCCCCCTCTGGCAGTGGAAACTGGCTTGGCTAGGGAAAGGCAAATTCAGAACAACCTGGGTCATATTAGGACTGGACATGTGCTGGGTGCATGTGATGACTCTGACCACATCTGGGAGGAAAATTGAGTTCATTCTTTTTGCTTCAGAGTTTTATACTGCTTTAGCCCATTTCTAGTATTTGCTGATTATCCTTGAGTTCTTCTCCCTATTCTGAATATGTGGGACAACACCTGAAGGGCAACCAAACTTGTCTATGGTTCAGTAAACCTAGTTGTTTCCACAACTACTGCTGTTGAGTTGATTTATTTTCTTGGCTGTTTCCAGAAGGCATCACTTGGTGCTAACACAAAAGAACAACCCCAGGGACAACCACAGCAGCCTTGCGAAGCTCCAACAGAGGACCTGGGGACAGTTTTGCCACAGGGGTATAACTGGTGCCTCCAGTTGCCCACTCTGTCCCCAAGTCTCCACCCAGCAGGCTTGAGAGAACATGGTGCATTTCTGTACCTCAGCTGCACCCCATTCACAGACTGACATGTTAGTTTGATCCACCAGAGAAGAAAGGTTGGATTGCTTAGAGAGAAATGAAGTGGGAATACATAGTCCTTTCTATTTTTAGGTAGAAGCTGCTGATTGATGGGCTACAATAAACAGCTAAGGCAGTAACACCTTCAATGTCCACAAGTGTTTTCTCACTCAACGAGTGAGATAGATCTGTATGGGATATGAGGATAGGGTTGCTGCTTGGGCAAGTTATTTCTGTGGAATATATCTGCAGTTCATTCTTGCTGAAAAAAAGCACTAATGTGACTTTGCAAAGTTTTTCCCTCCTCAGGTCAATTCAGAGAAGTGTTGAGCAAGCCCAGAGCTGTATTTCTTTTCTCTGGATGAATGGCTACCCTAAATTGTTAGTGAGGTGCAATTTAAAAGAGCTGGTAATAGATTTGCCAAAATCTTCTCTGTAGAATTGATATTAGCTTGTACTCATAATAGCATTTCAAACCATCGTGTACTGAAGTCCTGACCATCTGGGCCAGGAAATGGTAGTGGGAATTAGAATTTCTCCTCTGCTAGCCCCCAGTATGCTACCCTGTGGCTATTACAGCCATCTATTTTGCATTCTGGTTCCCCTGTGATACCAACAATAAACAGTAAACAGTGCACTTGGTAATAACTTCTGTAAAGGAAAAAAATACTCAACAACAAAAAAAAGTAATGTAGACACTCTGTAGGAGTTTCCAAGATGGTTTGCAGCAGCTACTCAGGCATCAATGCCAAACAAAATTATCTGAGTGGTAGAAAAAAGTCCCCAAACAGCTGCCACCAACTGTACCAGGCCAAGCTGGAAATAATGAAAGGGAGAATTTTTTTTGCCCTTTTTCTGAGCCTTAGTAGAAATAGGAGCAAAATTACTCAGAGTGTCTGCACCTCCTAAAGAGTCTTTTGTTGCATGTAATCCTTATAGTAATTTACCTATGTCACCATCTGCTGGTACCCTCCATTACTACATTACAATATTATATTACTCTATTACTTCAGTAAAATGATTCCTCAAACTCCCACGACTGTGTTTAAAAAGAATGGACTGAACAAGTCAGTGTAATGGTAAGGGGCAAACCCTGATGAAATTACCAAAGCTTGTGATAAGTTTGCAAAGTTCAGTCCAGGTTTTGCCCAGAGAACTGCACCAGGGGACTTATGGGGGGCCTATGACTGAGAATGTGGAAAGAGACTGCCACGTGCAGGACCTTGCTATGGGATAACAGTTGTTATAATAATAATAATAATAATAATAAATGATAAAATAATATAAGTATATAAAAATAAATATAAATAAAAATATAAATAAATAACTATAAATATAAATATAATAATTGTTTGATTGCTTGTTTATTGAGGAAGAGACAAAAGAAAAGAAAAGCTCTATAGACAGCAAGGGACAAAGTAGCACTTTAAGATAAAGTTTGCCGTCCAGTCCTTAGATCCTAGTTTGTGCCCGCCCATCCGTCTTGCCCTACTTTTGCCTATTTGAGTTCTTGTCCAAACTCCAGTCCTCCAGTCACTGATTTCAATGTCTGTTTTCTAATTTTTTTACAGTGACCTTCTTCTGTTCTCACATGATGTGAGGTGCATGATTAGCACACTGCTTTTGGGGAGATCTTGAAGGTCAGCTGGCAGCTTCAACTCATCTTCTTTTCTGATGAGGAATCTGCCTAGAAATTCTTTCTTCAACCAGAGATGAGAATAGTCTCTTATCCAATTCTTCACTGTGTAGCAGTGCTGAACACACACGCTAGCCCTGGACAATGGTGAATGCACAGTTTTACACGATTTGTAGAAAATCATTTTCCATAGATTATTCTCTGTATGAACATGTCACTAGTCAATAGAGTGGACTAACAAAAGAAAAAGGGGTGGTTTAAAAGTGATCAACATGCAAAAATTAAGTGTATAGGCAAAGCTGTAAGAGTGTGTGGGGGGAACAGGAGTATTAGAGCTGTAGTATAACAGTCTATATTTGATCAATTCATTACATTTCAAGCTAAATTGTTACTGAAATATGCTTGGACAGGCACAAATAAATGGTTTTAAAGTACAGGATAGTATCCCACTTGAAGCCTACAGATACGCCACATCTCTCTCCCCACATGCAGTAATTTCACCAAAAATTCCACATTGTAGCTTTGCCCTCCTGCTTATGTACATTTGATATCTTCATCTACCTCAGGGCTTCTCTTCACAGCTAAAAAAGTTGCATTTCTAACTGCAGGGAAATGAATACAAATGAGCCACCTTGAGGTGAAAAAATACAGTTAGGACAAGTTGTATTATTTTTCCTTCCAGGTAAATTTACTCTAAGCTTAACCCCAAGTGGGGAGTGGGGTTGATCTGGGTGAATTTAGCTTGAAGTGAAAATTTAGTAAGTTGTTTTCGTTATGTTTTTTTCCTTGGGATAGACGATGCTTCTTAGCTCAAGGTAAAAAACACTGCTTGTGTAGCAATGAAGACAAGACCTCGGAGAAACACTGAGAATAGAAATTAGTAGCAGAACAGAACTCGGAGGGAACAAAATGTCAACAATACACCACCATGGCTTATTTTTTGTCACCTTCCTCATCTTCTCCTATCACTACCTCTTTTTTGTTTAAAAAATTGGTAATTGCTTAGGTTCCTGACTGTACTTGTCTAGGTTATGTTCTCTGAAGTATAATTAAATTAAAGAGCCATAGGTTCCATGACTCGTGCAATATAATAAATAAGAACAATTATAAGTAGCAGTGACTTAAATGCAAATCTTTTCCCAATAAAAACAGAATTTATATCATAGCCTCTTTGTGGCTAGTCTTGACTATTCACTGCAGGTTGCCACCATGTCTAGCAATAGTATATGCACTTAGAGTACTGCTAGGGACCTACCAGCATCTCTGAAAAGCAAAACAATGAGTCTCTCAGTAATTAAAAAAAGGAATTTGGGGATTATGCTTTGGTGACTGGGTATCTATCTGTGGATTTGGATGGAATATCCATGCTGCTACTCCAGACTTGAACTCAGCTGTTAAAACCTGCAACTTTTAATCATCTGTTTACTTTAGTCATCAGTTTATAGACATTAGATTGTCTTTGTACAGGTCTGACTGTATTTACTTTACATGAATAGTGCTACATCATCATCTCTTTGTAGTCTTTTACATTCAGGAGACATGCTGTAAGCTTCAGGTAAGATTAATAAGATAAGAGTTAAATGTTGTGCTTTATTTTAAGGAATAGGTCACACTTGATAAACAGCTTTATCTAGAAAGGAATTTGAATTTTTTTTAGCTTATCATGTTCCTGTTGTATTCAGGCGAAATGTCACACATCGGCATCTTTAGGGGAGCTATTGTCAGTGACCTTTACACTACCTTGAAAAAGCAATAGAAACTTCTTTTTTTCCATCTGCTCAAAGAAAGAAGAGGGGAAATGACCCTGAATTAGCAGCTAAATCTTCACTTACTTCTTAACAATACACCCTTTCCTGAACAGGTGATATAAGATCCCAGTGAATAGGAATAACCTAAACAAATCTAACAGATTCCAAGAAAACTTTAGAATAAAACAGTGTACTTTGTTTTATAAAAAAACCCTCATGTATATGCAAGCTCAGATATTTTTTTTCTTCAAGATACTGTGACTTTCCACAGAGGGAGACATAAATGTGAGTGCTCCAGTGTTTAAAACAAAAATTAAGACCAGTTTGCTTTGCACTGTAGATTAAACAAGAGAAAATGTTAGGTAATTAAATGCTAATGATTCAAGCTGGGTGCTTATGTTTTGGATTACTTGACTAATAACGTTAGCATTTAAATGGTCAGCTTTGAAGTTAACGAACAGCCCATTAAGATGCAACAGGGGAGTTGTGGGCTCTTTGGGTGCCATTGTTTCAGTCTGTCTGGCTGCAGACTCAACAAAACAGCAGTGATGGGATTTACATAGCGAAGACTATTTTAGCAATTGGAAGAGCTAGAAGCTCTCTCTTTTTTTTTTTTTTTTAAGTGAAAGTTCCTATTATGTAGAACAGCATGTGGGAAAAGCCTAAATCTACTAATTTCTTCCAAGACCTGGGATTTCTATTGTCCCTGCTGACTGCTTAAATACAAACTACTTGATTCCCAAGCAGCGGCTCTGTACAGTGATCATCCAATTGCAACCATCAAAACTCCACCAGATTGTTCACTCCTAGGTGGTATGGTTGGGTACTTGCAAGGGTTAATTAGAAAATCCACTTCTGTCAGTGAAAGTTAAAGGAGCTTCAGTGATGAAAATTACATCACATAATGAAAAATCCTCAAAGTAGTAACTACTCAAAGGACAGAAATAATTAAGAGATAATTGTCAATGGAACAGAATATTTTCCAAGGATATTGGGCTCCTGCAGATGCAAGAATGCCAAGGCAAAGACAAGGTTTTTATAGAAAATAAATGGCATGGTGCAGCTCAGATTCTTTCTTCTTCAAAGCACACAACACTGATGCTGCAACAATAGTCTGTTATTCCAAATCATTGATGTAGACTTAATTATTTTATCTAATGCAGATTGACTTGGGAGTTACTTGCTGTGCCACTGTAGACCTATTGCATTTTGAGTGCCTCAGAAGTGAAAGGCGCTGTGGATTTCAGTGCCTGGATTTCATCAAATATTTTGTTATATCTACCTTGACTGCTATTCCTTATATTTACTTTGTGCTATTAACCAAGGAGAGCTAGTTATGCATTATCGAAAAAGGAGTGTTCCCGACAGTTTGATGTTTCTTGGTGACAACTGTAAATATTGACATTTTAGTGACTATCACAGTGGGAACTTGATGCAACTCATTAAAGGTAATGGGGCTTTTTCACTGACTTTAAAGAGAATCATTTCAGGCCCTGTTTGGTGTGTTAGGAGGAAGAGAATTGTTCTTAAATTGGCTTTGTTTTCTAATTTCTTCTACATGCCATGAAAGTCTCATAAAGCTGTCTACGTCAGTTTTCAGCCTTCCTGATCTGCTAAAGGATGTATTTAAAAAGTCACAAAATGTGTACTATTAGCTCTCATATCTTAACCGAAGAAATAGGTGATCTGGATGTTTAACAGAGACTTCTTTATGCTGAAAATGTGAAATAGTGAAATAGTTCTTAGAAACATATACTCTAATCAGTTGGACTAGAATGATTTTTTTCAGTTTTTCCCTTACCATTTTCATTCTTGTGATGTCATTTCTGTAATTTCTTATAGTTTTCTATCACAAAGGTTGGATAGAGTTTGTCTGTTTATTTTGGTCTCCTGTTCCATCTTGTGTTAACTTAGGGAGTATACCTTTAAGACAGGGGATATTTCTACATCTTACCACCCACACATGACATAATCAGCAAAATGATGGCCACTTTATTGCTCTGTGGGCTGTCTGTAGCTATACAAAAGGACACAGGGTTGGCTCTGTCTTTCATGCAAAGGCTGAACATGATAACTAGCAGGTCAGGTAAAAAAGACAAAAGTGAATCCAAAATACAATAATGACATAGATACAGAGGGATCAATAGTATGATTAAAGTACTAGGATCACACTGAATTTTTTCCAGGTGTCTACAGCTGTTCGAGTGAATGTCCGATGATTTTTTAACTACTCCAGTTTTAATTGGGTAGGTGATTGAGAAAGTCATGTAAAGAAGCCTGTCTTTCCTTCTGACTTCATTTTTGTTACAGTGACCTTAATAACATATGATCAGCTTTATGACCTGATGCACTTCTCTTACTGTGAATTTACCAAATGCAAGGGTGGTCAGCAAAGTACTCCCTCTAGGCCAAAACCTTCTAGCTGTCAAGTTCAAACAAATTGTCTTCTTTACAGGTATTCCCTTCTGCCAGCAAATTAGCTAGAAGTTCACTACAAATCATAGGTGATTTTTATGCTAAAACACATTTTGTTGTTATTCCTGAAGAGCTTGGTCATTCTGTAACTGTAATAATAAAACCTATAAATATTAGTTAGGAGTAGACAGAAAAGTTTGCTATGCCTACCTTTGCTGTGAATTTGGCTACAGGTGTTAATCAAGATTACACCAGCTATATCCTGGATTTAGCCTGGATTCTTCCTAGAGATGCTCATGACCACTTTTTAGTGCAATGTATCTGTTTACTTTTTGCCATACATGGTGTTTTTGTCTAAGTCTGAGAGTTGAGACTTATGTGGACCTTAAATCTGAACAACTTGACAGACCTGCCATATTTACTGCAATTTCTCTGGTCCCATAAGTGGCCATTGTATGGGTGACACAAGTAGTATGGGTTACTGCAGTTTTGCTACACTTAAGGTTTATTAATATGTGTTGCAGCATTTTAGAATGGCAGTCACAATCTGGGGTCTATTTACAAGTGTCAAGCATGTTACAAACTAGCTCTAGCTGTCTCCCTACCAAAACTTTGTGATCCATTTCATATTGAGGTTAGAAACAACTGGAATGGCTTTTGTAACCTTTTCCACTTAGCATAGTTCATTCCCAGGTCTGTATGCCAAGGGCATAACGTTTTGTTTAGCAGCATCTTGATGAGCGCTTTGTGACTTGACTGAGAGCTTTGTGAGGACCTGCAAACCAGTGAGTAGCTCTGTTTGTTCTTAGGACTTTTTCCAGACAGATAATCTTCAATGCACTCCATTGCTGCCACATTTATCCACTGAGTGACTAGTGTGCTCTACACCGCCTCTTCTAATAATCCTTTCCCCTATGCTAGAATACCAAACTGTAGCATTCACACAGCTGCTGGGAGGGAGTGATAAAACAACACTCCAAAGAGCAGCTTTCGAGTGGGAAGGTATAAGCAGGCTGTAAGAGTGTAGCTGCATGGCATGCAGAAGCCTCTCTTTCTAAATTTGGTGTTGAGCACACTCTTAGATGTATCTAGATAATGATGAGGCCTCACTGTATCTACTGAATGCATGACACTTCTTGAAAAGAGCCCCTATTGTCCTTCCCTGTGTCTTAAAATTCTGCTTTGAGCATGTCCCAGACTCTCTCCAAAGTTAGTCCTTGATTTATAGCTTTATATGGTTAGGGTCTAATTTGCACACAGTATCTGAAAGCACTTCTGAGCTCCCTATCAGCTGACAGACTCTCCGTGCCACTAGTTATACATGCTGCCATCTGGGCCATCTGAGCCATCTGAACTTGCCACTCTTCATCACAAGTGACAATGGCCCATAACTCCTTCCTCACAGAATTTTAGCAGTGCATGAGAGAGGATGGATCCTATATTGCAAGGCTGCAGTCTATCATCTCCAAGCCAAGAAACAGTCAATGTAGAATAGCATGGCTCTGTACCAGTCCCATTACCAAGCTGTTAAATATTCAAACCTTGGAGAATGACCAGCACTGCTTATGATGGATACAGAGAGATTGCTTCCAAGAGAACAGTTAACGTTTATCACATACATATAATTCTCAACAAACTACTTTCTAGGGCTACTGTCCACCATCACTAGCTATAGACAAAAGCTCTATATAGCCATCTCTTCATTTGCCTTATACTACACAATGAAATGCAAAACAATTCATATACAGCCAGAACTTGCCAAAATTGTTGCCCCCAAAGCTGAAAAACTAAAATAAACATGTTTTTTAAAGTCAAAAATATAGTTAAAATATTCATTCATTTCTGTTTTCTGCTTTATTGAAGGCAGAAAAATGAGGATATCAAAATTCTCCTGGTGTTTTATAGTTAACCTAAAAAGGAGATAATCATGAATCTGTTGTCATAAAATTAGCAGTGCTTCAGTTTTAGACAGTTCCAGCCCAAAGAGATTGAAATAAATACTGTTCATCTCCAAAGCACACCTTTTTTATTATCAAAATTAAGTGCTTCAGAATGATACTTTCTAGGGTAAGGTTTTCAAAAATGCTCATTGTCAGCCCCAGCTGTATTCTCACAGGAGACAATGGAATTGTTAATATTGATATCAGTGGAAACAGCTTACTAGGTCTACGAGCTGCTGCAGTTAACAAGTTAACAAGTTAAGATCAGCTCAGAAAGCAAAAGGCTGCAGTCTTTCCACTCCTCTCCCACAGCTCTATTTTTGCAGAGGACTAACTCTGCAGCACTTTCCACCTGGCACTCGTGTGGTACTTTCACCCCTTTGGGCAGCTCTTGCCACGGTTCCACCACCCCTACTTGCTTCCCCATTCCATCAGTAGATGTGCACCATCTTCTTCTTTTTACAAAGGGTAAACTAGTTTCCAAGGTGTTATTTACTTGGAATCAGCACTTGCTGCACATTAGTCATTACGTTTAAAAAAGAAAGAATAAGAAAAGTTTACTTACCAGTTCATAAGACAGAGTTAAAATAGAAGAGGATGTGGGCCCTCAGGAAAGGGGTGGCCTTTGGAAGACCCATTATATTGATGTTAGAGACACCTGTAGTGGAAGGGAGCCCCTCTCTCTTCTGTCTGTGATGGCTGAGTAGGAAACAAACTGTGTCTGTGACATTAGGGATCATCTACAATTGATCAAGCATATCAGAGTGCACCATCAGATTCTGCAAGCAGAACTACTTGAAGCAAATTCGCTCTGTTACTGCTGCTCTGTTTTGATTGATATGAACAAGTCTTATCTTCAAAAATATGTAGTGTTAACATGAATATTTCTATAACCACTTCAGATTGCATCTTAGAGAGGAAGACAATTTTACCACTTCCCTGCCCCTTCTGCTCCTCTTTTATTCCCTCTACTCTGGAAAAGTCTTAAGCATGGTTATGGCATATGCTAAATGTGGGAGGGAAAAAAAAAAAGTACCTTCCAAATCTTCTCTTCATGTTCTTTGACAACAAATCAGCTGTATATGTCCCTCTTCTTTAAAAGTAAGAATTAGAAGTGAGGAAATATTGCTCCATAGTCTTTTACCTTTTGACAGATCTTTTGTCTGTGGTGGCTACAGTTGTCAGCAGTAATTTATTAATGGTCTCAAAATGTTTGATATTGGAGCACCATATCTTTTTTTCTTTTAAAGGTGGGGAAAGCCAGGCAGAGAATGACTGGGTAGGGCATGCACAGCTTGTGTCTACATTTTCAGTTTGACTCATTTGATCCTGCAATCCTTATTCAACAGTAAACATCTTGCAGGCTCTAAGAGGCAGGACTGGGCATTCCATAATGAAATCTCTTATCTCTATCAGTCTTGGTACAGATACATCTCAAATGGATTCAACTCTTGGCCCAGGTAGGGAAGTAGTGCTAGAGGAAGACACTTTTAGAGTGTAGAAAGAGAATTCCTCCCCTAAGATACATTGACATGGCTGATGCTATACAGGTAGTGAATATAGTCCTGCATTTTTTGGAATAGGTATTAGTTTGACTTTTAGGATAGACATTTTGTTTTTAAAAGCTGATATGCACAAAGAAAAAAGCCCCTAAGTATCGGAGGCTGGCTAAAAAAGCTTTGTGGAGAACAAAACAAGAGACCAGCAACCACGGGAGGATAGAAAAATGCAGCAGAATTTGATAAAGAAAAAAAGAAAGCTAAAAAGATAACTGTGTATTTTTAAAAAAGAGGAGGGGCAACTTAGGCAAAGAAATAAAGAGAATTGACTCTAGGTTAGAGCCAATTCACACAGGTTGACCAACCATAATCAATTGCCCTATTGGTCGTCTTTAAATAAAGGTCAGACAAAATTGTACCAAAATCCACATGGGGATTATTTAAGTGCTTATTTAAGACAGTGGGTTGTCTGTGGGAGGCAGTGCTCAGTGCTAGTTTCACTGTATTTCTAATAGCACTTAATTAGTTTATTGTATTTGGAACGACTCCTTTCTTAGAGGTTTCAAAGCCTTTCTGTACTGCTCAGCACTCTCTTCCACCCATATTTCTCCCCAGAGCTGCTACAGGAACATAAATCTTCCCGTTCAAGAGTCTATAGCTTTGCTCTGCATCATATCATCATCTCCCAAAGTAGAAGTGGCACCATGGAAATACGACAAGACCACAACGGAAGCTAGAAAGTTCTCAAACCCCATCAATAAGCCCCTATGCAAATGATCAATCAAAATATCGCCTTGTGCTCCATTTGTCACTGCTCTTCTTCTGCCCTATCACCTAAGCAGCATGCTGTGAGCTCCATGCAGTTGAGAACCTTGCCATTCAAAGATTGATAATGATATCATGTCTGTTTACCCTTTGGCAGGCTTAGTTATCAAGCAAGAGGTGACAAAAATATTTATTTAGAATGCTCTGCTCACCTCTTGTTCCCACTGAAGTTGGATAGCTGCAAAGCATGTGCAGTAACATAGTCTTTACAGCTGCACAGACCAGATACGTGTACAGCTTCTGAATGCAGATACATAAATTGCAAAATTCTTTAGAAACAGGAACAGTATTGGTGTATATTCTCTTTGTTTCTGTAACACACTACAATGCTTTAAATAGGGTACACAAGCTTGCAAACAGTTTTCCCAGTGGTTCAGGATACACAGTATCTCTTTGCCAACATACCTATCTCCTTATCCACTCAAGGGAAAAGCTGAAGTCTTCCAAAAGATAGTCCTGTGCAAGACTTAGAAAATCCAAAATACTTATTTTTTCCAATCTTGCAATTCAGGCCTGTCCAATACTTTGCTACCAGACTATTTAAAGCTCCTAGATACAATATATAACGGTAATGGCACTGTAAGAGGCTTGGGCTGAGAATACTATACTCCTTAGAGCAAACAGCTTAAGACCTGTTATTTCTAAGATTCAGTTAGTAGCCACCCAGGTCTCTTTCAGAAACTTGCTCTTCTCATATTTGTCAGGTAATCCATTGTTGGAATAAATGCACCAGCTCAGAGATATCACCTCAACCCAGCTACATGTCACAGTCAGGCACGTTGCCAGCTCTGTGTTATAGACACCAAGTGGGTTGGAAAGCACTGTATAGCAGCTGTTTTCACTGCTGATTGCATATGATAAACAGTGGAGGAAAGGAGCACTGTGTGACAAACATGGAGCCAGCTGCTGGTTGGCAGATCACCACCCTGCTCTCTCATCATTATATACAGGGTCCAGTTGTGCACAGGGTTTGGTATCATTGAATCAAGCATGTTGATTGAAGACAGCTCATCTTTTCCGGTTGGCAATAAAGTTGTCACTCCCTGAGTGGCCTACAAGTAGCAGGCTGAACACTCCCTAAAGGTACTGAGGTTGAGTTTGTCAGAGACAAACCATCTTCCAGAAAATCTGTGATATTAAGGAGGAAAAGATCGTTTTTAGGAGTGTTGGTGTGGAAAGCGAGCCTTGGCTCATGGAACAGAAAAGCAGTTTGACCAGCGCTCTGTAATGGAGCTGCGAAGAGAGAGTATCTTGGCCTACTGAGAGTTAGATGCTTGGCTTAAACTAGTACATGTGTTACAGGGTCTAACTGGAACTTTCAATACAAAAAGTCTCCAGATGTGAACAATTCACTCTCCATTGTCATTACTGTGAATTTAAACCTAATTTTACACAGGGTGTGAAATGGGAGCACTGTTGGGTCCTTGTACTGCTAACTGTGATATATATAGAGAGAGATAGATATAGATATATATGGGGAACACAGCAACATACAAACCTACTTTAGGATTGAAATTGCTCTGAAAAGTGTCCTTCAATGCAAAATTGATTTCATAATATGTAAGTACTGTAGGGAACATTTTCCTCTCTGTTTCTGCACAGAGCATGCAAGCTGATCTCTTTTTTTCACAAAATGGTATTTGATATGAACTATTATTAGCTGAAAAAGATAATCTGTTCAGTCAAACATGTTCATTTTCTGGGCCTAAATTGTTTCTGCTCCCTAAAAGCACCAGTTCTGCAGTAATTCAGAATCCAGGCTCTGCTAATGTTATGTCTGATGCACATATTTATCAATCTGATAATTATGCTTAAAATAAGGCAGGGGAACAAAAAAGGCTGACTGAGAAAGAATCCTGATCAAATGCTAGAGATGGACACTGTTCATATCTGCTAGCACAGAGGTTTACAAGAAAACAGAAAGATAAAATGCCATTTCACATTTTATTCAGAGCTGTTTATTCAGCTCTTTTTCCCTAAGCATCATTATCAATATTCCACAGTTATTTATGCTTCCATTTTTGATGGAACTTGTGCTTCATCAGCAAATTTTTTCTACAATAAAGCATTCTTTCTTTTTAATATCTGCTCACAGATGTTTTAGGATGAGATATTGATTATCCTGTAAATGGACAAGAAAGCACTTGCTTTTGAACCAGAGGCTTGTTTTCCTCATTACAGCTCGAAATCACTTGCTACTTTTTAAACCTATTCAATCCCCTGATTCTTTTTCATCAACTTACCTTTTTTTTTTTTTTTTGCCTCTGTTCTCTAAAATCCCTGAGTTTGCAAAATTTCCAGGGTATTTCACTATACATGCTGTATAGAACTGAAAAAACTAACGAGTGTATGTGTGTGTGCGTGTGTGCACATACTTTGAAAACTTAGCAATGAAGTGATAATCCCTTTCAAATATTAGTGGTTATAAGCTTTATTTGTGTACTACTAAAGAATATTCAGCTTGGAACATGGTGCACATCAAGGACACCTTCAAAAATCTTGGAAATCTTAGTTTTCACTATTGGCATCAAGAAACAGTGGGCTGAATCTTAAGAGAAAAGTAGCAGGCTGAAAACAAGAGCTGGTTCATGGGTGCCTACTTTTCTTGTTAAACCATGAAGGATTGGTCTCCTGAATAAGTAATTCACAATTCTACCAGCTTCCTAAAGACATATTTTTACTGGATGCATCAGATAAATCTAGAAGTTTAGTCAAACCTGACCATGAGCATGAAAAACAAATCAAATTATAGGAGACAGCAAAGTGAGAGTAGAAACATCAGTGAATAAGTAGGAAAAGTGAATGGAGGTATCTTGTTTTTACTATCTTTGGCCTTATGAGAAGATCTAGGTGGCCACAAAACACATATGAGGCAGATGTAGATTTCTGAAGCTTCTGAACCACAAAGTTCACCATGAACATACTCTTCTTTGATTGCACAGTCAACCACTTTGTTGGCCAAGTGCACAATATTTTGCAATAGACACCTGTATTTTTAAGTGAAAATGTGAGAATAAAAAAAGATCATATTGACTTCAGGCTGAAGGGCAGTTAGACAAGGACAAAAGCATTAGCTTTTAGCAGAAAAAATGCCTGAAGTAGGAAGAGATTTCATATCCAGAAGCTGGTGTTATAATTACCAAGTGTTGTAACACAGGAGCGCAGGCCATCTAAGTCTAGAGTAACCATTGTTCCCTTAGATGGACAGTCACGGGCCCAACTCTTACCTCACACTGATGAGCATTAATAGCAATGTCACTGAAGTTACACTTGTGTGAAAGTTGTGTGGCCAAAGAGTTGTCATTTAGAAAAGTGATAAGTGGAATCACAATATACTTTAAAAGTATTCTCAAATGGAGCTTGAGGCATAGCATCTTCTAGAGTCAGTGCTTCCTAGACTCATATCTTTAATGAATGCAAGACAAAAGTATTTCATATCACCCACATCCAAAAGAGGCATCTGACTTCTTTTTGTCTCTTCTGTGAACTAGGCCAATAGTTTTCTATCACAATATTTTTCTATATGTTTCTGACCAGTCAGAATAAATCATTCTATATGTTTCTGGCCAGATACAATAAAGCATTTTTCAGTTTATATCCTGAAATAAAACACCTCATTGGGGTGGAGTGTAGAGGGCAGCTTCCTCTCCTACAAGTGTTATCTGAGGGTAGCACCCAACCTTGATGTAGGCCCATCAGCCTGTACATCTTTAGGTCTGTTCCCTTCCCTTTTTTTCTATTTACAGGGGGACTGTAATTGACCCCATTACTTTACACTTCTTTCCTCTTTCTGAATGTGAATGAACATCTTCCAGGCTGGCAGGATCCAGTCTCTCTGCTGGGACAACACTCCTGGATCAGATTCTGTGACTGAACACTTCATACACGCAAATGTTGGAAGAATTTGAAGAATCTGAAACATCAGCAAATGATTGGCTCAGTTAAGCTGGAAATTACTGTCCACTAATGGGCAGCTTGGGAGCTTTTGGGCTATTCCATGCCACTGGAAGCCAAAAAAAAAGTGGGGGGATTTTGGCCAGTTTCCTCTTGTTTTCTGAGGTATATTCCAAGTTGAGCAGTCAGTGTAAGACAACGAGACAAAGCCCTCTCAGTGAATGTAGTACCAAGCAATAGGGATTAATGTGCTGTTTCAAGGAAGGACAGTCTCAGCTGGGAAATCCAAGAGGTGGGGCCACGAGGTGAAAATTTTGCCTGGAGTGTTGTGGAGGCCCGGAGAGCAATTTGTGATTCAGAGTGCCCCTAAGTGTATGGAGGGGCAGTCAGCTTGGGGGATGCTGACTACATGGGTACCATCTTTCTGGGGGCTGGAGTCCCTTCTACATCCTGCATCACTAAAATCACATATTCAGAACTACTCAGCGGTGTCTATAAATATAAAACAAGTAAAATAGGCCAAATTCTCAGCTAGTATAAATTAGACTAACCTGAACGGTTTCAGTAGTTATACATAACTGAAACAGAGGTAGGGGAATCTACCCGTCTACAAAATACTAAATATTATGTTCTATATGTGTGTGTGTATATGTGTGTATACATATCAGTATAACCAGAATACTATCACAGCATTCTGCTCCACCTTTTTTTTTAATTTTTTTAAATTCAACTTCAAAATGGACCAAATTGATCCTATTTTCAGAATACCAGGTCTTACAAAATACTGAGAGGGGAAAAGCTTATATTTACTGCATGAAGCTGTATCTCAGCAATAATGTTTACTAATTATGGCAAGAACTCCATGTGGCTGTTATGGAGTGCTGAACTGGAACAGATCTGCGGTGGGAAAACACCATGGGCCAGCCTCTCACCAAATGAGCCATTCAGAGGTGGTGCCATTAAGAAGAATGTGCCGTTTTCTGACACAAGTGAATGCAATATTTTGGATACCAAAAGACAGAAAAGATAGTGTTTTACCTGAAACTTTTCTTGTTTCTCTCAGAACTACAATAAAACCCCCATAATTCCTGTGAGCTATGGAATTATTCTTGCTTTTAAAAACTTCCTTTTCCCTTTAACTTCTGATGATTGACTCTCCCTGTAAACTGCTTTGCAGTACTCTGTATGGAGGACAGTACATAAAAATAAATTGCATTGAGTTTGATCCAAACATCGTTTGACTCAAAACTGCACTCAGATTTTGGGGTGGTTTTTCTCCTCCCCATTTCTAGGTCTGCCTGGCAAGCCAAATCGTTTCTATTTGCTATCATAAAGGCTAAATAAAAGGGCAAACAACTCATTGTTGTTTCAATAAAATTCATGTTGTTATTTCAAAATGTAGCTCTCTTTTCTCAGTCCCCTCCCACACAATTATACACAATGCCACTCAGATCGCTTAGGTGTTTGTGTCTCGCAGAGTCTGCAGAAATTATTTCATTTCTAAACATGGGGTCAATTTATACCTCTTTTGGTAGACCTGATCACTGGAGAAAGAGTGAGCCCAGTGGAAAATTAGTCTTTATTTACAATACTGACAACAGTGAAAAGATGTAGCCTCTTGCTATTGTACCAAGGTTATTACCTTCCTCATAGTAAATCTCCGGACACCCAATTAAACTCAACTCACAGCTTGCAAACAGCCTGTTAAGTTTGCTGGAGATAAGCTGCCATATTGTCAGTCAAAGTACTTTATATCAAACAGTGTAAGACAGTGACAAAACCTCTAATTATCTGATTACGCTGCAAGAACAGTTTGTTACATATATTGAATTTTGCATATATTCAGTGAATAGTCCGTATTCATCACTGACTCATAAACAAAAAGTGGAACATAAGATAGAACATTGAGTTTCAACTATTATTATACCCAAACAAGAGATATATTTGCTACTTTTTTAAAATAATAAAAATATACAGCAAAGTGGGAATTCTGGGGACATCCAGGTCAGGAACAGAATTTTCTTCTGTTTTCCAGTCTGATCCTAGAAGAGGTTTTTAGGGGGGAAAAACTGGGCATCTATATGGACAAGCCGGGCACCGTGATGAAAACTGTTCGCCAGCTCTTTGGCAGATATTTCACTTCTTGGAGTAAAAAGATTTTAATGAGAAGGTTAAGAAAAAAAAAGTATCTTCAAGGCTATTAATTCACAATCCCTACCCGAACGCTCATTTACATCTCCTTCCGAAACAGCCGGTATTGGCCAGTGCCGCAGGCAGCAGATGGATCAGACAGACCACTCACTCTGAGGCAGCTCGGCAGCTGAACAACTCAAAGACCTGCATAACATCAGATGAGAAGCAGTTGCTGCTTTCCTGTCTCTGGCACGGTACGAGGAGCTGTTCGGAGGGCGCTCGGGGCCGATACACAAACTCCTGTGGTGGGAATGAGGGTGTGGGAGAGCAGCTACTTCCTCAGCAGTCAGTGCTTGTGCATTTGCTCTTTCTCTGGAGACATCCTGCCATGTCCCTCTGGGAGCTGCTGAATGTGGAAGCTCACACCCAGACATTTAAAGAAATGCATCCACTTCAGTTTCACATCTGGTTTATCCTACAGCAGCCCATTTGGCTGACTATACAGTCAGTAACCAAGGCAGAAGAGCAGCAGTAAGGAAAGCACACTGTTTGCCCTGTCAGATCTTCTCTTCTGCTTATTGGACTTACCGTGGATGGCATGCCAGCCAATAAGACACACAATATCTCTGGTACTCCCTATGCAAAACTAAGTATGGATAAGATACTCTTTCCTTTACTACTGTTTGAGGCAGGACAGAGGGAGAAAAAGGGTTCATGGGATATGACAAAAACAATTTCAGTGGAGGCAGTTTTTGACTCTGCCACCATTGCATGGTGAGTATCTTCACATCAGACATAATACAGTCCTGCTTCTTCACAGTCCCAGCTGGCTCACCAGTAAACATAACTTGTGGCCTCAAGGGACCCTCTTTTCCAGAAGGGAGAAGCAATTTAACCTCCATAACATATCAGTCTCCAGCTTGTCCTGAAAAGGCTGTCAATTGTGCTGAATTATGTATAAAATCAATGTGAGATGCTGTCTGCCAGGGATGGGTTGACATTAGCAATTTTATTTTCACTGAGGGGTCACAAATCCCAAATCTTCATGAACACAGAAGAAGTGCCCATTCCTTACCTATTTCTCTAGTACCAATATGACAGCCCTTTCGTAGCACGTTTATAATTAAAAAAAGATCACAACAAGATTCATAAAGGATTTCTTTAACTGTTTACAATAGGCAAATTTAAATACTCTTGCCAACAGGGTACCATTATAATTTGCACTTTTCTACTCTAATTTCATTGTGCTCTCTATTAAATTCACAAACACTTTTTTTTGTGGGGGATCCCACACAGTGTTATATTTAAGTAACAAAAATTAACACTCTTGTAAGAATTTTCAGTAGTGGCAAAAGTCCCCCCCTCCACCCTCCCTCCACAATACGATGTGCAAATATGTGCAAGTACAACATATTCATGTGAACTGGGAGGGACAAAGATCCTTGTGATGATTTTCATGGAAGCCTGATGTAGTATCCACCATCACTGTGCAGCTGTATTGAATGATTAGGGACTGCAGTATACAGTCCTACAATAAGTAAATATGCAACACATAGCTTGTGACCTAGCACTGTTTTCCCATATACTTATTTACTATTGTTCGTATGACTGAAGCAGTATTGAAATGTAATTTCATGGAGTGATCTTTGCTCTCTGCTCTAGAATGGCAGCCAGCCTGGTATTCTCACGACAGTTACTGAAGGTCCGAGTGTCTAGTCTTTGCTGAGACCATCAACCAACAAAATCACCATTCTCTTCCAAATATTCAGTCCAGAAATAGGTTTCTGCAAAAGCTCATTTATACAGGGTCAGCTGGCATTACAGTGTGCATTAGTTAGGCAAAGACAGTGACTTAGTGAATATAATGAGTTTTAATAAACTTAAAGTCATTAAAGATCATTCATTAAAAAAGAAGTCAACTGCGAATTCAAAACAACTTAAAATCATTACAGTTATTTAAGGCTGTTTATCTTCATATAGTATCATATATTGCTGCAGGAGTATTACAGATGTTTTCCTAAATTGAATACTGCTTTGAGTAGTATGTATTCATGATATTCAAAGGAGCATCTCCATTGACTTCAGGAGCTTTGTATCTGAACCTACCTAGGCATGACGGCAGGACTTTGAAGATGCCTCTCCGAATCCATGAGGAGGTTTTTAAGGATAGGTTTTACATTTTTGGTCATTTTTCTTGGTTGTCTTGGTTCTGCCCAAATGAGAAAAAAGTCAATTCTCCAAAAGATAGTTTGGGTATCATTTCCTGACTACTTTAGATTAAAAGATTTGTTTTTGTTTATTTCTGCAGTTTATCTTAAAATAACCTTGCTGAGCAAAGTGCTCTTTATTAGCTTCCAGTCAAAACACACCAATAATGATTCTATGTTTTTAGTGTAATTCCCTCTAAATATCCTAGCACAAAAACTCTGCTTGTTTTTATATCTGCTTTATACAATGCCACCAGTAATGAATGTTCTAGAATTGGAACATAATTTTGATTATCTGGCCATTACTTTTGATTTATGGAGCGCAGAGACAGCTGGGTTTTTATAAGCTCACCCTGCAGTACTGCAGATAACAAATGTAATGTAATAATCAAACTTCTGTAAAATCGAACACAGAAGGGGTGGGTCTACAGATCTGTCTATCTATATATACCCATACCACATCAACAAATTTTATCTTCAGAGACAGGAGTATAAAAATAATTTGCACAATGCTACTATTCATTATTTATACCTAGAGCGAAATACGTTGCTTTCAGAACCAGTATTTAGGCTCTGCGGGAGGGGGTGAACAACTTGAAGGTGGTTTCACTAAATTACATAAATGCATGCCACCATGAGGTTTACAAATGCATTAGTGTATAAAAAAATAGAATATTTTTCTCTTGAGAGGCTAAGGAATAATAATAAATATAAGCAGTTTTGAACAGTGCAAAATCTAGTTTTTTTCTGGGTGCCACACAGGAAAATACGAAGTCAACAAGAATGTTCGCCCCTAGAAGGAAAACAATTCAGCTGCTTCCAGGAAGAAGAGGTTGACCATTTAGTTTAGTTAGGAGACTGATCAAAGGTCTGAAAACAGTAGTAAAAGAACTGGTTATAGAAACTGAAAAGGAGGAAGGAGAAACCAGAAATATTCTCTCAGGTTTGCCAAGAGGCATGAGAACTAGGAAAGCTGAATTTGTTAATGCAAACCAAAAGGGTTTTTATAAATATACTGTGAGTGGAAAATAGCAGCAAATGACAATAGTAATTCATAAACCAGAGAGAATTTCCTTTGCTAACAAGAAAAAAGGATCCTAAATAACTTTATAAAAATCAGTCTTTAGCCAGGGGAGAGAGTGAGAAAACAGATGCAAGCAGTAAGTGAGAAAAAAGATGCAAGCAATAAGAAAATAATGGAGATGTTGTCCAGGTAACTTCAGATTAAAGAAGTGAAAAGGGATGCTACAGAGCAGAGATGTGCAAACGCCTGCAAGTTTGAGGTTGTGCATTGCTGGGGAAAGTGCGGGTGGCTTTTGTGTGCTCAGGGAAGAGGGGCAAGAGGGCTGCGACTCTGCTTGGATATTCTGAGTGCCAACAGTTCATTATACACATATATGTGCATTATATAATGTGCATTCTCTGAAGCTACATAGCAGCTCAGAGCGCACATGGCTACCACCTCACCCTGCCTGCTCTTTCCAGGGAGCTCTGTGGGGTTTGCATCTTCATGTTCTCACTGCAACATTAGTGTATGCTCTTCAGCGACAGAGAAGTCAGAACAGCATGCAGATAAAGTCAGATTGTAAGCGGCTACTATATTACTGGCAACTGCTGCATTTTCAGATGTTCTAGAAATTCACAGCAGTTGGAGGGGAGAGGAAAAATACTGTCTAAAATGTTTTTGTTTGCAACTGAGAAGAATCTTCTGTCTGCAAACCAGTGCAATTCAGATGTGAAATTAAACATCCTCCATTTAAAATTTACCTTAATTTATAAACATTTTATAAAGCAGAGTCAAGCAGTCTGCCCTATCAAACCGATTTACATGGGATTTTGTATTCAGAAAGACCACAGTGAGCTCCACAGCCAGATTGTAACAGTGCCACAGCACAGCCAGAGACTGCATCACCACCAATAAAATCAGCAGGTGAGTACTCAAATATTAGTGCAAATGCTTGCAGGGAGCATGATAAGAATAGTTTAGACAGTTATTGGGTGCATAACAACATCTTTCACCAAAACTTGGAAGTGCCAGAGTAAACATAGGAAGGTAGATCCAGCCACATGTAAGGCACTGTGTATCCACTTAAGATGTTTATTCCCAATAGACACCCTCCTCCTCCTCACCTTTCCAGCCACTGAAGCTCATAGGGACCTTGACTATGAGGGACTTACTGAAAGGAAATATGAACTGTGAAAAGTTGAGATGGGAAAGCTCCTAAGGCCTTATTTTGTGCCAGTAACCTCCCTTGGATACAGTGTTTGCAAGGCAGAAATTATATACATATATCACTGCCAAATCCCATTTCCAGAACAGGCTGCCAGAATTTCCCAAGTAAAGGGTCTAGAGGCTGGCCATCCTCCTCCTTTCAGTGCATTTCTCTCCGGGGGATTCAAGTACATATCACAGGAACAAAATCTGGTTCCACATTTCTAGAATGGAAATAGACCAGAAACTTAATGAAACATTTTTTCTTGTAAAAGCACTGAGATGCCCCCAAATGATTTACCTTTTCTTCTGTTCAGTAGACATAATGCTAGGTTTGATAACCATTGCTAGAATTGCAAAGCAGCTGCAGATAGAGCTGTAAGATTGCCTGGCCAAGACAGAGATAATGGATATATTAATACTCAAAATGCACGAGTATCACTCCTAAAGCTGTCAAAAAGAGCTGTGTGTTCATAGAAAATGACATCTACTCCATTTTAACAAAAAATGTGCTGTAGTAGAAACTGGAGGTTTTTTTCACAAATATTTCTCTTTCCTTATCTCTTAGCATTCGATGTCAATAAAATTAACTTCATTCAGTGTTTCCCATATGTTGGGTCCAAATAGCAATAATAATAGAATTAGTATTGTTAAAATGTAATTGTGCATGAATTACAGAAGCTGGAAAATCAATGTGTTAAAAATGGCCTTTTGCTTACTTAATATGCATTTATAGTTTAAATACTGCTCTTATAAAGCTTTCTTTACTTAACCATGCACAGCCACATCCTCATTTGTGTGTTCTGCTCTATGTCTGTTTTTCCCCACTGCTAATTAATATGGAAATAACTTAAAGAAGCTCACTGATAATTTTCACACGTTACTGAAAAAATACAGTTTGTTACAACACCAAGCTACCGTTACTAATATACAAGATAAATAACAGCCAGGTATGAGGACACTAGAGGGATATAGCCCAATCTGAGAGAATTAGGTACATCTCAGAACTTTCACAGGCATTAGCAGGAACACGAAAAAGAAAGGAGACATGCCCATGAAAAGCCTAGCAAAGAAGAGATACCTCATTTCATAATCTTAAGCCATATGCAGTATAGAAAACCCTCACTAGCCACAGAAAGCAGCTACACTAGTGCTGGGGCCTGGACCCCCTCCCACTGCTTCAATTCTCTCAACAGACTGCGTAAATGTGGTGTTTCTGCTGAGTTTGAGCTTCACACTGTTCACAATTAGGCCCTTAATGAGTGTAAATGCAGACATTAAACCTAGGCAGATTGTTGCAAGTCAATGAAAGGACGGCAGAATTGCTGTACTTACTACATTTGCTTTGTTTGCAAATAAATCAGTTTAACAGGTAAATGCATCTCGTAATGATTAATTGCCTAATAGGACTCTGTAATAAAGTTCTGTAATTGTAACACACTCCTTGAAGGACATGATCTGGCACGGACTAAGTTAACAAGGGGCTTGTCTTTAGCTCAGCATAAGGAAGTTCAGGCAGGAGACAACTGCCAGGATCTGCATTTTATTTATATGACCAGCACCATAATCACACTATCATTAAATTGTCAATCTAGAAATGAGCCAAAGAATGATGTCAGCTTTGTTATATAGATAATGTACATTAAGCCAAAGAGCTAGCCACTTCCATGGAACTGAAAGCTTTGAATTCCCAGAAATGTCAACAATCACTTTGCTTTCACCTGGGAACTTGGCTTCCACATTTGTGGCAAACTTTCTGCTATATGCAGCTCATTTTCTGCTCAGCAGTACTGAATGCTAAAAAAGTGCATATAGTTCTCATTATATTCAAATTCACTTTGTGTACTTTTTCTCTTTATTTACTGTAATCAGGGCTGCTCAGGTAGAAAAAAATGCCAAACCAAGCACCAGATCCAAAATTAGCATTTTATTCAGAACGTTGGGGTCAGAGGTGTATCATTTATATTCTGGTACACAATACAGAGGCAAAGCTGTTCTCAGAAGTCTCTCCAGTTTGAAAGCTCCTTCCCCCTTCCCTCCCCACCCCCAAAACATACTGTATATTTACTCGTGCCACCAGTATTAGGCTGGCCCTCCCCCCTCCCCCCCTTCTTTTTTTGGTACAAATTATGTAAAACTTTTGTGCTAAGAACTTTTCTCCCTCCCCAAACAAAAAAAAAAATAATAAAAATAAAAATAAAAAAAATATTGAGTACTCTAACTACAGTTCAACAATTGAATCAATGTCACTTGTTTGCAACCTGTTTTGTAAATACTTTATCCATAACGAAAGATATAAACATGCAAAAACCTGAATCCATAGTCCAAATAATACATACACGTGTTCTGAAGTTTATGCACTTCTCCACAGACTATGCCAATAAAACATTATGTACACATACCATTTTTACAGTGAAGTGGGAAAAAAGTACTAGAAATTAAAAAAAGAAAAAGAAAAGTGTACATGGATTAAGACCAAAATGTGTCTAACATTCTAGCATATGAAAAAAAAAATCAGTTCTGCTACAAACTGGTGATATGAAAACTCCCTTTATTTGCAACCAGCTGCATAAGTTTTAGAATTTTAGTGAAAAAAATCCCCTAACATCTAAAACTAGAAGTAATGTACATTGTTCAACCTCATGGTCTTCTCTCCCAGATAATAAAATTGTTCCATGAGGGCTCTTTTTATTTTTAATCTCCTTATTTTAATAAAAGCAATGCGATGTAACAAAAGCATGTTGAAGCATATTGTGATTTACCTTACTCCTCCCCACCCCAACATATTTTGTCTCTTTAATGCATCATTTCATAAATCAGTACCATTAAAGCCTTAAACATAAAACTAATTCCGATCTGAAAAAGGTACAAAAAGGCACATAAAATCCCAGTGCTTCTGTACTGTAAAATTCAAGTGTAACTGAGCTCAATATTTTTTTTTCCAAACAGCATTGGATCACTGATATTCCACGGAGCCCAAATTGGTTTGCAGCCTATGCCAAAGCCTTCAGCAAGCACTTGTGCTAGTAGACTACAAAGTTAAAGCCTAGCTTCTGTATGCTTTTGGGGAATATCAGTTGAAATGTTTGTACTTGTCCAAAAACAAAGTTCACTTTGAAGTTCAGTCATCACCTCCACCATACATATCAGCAAGTTTCTTGAAACGTGGGCCCCAGTCATTTAGGTAGTCATAGTCTTGCTCACCACCACTACTTGAGGAGTTAAGAGAGCTCAAAGATCCAGCAGTGGAGCCACTTCCTTCATAGTCAAAGACTAAGAGGGAGTCATATGGCGGGGCTGTAGGGTCATTGTCGGCTGCTTTAAGTCCCTGAAATAAGGAGAGGGAGAAAAAAGATGAAGTTCTGTATTGGAGAAAGAGGCAAAATGTAACTGGAATATCTCAGTGTAATCACGTATCAATCACCACCCGAGGAAACCAAGCTCTTGTTCTTCTGCAATTCACTTCAGTTTCAACTAAGACAGCAGGATTCATGTTTCTGTTATTCCAGCAATAACATATTTCAATTTCTTTTAGAATGGCCATGTTTCCAGCATTAGAGTGCTCAACACTATGAATGTAACTATACATACAGCTCTAACAAAACCTTAAGAGAACATCATTGCATTGGGAACTATACTAATAAATAAGTATATACAGCTTGAGTTACATAGCTCACAACCAGAGGCATTGGCAGCACAGGACTGATTAAACAGACAGATGGGGAAGGAAAAATAGGTACGTTTGCATAGATGTGCTAAAACAGCCATCTCACATGACCAATAACGCATCCACTGACATTGCTGAACTGCAGTCCATCTGTATGCGCCAAAAGCCATATTTAGATAGTCCAATAAAATTTATCTAACTCTGTAGGCTGATGTGAGAAAAAAATACAATATGTTGCCCTAAGCCTTACGTGCTTTGTCTTAACCACACACAAGATTGCATCTGCTCTTCCAAAAACAGACACACAAAAAAAGACATCGAAGCTAAATACATACTGATTATAACTGTTTTTGCTTCCTTGTTTCAAAGCATTCAAGTTATCAACACATCAATATCAGGACTTTAGTAATTTTAAATTTCTACTCTCTACAGCTGAGTAACCCAAATTTAAACCAAAACAAATTGAACAAGGAGAAAGTTGGGAAAGAACCACCTTTCTCCAAGACAAAAATCTCTTCTCTGTTTTCTTGCATCGGTCCAGGCCTAGAGAGTAAGTTTAACTGTAGGATATGAGAAGATTGCTCTGTGGCCACCCATGCTTATCCTGGGAAGAGTTACAAGTTGAATATAAAAGGCTGAAGCCTTAAGTTAAAAGTAAAGCAAGCCCTCTTGTGTTTTGGATTTTTTAACCTTGCATTTTCTTCTATGAGATTAGCAATGCTTTTCCAAGATCTGTCTTTGAATGTTCCATGCTGGCAGCCACTGACCAGGGATAATGTGTGTCTGCCAAAATTCTTTAGGGCTTAGTAAGGAATTTGAACCACTTACTCTTAGATTAATTTTAACTAGTGCTACATGTGTTTTTTTTAATTTTAATTTTAATTTTTTTAATTTAAAGAACAGCTTTCATATACTCCTGATAATTTGAAGGGCTGTGTCTGCCTCCCTGGAAATATTTAAGGCCCTCTCCCTCCCCGCCTTTTAAAGAAAGATTTGCTTTACTCTCTCAAACATGTACTGTTAAGTGTAAATGTGATGCAACTGAAATTCATTCCCCCCTCCACCCCCCCCAAAACACATATATAGCAAAATCCATTAATTATAGCATATGTCATGTAAACAGTAGAAGAGAAGCTTGGTTCTTTATCACCTATCTAAAATCATTTACAAGTGTGCAGAATGAATCTAAAATAATTTTGCAACTCAGTGGAGGGAAGGCCCAGCATATTTATCAAATTAATGACCTGAAATCAAGAACATATTTTGGACTTAAAATGATTGCTTCTGGTAGTACAACAACATCAAGCAGATTAATAATAGCCTGCATTAGAAGCATAATTTCTCAATTATCTGATCGGAATAATTGGTGATACTTGCTGTTTTCCTCTTTGGAGTTTTCCATCCCGACAGCCACTATAAGGACAAACGGCTCAAGGCTCTTAGAAGGCAAGAGCTTGTGTTGGAGGGTTACCTTGTCCAGCTTCAGAGTCTTAAATAATCCTAAGGCTTCCTGCCCATTTCTGCTGCTGAAGTAGAAATGCAATTCTGTTTCTCAGGCAGCAACTGGTCTTACAATATTTACATCTTCTCTTTCAGTCTGACCCCGAAGCCTCCTTGGGGCAGCAGACTCCCATGCTCTGGAATGCAGGCGGCAGGGAAGTAGAATAAATGCGGCTTGAGCATAAGGAGTGCTGAGGTATGAATCCCCGGTATCAGTGCATAAAAGTCATTTACAAAGATGGCTTGGAGAAGAAATGCTATTTCCCTGCACTTCTTATAACAAATCCAGCCTAGAAACCACCAGCCAACCATGGGATACTAATTTATTAAAAATCACTGAACAAAATATTTTCTCACATCACTGTAGAAATTCTGATACATATCAGCCACCTACGGCATGAAGGTAGGCAGCCTCTTACCTTCCCCCCCCTCCCCGGGGGAAGTTGGATTTTTGTAATTTGGTGCTGGCAGCATGGTCACATTCAAAAACAAAACTGTTTTTGTGTTGCTGAGTTTATAAGATAGCACCTCACTGACAAATTCATTGTTTCAAAGACTGTGCTTACTGCATAACCCATTTCCTTCAGAAAACATAGCTAGGGGCCATGTTATGGAGGTACTGACTCAACTCCGTATTGATGTTTGCACCTAACTCATTGATTAAAAATTCCTCAGATTCACAGTATAATGACTGAACTTAGTCTCTAATTCTAACATTACTTCTTCAAAAGACAACCAAGTTTTCTGCCACATGTATTTGGCAAGTTACAATCTAAGATACGACAAGAAAATATTAGAAATGTTTTACTTCCTCCTGCTAAACCCATTCCCTGAGCCTAGCCAGTGCAGTGCTCTGCTTTGTTGTTTGGCTCTACAGCACATCTAAAGGTGGAGCTGCTCCAGGTTAGCTCTGGCAGGGAAACCCGCTAGGAGGCTCCCTTTGGTTTGTGTTGCCACTTTTCAGCTGACTCTGCCACCCCTTTTGGTGGGTGGCACCGCAACCTGCTGTACTGGCACAACTGAAAAGGCAATAAACAGCTGCCAAGAACAGCTTATACTGATTTTGCTCAAAGGTGAGCCTGAGACCTAGGACAGACTGAGCAGCAACCTCGCTTTTTCTCCCTCTTCCTTTTCTACATATGTCTCAGCTCCTTTCACTAATGGGGAGATAAGGAGGAGGGAGAGACCACAGTGCCTTGACTGAAGAATGATGATTAATTTTAAGTTATACTTGTCCAGTATGTGTAGCATTCTCAATGCACTTGTTTCAAATCAAGGGAAAAACAAAGGAAATCAAGGAAAGCAAAACCCACAAAATCCTGAACTAACATGAAACATTACAGAATCAGTGAACTAATGCTTTTATTTTCATTAATCCTACTACTTAATCAAATCCAACAGACTCTTGATGAGGAGGGAGGAACACAGCCCTACAGGGAAATATGAAAGATTATATCAATCTAAAAATTGTTTTTTTATTTAACAAGAGAAAACATAAAACATTAAGGGACCCTATTCTGCTTAGAGGTGCATTGTATCAATAACCACTTGTTAAGAAAGAATTGAGGGTCCTCGATGTCCTCATGGGATGAGACCTTTAGTTTGTAATTTAAATTTAATTTACCTCAGGCTACATCCTCTATTGATTAGAAATATATTCTTAGCCACAAGCTCTCCACCACAATATAATTTAAGATTTCTAGGGACAGCCTAGGCAGTTCTTGAAAACTGGCTTAACAAAGCTACTTCAAACAGGCATAACTTATACTGTCCTGCAAATCCTGACTATTCTAAGTGTTAATTATGCTCTATACTCTGTAGGTTACGTTTTAAAAAACTCAAAATGGAAAACAATGTCTACAGAGGATTCTTAATAACACATGACTTACTTCACTGACTTGATTGTACACTGGACTGGAAGAAAAGCAGTTTTTTCCCCTCGCCCTTAAAATTAGAGATTCATCTATCCATCGAAAAAGACAAAACAAGAAAGTCCCCGAGGTTATTTTGCTTATGCCTGCAAAACATTTTGATTATAAGGCACCACTGGAACCTTCTTATTTCAGAAAGTTCATAGCTCTGTATGTGTTATCTTAACTTTATAAATGTTACAAAAATAGTTGAAGGTTTTATCATAGTTGTAACTTGTTTTTCAACTGACAAGTCATTAGAACAGTACAGAACACTCATACTTATGCATGCCTCATTGAGTTAGGTAGATTTAATACAGCTCGTGACAACTAGAAAATAATATACCACAAGAAACAACTTACTGCCAAAGGGAAGGAAACAAAATGACCCACTAGGTCTCCTTCATTTTTGTTTCTATGGCTCTGTAATAAAAGAGGAGAAAAATACCGTATACTTTTTCAGATGATGGTAGCTAAACTCTCCAAAATTTGAAATGAATGACTTATAGGTTTTTTGTTTTTTTTAAATCTAAAGTTGGGCTAATTCAGAAGCCAATTGGCACAATCCTGGCCGCATGTCTGAGGTACTGGTGGGCATTTAACAGACTATATTAATTCCTGCACATGGGCCAGCATCCCAAAAGCCCAGACTGATCAGGATCACTGGAAACAAGGCCAAACTGCAAAAGATCAGACTGATCTCCAGAAACAGTGTTGTATCTTTTCAAACTGATGGGGTAAATACACAGATTTTGCTACCTAGGTACCAACAACTCCAAGGGAGCCTCCCTGCTCAGCGAGTGATCAGGTGTGTTTTGCAGATGGATTGGGGTTAGAGCTGCTTAAGCAAAAGGTTATGGTGCCACCAGTAGTTACAGTGGAAGAAAGTTCTTTGTCTAACTATGTTGAATCTGGATGTAAAGTAGGGAATATTAACTTTGCTCTTTCTTATCTCACTATCTTGTTTCCACAGCTCAACGCATCTTTTATATGAATTGTCCTAAGAAACATCTGGTACTTTGCCAAGGTTTTACCAGAGATTTTTTTCCATTTACTCCAAGTAAAACTGAGAGGAATTTACCATTTTGGGTGTACTATTTCCAGAATTGCTTACAATGAACTGTAGGCGGAATGCTCTGAAAGGAGTTTGAAAAACTGTACAGCCTGAATGTTTATACTCCAGACACAGATCATCTGAAAACTTAATAATAAGTAATAGTAAGTACTACAGTAAGAGTCGGATTGTTTTTTGTTTCCAATAATTTTTTTAGAATCACATTTTCCATGGGAAATGTTAACATAAAACACAAACTAAGATGATAAACTGTTCTGGAGAAACAAAATCTCCAACTGGCTTAGACTTTTGGCACAACAGAGCAAGCATGAACAATCCTTGGCCCTTTCTGACTGCTGGAAAGAAGGCTAGGTGAAATGCCCCATATTAGAATGACATGTTGCTGTGGAATCCTAAAAAAGCAATGCCTTATAAGGAAAAAAAAAAAAAAAAGCTAAGTTATAATGCTTGAAACATGGTTGTCTACCTCACATAGTTTCTTTCAATCAGAGGATACAATTAGTTTTGAGTTAACTTGCGGAACAAGAAAATTGCCATGTTTTCTGTGATTTCATATATGTATTTCCAAGGTTAATCTTATTTTGGAATTACTGACATTATTTACATCATTTTATTGTGTAACAGTAGCTGGAGGGAGCTTTAGTGGAGGGCAAGGTTAAGCATAAAGGAAGGTATTGACCTAATACAACAGAGAGCAGTAAGAAAATGACTCCCTGCTTGTCTGTACTGTGATATAAACATATTGGGTCAAATCAAAACAGCACCTACTGTTTCTACAGCCCAGTCTGTACACACTGATGTTATACTCTCCAGGAGCATATAGCATATCGAAAGAGTATTGCAAGAACAGCTTGCTGAGCAATTTATAAATCACAGGAGGCTGGACAAACTCTCGCCCCTTTCTGGCTTTCCAGGAGAATTACACTCATTCCTTGACATGGCTGTGTAGAGAACATGCTATAATCCTGCTGCGAGGAAGAGAGAAATTGAAGTACTGAGGAGCAATTGAAGGGGTATGCAATACTTTCCCACTGCTTGCCAGGTGGGGAGTGAGTTACACTATGAGAGAAAAGGATGGAAAACTCAGTGACTGTCCGGAGGAAGATGAGGAAAGAGCATAAACAAATTCTTATGTGTGTACTGTCTTGGCCAGCAATGTGAGCTTTTTATTCTCCCATGGCTCCACTATTTACCAGAAGCATATTATGGCTTTCTGAAGTATTATTTAGAAATGTAAGGCATGTAAAAATTGTCTTTGTCAAGACATTTCTTCCTAATCCACCTCCTTCCTAAACCTGCAAACTCTTAAAACACATTGTCTAGTAGGAATATTACATATGCTTTGTTAGTCATCTCCCTGTAGTTTCTTTAAATTTGCATCATTGTATACCTTATTAGGAGCAAAATCAATTTTCTGCAGCTTGCTAACACGAGAGACTTACGTATATTAGCCTGATTTTTCTTTAAGGTAGACAAGAAAAAAACAAATATTCACAAAAACATTTCTACAATACTTTTCCAGCTCTAATTGCCAAGGAAGATATGAGAAAATTAGAGAATATAATTAACTACTACTATTCATCTATAGAATATAGTTCACATGTCTTTTAGGTTGCAAATTATTATTGTTTCCCTATAAATAGCAAGCACAACAAACACACTGCACTGTGATATCTTAAATTCCACAAAACCAATGATTTTTAGACTCACCCATGATAGAAATAATGAAGCAAGTATTTGTAGAGGAGTATTTCTTTCAGAACTCTAAGTTATCTGGTATAATCTGAATCTTACATTTATCTTTATTAGTTTGGAAGAATCAAAAGATAATGCAAAGACTTCTAAAGCTCTTAGACAAAACCAGTATTAAAAGCACTTACGTAACATTTAATTTAGCTGCCCTCCCTGCTCACTAATCGTATTTGATGGAATTCTTTCGGTCTTATTGAAGGTACTGAATTTCCACTATTATCTGGATTCAAAGGGTAATGTATGAGGAAAATGAAAATGAACTTCTTCCATTATTAAATTACACTGAATTAATAAATGAATTTAGGCTAAACTATAATTTTGTTAGTCTATTTATTACTAGGAACCCATGGAATAATCCCGCTTGAAGATACTGTGGTTACGGCTGATAACACATTATGAATGTAATTAATACAAATGTACAGAAGTCAATTGATATATCTTCCCTTTCTGTTTGGATGAGTTAATTAAATTTGTCTGCACTTTAAAAGAACATATTTGCTTCTATCTAGCAAGACAATTTTAATTGTTTAAGTAAGTTTTAAAAAGTTATTATGTTCAAACATAACAGCTATTCATGCAGAGTACAATTAACAACAAATAAAAGCTTATCACATCTTACAAGGAAATTCTTTTCCTCTCCTTTACCTCATTAATGAAGTCCCCAATGTCCCCAGGATGAGGAGCAGCTGATCTGACTGGATACTGAGGTTCTGCATGGATTGGCCTTTCATCAAGTCGCCTGATTCCAACAGGTTTGATGGCATCTGGTTCTACTGTGTCAGGCTGCTGGAGCTGGCTCAAGTCATAATCCTGCAAAATATGAAACAAAGACAGTATGTTAGGAAATTTTTAAACAATGTGTCAGGGGAAAAATGGGGAGGAAAAGGAGGAGACACAGAAGGCATCATTTGATCAGAAGTTGTATTTTGAGAATTGTAACACTTGTTGAGAATAAAAGCTAAAAAATTATTACTTACATACCAACACGACGTTATTTGATTTATACTCCCCGAGTCTACCTTTTTGATTCTATTCCATCAGATTTGAAGAGCTTCTCATAAATTTTCCATTGAGAAGCAAGGATTAGAGTAGCACTATTAAGAGACTAAACACTGCCTAGTAATGATGATTTACTGCATAAAGTGAAGATGTCAAATCCAACTTTTATTTTTCTAAGCAAATAAATGCCAGACACACTCTTTCTGAGAAATAAGCAAGTGCACTGCTCTTCAGCATTTTATAATACCATCAAAGAATGAGTTTAGGACTCCCTGCTGATTTCATGCAGCTTCCATAATATGAAAGCCAAAAGGGCAAAAATGTCTTGAGAAGTACAAAGCTTCTCAGATTTGGCCTTAATTCTAAGCACTTTTTAAAGATTACTTGTGGATCTGTTTATTAAGTACTTGACACTGCCATTTCAAACTCTGGCAGACTGATGAAGCTAACATAGCACTATGAATTCCAATAAGCAATACATACATATATAAATTTTTTTAACTAGATGAATGTTTATGCATTTAACATAGATATGTCTGGATACTATTTGCACAGTGTGATGCATTTCATTCAGCATTGTCATTCACCTCACTGTTGCGATGACTAGAAGGTAGTCATGCTGTAGGATCCCTCTGCACTATGCACCAGTAAAAACGCAGAACAAAAAAGAATGTGCTTAAAAGCTTAAACTAAAACGGATCCATGAGCTACCAGTAGGCTGTGGCTCATGCCTTCTCTATTATATGCCTGATATCCTGCCCCACGAGTAATCCAAGCAGTTGAGGAGCATCCTAAATAAGCTCTCAAACCTGTGAGCATCTTCCCATACCACACAAGCACAGGACAGTGGGGGACTAGGGAGGCTGTACAGTAGACTAACTTTGTCAAAACAGCCTCCTTGCTGGGAATATCCCCAAAAGGATATTTTCTTTTCAGGAATAAGGATTCAACAAATTTATCTTCTGATAAACATCAAGCCATGTATTGCTACCCTTTCCATTCCACATTATCATGCTTTACATTTGCAGGCCCACATGCACTTCAAGGAAGGGTATGTAAGGAGTTAAACTCTGAAGTATGCTCTTGGAAATTAAAAAAAATACAAAACTCTTATTATCAGTCTCTACTTTCCAACAGGCTTGTTTTGGTAAAATTCTTATTTATAATCTCAACATGCTGGAAGCTCTCTGTACAGAGAATTACATTTTCAATGGTTCCTAAATAGCTCCCAAGGAAGGAATGCAAGCATTTAATCTCTACTGTCATTTCATGGGATGCAGGTAATTTTGAGAATATTGCTTAGTGTGACCCCCAAAACAGACTAATGAAAAGGCTCATACTCTCCAACAAGAGGAGAGGTCTGCTGACAAAGAGTATATGTTACTGGGATAATTGTAACTGATTATCAAATGCATTACACCTTCTAATTTGTTACTCAGGTCCTCTGCTGACTGCACACAAACACATAGTCCAAAAAGGTGAAACGGCTCCGCTAAGCTCTGAGAATGCAATCTCATATGTTTTTAATTAGATTGCAAGTTCCTTGGGGCAGGGTTGGAACTTCTACCCTTCAGTTCTTAATGCACCGAACAGAATACTAAGAGATCTCCATGAAGCTGCACAAATGGGAGAAAAAGTAAACAAAACAGAGCTTTTTATCCATTCCCTTTTTTATTAAGTAAAATAAAAACAGTTCAGATGCACACTATCAGAATAGAGAATCCTATCAAATAGAAGAGAGTGTACTTCATAGAATATACAAATATATAAGATAAAAGTGCTTTTCATAAGACTCTGATCTAACCCAAAAGATAAAGGTGGAAAACACCAGAGGGAGAAATGAAAAATACTTTCTTTTTTTTTTTTTTTTAATATTAAGCATTTTTATATGGAGGAATTAAAACAGGTATGGTTAAATACAAATAATAAAACAACAAGAGCTTATCTGGTCATTTCATTTTTATAATGATAAAAATTTTTTCCATTCACTCCCACTCAGCCAGCTCTTTTTTTAATTAGCAGTCACACAGAAATGTAACATTAAACAAGTTAAACAGTCTATCTTCACACTAAAGGCCCTCCTCGTGTGTGTATACATTGTTCCAAAACATCTCTAGGCTCTATAGCTACAAACACAGCTCCGTTCTGCAAGGCAACAGCAGTGCAGAATGCACCCTTACGTGGACTCCCACTTTTGGTTACTTCTCTAGAGTAATTTATAACACTGCCTTCCAGTCTTCTATCAGAGGAAATCTATTTTACAGATCTATTAGCGTCTGGACAGGAAGAGAAGATCCATTGTGCTTATTACCACAGACTCCCAAGCGCTCTCATTAAAATCAATACCAACTGTACACCAGTCAGGTATGGCAAGTCATCCACCATCTCCCCAAACTAGCTTAACACCATACACACACAGTATCACGCCAAGTCTTCAGCTGTTTCAACTCTGAAGTCAACTCTACTCAATTATAACAAAGTAAAAGAATGAAAAATGTTTTAAAGAGCCAGAGCTTAAGCTGTTTAGGACTGCTGAAATTCCAGCTCTTTGCTCAGTGTTACTTTCACAACTAGACAAATGGAAAAACATTTCCTGCATTATCTAAAGCTCCCGAACATAACCTTAAGTTTAGTCTCTAGTAGAGTTTGTTAACATAGCTGCAGAAATGACAACTTAATGGAAAACTGTGGCACATCAGAGAGAACAAAACATGCTGGAGCAGGTTGGGGCAACCAGTTTGGAGTAAAAATAATGACCCAGAATGTTCTCCTTAATTCCAGGAGCACAAGGCAGCAATGTTTTGTCTGAGCTCCTTTCTTTCTCTGTATCATCTGTTCATTATTTGAATCTGCTGAGGGGCTAATGAGGAAAAGGCTGGGTCCTATTTCAGGGACATACTTGAACAAAGGCTGAAAAGCATCCAACTCATATGGCTGCCAGCTCCATCAGAGGCATTTATTTCCTTATTTCTGCTGTTTAGCCCTAACTCCAGTAGATCCTTTTTCCCTCCATTCAGTTTGGATTTGAGCAAGTTCAGTCTGGGGGTTTGAGGTTTTTCCCCCTCAAACATCTTCCTGTCCCCCATCTAAGCTCATCCAGAAGAACCTAATACTGGTTCTCCTATTGGAAAGGAGTTGAAACGTGTATTAGTTTGTTCCCTTTCTGACTCACAGCTCTGCATTTGGGTTGTACCTGTCTCAGCAAAATCAGGCCTTTAGAAATCAGAAACGTAGACGAATCTGTTTGTCTAAGTCTACACAGTCAGCAGGGAGACAGAAGCCTTCCATTCTAGCATATGGGTTTAACCAAAGCAAGCTGAATGACCCCTTATCTTTCCCCTTGTTCATAAGGGGAACTGATAAAATTGGCTGAGACTAGACAGCTACCTTTTTGATATCTGGTGGTAAATGAGATGAAATCTACCTTAGTGTATACTATAATTCTCCATATAACTCTTTTGATGTAACCACCCGCACTTCTGTCTCTTTGGTTAGCATCTTGGGCATCACTGTTTACTGTTGCTGAAAAACCTGTACTGAAGCAGAAAAACTCCTGAGTTTGATTTGTTTTTGTTTTAAGAAAGAAAGTAAAGTCAGGATATTTTATCAGAAGTTGTATCTCGTGAAACTGGACAATCTTAAAGAAAAGAAAAAAGAAAAAAAAGGGGGGGGGGAAGCATGCTGATCACAGCGACCTTATTAGGTATTCACTTAGTGCTGGGCAGCTATAAGCAAAAACTGGCACCATTACTAGCTCTTGCCTCACATTCCTGAAATGAGATCCAACTGAGACAGTGCTAAATGTCAACCAGCTAGCCAAGCCCTAGAAGTGAACTACCTTACCAGGCAAGTAGGCAAAAGGGTTCAAAACTCTTGAAAATATTTCTTTATGATTCTTCCAGTATCTGGAAGCACAGTCCAAGTATCTCAACTGGGATAGAAGGAAAGGCCAGAATAGAATAGGCCATTTTATATTCCCCAGTAACCATTGATTCACAGTGCAAAAAGATAACGCAACCTTCAAAATTTCTTCCATTAAACAACTTCTTCTAGTGAAAGGCATTTCTCCACTTAACAGCCAGTCAGAGGGTTGCGATCAGTGGCATGAAGTCCAGCTGGAGGCCAGTCACTAGTAGAGTACCCAGGGGTCAATACTGTTTAATAACCTCATTAATGACCTGGTGATGGGAGACAGTGCATCCTCAGCAAGTGTGCAGATGATACAAAACTGAGAGGAGTGGCTAACACACCAGATGGAGTGCCATCATTCAGGGGGACCTCAGCAGCCTGGAGAAAGGAAAGGAGGAACCTTATGAAGTTCAACAAAGGGAAGTGCAAAGTCCTGTACCTGGGGAAGAATAACCCCATGCACCAGTGCTGGCTGGGGGCTCACTGGTTGGGAAGCAGCTTTGCAGAAAAGGACCTGGGGGTGTCCCCAGATGCATTAGGAAGACTGTTGCCAACAGGCTGAGGGACAGTCACTTCCTTTCTAGTCAGCACTGGTGAGGCCATATCTGCAGTGCTGTGCCCAGTTCTGGGCTTCCCGGTACAAGAGAGACATGGACATACTGGAACAAATCCGACAAAGGGAAGAGTTTGGAGCATCTGTCATATGAGAAGAAGATGAGAGAACTGGGATTAATTAGCCTGGGGAAGGGAAAGCTGAGGGGTGTGGATCTTATCAAAGTGTATAAATGCCTGATGGGAGACAGTAAAGAAAACAGAGTCAGACTCTTCTCAGGGGTATCCAGTGAACGGCCAAGAAGCAACGGGCACAAATTGAAATATAAGAAATTCCATTCAAGGTGACCATGGTCAAACACTGGAACAGGTTGCCCAGAGAGGTTGTGGAGTCTCCAGCCTTCCAGATATTCAAAACCTGACTGGACAATGTCCTAAGCAACCTGCTTTAGGTGACCCTGCTTTGTGTAGGAGGCTTGGACTAGATGATCTTCAGAGGTCCCTTCCAACCTCAACTATTCTGTGATTCTGTGTACCTAACAGTCACTGGAAGTGGTGATGAACACAGCTCCAAAATGGGAGAAATTACAGGCCAAGAATGGGTGGGCACAGAGTGAAAGAAGGGACCTGAAAAAGTTTTTAAGTCCTTGGAAAGGAGACACTTCCTTCCCTGTTCCCACCACACCACAACATGCACCTACAGAAGAAACTGAATGAGCTCAAGCTACTCATCTGTAATAAAGGTAAAAGGCACCACGCTGTTTCCATACTGGAGTTCCATGGACTGTCCTACACATAATCTTCATACTGCCTAAGAAGACAAAGATTATCCTCTGACAAAAGAGTCTATCATGCCCAAGCCTTTAACTCAACCCATTAAGAATGTAGATGAAGTAAAACACTGACATATTTCTGATCCTATGCAGTCATATTTACTCAAATAAATTTGTATACCAGGTTTTCCCCCGGGCAGGAAGAAAAATCATCTCTCTGATATGGACCAAGTTTGATTAGGTTTCTCTGTTCTCCACACATACACTTTTTTCAAGTATTGACATATTGTGAAGGATGGAATACAAAGGCTTTCATGTACGTCCCTGCATTATGTCATACTGTCATTGGTAGGTTGTCCTCTGCTGTTGCCCCTTCTGAACAGGACAGATGCAATGTAATCATTCTATTCTGGATGAGCTGTTCTGGTTGTGTTTGAATTTTAGAAGATTTACTGAAGTTCTTGGCAAAAAAATTAACAAACTAAAAAAAAAAAATTGCACTAACTGGACCTACTTTATATGAATGTGTACTGTAACATTATAAAGCAGAACTGTAAACAACAGATTCAAACAACAACTTACCAAAACTGTGAATTGTTATGCATAGGCGGGACTGATTTTTCCAGAGAGAAATCTCTGAAAATATTGGAAATTCTAAAACTTGTAAAAACAACTGCACACTATTCATGTGAGTGCAATCTAAATTGGGTTAACTATATCTAAGTCCTGACTTAATTTTCCTAGTAGCCATTTGCATGTATAATTTCCATACAGTGGTGATCTTCCACAGTTCTAGATTCCTGTAATATTTACTTTTTAAAATTTCATTTAAATCAAGCTTCTCACTACTAGGAAATTCTCTCTAACACAGTGAGAGTAATGCATACTAGCACATGTAACATGACTGACCCATTCGTTAATGCTTTATGAATCCAACTTCTCTGTTATTTCAAAGCTATCAGTGGATTTCCTGGCTACTGACTGTGTTATACACTTTTAGGGACGACATGTTTTTAATCCTTATACAGAACTAAATCCTTATATAGAACTATGCAAGAATATAGACCCAGACATATGACTAATACAACAGTATCACTACACCTTTTTCTCATTTTCAAGGCATTTGGGCTTTGTGAAGATAAATGGATGTTTAGACCTATCCCAATGGAAGAAATAATCAGTTTAATTGTCATTGGATCACTTAATTGGACCAGGAGAGCGCTAACTGGCATTCACTAGACAAAAATAGCTGCAGTGGTCTAAGTGTACATGTGTACATAAAGCAGCGGTGGCAGAAGTTTGTTTTTCCCCTATCCATTTTACAGGATGGTATGTTAGCGTAACCCAATTTCATTATGGGGTTAAGAGGATACACCAGACTGACTTGAAGCACCTATGGAGAAAACACATGTTCTACTTTGCCCTTGTGTTACAAAGAGAATTACTGTCTACTCTAATAGAGAAATGTGGCGGAGAAGCAAGGGAGGAAATATTTTAAACATATACAGCTGACTCTGCCAGAGACCATCTGTCAAGGTCCTTTGAAAACAAAAGGAAAAGGAAGTGAAAACCAATCCTGCTACATCTTACCCTTCTATCCCCCAAATTACCAAACCTTACCCTAAAAAACTGCAAGAAATTTGCGCATAAAATGTTGACCTAGTTCTGCAAAATGGTCCAAAGCCTCTAAATCTTACATCTGCTGAAATAATGGGACTCCAAAAAAAGCCAAGCACAGAAGACTATATGTAGGCTGCAAGTGGGAGGCTAGTTAAAAGGCTTGTGCCAGCAGCTGCTCTTTACTTGCTGTTCACTTTTCTGTTACTTTCTGCCATACTGCTTTTCTCATTTGTTTTTATTACAGATGCATCTGGAGCACTACAAGTTAATCATTTTTAAGATAACCAAGAAGCCAGCTTAACTTTTTAAGAATAAAAAAGGTGAAAGTTAAACTACAGCTGCAGACGAAACACAATAATGGGCAAAGGTTCTAGACAGGATAAAATAAAATACAAAATAATTCTGTAATGGAATTATGGAAACATTACTTTTCCTATGATGAGATAAAGATTCATCAAGGAATGACAATAATTCCTCCGCAGGAGCACTGCATGAGTCACTCATTCAAAAAAATAAAGTTTTAGTAAGCAAACACAACCCCCAAAATAACTTCCATCTAATGATAATATCGTAGATGCCTAGGGATATCTTAACAACAGTTATTTCATTCATTATCGTTAAAATCTCTTAACGTAAAGTACGTTCCAATCTGAATGCTATGCAAAATAAAGGTTAAAAAGGGAGACTAAATGATCTCAATAACACTCAGATAGGGTGGTGAAAATAAAACAATCATATGGATTTATAATGTTGATAGAGTAGATTATAAACATGAGAATATTTCTTATAGAGGCTATAAAAAATATCTGCCACACAAGACCAATGTAATCTCAAGATGCAGGCATCCAGATACATTTGACTTAAAAACAAAAAACAAACAAAAAAAACAAACAAAAAAACCCACCACAACTCCCCAACAAAACTCTGATTTTTTTTCCAAAGGATTACTCAATTTATTTCATTCAAGGACACACAAATGCTGGAACAAAGCTTTTTTTTTTTTTTGCTTTTCTTTTTTTAATAAATGAGCCTGATTACTCAGGAATATGTCAAATGCATACATGCAATTCCTGTTTAGAATTTAGATCCATTCATACATAAAAATAGTCCATTACATTTTTGATGTTATTATCATTTTTAAAATAAATTCTGCTTCCTCTATATAAAATTGTAATAAAAAAATGACAAAAAGCAAGCTGTTGAGTAATGTCTGAATAGATGGTAAGAAAAGTGATTTGGGAAGGAACATGCAGAGTTCTTAGGAAGAAATACTTTGCATAATAGCAAAATCATAGCGCTGGCAACTCTTGTGCTGAAGAAGGTGGAGGGCTAAATTAAAATATAAGTTCAAAATCAAGATCTGCGATAGGTTCAAGGCATACCACTTGGACTATCTACATCAACAGGGCCACTTGCATGATGATCAAGTGCTTCTAAAATTCACAAAACACTAAAGATTTGGGCTCAAAGGAGATGTGAGGATCATCTTCTGTAATTTACTATAGGAAAGGTATACAAAGGCAATAAAATGGAAGAAATGTATCACAGTTACCAGGTCAACACTCACTGCTAGTATCCCAGTTGAGCGCCCGCTGCCTCAATGGCCTGAGATACATGTTAAAACAAATTAGTGATGCTTCCGGGCTGCAATTGCTCTATGCTTCAATGATGCTGCAGACATGTGCTAAGTGCTTGAACACTCGACCAACATATGGTTCTCATAGTTAGAACTGACTGCAGTTTTACAAATTGAATGTATGTCACATCAGGGGAGAATATTAGTCATTTGTCCCTTATACCTACCCTGTTTGCTCACAGCCACCTCAAGATGACGTGGTCTGTTAATAGTCAAAGCCTGTCACTGCCAACTTCAGAAGCTGTACCTAAACTAGGAACATCCATTTCAGCATACAGCAGACAGTAATGCTTCCCGCCTCCGCCACCCCCAGCAAAATTGCTGGGTCAAACATTCAGATGGAATAATTAAAAAACACGACAAAAACACAGCCCCACTGACTTCAGTGGAATGGTGACAACTCAAAGCCACTCATGGCCCATTGCCTGTACTCAGGTAGCCAATCTGTTACAACTGGAAAATATTAAACAAAATCCTGAGAATAAATCACACAGACTTTCTATCCGGGAGTCTCTCTTCTCTCTCCTGCCCACCACCATCCACCCAGGATATCACCTTTCGTCCAGCAATGCCTTTCAGCTGACAGAACGGTGATCTTTCCAGACACCAAGAAAAAAAATGTTTCTGCCTTGAACGATACATGTGCTGTACAGCTTTCAGAGCCAGTTTTACTGTCCACATTTCCAGAAAATGTAAGTTTAGGTGAAAAAAATCCAGAACATTTCCTGTTTCAGAACATTTCGACAATGCTGTTCAGTGGGGAGCAGGCTAACATCAGTTATGACAAACGGCTCTAGAGCTTTTCTGGCTGAGGGAATTAAAAGCATTTTTCTCAACTGCTATAGAGATTACATAACCCTCAGCACATCGTTCCAACTAAAAATGTGCATTGCCTCTGCAGCCTATCAGGCTAGGGAAAGAGGACAAACCATGCAAGAACCTCGTTTTTCTTTACAACATTCGCTCTATCAGAGTGAACAAAGTATCACTTATCTGAGAGCTGAGAAGGCCTCAGATGGGATTAACAGCAGTCTCCAAGACAGAATCAACTGCTCTTTTATGACAAATATCATAATTTCTTAGAAATGCTAGCTTAGGAAAAAAAAAAACAACAAAAAAACAGTCATTCCACCTTTTTGCTGACAGTTGCTATGACTCAGAGGAACTAGTCTGAATATGGAACTAATCAAATTTGTTACTGGAGACTTTGATTTCCTGTAGAAAGAGTTTGAGAGGAAGATGACTAACATGCTTTAGGAGTTTCTCAGTCTGCCATGACAGGTAAGAAACCCAACTGCATAGCTTCTAAATAAAGAAAAACCCCAAATGAAAATAGAAGTCCAAAAGTAGTTTAGTTCAGGATACAAACAGTCATAAATTATATCACTTATCTGTGAGCCCTGCCAACCATAATCCTCATGTCACCTAAATATTTGGTATAAACAAGAGAAAGATGAGGTCACACTAGATAAACCTTTAAGTATTGATTCAGAAAGCATTTGATTTTAAAGATGCCTAAATAACTTGCTTGTTATAAGTAAAAATAAGTAATTTTCAAAGCCATGCATTATGAAAACATCTGAAGCTGTTAAAATATGCTGTGTTTTCACTGAAATTCAGCTGAAGCTTTGAGCATTCCTTTCTATTTTTGCTGCATGAGAGGCATGCTTCGTTGGATGGTTCTGTGTTGTGGAGTCACCTTATGCACTGTCTCCCACGGAAGCTGCTTGTTCAGTCAGTCCTGATGTTTTTTGGGAGAGCGTACCAGAGAACATTAGCATTGACATTAAGAATTTTCTCTGCCATTCACTTGTGGATGCAAGGTTGACATGAAATAATTTTTCCTGACTTTAATAGAACAGTGGCGGTTTTGCCCTATAAGGCCTTATTCTAAAAACAGATTTTTAATGGCAGTCTCGTATGCTTTTTTGGGAACACTAGAGAGGAAAGGCCCCTTACTTTAACTTTGTCAAACACACAAAGACCTTGATGGCCAAGGCCCATTGTTTGGAATGGTCCATACACAGCTTTGCTTGTGCAGTGTTTTGCTAAACCACAGTTTGCAAAGATGTGATTACTATTTGTAGGGAAATTCTTGAAACATTTCAAATGCTTAGCATTCCAAGTTCTTAAAACTCACATAAAAAGTCTGCGAAAAATAAGACAAAAATCAAAATAAAGTCCTCTCTCTTTCCATGGGGCTGGAGGACAATGATGTTAAACAAGTGAACCTAGGAAATATTATCAACTAATTAAGCACAGACAGAAATCCAGATTTTACAAGACAAAATGTCAAACCAATATAAACAAAGTAAAAACACCTCCCTGAAAAGAAAGAAAGTGTATTCCCATCACCCATTTTAGACAGCTAACTTAAGTGCCTAAGTGAAAAGCCTGTGCTCTCTATTCAGATGTTTTGGAGAGGCAAAATTCCTAACTTTGAAGCTGTGGGAAAACCTACTCCTCTCTTTTTTACAGTGGTCTAAAGAGCTTGTTATAGAAGTGGTAATAAAAGCTTGCTACTTTTTGTCCAAGTTTTTCTTCTTCTTTTCCTGTGATGTTTGTTATGTTTGGGGTATATAAAGTTCCCTTAGATCATCAGACACTAATGCATTCTGCTCAACGGCTCACGACAGGGACCAGTGTACCTGAACTGCATGGCTGGCAGTGGTAATTGTGCAACAGTAGCCTCAAAGTTTCTGTCTTAAGGAAGTGAGCAGAGGAGTCATGGCTAAAAGTCACTTAATTTTCTAAAAAAGCCCTCGAACCTCCCTGTTTCTAGGTGCTTCCTGGGTTCACTGGGAGAGGAAATGACCCTCATTCACCGTTTCTTACCACTTTACTGCCACCCCACCCGTTGACAGCTCCTCCTTTCACTATGCTCATCCATAGCTGGCGAAATGCTGCATTTATGGATGGTTTACATCCTGCTAAATATTACTGCATGCACACAACGTTGCCTCCTGCTGCACTTCCCTGGCTATAAAACTCCTGAAGACACCACGTTTACTGGAGATGAGCACAGTGCGAGATGGATACAGGGCAGGTTCCAGCACCATTTCTAAGCTGTTAAGTATTTTAGTCTTCCCTGTGGAATTGCTACAATACATAAAGTTTCTGCTCTGCAGCACAACCTCTCCCAACACTATTTTAGCACCACCTATGACCTTCTCAAAGAACAGTATATACTCTATGCCCTTTACTGACTCTGTCCTCAGGACTGTGTGGACTATAATTAAAAACCCAAACCATATGAAAAATGATAAATAGCTCCTGCAAAGAATTTTGGGTGGACAAGAGCTGGAAATATGTGAACTGGAAAATTAGTTCTCAGTTTTTTGATGTTTTTAAGCTTGTAATTTATCTGTGCAATAACAGATGCACAGACTGGATGCAATTCTTGTACTCAAAACTATCTGTATATAAACAGCTTGAATACATACAGACTCAAAGGGTTGTCTTCAGTTTAATCAGCAACATAAGCAATTTTCCAAAATTGCATAAGCTGAAGTTTCTTTTGCAAATTGCTTAAAAAGAAAGTCATGCAGAAAAGCCAGGAACTAGGAACAATACCTGGGGAAATGCATGAAACATGAAAATTGCTAAGGAGAACACAAATTTCAGACAGACAAACAAAAGAACAGAGGGAAGCTATAAACGTCTGTACCAGTGAAGAGAGACACTTCTCAGATAACTGAAGTGCTGGATGACTATGACTGGGGTTGTGTGGAAGAATTGCACTGAATTTTTCAAGACTTTTTACTGGAAAATTTCTTAGGCTCTATTATATGCACTGTTCACTTTGTAATTATTACACTTACTTTTACCACTAACAACATGCATAAATCTACTGTTTATCATGCTCATAAAGCACTTAATAAATCTCCTCTGAAGGGAAGAAATCGCACCACTTAGAAAATCACTGACTTGGAAAGAAAGGAAAAATGACTATTCTTAGTATATACACTTCACTCCCAGTCCTCTGAAATATCAGCAATGGTTCATTCAGAGGTGATATGAGAGCAAATGCATATGGCACCTGACTGGAAAGGTATCTGAATAAACACAGATGTGCCCTGACAGCTACTTGAAACTAAAACTTTCTAAACTGAAATCCCAGCAATGGCCAATTTGTCAGTAGCCAACATTACCGAACATCTAGAAAGTCACTCACCCACCACTAAAAAAAGGGTCATATTTTGAGCAGAATATATTAGCCATGTTGCACCAGAGATTCTGTACAACAGTATCTTGGACAAGGAATGAAAAATGTTTAGACTGAAATGACAGTGGGTTTTATTTTACATTTAATTATAACTGCTTGTGTTGGAATATGGCCAGAATGCCATAACTGTTTTAAAGTCTGTAAGTGGGCAAGATACTAGTTTTACACCTCACTCAAAAGGCAGGCAACTGACACCTCTAGAACTGCAAAAATGACATGGTAAAGCAATGTGGTCTTTTAGGTTTTTAAAATTTTACTTAGCGTCTGCAGTATTTGATGCAAAAACTGGCTACTTATTATAACGTGTCAACAGACACAAAAATAGATCAAGTGCAGTGCGAAGTGTGAACCTATACATAAAAAGCATTAATCGTTTCTCACCTGATCTTCTTCTCCACCACCTTCTTCATCGTATTTCAGAATGTTGTCCCTCACATCGTCTTCTGGATCAATCAAGAGCTGCTTGGCCTGACGCTCCTTATCACGGCGTTTCATCCATACCACAAACATTAAAACTAAAACTGCATTGTAAAAGGGAAGACACAAAAACATGTCTTGACTCTGAAGTACAGCCATAGAAAATTGTGCAAATTTAAACCAAGAGATTGGTGTTGGCTTTGGCTATTCTAGGTGTGACATTTCAGTAATCTGAGTAAGATAGTCAGCTCAGGTTTCCTTTCAAGAAGGACAAGCTTCTTTTCTTTTGCTGCTGACTACACCAGCCTTATATGGGAACTGGCACAACTGTTCAGGTAGCTCTACCTGAAAGCTCAGGGATATTCCCTAAGAATTCGTTAAACAAGCCTTTCACCTGGTAAATTTGCTAACAGAGCCTAAGCAGAGGTATAACAACTAAATTATGTCACATCACATACCTCGGAACTATGTCAAAAGAAAGGCGTAGTGTTACTAAATTAAGCAGCCACAAATGGGAACATTTCAGGCAGGAGAGGAGGTTTTAAAACTTTTCTTGAGGACAGAACATGATTTTGTTAGCTACTCTGTACAAATACAGTTAATGGCTTGAGCACGGTACCGGTGGTAGAGCAGACTGGTGAACTGAAGTTCTGGGCTCTCTCACAAAGCCATGTAGCACTCTACTACTTCCCCCAGCAGAGAGTGCTGCCCTTCTAAAATCTAGTATTATTAGTTGGAACCTGTGAGAACACCCTTTGGCATTTGTAGAGGTAAGTACATACTAAAGCAACGTGGCAATCTATCCAACAGATCTCACAGCATCTCTTGACTTATTTTGGGAAAATATGTATAAGCTAAGTGATTGGACAACAATGAACTTAATGTATCATTATTATTTAGTTTCTCATAGTTTAGAAGTAAACCTGATTGACCTAAAGTTAGTTCTGGCTATGCAGTTTTTTTTAAACTCCGAAACAAGGCAGCTTGAGCAAGAGATGCTTGAACTTAACCTACTATATGCGATTTATTTTGGGAATCAATCACATATTCAGGCCATAAAAGTCATATATCTGTTCCACATCTGTAAAATAAACTTGCAATAAAAGGAGGTAAGACAGACTCAGTTTCATAAACCACTGGCTTCACAAGGGAACCTCTCCAGCAGTGATAGAGTTCTAAAAAACTCTATTTTTTTAAATTTCTTTCTATTATGTCTCAAGAATATATGGCACATTATATAGTTTAAGTAGTTCTGATCTTTGAATATCACCAGGTTTCTTGATCCATGTGGGCATCTGGCTTGGCAGTTTGCCAGAATGGACCATACTGTTGCCCAAGTTTAGATTTATATTCAGAGGCAAAAACAGTCAAGACTGAGGAGAAGTCAATGGTATTTAGAGCTATACAGTCTTAAACTTTGCTTTAATCTTGACAATTTTTCAGTTATACTGTTTGTTTATGAACCAAAGTTGTTAAAGAAAACAATGAGAAACAAAACATGGAATAAATGTGAGTAAATGAATTTCTAATACAATAGATGTGTTTCCAATTATAACCAGAAAGCATCTTCATGGAAAGAAATCCCAATATATCTGGAATGTAATTATATGAAAAATACCTTAAAGGATTTGGTTATTTCAGAAAGGCTCTGTTAAATCAATACTTAACATTTTAAGAATATCTTGTATCAGAGAAATCATTGTACTGCCCTTGTATACAGCTATGAGCTTTGCCAGGCTCAAAGACTTCATTCTTTTTTTTTTTCTCCTTTTCTCTCTCTCTCTTTTTTTTTTTTTTTAATGACTCCTTTTCATTATTTCATATGTTCTGGACCAGTGCACAGTATACTCTAAACAGGTTAACCCCTTTCTTGTGTTCCACTACAATCAGAAATCAGTTAATCATAATGCGTAGGAAAGCTAGCACCCAATTTACTACACTGGACGGACACTTAGTTATGACGTTTAGTCATTTCCCTTATTAAATGCACTAGAGACAAAAATAGAATACCAGTACAACTTTATGCAGTACTTAAAGACGTACATCTCTTTTCCTGCATGGCTGCCTGCTTGTCAGGCCTTCTATGAAAGGTTGTGATGTATTACTCTCCAAATTACATAATGTTCTACTTACATTAATCTGAAGCACAACAGAAACAATACCAGAGCATTCCTTAGAGGCACTGTTACCAGCTGTGGGTGGTGTCAAGTCGCACAATACCAGCAGCAGGATAGAGGCTAGACCTCTGAGGGCTAATCATTTCTTCATCCTGGTCACTCACTGTTGTAACATGTGCCCTTGGGCACAGATGGGAAGCCTCTTCCATAAGCCCAGCATGGGGAACACACTCTTAGTTGCCAAGTATCTATGCAAAAACTTGTTATAATCTGTCTCACAAACTCCTACTCCTTTACCATCAGAAAGCTTTTATACTTGTCCAAGACAATAAAGTAAACAGCAACAATTCTTGGACTTGAATCTTTAATCACTGACCAGTCTTTGTCAGTGCATTAAAACATAAGATGGTACTTGTGATGTAAGAATAAAAGAGCCAAGCTTAAGAGATCCCTCTACTTACCGAGCAAGATGATGATACAAAGCAGAATTGCAATGATGGCGCCAGTGCCCAGTCCTGCACCAACAATCCGATCCACGTCAGTACAGTCCCCATTTATGTCACATTGGCAAACCTTCACTTTCAGAACAGATGTGCTCGATGCATGTGGATTTCCAGAATCTGTAATTACTATGGGCACATCGTAGATACCAGCCTCCAGGAACCTGATCCTTAAAGAAAGCTGGGCATGATCACCTGTGGGTGAAAACAAGGCACTTGTTGAAAGGTAATGTGTTGCTCATGGGGATTGAAAACAGTAATGGCAAAACTTTTTGTCTTTGAGCTCTGCATTAACTTGTTATTTAACCCGTTGCATGACACTCAGGATGAAAAACTTTATTACTGCGGACATCATCTCTTTCTTAAAAATTCTTGTTCTTTGGGGACCTCACACTAAGGTGCTTTCCTATTCATATTAACCAAATTAGTGTGTGTCGTGAAATAACACCAAAGTAAAACACTGAAAAGCACAGGCAATAGTTCCTTTAAAACAATTAGGATTTCTGTAATGCTAATTACCACTAATTCGAACAATGGTCCAATTCCTCTTAATACTAGGAGGTGTGTCAGGCAGCTCGAAGGCAAATGGGCCTGCATTTGGATCAATGTCAGGGTCCACAGCAGTGATGTTAATAGCATTAGGTTGTAGCGTTTCACAAGTCGTGGCTTCTTTTGGATTCACTTGGGGGGCATTATCATTGATGTCAAGCAAGTATATCTGAAGTGTGCCAGTTCCGCTCATCGGAGGAATTCCTTCAAGAAAAGAAAATGGTCTTGAGTCTGTATCCAATTGGAAAGTCACTTAAATGATATTATACCAACACTTTTCAATTATCATGCATGTGCGTTTCGGTGTGCATCGGTTTTGGGATTCTGACTTTATCTAGCCAGTCTAACGACTGCTCCTGCAAACACACAAATCCTTAGTCTGTCTACAAAAAGAATGCCCTATTCAGCAAAATTCAGCAAATAACTGCATTTCCACAGATCAGAGAAAATGCAATCACTTTACTTGATCAGAGAGATAGTCCTCTCCAGAGACGGTCTGGATCAAATGCTTCAGAGAGAAGAAGTGTAGAATTGGGATAATTTATCTTTTGGAAAATTTCTTTTATAACTTTGAATACTTATGATCGCCTCTCACCCCAAGTATGCTATTTAAATTCTTTCTAATACTTTTCAGCACACAGATTCGTACTTCTAGACATTCTTGTTATCCATATTGAATGTGATATGCTTCCTTAAACCTTGCTAAATTCACACATTTATGAGAACATGCGGCACTGAATTTCTCAGTATAATTAGCAATGGTTCTCTCTCCTTTTTCTTCTTCTATAAATCTCATTCCAGTTTCATTTAATTTTGCTCTCCAGAATGGGGCCAAAAGAATAGAAATAGCTGATCTCTGTTATACTGTATCAGTTTGCATAATTTTACCATTTGTCTCCTCTCCAAGGTAAATAGCTCCAGTGTTTCAGGTTTCTGCTCTAACATGAGAATATTCCTAATTATACCTTTCCATCTTTCTGATACTGGGTATAATCAGCACATCATTCCATCTGAACTCAAAGGAGTCGTTTTTGAGCAGAGATCTTCATTAACAAACTGACATTGAAAAGAATTTTTTCCCTGCACTGCTGAAGTCAGAGCATAAAAAAAAAGCAACCCACACCCCTCTTCAGCATGTTATTCCCCATAAAGTAATGCTAAAACTCATCAATCCTATTGAGGCTGTGCATTCACTCAAGCTACCACAGTCTTCTGCTGACTTTTTCAGTTTTCTCTAGACTTAACTAATGGAAATAAATCACTGTCTTTCTCCAGACTCACAAACTTACTCTTCAGCCTGTCTTCCAAGTAGTTGGAAAATATATCAAGTCTGATATTAATACAGGCTTTTAACTTCTGACCAGATATATTCTAAGCATATTTTCATGGTAAAATAGAATGCCATTCAAATATGCAGAAGAAAGCTTTTTGAAAGCTTACAATACCAATACCAAACATACACAATGATACATACCATTGTCAGATGCAAGAAAAGTTGCATTATACATGTTGTTTTGCACATACATTGACTCTCTGTCCAAAACAGCAGTTGTAGTTATTTGCCCATTAACAGGGTCAATTTTCAGCCAGTTTGCAGGATCTGAAAGTTTTGAGTACCTGTGTATTTGATTACAAGATGTGTTATTTATATGGCAAGACATTTCTCAAAGACAACATAAATATTTTAACTTTTATTCTGAACGCACATTTTTGGTATTTGGACACAGTATTTTACAAATTTCCATTTATTGAGCCTTATTGCTAAAATTCTTGAAAACATATTCAAGAATCTTATTGTAGGACTGTCCTTAAGTGCCCTGCCACATAAGTTGTCATGTAACTTAAGAAACTTTGATTTATATAAAAATAAATGTATACTTAATAAATTAGCAAATCGTATAGTTATCTTAAACTATATGACATTCACACACAGATTCAATTACTACACTTCATTACAGACTCCTCTTGTTTGTTCTGTACCTACAAAGCTGTTCATACTAACTTTTATGTTCTGGGAACACTCAAAGCAGGAGAGATAGAGAGAGGTAAAAGTGTATAAATGGTGCCTGGTAGCACCAACTCGCATTATTCTAGAGGTTTCGGTATTGCTTAATTTTCTGTAGAGGCCTAGGTTTTATTACATGGTTCTCATCTTCACTTGAAATAGAAGGATGGTTTTGAAAGACACTGTTATGTGACAAATTTTTGCTTTGACATTAACCAAGTGCAAGCTATCTTAGCTTATTAAAAATGTATATACTCTGCAGTCCTCACACTATCATGTCTGTGACAGTTATGTCCAAAAAAAGAGCAAAATATCAGCAACAGCTAAGCAAAACAAAGTAAAAATAAAATAAGAACCTTCATTTAGGAAGGACAGCCAGAAAAAGAGTTCTGAGGTTTCTTCTATACGACCTAAAAAGCTGTTGTGAAAAGCTAGACAAGTGAATCATGGCCTAAAGCCCATAGCTGTGCCTCAGCTTTGTAGCCAGCAACCGTGTTTTAAACAAGACAGGCAAAAGCATTCTTTATGTGATTTTGTTCTATCCTTTCCACTTGCCTAATTTAGATTGATTTTAGACATTAGGCAAATTACAATCATAGCTATCAGTACAAGAGTACACAGATGGACAAGAATACTTTATATTGCCAGAGAATAAACAAGGAGTAAGAAAGCCCTTATGATTTGGCCCACAATCTGACTTGTTTTTGCTACAGTATCAAAATTACTGGTTAATTTAAATTGAAAACGATCTTAATTCATAACAGCATGTATCTGCTCAGACTGAATTCATTGGGATGCCATATATACTCACATAACTATCTTGATGAATTGGGACCTAGCATTAGAAGATGACTCCAAAGCCCCCTCCGATATACAGACCTATGAATGTTGGCCAGGTCACACTCTCTCTGTAGCCAAAACTCACTTTTGGATGGGCTGCAAAAAAAGCTACACGATGTTTTGGTCTAGCTGTGTGTTGTGGTAAATGGAGTCATTTAACATGCAGTTGCTTTGCTCCCCACCCACTGTAAAACACATAGCATTTCAGGACTGAAGGACATTATCCAATTGTTGACTAACTGTAATATTATATAGTACCTTAGAGAGGTTTGCTGCATATAACGATCTGGGTCTTGAGCAGTGAAAGTTGTTAACATGCTACCAGCAAGTAGCCCTTCTTCCTGACGCACAAGCTTAGGGTTTGGAACAAAATACGGACTCTCATTCACATCAATGACTGTAATGGACACGGTCGCTGTTGACTGGGGAGGATGCTGAATCCCCTTAGCCAAAGGCACTTGGTTTTCCGCAGCTACAGTGAGCACAAACATCCTGTTGGTCTCAAAGTCAATAGGCTGGCAAAAGTAAAGAGCAGGGAGTGTTAATGTTTACTCACAATAGTGATGGACACACAGTAACGTTTTTACATTAAGGTGAGTTTTCAGACACTATATAGACTGCTTTCTCAATAAAAATGAGCAGAGTCTGAAGAGAACACAATCAGTGCAATACCTAAACACACAACTTGATTGGGATTTTGCTTAGCAGCCATAGCAATTGTAAAGTTTGATGAGCTAAAAACACTTTGGCAATCTTAGACTTAACATGCTCTGGTCCTGCCATTAGTGAAAACTGGGTAAACACAGCTAGCTTCATCAGAGGGAGATGAAGAAGCTCCCAGCTTGATGCCAGACACTTTTTTGAGCAGACATGCCTCCTGAGAAGCTGTCTATCATGGAGGGACTTGTCTCTCTATGCTGTCAGAATGAACCTTTCCTTCAAACACGATCACAGCCATAACCTACCCATCTAGATCAAGGATTCCCATGCCCTTACATTTTCTTAGCACGACTTTGTAATTCCAGTTAATTCCATCGCTAGTATCCCTGCAGCTCCCACCTTCACAGCCCAGATGCCCTTCAGTTTGGGGCCTTCCTCACTGAGCCAGCAGTCCAATTTAAGGAGGAGTAAAAACAGGTTGAGGCTAGAGTTCCTTTGTCATGTTGCATATGACTGAGGCTTTCCTTAAGGCCTGTTTCCAATCAGTGCTGTGCACTGCATTGCTTGCACTGATTCTAGACTTGAAGGAGCCTTGTATCTTACAGGTGGCACCTGGCATGTGACAGTAGACAACCTCATCTTCATTACAGTTTGACAGATCAAAGATCAACTCATAGCACTACAAACAAAAATTGTAAGCTAGCCTCCAACTCTTTCTGTGTATGGGTGCTTAAAGGAGTGCCGTTGGTCAGACTGTAGGACTGACAGTTACCACCTCAAGGTAATTCTCCTATGCTGTTTAACACGAATCTGATTTCAGGTGGTATGGCTGACCCCCTCCTAATAACAGTCCCATATCTGTAGGAATAAGTCCTTTTTCACATGCTGCTATTCTGTCTTTAAACCAGGTCGTATGTAATAAAGCACTGAGATACTCTGGCAGTACAGGGGATGAAAATTTATTTTTTTAACTAATTTAAGTGAGTAAAGCTACACCAAACAGATTAGAAATCTAGAATCTTGAATTTGCTTCTCTTTATGTTACTTTAGCTGAATCTGAGCATTTTTTAAAACTCATTTTTCCTGAGGTTTCTAGTTCTCTTCCTAGATCTGGGAAAAATGGGTATGTGCCCAATTCAAAAGCACAGACACTCACATAATTCTTGCTGGAAGAATGTAATATAACAATTGGAACCTCTGGGGAAGTGCAGTTATAGATCAGAGACAGTTCTGTAAAAAAACTAGTATAAATATCACTATAGCTGTACAAAAATTATATGTACTTTTTTCCATTTAGATACTGAGATAATTAAAAAGGAAACGAAAGGAAAAAAGTGAATGTTTAAAATTCCAGATTGGAACATTGGCATCTCACACTTGACTTCATAAGTGGGTGGCTCAAAACCAGAGCAGACCAACTCAGAGAGGAGACACTTATCAGGCAGGCATGAGGAAAGGTGGCTACCGCTTGGCAGGTTTAATTATAGTACTGCATTGTTATCATCACTTGAAACAAGTCACACCTCAACACAGAGCTATGTTGATTAGAGAATGAAGATAGAGAGATTATTCCATAAAAGGCATTTAAGTGAGGTTTTAAAAATAGCCAGTCTTTAAAAGCCTCTTGTAGAAGTAGCCTCCTACCTATCACTTTTCCATTTCTGATTGTGCCTTGGCTGTTTAATCTGTGTCAGTTCTGTAGTGGGAACATATTGACATAATACCAGCAGACAACGAACATGCTTACTAATGGAGGCCAAGAGGGAGGAGGCTGTTCATTCACACTGGCAACAAATACTCAGCAAATGCTTTTTCACAGGCCAATTTCTATCTTTTGGCAAATACATGTTCAAAATCTGTCATTTTCAACAACCTAACCCAATTTTTAAAACTGAACATTTAGAATACTACTCATAGCGTAACTAAGGAAACACTGCAAAAGACGAATGGCTTGCTTCCATGAGACAGACAATGCCCATTTATTTTACTTTTGAGTCTCACGCTGGCCTCAGGAGTTCACATTTATTCTCCACATTCTCCCACTTATTCCATCTCTGCTTAATTCACTGAATTGAAAGCATCTCTCACCTTCACAACGGTGACCAACCCATCATTGCTGTTGGGATCAGTCAGAATAGTAAATCGCCCGGTGGGATCTCCCCCCGTCATGCGGTACATGGCGTTCCAAGCAGGCGTGTGCGGCTGATCTTTGTCAGTCACAGTTAGATTCGCTACTATAACATCCACTCTGTTTTCTGGTACTTCACCATAGAACTGCAAAGACAACAAAGCAGTTTAACATGGTCATACAAGCATACGAGAGCAACACCATATTGAATGGACAGGTATTCATCTAATTTAACATTAGGGAGTGCATCTTACTTCACTGGAGCTCTGATAATTTATCTAACAAAGCCACTACAGGCCACCCGGAAAACTGATGGTTTGATTGACTCCCTAGCCAACTTTTGCCCTTTGGACTAAGCAGCATGCCATATGTAAGGGATATAATCTGCCTGTATTTAAATCCTACCTGCTGTAAACTATTCAATAAGTAATAAATATTTACAATCTGTAACTATAATGACAAAAGAGGGAAATGGTTATAAATATGCACACCTTTCAGTAACTCCTACCCTGTACTTACAGTCATAGCAGTAAACTCTGGAGGATTGTCATTGACATCTGTCACAGTGATGACAGCAGTTGCTGTGTTTGAAAGACCATATGTTGGGTTTCCTTCCATATCCGTAGCTTGAATTATTAATGTATACTGTTGTACTTTCTAAAACAGAAAATGACACCAACATAAGTTATAGACAAGACTAACATTACCGTAGGACAGCAGGTGTTTCTTAAATTGCACTTCACTAAGCAATGAGCTGATCATACTGCTTATTCTAGTTAGCATCCCTTGAAATGACAGGAGCAAAGTTTTTATCACAGAAATACAGCACCAGGTTGTACCTAAATATATTAAACTGCTTGCTTTTTTTCAAATATCACTGAGACTAGGGCAGAAGGCCTACTTCTTACTCTGAAAAATCAAAAGTACTTTATGTAGTTATTGTTATCATCGCAGATTTAACACTTTTCAAATGAAGAAAAAAAAAAAGGTGTATTTTGTACTAAAACAAACAGGTAAGTCCTCAAAAGTATTTAAGAGAACTAAGCCAAAGCACAGTTGTTGGCCAAACGACCGTAACTGCCAAGGCTTTGTTTCAGCCAAACCTAAGTATAAAACTGTAGTTGCAACTTCTTGCCATCACTATGGAAACCGGAGATGTCAAGGCTAACAGAGACTAGTAAGGGCACGGGCAGAAAAGGGGAGGGAATAACCAAACGGATTATTCCCATAAATGTTAAACATTCCAGAGGAGAAACCCGCCGCCTCCCCCAGCCCCGCCAGTGCCCGTTGCTTCATCTGCCTTCAGGAAGGGCCCTCGAGCGGGGAGCTCTGAAGTCACTGCTGGAATCACGCCAGGACTCGCTGAAGCAAAAACCTCGTTTCTACAAAAAAGAAATGCCCAGCTGAGGCATGACCTCAGACTGGTTAGCCCTATAAAACTATGCTGACAAGGCTGTATTTTTTTTTAAATAACTAGAAAGATGGTTTTTATGCAGAGTTGCTTAGAAGTGGATTTTACTCACCTAGTTTCTACTGTGCAAGGAATATATTGTGTACGCTTTTTGATTTACCAGTTCAATTCTAACTTTAGCACTTTCTAGCTCAGAGAGAGCTAGGTGTTATTGTCTTAAATTCAGTTCCCCCCCCCCCAAAAAAAAATCACAAACGTAAGTTGATATTACTTTGAAATATCACTTTTATGAATGATTTACTGAAACAGTTGGATAAAAAACTTTTTAGCAAAATGAAAATCCTTAAAGAAAAGTAGAAAGATTTTCATTCAGTACCATATTTTCTCCTACCGCTTAAGGACTTAGCTTTACAAAAGATTATTTCTCGCAGAAATATTTTACAAAATGGGGCTACGGATATCAACACTAATATTATTTATAAAGAAATGTAACATATAGTTTAATAATGCACAAATATGTATACAAATTCTGCTTTAGAAAACAAACCTGCAAAGTGACATTTAAAAGGCTTAAATAAACATCCTAAAGGTTTCCTTTGTACCACAAAGAGGAGAAGCAATCATGGCAGAATCAAAGAAATACTTCTATTGCTTTTATCCAGGAAAAAAGTACTCGATTTATTGCGAAGCAATAAGATCTAGAGCAATATTGAAGCAAATCTTGCAGCCAGATGATTCTATGTTATTGAAACAGCAGGTGCATCGGATTCATCTGGGCCTTAAGACATTGATCCCAAGAAGCAAATTTCATTAAAGAAAACTCCATTATCATTACACAGCAACTCAGCTTTCACACAATGTTATTTAATTCCAACAGAAGTGCGCTAGAAACCCCTGCACCCTCCCCACAAGTGCCCCAGTAGCTTGCCACTTAGATATTTCTTTTTCCAGCAGTCACATGCATTCACATAAAAGATAAACTGCTGGGGATGAAATTTTGGAAGTCAACAAGCACACAACACAGACCACCTTTCCAAGCATGGGGAAACAAGGCGAGGTGGTTCTCCCCTTTTTACTGAGGGTTGAGAAGCAGCCAGGAATAAGCAGTTGAGCATGTGTCAGCAGCCTGCACAGAGACTTTGCAGCAACCAATCTGAAAATGAACTGGCAGCTTCAGAAGAAAACACAGGCTTCACCAGGTCATATCTTTCCACTCCAATAGAGGCCAAATAAAAGAGCACTTCTCTGAATTAACCTCATATGAGATAGGAATGCCTGTGTGTAAATTGAAGTACCCTGTCTGCACCTCCAGCAGTAAGACAGATGTTTTAACACTGATGCAAATTCCATAGCAATAGCTAAAGAAACAAGAAACAGCCGGAACTTACAAAAGACCATCTTCTGGGAAAGCAAAAGAAAGATTTTCTCTGCCTTTAGCTGAGTCCCCTACCTTTGTAGCTTTCCTCCTGTATACATTAGTGCAGACACCCCATTTTGTGTGTTGACCTATAGTACTACCAGATCAGGATGCCATCAGAGCTACCACTTTTTTTTCTGTGTGCCTACAATAGTTAATGTATGAATACACTTATGCTCACATTCATAATGTGTCACTTAATTTAAGAAATTAAAATCATGTCTCAAATTTTATGAGCCCAGTTAGAGCTTTACAAAGAGAGGCATGACTTAGAGAAAAGGGAAAAGAATAGGGTACCCCAGCTGAAGGAGGTTCCTGGGGACCATCTCCAGAGGAAAGCCAGAAGGCAACATGGCACTCCCCAGCTCACGGTCAGAAGACCTGCATGATTCATGCCTGGCTTTGTAGACTCCTCGTGTTGTAATTCAGTTGACTTCAAGAAGCTCAGGAAATGAAGGAAGCAAAACAATGACTTGAGAAGGAAGCCATTCTATCTTACATTAGTCTAATTTAATATTTGAATGATTTAATCATTAATAATCAAAATGTGACAGAAATGTTTATAAACAGTTACTCATTTGGGTATCAGTACAGTGATCAGTCAGAAAAACTGATGGCAAACAACAAGGCTTCTCCAATTGTTAATATGAGAGCCTATTTGGAAGTTTAAGTACTACAGACAGTTGGTTTCTTCTGAGTTAAAGCACTCTGGTAGAGCTAGTCAATTAGTAATAAAACTCAGAGTTATCACTGTGCCCTTCTGAATATTCACCTGTTGAAGATGACCAGGGGATTTTAAAACCAAGGGCAGACAAAGACAACCACCATTCTTTTAATTTCATATGGCGATACTGTAAAGTTCAGTGTTTTCCATTCCTCAAAGCCATCCTCTTCAAAACCAATTTAAATAGAATTTAATTTAATAAATCTTTAAAAGTTAATTAACAGTTTGTTTAGCTTTTCAAATCTTCTAATAGTCACCTGCAAACTGCAAAGTGCAGCAGCAGATTAATAGCCAGCTCAGAACATCAGAAAGTATTTTTTGTTCTCCATTTTAAATAAGCAAACACCTAAAAGCGGAACAGCAATTCCGTTTTAAAAAAAAAAGTCCTTCAGATTTAATAACCTGAAATGAGGTTAGTAAAACAGAAGTTGAAAAAAGATATGTTGAAAAAAGATTTGTTTGGATTTTATAGTTTATTTATAAAATAATGCTCATCTCTTGTGAAGTTTAACGTGGTTCAAAAACACAATCCATCTGACAGATCTGAAGTTGGGAGGGAAGTATTTTTATTCCCATCTCACAGATGGGTGAACTAGAACAGAGAATTGTACAGCCACTATCTCTGGTGGTTGAAATAGCGAAGAACAGTCTAGACAGAACGGGACTTGCCTGTGATGCAGGAGGAAATTACTGATGGAGACAGAATTTCTTTTTTAAAGTTTTTCAGTGCATGTCCAGGCCTCAGTAACAGTCTCTAACTATACAGCTTCCACTACTGACTGTTTTTAATAGACATGCTTTTCAAATTTTAAAATCGGTAACTTTTCCCTTGACTATTTTAATCAACAAAATTCACATCAGGTAATTACGGCAAATTTAGCAACACATCATCCAGAAGATTTAAAGTATTTACCACCCCTCCGAAGAGCTAGGAAGAGGACAGAGGGAGGTTAGCTCCTTTTGTCCTCCTCTCCTGGACCTTCTGAAATAAACAAATCCACTTCCTGGGTACCCTTTGTCTATGGAGCTCAGCAAGAGGAGCAGGCTGGAGCTGAGGAACAGAGTTTCCCATTTCACAACCAGTGCTAGCACCTGAAGTCCTCATCTGCATCGCTCTGCTGCAGTGTGCACCCGTTCCTCAAAAGCAGGAAGGCTTTTCAGGCTTTCGAGACAAGACTCTTTCCATGACCCCCAGAAGTGAGGGAAACTAAGGGGTGCAAAAAGCGTGGGTGTAATTTTCATCCTCATATTAATTTCCTCTACCCCAGGTTTTTATTTTCTGGGCCTAAAACAGGTTGGCCAGTGCTGGCTGGGAGAAGAAAGGGAGGAAGCTCAGATTTGGGGGCAAAAAAAACACACAAAAAAATTGTAAGTTATTAGCAAAACACGTGCATCTTCACAGCATTAAATACAACCCAGCCCATGGGATTAAGACCTGCCTTACCTCTCTGTCAAGCCCAGCTGCAACGGTGATAATGTCACCAGTCTCATTGTTGATTGTAAACATGTTTGGTGAGGGGCTGCTTGGAGCCTGTGACAAGATCCTGTATCTCAGCATCCCATTTTGTGCATTGGGATCATCAGCATCTATGGCGGTAACTGTCATCACATAGGTTCCTACCAGCAGGATAAATAATTGATGTTATATAAACCATTTATTCAGATTACACAAGGTCACTTGCAAGGAAAAAAAGGTCAAAGCATATATTTCTTTTGGTAAATACTACACATTCCTTCTCTTACTTAAAACAAACTGATTAAGCCCAAGACTCACTAACAGAGAAATTTAAATGCATAAGAGGAGATAAAAAATACTTTGTGTTTATAAAATATCAGATTTGCTTATGACTGAAGAAGCTCCATAAACAATGAAATCCTACAATTCTGCCATAAATAACATTTCTGTAACAACACAGCTTCTCATGTTTAGATAAAAATGTTATTAATTGGGCCAAAGGAAATGCACTTAATTTTCAGAATTGGTGCACATACTGATAGCAAATGAAAATCAACGTAAATAATACTTTTTCAAAGGTCTTTCCTAGACAAACATTCTTTCTATCTCAAGCGCCAAGTCAACACTGCAAAGTGACAAGGTGACTAATAGGTCACCTTAAAAAATGTTACATGATCTGAAAACACTCCTTCGTCATCTCCAAAATGTTATCACATACCTTTTCTCCACTTAGAAAGCCCATGCCTTACCTGGCTTGGATCCTTCAGGGACTGTCCCATTCCAAACCTGGTGTAAGAATTCAGGTCTATTGTCATTCATATCAATGACATTAATGACAATGTCAATAGGATTTTCCACCTGGTTTCCATTTACATCCACTGCGTGTGCCCTCAGCTGCAAAAATCATCAGGAAGTATTAGAACTTGCAAAACACACAAGCACAAATAGATATCAATAATGGTGACATGAAGTTTCAGGCCACACACTTTTAGCCCAATGTATTTTGGTATCTGCCTCTGCTACCCTGTATTGATCATTTAAGTCTTCAGGTTAACAGAAATGCTGTTCAAATTTCTAATCTATTCTAAATTGCAGACTTCTTTGACTTGCTCAAAATGATTTTGAATAATATAATTTTGAGTAATACCAATGTATGCTGTCATATATAATTCTGTTTTTAATAATGACTGTTAGAAAACGGACTCTAGAAACATGTGGATCTATACAAAACAGATAACTTTAACAGATAGATCTTATTAACAATCCACAGGGAATGAACATTGGCATCACTTTCAAGTGATTTTTTTTTTTTTTTTTTAAGTAAAAGCATATGGAATTCATCTGTGTTATCTGAAGCACCAAGGTAAAGTTTGTGATAAATCACTGTCAGTAAACACACTGAAATTCCAGGCTAAAATTAGGCTACAGTTTATGGCCCGAGTTTCAAAGACACTTGAGACTTAAATCTAATGCCCTGAATGTCAAAAAGGACTGAACAACTACCTTTGACAGTCAAGTTTACCTAAATCATATAAAAATGAACAGCCAAAAAAAAAAATTGCAGTATTTTTTGAAAATGTGAACCCATACATATCCAGGCCAGAGCCTGGCAATTGCTAGCAAAAGAGCAACTTGCTCCTGCAGGCAGGCCTGCTGAACCCATTTTATACATTTCCTGACTACAAACCTACCAGGAAAGAGCAAGAGGGCATGGGTAAACTCACCACTCTGGAAATGGCTCATTAAATTCTTAAGTCACTAAATCTTCAGTTGCCAATGCCAAATTCTCAGTAAAACCTCATGAATGCTGGAGGTGCTGTGCCCTTGCAATAGCCAGGTCCCATCCACAAACGCCATCTGCTACATCCTCCATCCAGGAGGCTTCCCAGAGAGCCAATTAAGGGGTGTTTTACACCAGGACGTGCTGGAAACCCTCTCTAGTTGTTGAGTGACTTCCATAACAATTTCAGTGTGTTTTCTCAAAAGCAGGAGACAACTTCAGGTCAAAGCTTGGTCTTCCCCTTCCCTTCAAACCTTTCTTTTCTGCTAACACTTGAATCCTTGATCTACTTTGTCAATTCTTTTAGAGCAAAGAATATCATTTTCATAAGCTGACAGACCTAATTTACAATTCCATTAAAATGCTTAGATTTGCCCCTGGAAATGAAAATTGCTAGGTTATTCTTCCCATCCATTTCTCAAACCACAGCTGCTGCAATTCTAATAGTAGTCATGTCCTAATTAAAGTTGCTGTATTAAAAGTAAACTTTTGACAAATATGCAATACAGTGGAGACTGTGATCAATGGCCTGTATTTGAAATATAAGCTACAGAATCCACATTTAAACCTTTATAATTACTTTATCTAAATACATTAAATCACTGTTTATATATGTTAATGCATTTAAGCTGTTTAAACATACTGAAAGTTAGCCTTAGTAAGTATAGTAAATATAAATACAAATCTGCTACAAACTCTTCAAATCATATCTCACAGAAAACTAAACGTCAGCTGCTCAAGGCATTTATGAAGCAGATGTTAATCTTCAATTTGATAGTCTGATTTTTAGTAAATTAAACTCTTACATGAAAAGAAGCGATCTGCTCCCGATCTAAAGGCTTTGTCACAGACAGCTGTCCTGAGATGGGGTTGATGATGAAGATTCCTGTTGGAGGTTGGTCAGCTCCTGGGCCAGTCACACTGTACCGCAGCGAAAGGCTTTTATCGCGATCGGACCTAATCTATGGGTCAGAAAAACAATGTTTACATTAGTTACAAACAGCCAGTGGCTGGAACTGCTGCTGAGACAGCAGGATAATGTTCTATTCTTTTTTTTAATCTTTAGGCTAAACATGTAAAAATAATTATTCTGGAAATGCTATAAAGTTAGAACAATGCTTGAGCTTTTCAGCTGTGCTCTCTTTTTGTTAGAAAGCCAGTCAGTGAATTTTCAGGATCATAAAACCAGCCCAGTTTATTTCTCATAATAGGAAGAATTGTATTAAAACAAACCAGCAAGTATTTTCACCTTAAACAGAATTGCTTAGATCCTAGAGCAGTACACAAAACACATATTAACACAAAACTATGAGACATAAAAAGTCTGTTTTTTCCCCTGTATCTTCCCAGACCAAAGCTACAGATTCTCTTCCGCTACTGACAATACTGTAGCTCATTAGAAACTTCCTGAGTTTCTTTTCGTTTTTTTTTCATTTTTAAAGAATGAACTTCAGTCTCATATTCCAAGAAAACAATTAATGGGCAGTGCATCTTCCAGAGGTGGTTGAATCACTAGCAAGCACATCTCCAAAGCAGAGCAATGCTCCGACTGATCAGCCTGTGCAAATATTCATACGAGTTCCAACAAACCCTTGTAAGAAGTTGATTGTGACTAGTGCCGTGGTCTGAAGCCCCATCCCACGCTGGAGTTTCAGCGATGGCTGCACCTGTGCTATGCAGGGCCACTGAGAAGCTAGCATGCCTCACTGTCGCATCCCGCTACCTCCTGCTATTCCTGCTCGTTCCCACACACGGCCCCAAGAGGAAGACTCCAGAGCCAGATGCTGGAGCATTTCGAGAGAATTTTGAACTGGCAGAGATTTTACTTAACCAGGAGGAATTCATCAGGGCAATTACCACCTCAGTCAAGGACACCTTCCACTGCATGGTGGTAGCAACAGAAATCAGATGAACAGCTGGGGCTAAGAATGATGCATTGTTCCCACAACCTCTTCAAGAAGTCCCCAAGGGATCCTGAAAACCACATCTCTGTTAACATCCTTACCCGAACTAGTTCTTGAGGAAAAGGCCCTCTGGAATTTTCTGGCAAGTTGATGGGAGGGATAACCCAGTCCCTCTTCTGTCTCTTCAGATGGCTGCTGTGCTTATGCTGTTGCCATGGAAATATGATGTCTTCAATTTTCTTGTGGTCCTTTCCCAGGTACAAAGCACATATAAAATTATAAGTTTTATAAATTATAAAATTAAGTACATATTAGAAGAAGAATTGCTAGTATATTCTAAAAAATCATTTGGATAATCACATAATTGACTGGAAGGCTGCCTTTCCTCTCTGTTGATAGAACTTTTTAATTGCATTCACAGTGCAGTATGAAAATAAGCAACATTATTTATGACTGTACTATGAAATTTTAAGAGCTTTTTTTTTCCTCCTTATTCCAGTTGGAGGAAAAATAGAATTATAAGCCATTTATAACATAGTACTACTGTGTAAACCACTCTGCACTTTCTGAAAAGTAGTTAATATTTTGCAGAATTTAATAGTACGCCTTTATGTATTTCTCATTAGCTGGAGCTTCAGTTCAGGTAATGTGCTACTGTACATTAAATTTAGATCTGGGTGTGCTAAAATATAATTTGAGTTCCAAGAGAAGTTTAATACATACTGGTAAGGAATGTCTCAAATATTTATAACCCTATTAAATCCCATAGAATTAATGCTGTAATTATTTTAAACCTATGTCAGCCATGATGGATGCTGTAGATGACCCACTTTACACACTGGGCATTAATCTCTGCTGGGTGTCAACATTCCTTTTCTATTGCCTTCTATATCTGCAGTCATTTCAGCCTTTAACTCCGGATGCCAGCATGCATATAGCCATGCTAGCTTGCTTGAGGATGCAGAGAGGGAGACAAAAACACTTTCCAAATCTTTTAAGAGAAAACCATTGTTTTTATCTAATCAAATGTGTCAGAGACTAAAAACAGAAGCACAACTGAAGGCCAGATTCCCCTACTCTATATTCCACTGATGTTAAGGATGCTAGAACTGGATCTTTGCAAAGAACAGGGCATGTCCTTGCATATCTACATACCTCTTCTTTTATTAGACTCCTGCTACAGACAAAATTACAATATTTCTTTGTTAAAAATTTGCCTTCGATGACCAAAAACAATGAGCAAAGAGGCAAATAAAAAATTGAGGATTACACAGCTTTGGTCTGCAGTGTGTGCTCAGAAAAATGTCTTGCATAATTACACTATTTTAAGATTATGCTTATATCTTTTATCTGTACCTATTACAGGTATGTTAATCCATGAACAAACGTTGCTCTTTATTTGTAATTTAAGCTCTTTGTAAGAGAAGGCAAGAAACAGCAGGCAGCAAGTAATATAACAGACAAGTGTAGCAGACTTAATATTGTTTTCTTAAAGTAAATATGTTATGTTATTTGTATATGGCTAGGTCTGATTTGTGTTATAGTAGTTGGTTTATTCTATGGCAGCTTCCAGCAGAGGGAGACTATATTCCTTACCAAGTAGTGCTGAAATCATGAATAATTTACAACCTCCAATTTGATTATGAAGGGACAAGACAAAGCCAATATTCCATGCCAGAAACGCCTTCCTACCACTGCTGTAAATCTACAGCTCCCATCTAATAAACTTGACTAATGCATTCTAGCAGAGATTTGTTTATTTTGTGGTTATATTTAACTGCTTGAATAAATACTATAATGCTTTCAAGCAATTTAAAATAAAGAAATGACCACGTCCAACTTAAATTCAGGTATAAATCTCAAATGATACACACGAAAAGCTCAAACATAAATGAATCGTATATGCTTAAATAGACACGGGTTTCCATGTCTTAGCAAAGCTACAAAATAATCAATGATGGGAGTTCTTTCTAAGGCTACAGCTTTACAATTATACATGCATTAGTTTCCTATTACCCAAATGTCTCATGTACAAATGCATGACAGACAGAATCAAATCCCTATTTTTTAGGCATGCTTCCTGAGATATATTGATACAGGTAGCTTTTTGTTATTTCTGACCTTTGCCGAAGGCCCTGTGAATGCTGGTTCAGGGGTTAGTTTCACTCTCATTTGCCATTCTTCCTGGGTTTCCTTGTCTTGAGCAGACACTACGAACTCTGTGGGCTCTGCTGAAAGTTGAAAGCTTCTCTCTGCATATACCACACCATCTTCACCTACTCTAAAGTCTTCTGGCTCACTACTTCCAAAGCGTATTTTTTTGTTTCCATCACAGCTTCTAAACCTCACTGTAAAACAGAAGGACACAAAATTAAGAATGAAAGATGGAAAAGCAGCCCATTTGAACTCAATGTGATATTAAAAGAATTAAGAACAAACACTCAAAAGCAGAAAAAGTAATTTGTTGCTGCTGTTATACTGCCTACATGCAATTATGAGGTGAGAATCATACTTTAGGAGTCAGTCCATGTAACGGTATGTGCAGTTTACCTATACAGAAGGAGTGTGGGACTCTGATTCAGTTCCTAATTCTCAACTCACAAAGCCCTTGCAATCCTTATGGTAAATTAAAGGTTCAGATTTGACAGAGTTATTTCCCAATGTAGCCTAGGACAGGTAACCTTAGTAGAAATGATCACCATTAGCAGACACTTACATAACTGAAAGGAAAGGGTGACAAAGACAGCTAAAATAAGAAACTTAAAGACTTTTCTATTTAAGAAAACTGTGGGGTAGAGAGAAATTTTTAATATTAGATAAACTGTCTACCCCACAAAAATCCCCCAAACAACAAAACCATTTTCTCCCATACCCGGTGGTACATTTCATTCCAATTCCACTGGGGTGTCTAGAGAGATTTACACTTCAAGCCAGAAAAGATTCAGTCAAATCAAAATCATCAGAACCTGAGAAATGCTCAATAAATTTAATCATGTCATAACCAGAATCACAAACATTTGCGATGTGCCAGCACCTTTTCTGAAAACGGGGGTAAAGCAGAAAGCCAGAAGTCAGTAAAGAGACTATAACTTCTACTCCTAGCTTAGCCAACATATTAATAGCCAGCTGTATTATCTCATGTGGGCCACTTACAGGCTCCGTGCTCAATTTTCCTCGTTCCTCATCTGTAAAATGGAGGCAGCAGTAAATACTTCCCTCAGAGAAAATTCAGTCAAAGTATTCACTTTACACTTGTTTGTTCTTTAAGTTGCTCAATGCACCACATGTGTTTGTGCATCCTTTTAAGAGTTACCTTTTCTTGTTTAATCCCCTCTAACTTTAGTGCCATCTGAAAGAGGCCCCGCAAAACAAGCAGTCAGTAAAACCGACTGTATAGATAATGCTGTGAAATGCACAGTATCGAAAGGAGACCAGGTTGCTGCTTTCTTTGCCCAACTGTCTTCACTATCACTTATCTTCTGGGTTACTGCATGTAATAGTAGGTTAAAAAAAAAAAAAAAAAAAAGGAAGTATGGTGTTAAAACCAATGATTGTTCTTTAATGTTTCCAAAGCATTATGAAATATTTTGATTGTATGGGCAATAGAAGTACAAAACATCATTATGAAGGTTGTGCTAAAATGCACATAGTGAAGATGAAATGATGCTTTATGCCTCATTTCAGTTATTGGGCTTTTTATATTGTGCTAAACCATGCACAAACTATTTAGCTTCAAAACCTAAAGGTCCCTCTCAAGAAAAATCACTGCTAAACGCCATGGATCATACACTTTCTTCTGGAATGCACTGGTTACAGGAACGTACAGGAAGAAGGATCATATCTTTTACTATTTGAACTTCAAGGACTGAGCTAATGTTCAGATGACAGATAAAATTTGTTTCCTTGCTACACCCTTTCAATTATCCAGAATCTCCTGTTTGCCCTCTCATGACAAAAGAGACTGTCCAAAATAATTCTTTTAAAGGGCCTATCATCTACAAAAATAAAACAAACTATAGCACTGTTCAAAAGAAATGATAAAATATCAACCTTCTTAACAGCCAGCTTGCTGAGCTGTGCAGTAATACTGCTTTTTCCAGACTACTCTGAGGGATTGGAAGGCTCTTTGGTGAAATTCCAGCCTCGTCTGCGGGAAAAGGCCAAGCCACACACCACAGGGCACAGACTCAAGGAAGAACAAATCCAGCTGGGTAAGAGCCCTATGTCTCATTACTAGGGCTCTTCCTACAGCTCCTTGAAAATGTTGCCTCAGGTCTTCCTCCTCAGCGGTGAGAATGCTTTGCTGGCCTCTAATTTTTCATAGATGTGGCTCACTAAGGCTGGCCCCTCCTCAGCTCCGTCCTAATGCTACATAAGGTACAACTGACTTGTCCCTTCTAATGGATCTACGGACATAACAAAGGTCTGCAAGATTCAGAGAAGGTAGCAGGCCTCTGCTGGGCAGTTCATATGGGAGGAGAAAATTCGCAGGCAGAAGTCCAGCTCCCAGACCTCGACCATAGCAGTAACCTTACTCCACTCTCTTCAACACACAACTCCTTTCCCATGGCTGTATTGTGAAATGCATCAGCTTCCTGAGAAAATGCATGGTTCTAAATCAAGGATTTAACCACTGATTTTATATCAACTATACCAGTATCTCAAAACGATTATCACAATCCTAATATCGTAAATCTGATTAATTGACCTTCGGAGCTGTGTATCTCAGATTGTCAAGCACCAAAAGAAAGAAACGATGAAGAAGAGTTTACTCCAAAGTTACTACATCTGAGGTTCTAATAACTTGATCACGCTACTGCAGATTTAGATGAGAAGACTGCACAACGTGGCTTGTCCTCGGGTTCTGGAGGTACTCACCACCCACACCACAGGGGAAGCTGGGCTTCCTTCAAATAAAATCTCTGTTCACAAACAAAACTCTCTGAAACAGTTCATGTTAAGAGGATACAGAAGAAAAAGAGCAAGAAATACATAGCTCTGTGCCTCAGCTAACCTCTAACCCCAGCCACGGCTGCTCTGTCTTGACTGAAAGGACCGAAAGAAGATTCACCTCCAGCTCTCCGAGACTAACTTCTGAAGAGTAGGGAGCAGGAAAGAGAACAAATATTAATCTAAACTTTGATCATCGCTGTTTTTGAGAAAGGTTATAATGAATATTACCTACATTACGGTCCAAAAGACTATTTAAGATATCAGAATGATATTCTCTAAGAAGTGATTTCCCAACTATTACATAGTAGTATAATACATTCGTTTTTTATATATTCAAATTCATAAAGAACAGGATTTCTCCCAACGTGTACCTTCTTACATATAGGCTCTAATAGCTTTAAAAAAATCTGCTAGCCACTCCATTGATGTTTTTCCTCCAGGCAACTGTACATTAAGAAATTCAATTAAAATACCTTTTCTTTGGCAGCATCCTGCTAAAAATGTATAAAATTGTCAATGCTCTAGAAGAATTATTCTCCCTTTGCAAAAAGCACACATTAACAAATTATACTAAACTGTAACTATCCAGAACTAAATTACTTTGACAGAGTACAGGTTGTGCAGTAGCTGCTCCCCTCCTGCCTCAACTGTATGGTTATCAGTCTTGTAAATTCGGTTTAGATCACTTTGCTTCATTTTTCAGTGTTCAACCGGTACGAACAAAGAGTGATTTCTGACCTTAGGTTTTTAGTCAAAGTTTTTTTGTAAAAACGCTATGCAATTTTTCACTGAGAATAATGATTATTTATACCGCTGATGTTCTAACCACACTGAAGGGAGGCATGCTTTTCAAAAGTCACTTTCTGTTGACCAATCTGTCATGTGGGTTCTTTCATAGTAAAAAAGATTAACCACATATATTTTACATCATTTAGTCCTTTATAGGCAATGAAAACAATAATCAAATATCTTCTTTTACTGCTTTTCAAAAACAGTTGATATCTCAAACTGCAGAAGAATTTCACGGATTTTTAAAAACTTGTCTTTTGAGTATCTTCTGAAATATTTGGTACTTTTAAAAATATTTCTAAATACATTATTTGCAAGCACCAGGAAACATTCAGTTATAATCTGAAATACAACTATTCTGGTTTTAAAAAAAATTCCTTATGTCACATCAGAATAATAATATGCACACCTATTTTGGAGCATGTGAGTCAGGGTAATTAATTCACATGCTCAAAATAAGCCTGTGCATAAAGATTTACAAAAACAGGGTCTTTAATCAGAAGAAAGTTTATATTTAGTCTTGGCATATGATTAAGTATTAGATCCTACAACAGAAGACAGTAAGTATCCTAATTTCATAGTCTTTTCTGGTACTAAAACCCAAACAAATATAATCTTTTATTTAAAAAAAAAAAAAAAAAAGAGAGAGAGAAAGAGAAAGGGAGGGAAGAATGAGAACAAAATTCTAAGATGAAAACCTACACCTCTGTGGTATTAAAGCAAGCTTTCAAATTAACACTCTTGCATGTAAGCAATTACAACATGTGTATAAATGTGTAGTGTACAAAACCTGAAGCACTAAACATGCAAATTCATTTAGAGTACACTAGAGAACTCCCCCATTCACACTCATGTCTAATGATATGAATGAATCATAATATCTGTAAAACACATCTCTAATCTCATGTACCTTACTAGTAATCTTCAATTACCTAGAGCCATTTCTCAGACAGTAAAAACCTCTTTTCAGCTACTCGTATCGTTTTGCACTCTTGACAACCTGCTTCTGCTCTCTTCTTGTCTTAGGAAAAACTCACTAACGTTATATTACCCGAGAACTGAGCACAGAATGATGCAAGTCTATATTATTAGCATCAAATTTTCACAAAAATATTCATGTACAAAACAAAATACAAAATTGTCATTGTTTGTTTTGACAGTTGTGTGGAATTTGCCATCTGGATTTCTGCACTATTCGAAAATACCAAACTCATTTCTAGATAACGTTCACAAGCACACAAACAAAAGTGTATTTCCTTCTGCTAATTTGCTGGAATAATATTACTTGTCTTGAATGTTATTCTCGATGCCTCAGCATCGACCTCAAGGCTCAGGCTCACTTAGAGGACATTATGGCAATTGCATCAGCTTCCAAGCGCTAACAACATATGCACTCCAGCAATATAGTTCAAAGTGTGTATCATAAAAGGGAAAATCCAGGCATATTTAATCCATCCAGAATCACTCTGCAGCAAATAAAACAGAAGAAGAAAGTATCTTACATAAAACTATTTGCCACATACCAGCTTTACCTTTGACAGTATGAGAAATTACCTGGGAACATTCTGCCGAACTGGCTATCTGCACACTTAATATTTGAACACTGTACCTTCTCCAAAAAAGAGTATATATTTAACAAGTCTCCCTACTTTTGCAGAGAGAGAAACCGAAGAAAACTACCCTAAAAACAAAATGAAATTAACTGCTCCATAAATTAGTCATTTATTCAGACTGGTTACTTTTGTGTCTGTAAGGTGATCTGTTCGTCGGACTAACAGAATGAACGTGCTCATGTTTCATCTCATGGCTCTGCCGCGTGACAGGTGAAATGCCCATGAGACATCCTTTACTACAAGTACAGATAACCTTCAAGTTCATATGTAGAGTTAGAGATGTGGATTTTTTACATCATGGTGGACCACTGTAATCATGAAGAAATGAACTATATTCTAGTTCGCCTTTTGCGTCACCAAGAGCACTGTGAGAGTAGTTGTGATTTTAGAACTTCAAGCCCAGCTTAAAAGCATTATTTGATTTTTTGGTCTGTTTGATACAGGGATGATCTGGAGCAGTCAGGAAAATGTCCTGTTCTCACCTGTAAGCTGAAAAAATTAGATATAGAATTTACTGATGCAAAATCAGTATGGAATATAATTAGGTCACTTTAGGCAGAGGCATTTTCCTAACTGCATTATAATTCAATTTGACATTATATCCTTTAGAAAGACTTCAATACCAGCACTGTTTCTAACAGATTCTTCCAGTCTTTCTTCTAATCCCTTTCTCTTTTGTCCTTTTATATCAAAGCACTGTAGTTTATACCATACTCCACATCATCCAGAAAAATCTCAAAAAAACCCTACCCATTTTGAGTATTTGGGGGTAACCAACCTGCTACACTTTAAAAGGAAGCCTGACTGTCAAAAGGCAGCTTGCTTACCATTTTCTGAAGAGCAAGCATGGCAATTCAGTAATTGCTCCATTGCTTTTGAAAATCCAATCTTCGTACCTGGCACTGCATTCTGCCACCCTCCCTCACATTGGAGCAGGAGGGTCCTTCAGTGAACATCAGGAACGAACGAGAGTCCTGCCACTTACTAAGGGCCCAATACAGCTATTTGCTTCTTAATTCCTCTATTTTCGCTTGACTTTGCAAGCTTTGCAACCTTGTGCCAAGTGAAAGCCAGGCTATGAAGCTTGCAATGCGGAAAAAAACCAATCACACTAAAAGTCTCAACTGAGATAAAATGGGGATACGTTCAAAGTTGTTTACCAACTTTAGATGCTTCGCGCTCTGACTCTTAGCAGCTCAACTTTCCACATTTCCATGCTGCAGTGTTTGCTTAATCATTTCTCTAGTCAGTTAGGAAAACAATAATTAAAAGAAAAAATCATTTGCAATAGTTAAGGTTTAATTCATACTGTTCACTTATTTCATTAACTGAAGGCAGTTCCAGGAGAGTGATTTGCAGCAGGCATTAGGTAAAGCCTACTACTAATATACACTTTTACTCTGTGGTATAAACACGCTTGTAGTAGGTAGCACACTTCAGAAAAGTTGTAAAGTTGTACAAAAAGTTGTACAATACCTTAGTAAAAATAATTTGTCAGTTACTGCAGCTTTTGTTCATTCAATGCAATTCCACCACCCTTGCCCCACCCCCTAGACTATTAATTCTCGATGGAAGAACATATACGCTTCCTAAATAATGTACTTTCAAAGCAGTCTGGTAGTCTACATGACGGCCGGCAAGCGTTGGTGAAAATAGGTCTTCTCCTCCCTATTTCTGCAGCATGTATTTTTCATTTTTAATTTCAAGAAGTGCATTTTTGACTTTTTAAAAAATGTATTTTTAAAAGTATTTTTGATAAAAGGTGCGAATGGGAAATGCTGCAGCTGAAATACATCTCAGCTTTTTACTACATGCACACTGCACATTCAGTGCTACTTTGGCCCCTCATTAACCCCACCAACTCAGACACAAGGACCTGTTCTTAAAGCTACCTGTGAAAGAAAATACTTATCACAAGACTGCCCAATCCTTAAATTCACAATGAAAGACTTGCACAGTCCTTTAATAAAATGTCACCTAGCTTCCAGTTTCCATAATCCACTTTGTTTACTGAGCAAAGTCATAATAGGCATAACAGAATGAAAATAGGGATAAAGTTCTTTCTATTTGATAAAAATGCCTCTGCAGCTTTTCAAAATGGAAATACCAGCCATCAGCAAAACACAGAACTGGTATCTCAAACAGAGTCCAAATTATATCTGATTCACTGATCCTTTTCAGTTCTTGCCTCTACCACTCACTGACACAAAGATCTTCTGTGCTTTGACACCCCTTTTGTCCTTATTTTAGCAAAGAATAAAACGCAGAAAAAGAGAATAAGCATCTTCGGGAAGGAGAGGTATTTATATTTCGACAACTGTTTTTGTTTTTAAAAGAAAAGAAAACAAAAAGGTTTCTTTCCCTTTTCCTCCACTCTGTACTATCTAACACATTTTTGGTATAGATGATCCTATATGCCCCTGCAGAGTTCTGCTCATTTTTCCCCCCACTTAAACGGTGCCAGCTGAAAGAAAACTCAATAATAAATGTCATTTCTGTACTCTGGAGTATGCAAAGCACCTTTAATACTTTCCCAAGTATACCATTCTACAACAGTAATAAAAAGAAGGATTAAACACTAATCTCTTATACCCATAATGCATCAACAGACTACACCTGGTAAAATCCAATTTGGTAATTAAAAAATATCTACTGAACAGTCAAGCCAGGAGACTAAAGGGAAAGTACTGTCTTTACAGATAGCTAGCAGAAAACAGCTCCAAAGTTCAGGCACTTAACATAAGCTTATTTTTACCTCTATTCATTTTTACATGGCCTTAAGCAGTGTAAGAAACAAATACCTACTATCTTTGTGTAGCAATTAAGGAACAGTTTTATTGCTACAATAATGACTTAAATATTAAATATCTAGTAAAAACTAGATGAGCAATGTTGGCTTTTAATCTATCTATAGAAAATGTAAAAAAAAGAAGCTGGGAACTTTTCCCTTTTAATAGTAAGAAAGGAGAGAACAGAGAAAAGACTTTTTTTTAAAATATGTTCTCTCTGCTAATTGTTCCTGGCCCAGACCCCTTCTGGGCTTCAAGGCTGGCTTTAAAAAAAGATTCCCAGAGTTTCTGTAGAGAGCCAGGCCATGCTGAAAAATCAGATGGGCTTGTGCTGACCCATGGGGTACATGTACTTTCAAATGAGCTCATAATCTGTTTAACCAGTTTAACTGGCCAGCAATTTTTAGTGGTGGCTTAAACCCATATCCTTGCTTAACAGCGCGTTAAAATAACAACAAAATATAGAGGGGAAGTATACATACATCACATTTGGGCTGTATCTCCCTTCTCACAATAAAAAGAAATAAAATAATAAGGGTCTTTTTTCCCCCCCTCACATTACTGGACTATCCAGACAGAAGTAAATGTTGCATAGTATTACAACAAACAAAAAACTCCAGCTCTGACAAAACGACAGTAATCTGGGCAATGTTCCTGCTTCAGATAAAAAGAGACTGTTAAAATACACAGATGACAGACCATTTAATACTCTATATCCTGGTGCCAACCCCAAACACTCATTTTACAGTCCCTCCCAAGCGGCTCAGTGAACGCACGGGCTGGTTGGTAACCATCTGGACCTGCCTCCTTGGACACCCTGAGCTGCTCTGGGTGCAGCCAGGGGAAATGGGACAGTTTTTCCTGAAGTTGTTCTTTAACCTTGCAAATCAGCGCACATTTGGGAGCGATGCGTCTCCACACATATCATTGTTGGTTTTTTATTCTCATCTCCTCCCTTCCTCTGGTCTGTCCAACACTCTGCTCTTGTTTATCGCTCTCCTCAGGTCACTCCTCTTGGGATACTCTGGTCAAATCTCCAAAACCCACAATTATTCATAATGATATTTAAGGGTCTTTTATTCATCTTTGAATTACTGTGGCAGCTGTGTGTGCCACTTTTTATCTTAAAGACAAATTCTGTTTTCTAAATAGCATGTCTGCTCTCCAGGGAACTTGGAGAGCCTCCTAGTAAGCGTAGCGACAAGAGCTGGACACAACTGCACCAGCCTTCTCAGTGCAAACCGTGGGCACAGTCCATCTCAAACCAGAACCATCCTACAAGCTGTTTTAATACATGGGTGCTCCTTACCTTAACAAAAGGAAAATGGTGTAAAGATAGCCTCCTTGTCTGAACACTGTGCTTTTGTATTAAAAAAGGGCAGGAAACCTACAGTTACCAAAGAGGATGGAAGAAAAGCAGAAAGATCCTAACAGTACTGTCACTGATGTGTTAGACAGCAATAAAAATCATAAATCCTTGGGATTATACTATCACTGGATCATGTCCAGTAGGCCATAGGCAGAAAATTAGTTGCCATGGCAGCTTAATGTTATCTAGTCAGACTTCAGGATTTTTTGTATTATCATCACTATTAAATACAGCTATCTGACCTTAAAATATATATATATATATATATATATATATATATATATATATATATAAAATAAAAAAAGCATCCGGTGACTTGTACAAGCTAGTATAGTGCATTTCACATACAGGCTGTAATACTTCCTAAAACTAAGTAGAGAACTCGGAGCAAGAGCAATACGACTGTCTTGTTAGCAGGGAGTATATGTGTGGGAGAGTAAGCTGTAAATGGATATTGCTCCCTCTATGTATAGCTTTCATCACATAAAACAGCAAGAGTAAGGGAAGTAACGTGCTAATGATTGATTGATTAATTAAAAAGTAGGAAATACCAAGAGAACTGGCAGGAAAACGCTAATTTCATATACTTCAAGGTACCTCTTTTTTATCTGGAATTTTCATTCAGAAGCTAGTTTACTGTCTTTTTGAATGCAGCTTATATCCCCTCTAGACACAGTATATGTGTTTATATACCTTAAAAATAAACAGAGAAGCACTACTATTAGCCATCTTATTTAAATGAATGAAAAGGATGAAGGGAATCTTTTGACACTGCAGACCTTGAGAATTCTCCTAACGCATTTTATCATCACACTGAAACCTTAAAATTGTATTCAGTCCTACAGGTCACTGCAGCAAAGCATAATTAGTACATGCTTTTATTATTTTAGTTCAGAAGAAGTAATATTAAACTAAAATCATCAGGGAAAAAAAAAAAAAATCCAGTGCCAGAATACTTTTCAGTGACTGGCACTTAGTGGACGCTCTGGATGACTGACTAGTTACTTAAATCTCTTGGTTGGTTACCTAAACCACATTCCCAATGAGATGGAAGTGTAAATCCTTGCAACAGTGCCAAATATCAACAGCCCGAAAGGTCGGACAAAAGAGGAAGAGAAATCAAACTTTCCAGTTTGAATGATGAGCTATGGAATCCAGACCTAATATTCAAGTGTCTTTTCAAATTATTATTTTATGAAGGGCCCACCTGGCACTAGATAAGTTAGCGAAACACTATTTGCAAGCAGAAGGGGTATTGTCATTTCATGTCTGACTGTAATATATAGTACAAACTCTTTAAAATGATCAACAGTAGGTTGCTGTAGGTATACACAATTTATGACAAAACTCAAGTGATGCTACTTTCTGTCAAGAACACTTATTATTCTTTACGTGCCTAGGAATTACAAAGTTACAAGGCTCGAATAATCCACTTAAATTCAAATTGACAATAATAAAATTGATGGGGGGAGGAGGAAAAGAGGTGTTATTCTAGGAAAAAAATAATAATGAAAACTGCTTTCTTGTCAAAATGCAGATGAGCATGACAGCAACACAACATGGTACCTGGGATAATACAGGAAGAAACAAAAAATCCTTGGATACAAAATGCAGATAAATGAGAGTGATACCAACAGATTTCATTCAAGAGGCAGCTTTCAATACAGTCCTCCCAAAATTAAGACATACTTTAGGACCCTATGCCAAGACAATGCTGTGCAGATTTATGCAATTTATTTCAGGTAGCAGCCTTCTTGGGGAACAGAGAGACCGACCTGGCTGAATATACTCACATTTAACAATCATGATCCAGTCCAGCCACAAAAAAAACAGAAAGGAAAACGAACAGACGTTCTGATATATTTGAAGATAGGCTTCTTATGATAAATGAAGCAATGGTCTTTTTGTCTGGACTCTCCTGTGGGCCTTGCTAGTGCAAAACAGAAGATACTTGACATTCAAATTGTGTTAGGCTAGAATAATGCCTGAAAATGACAGGGGCTTGACTGATTGAACTAGAACTAAAATTCTGCTTTTAGGAAGGCCTAAGGATTGGAGCAGGATATTACCTTTTGGAACTCTGCTGCTGGGTGAACAGTTACATGAGTTTCCAGACCAAAGAATACAGTTACATGTGTCACAATGAAAATTCCACATGTGATAATGGTTCCTAAAGGGAAACATTACTACTCGTTTCTGGATGTGGTAATTAACCTATTACTGTCTGAGTCAAGAATATTTTGCTGAGAAGCAGTGAGGTATGCAATCTTGGTTTTTAGATTACTAGTCATGACATCCTAAGTTTCTTAGTAAGTAAAGAATATGCAGCACCACAGTCTAAATGTCCAGAATGCAAAAATCATCTGGAGATCAATCCCTTCAGCAATCAGTGTAATGGGACTGATCCTTGACTGTGGTTCTTTGGTACTGGAGAAAAATAGTAATAATTTCAAGTTTCATGAATCAAGCATGCTCCAAGCACCTGGGAAACGTAAATATCCATTTACCGGTAACTTGCAAAATCAATGAATCACAAAAATGAAACCAAATTTGCCTGTAGAAACCAAGTAGTACCTTATTCTGATAGGAAGACATTCCTTGTTTTGCTTACCAGAACACTAAATATTCTTTTCTAAAAGGAATCTAAAAGCAAAAGCCACTTTGTAATGAACAAGCTATTTCAGCTGCCGGCTATATTCTTCTCAATTTCATTCAAATGTTCAAATTCACAGAAAAGGCACCTGTGGTATTCATTCATGAGAACAAACATATTTCTTTCCACCTCCTCCCCCCCCAAAACAATGCCAGTTTGCAAATGGAAGGTAAACAGCCATGCTACACTTACTTTGCACTGTAGAAAATATCATCCAGTATATCCTACAGAAAGGAGCACTGACCAGCAAGTTCTCTCACTGCTGCAGTGTCATTTTTCTTTAGGACAAGCATTATTATGAACATCTTGTACCAAAAAAAACAACCAAACAACAAAACACCTAAATGATGCACTTTCATAGATAATATGAGTAGATTCATGATATATCTAAATAATTGTTAAAATTATTCATGGCAAGATTCTTTCTTTTTCTTGTGCATGAAGTGTGGTTCCTCTCTAATAAATCTCAGACAATAACCAAGATGTGTTTTTATATGCCTATGAAAATACTTTGGTCCATGAATGCAATATGCACCTACCTGGAAAAGACAAAGTCATTCAGTGAGACAACATACTGAATTTCTTTTGAAAAAACTGTACAGTGTGAATAACAACCTGTCATCAGCTGTTGGGAGCTTGATGTTCTTCAGTGCCAGCTAAAACCACCCTCTCCTCCCACCTACGTCTGAAGCAATTCACAGCCATCTGCATGGCAGATCTGGCCAAGCTATGTCCTGCAGGCAAGGACTAGAGTCAGACTGTGCAATGGTAGTTAGGATCTACTTCACTATGGTTTAGGATGTGTTTTAGGAAAGAGAAAAGAATCCCCCCCCCACACACACACACACACAAACAAGGCATGATTCTTTCTATTCGTTTCAGGTAAGTTCAATGCAAATGTTCTCCACTACAATGTATTTTCTATTAAAATGTATGCATGGTAACTAAAGCATAAGCCCAAATCCATGTCACCCTACTTCATCGTGCTGAACACTTATTTTAAAAGCAACACCTTGAGAAGGGGAAATGAGAAGAGCTGCCCTCAAGATGAGGCTCCTGATCGAGCACAGCCTGAGAGCCTTGAAACACGGACTCAGGCACTGCCTGAAGCGCGCTCTGCTGAACATGGGGTTTAACGTGTTTCCAGCTTTGTTTGGACAGGCTGCTCCCAGGAGCCCTACTGTGGACTATCCCGCTGCTTGTTTTTTTGACTAGTGGAGGGAGTCCACGTGACTCTGGTGAATAACACACTGACGAGGTAATCAGACAGGTATGCAGATAAAATAATCAATTTGAGTAGCCATCTCAGCCAAGTACTCCAAGTCTGGATCATATGCTGAAACAACTCTTACAATTTCAGCAATGCCTATGGTAAATGAGGGATGTATTATTCTGATTCGCCTCTCAGGGCTCAAATGATGGTATCTAAAGCTCACCTCCTCCCAGGAGAGGAGGATTTCTGAAAACTAAAAGCAGTCTCTCTGACAGGAAGAGACAGAGGGAAGTGAAATTGAACAGATATGACCTTACACTAAACATCTGAGCTATATTTTAAAATACTGGCACTGAAACATTATTGCTTTGCTTTGATATGCTGCCAAGGGAAAGCAAAGATCCATTGAAAATTGAACTCTATTTAGAAATTGCATCCATTTTCCAATAAAACTTGTAATTCTGTATACATAACTTACAAAAGGCAAAAGACTATGATGTCATAAAATAATAATATTAATGTGAAGGTCCCAACAGATTCATGCTTCAGATTGTGATAAATGAGAAAAATTACCAAGGAACATATAAATGATGCCACAAATGAGTTATGTACAGTAATTTGTATATGGAGAAAGGCATTTGGGTAAAATAAAAATACTTTTGGCTCACTAACACACAACATGACTGCTGTCCTTTAAAGAAACATTTTGACAGTTCACTACAGCATTTTTTTCTTTTAAAATGGGCAGATGTGTATTTTATTAAACTGTTTGGCATATTGTCCATTATAAACATAACTAATTGATTTTCAAAAACTCATATCACTGATCTACAAGCAAGCATGCTTTTTCTTTAACTCCTTTGTTGCTGGATGTTTTCAATACTGCAATTTAACTTCTACTTTGTAGACTGAGGAAACAGAATAACTTGGGAAATCTGATATTTAAGTCATGCAATAATTATTTATCTGTGCCACTCAAAAGACCCCCAGGATAAAATCAGTAACTGCATTCAATCTATTTACAAATCACATTCAACTACCTCATTTAGAGCTGCACAGCTTTGCTTTTACTTCAGCTTACCTTCAGATCTGATAAATCTCTGCTCTTTTCTGAGTATTGCTAAGTAAACTTGGTTTATTATTAATTGCTCTCCCTTTCCTTAAGGCACACTGTCCCTGACAAGTCTTTTCTTAAGCTGCCTTGTACATATGACACAACCTGATTCTCTGCCTTCACATTTTTCACCTAGATGCTTCCAAACAGTATTTGCCATAAAATGTGTCCAGGTTGCTCAGGGCAATGCTACTGCTATGTTGGCCCTTTGTCTGTTAGGGTCTGGTGAGAAGTTTTGCTTTATTATTGTCCCCAAAGTAAGGGGAGAGAATAAATAGCCTCTGCTCCAAACATAGAGTCAGATGGTCTTCCCAAAATCTTGATGCAGGGAGGAAGAGCAAAGAGAAACACTAATCCCTTAGGGAAAGGATCTTCCTCACAAACGATGGTTTACTACATGGTAGTCTAGGAGATATAACAACAACGGACACATCACTTCTTTTCACTACTCTGTCAACTGCTTCTTCCCCACCACAACTAGATATATTCTTACATAATGCCAGATGATGAGTGAACTTAACTCATGTTACTTAATAAAGAAATAAGATAACAATTCTACAGGCATTCTAACAGAGAGAGACCACCTAAATTCAGAATACTTCCACAAAGGAATTGGCAAACAGTGCTGAAGCGGACATTGCTCTGTTTGACCCAACTGATCTTTTGGAAACCCTTTGGACCCTTATCCAGTCAGCCAGCTGCACAGAGGAGCCCAGAGGAAAGTAACTCTACATTAAGTGCGCTACTGCCGTGCAGGTACCTCTTTTCTCCAGTGGTTGTGGGTTTACCAGAACTGAGGCCTTATCAGCACACAAAAATTGCAATACTGTAGAGCAATACATTACCACTTCCAATCACAGTGTTAATCCAACATGAATTGCTTATGAATGCACAAGTATTCCCATATGGGAAAGGTAACACATTTTATTGGTGTTTAGTCCATCCACCTGAGGGCTGTGTAATTGTATTAGCTGTAATATACATATAAATATTTGGGCGCAAAACAAGTCAGACGGACATCTGTCTTCACACTTTATTATATACCCAGTCCATTTTTACTACATTCCTGTGTCCATAAATGGCTAAACCTAGCAAAGGTCTGTAGAGGAACAACTGGAAAGGAAAACTGAATAAAGCAAACATGAACAAGTGAAAAAAAACCCTCTCTCAAAGCATTGTCCTGAAAAGCCATCACAACTTAAACTGGATTAGGTATAGTAAACTACATCTCATATATTAAAAATATATATATGTATATTTATTTATTTATATTTGATTCAGGCAGACTTCTCCTCTCTTGCCAAACAGGAACATTCTCTTTTTGTAACCTCACCAGGCCAAATGCATAACTAACTCCACGGTACTTGATGACCAGAATGGAAAACTGAGTATTACAATGTCCCTATATGTCTTTTCAGTCAGGCAATACTTATTTAATTCAAAAATCTTTATTAATAAAGATTTCATACTTTTTTAGCTTCTTAGTTGTGGTTATAAACCAAGAAGGCTGATATGTGCTTTTTTATGACTGTAAGAAAGAAGACTTTGTTCTCTACTTTCTTGCTCTGAGCCTGAACTATATTTACAAGGCCTACTCAACAAGTGTATACACCTTTGAGTTACAGGACTGGCTCATCAAAACTCAATATAGTTTCGATACTATTTAGTGTGGCACTGTAAAACATTGTTACCTTCCAAAATTAAATTTACCAAGGTTTTTAAAGGTGCATTTACGTTTCCTGAAATGGTTCTTTATTACACTTACTGGACCAATAGTCAAGTCTACTTTCTTTATCTGCTGATAAACATTTGTACACATGTAAAAATGATTTCATTATTTCCTTTCATTACCATTGATGATAAACGCACCAGAAAAGAAGTTCTTCTAGGGACTTCATATGCATCTACTACAGAACATGAGCTAATGCAAGTAAAAACTGTTCAGTAAAGGAGACAAAATTAGATGTACTGCCTATCCCTGCCCCTGTTAATGCTGATTTACTGTGCGACCCTTAGGAACATCCCCCACTGATCAAACTGAAGCAGTTCCTCTACACATACAAAATGGAGATCAAGAAATGAAGGGTGAGAGGAAGTCACTGCTACTGGTAGTACGGGCCGAGCCCAAGTAGTTTCACAGAAGTCGCAGCAACCCAGATCTAATTGCAGAGACAAAGTTCCCTAATGACAAGCGATTTCTACTCTTTCTATAATCTTTACAGATCTCTCCCTTTCCATAGAAGAGAATCAAACTCAGCCTCTCCTCAGAAAAGGAATTTATGCTTGGACATACAAACATACAACCCCAAGGTAAAATATCAGATGACACAGAAAATGTTTCAGCCGTGAGTTTCCCACTGAAGCTGCCGCAGGGCCAGCTCTGCCAGATAGGCAGAACACAGGGTCACGCAGGTCAACAAAATATCAAGGGCAGCAAATTGTTTAGTGACTATTTTGTTTACCGGGCACGTGGCTTTTGACTAGGAGGGGCAGTAATTCTCTCCAGGTTGCCGGGGGCAGTGACAGCTATAAAAGCGCTTGTCCTTGACTGGTGTCTCGGGAAATGGGACTCACTTCTAGATCCGCTTCTTCAGGAGCTTTGCCAAGTGCTCCGCTGCATGTGACACGCTTTGGTATTTTCGGTCTTTCTCTCTCTCCCCCGTTATTCCATGTAACATGTCCAGAAACACTATTAAGCATACTGTCCAAAAACAAACAAAAAGCAAGCAAACAAATCCCTCTCTCAGTATTTAGCAAGCTTAAACAAGTATGTGCCCCAGCCTTCCTAGGATAACACAATGCTATGGAGATTTCATGGTGAAAAAAATCTCTCTTAGGCTAAAAATTTTCATGGCAAGTTAAAGGAAGTTATAAATTGCTGAAAAGGGGGTTTATTTACAGCTTGACAGAACTTAAGGGATTGTTTCTGCTAGCAGGCATTAACAGAAGCAATATAAATTTAGGTTTTAAAATTTTATTTATGGGCCATTTATTTAGTTTGCGTTACGCTTCTATCACATTTCATAAGAAATCACAACATAGCTGACGACAAGGGGGAATTTCAGTAATAACCTTGAACTACCATTTTATCCCCTTCCCCCCACCAAAGCTCTACTTCGGTAAAACCACAATTTTTGTCAAAACAGCTAAGACTGTCGTCTGAAAAAAGTCAACAGTAAAATATTACATTCTTCAAAGAATAAGGTGACTTTGGTTAATACTGACCCATTTACAGAGAGGAACAATCAACCTTTCAAAACAAAAATGTTCATTTAACATAAAACACAGAAACGATTAATCTTAAATTATTAAGTGCAACTGAGAACAATAACTCAGAGAAAAAGCCTTTGTTTTGTCTTCTAGGTTATTTTGATAACGCACAGTAGATTAAACCAATTATAGCTTCAAGGTCTTTATAATTATGTAACTCTATGCTCACATTAGCCAATTTACTAAAAACATTACATACACATGAAACAAATGATTTAGCATGCATCTGAATAACTAAAGCAGGGCAGCCACAACATTGGGGTGAACTTAAGCTAGACCTGAAAAGCCTGTTCTAATGGAACCAACCAGCCATACCTTGTTAATAGAGTAAGTCCACTCAAATCAACCTTATCTTCTTACAAGTCTATATAAAGTTCTAAAAACCTCTAAAACCTTAAATAAAGCTTCCCCAGACTTCTAGGCATTGTTCACTGCACTGCTCTTAAAATTATTGGACAGTGTCTACTGGCTACTTGAGTTAATGCTGTTTTCAGAAAAGCAAAGAAAACACACACACACACACAAAACCACAAAAAAACACCCCAAAACTGAAAGCGTTAAAGGAACCTTGGCACTATTTATACTTGCTTTAAGTAAGACATGAGAGGAAAAAAAATAAAGAAACTGCTAACAGAAACAGAAATAAAGCAACTTTCATTTGTGATTTCATTTGAAAGTTAAAGGAGAATGCTTCTGGATAAGTATCACAGATTGCTACTTAATAAATAAACACCAAAAATCAAAGACCAGGTTTTTCAGAGTAAAGTCACTGTATTTGTGGAGAAAATGCTAACGGGAAACAAGTAGATACCACAAACCTCTCTACACTATACACTCTTATTGATTTTGAAGAGTTGGATGTGTATGAGAACTGCGAGGCTGCATCCTAAGGAACTGAAAAGGGCCTATGACAGCGCTTCTACTGCCTAGAATCTGCCCACCAGATGGATGATTTGGTCCAGTGATTTTTCCTAAAATTTCTCATCACCAAGAGAAAAAGAAGGAGGAATTCAGGTTGACAAAGCATTAAGCACACGCTGGGGTCTGTAACTATCCCAGTCTCTTCCCTCCTTGATAGTATCCCCTTGCTCCTCTGTCAGGCTGCTATACATACATGTTTGCCTAGTACAACTGGCAGAAATCCAGAGGAAATGTTTCTAAACAGACAATGCTAAGGGACTGTATGACTGGCCTTCCCTGTATGCAGGGAAGGGGGGGAGAATGTATCTGCCAAGCTAGCTATGGCCCTTATCATACCTATCATGGGCTGTTCTCGTCACTCTGCAGAAGACTATCGTTCCACTAATATGGTCTTCTTACCAGTCCTTTTTACTGTCTATGGATAAGTTCCTACTATACCAAAACACTGCTTACAGAAGTTATTTTATCTTTAAGAATGCTGGATTCTGCCATGCAAATATATTAATGGTCTGTGACAAATGCTAAATGGATGTAGAATCTAAGGGATCTGAAATGGATTTGAAAGTATATATAAGACAAGCAGAATTGACAACAAACAAAATGTTGAGAAAACTTTATATTTTTATTTATTAGGTAGTACGTCCCTTTTGGAGGTGCCAATAGAACAAAATTACAACCACTCAGACTGAAACCCTGCCATGACAGAAATTTCCTTTTTCCCTTTTTCTTTTCTACAGTCTCAGCATATGGGTCTCAGCAATTTCTGAAAGTGATATTAGGAGAAACAGCCACTTTATTGCTGCAGATGTCATGCCAACTACCTTGACAAGGCCCATCCCAGGGATGGGATGCTGTTCTTGACTGCTGCAGATAAATGACAATGTTAAACCCGTAACACAAACAATTACGTATCTTTAACTGCTGCTTCCTTTAGCTAGAAGAGACTAGATCTAACTTCTACTAGAGACAACTGTAACACCCAAAGCCCCTGACCTCAGAGAAGACAATGTGAACTGTGCTTGAAACCACTGTTCACCACTAGTCTTCTTTGAGCAAGTGGCAGAGAAGTACCTTACACAGAAAGGGCTATAGAGGCCACAGGTCTAGGGGTAGATTAGCACTGAAAAAGGATTCTGATGTTGCTATTCAGAGAATACATACTGTTAATGATTTTATTCCCCCCAAATCTGAAAACTGTGACTGACAATTCTACAGAAATCCTAAAACCCTAAGTATTTTGACTATCTATACTTAATTTTGCAACTAGCAATCATTTAAGAAAAAGGCACACATGGGCAACAAAAGCAGAACATAAGATTCAGTACATCTTTATTCAGTGACAGGAAGACATCTATTATCAGATGTCGAATAGGCCTGAAATGCAAAGAAAGCCTACATTGTAAAGCCTACATGCTAATAAGTATTAATGGAAACATCCTAACTGTTAATTATGCAGAGAATGACGAGTCGGGACACCCAGAAATAATGTCTGTAAAACCGATAAAAGCAAAGCTCGATTCTGGCAATAAAACTAAACCCAAACAAGCAGGCGAAGTACTTACATGCTACCCTGAAAACTCATGGACTGGAAAAAAAAAAAAAAAAAAGAAGAAGAAAAGCAAAGAAAGGAAAAAAAAGAAAAAAAAGACTGGAGACTGGCCTTCACAGCCAATCTCAGCAAGCTCACTACAGAGCAGCAGTAAAAGATGCAGTCAGCCTTTTAGACATGGTTGTCTTGGAGACACCAGAACACACTGTATTGATGACAAAGGAAAAAAAAAGCTGGATGCACTTTCTAAGGCTTTTAGTCTGCTCTCTTTCATGTAGGGTTTAGGGAGGAGGGCCTCCCCGGGACGGGTATGCAAAGAATGCCGGCAACAGGACTGGCTCGCTGAGGCAGAGCTCTAGCTCTGCTCTGCACACAGCGTTTTGTACAACTTCAGGGCAGCCTTTGTCCCCAGCCAACGCAGCACGTGGTAGCTCTGGCAAAGGAGACTGAAGTTTGCTCACTTCGAAGGTTTAGCATCGCGGAAGTGTTAAACCCTTCTGCCTACGGAACTTCAACTCAAGTGGTTCAGTAAGAATGGGTGTTAACTTCATAAGCCTCATATTAGCTTCTCCTGACAGAAGACACTTGTGAACAGGGGATTTTAACTGCAATTAGTCTTTTATGAATCTGATGATCAGTAACAGCAGAGAAATGTTTCCGCTTTTAAGATGATTATGGAAAGCCGAAAGAGCTGGCAAACGAACTCTTACAAAGCAGTCTGTGAGCCAGACAGAGAAATAAAGCAAGCAGTGTCTACACTAGCTTGTGTAACGTCCCTAGAGCTGCACAGGGGACTCTTGCCACTTAACTGAGTGGTCTTCTCATAGACTCCTTCCAAATGATAGAAAGAAATTCAGAAATTTACTTTGGGATACCAGAGCCATAGAGTGGCTAGAGGCATTTAAACTGTAACTATGAAAATAACAACTTTATCTCACTGTAACCAAGGATATGCATAAAAAAATTTCAGTGAAAGTTTTCTTTCTAAAGAGATTATGGAATGAACACTGAATCCTTTCTATTCCAGTTACTAAATTACTCTTGCAACTCCATAATCTGTAACTTCCATTTTGAACTCCAACTATCTGATCCTGGCTTTGTGAGAAGGTAGGCCATGCATGTAATTCTTGTCCTCCTTTAACCTGCAAGGAAAGGAAGGCTATTATTGTGAAGCAGCACTCAGTTTCAATGAACCTCTTCTATGCCATACTAATATGTGCATCGTGTACAAGTATCTTTTCAATTTGCAGTACTTTTCCTTGATAATGTAATTCAGAACTACATCAGAGGATGCCATGACAACAGTAGTAACTACTGGCTTTAGACACACACTGCCATGTGTCCCTATCAGTCCTTGAATTAAATGCTCTTAGTGCATTTAGCTCTAGCTGGATAGAATGACAATGCATGCCTAAATACATATGCTGCAAGGATTATGGCTTCCTATCGCCACATCTCAGCCTCCTGTTGGACAGACATGATACCAACTGTTATTTGTAAAGAGACTGCGGTGGTTGTATCCGTTTTTCATAGAAAAGATCCAAGTCCTACCCCTGCCATAAGTCATCTGCTAGCATGAATGTTTGTACATTTCCTGATTTCATGGACTGCTGGCTTTTATATGCCCACTTTCAAATTCTGCGAGTACACCAAAAATTGTGCATGATATATCCACATTTAGTTCTGAGTGACAGTAGGATGGGTGAAGATGAGATGAACAGGGAAAAATTGATAATTTTCCACATCATAACCTCCTCTTCTTTCATGCTGCTCCTCGCTTTTGTCTGTATAGTTGATTGAAAAGGAAGGAGGGAATAAGGCTATATAAAGATACATGTTAACTCTCTGCCTTCCTAGTCTATTCTGAAAGGTTATAAAGTGGATGGATAATAGTTACCTGAAAAAGGGATGTTTGAATAATCAGCACCACCACCACGCCTTAGAAGATCTCTCAAATTCTTCAAGCAAAACTGCACATCTGCAGTAGATGATTGCTACCCTCTCAGAAGCATGACTGGCAGCAGCAGAAAACCTGGGGCAAATGATGCAACACTGAACCTGACGGGATCAACTGCTCCTGGCAGTTCCCAAATCAGATCTATCTAAGCAATAAAGCAGCATAAAGATCATTCTCTCTCTTAATTTTGGTCCATGTGTCTTACCACTAAACGCAAAAAAGTATATTGTATTAACTGAATCACTGACATGGCTCTGTGCTTGGGACTGCTAAAAATCCAACTGTTTTGATGCTAAAGTACGGATTTTGGAATCTCTTTTCAGGCTTCTGTGGCTTAGGCACATCCAGACCAGGCCAAGGGTCAGGAAGGTAGAATACACCTCTGAGCTGGAGAGCCTGCAATTCCAGCATGGTTGGAAATCCTGTCCCCTCTTATAAAGTGTACCTCAGCTGCCACCAGGACTCTGAACAACCATGCCCCTTCCAAGGCTCAATGTGTGGTGCATACTTTTCTGCTAAGGATTCAGTATCCTCCAGCAAGTGCGCCTCCTTGCAAAGGCACGCCATAAACAAAACATATTATTGTCCATATTAGCTATACTACTTCATACTCATAGCATGAAGCTTACCTAACTGGCTGACACTGACAAGTCCCTTTTTGCACGTCTATAACGTCATGAGTCTGTATTCGAAACAAAAACTACCAGTATCCCAGCTTTTTCGTAGGTACAGGCCAAAAATCCAAGGAATTTAGATTAAACACTTATGACTACAGCATCCTAATGACCAGGTCATTCTTTCTGAAGTGCAGTCTTTGACCTGTCAATCCTCCAAAAATAGAAGGGGTGCACAGTGTGTACTCCTATTATCTATAATGCAAATCTGCCACTACTGCCCTTAAAAAGCAAAAAAAACCCCAAAACCCAACAGTGCAAGCATGAACCTGAAAACACTGAAAACTCTTAGCTTCCCAGACTGGACCAATCTGGCAGAGTGAAAATGCCTCTTTGATACATCATTTAGAATTTCTTCGCTAAGTAAACTGATATACTCCACGTATAGATGACCTGTTCCTTCCAATTATTCCTTTGTGTAGCTACCTTGTATACTGGAAAGCATACAGAAGAGAACAATTCAAAAAAATATATATATTTTATATATATATATTTTTTTTCTTCACTCAGTAAAACTAAAAACCCAACCATCCAAGATCAGGGGAACATGAATGGTAGAGTGAAAGATTTCATCTCCCACGGAAGGATCCTCTAAGACCCACTAGGCGAATTTTGCAGAAATACTCATAGTATTATGACTCCCGCTGTGAAGTTTCTGGGAACTAAATAATCAAGCTGTGCTATCACCATTTCATACACCGATCCTAACAATAAAGACCAGTCTTAGAAAACACAGGAATATGTTTTGATGATGATGCATGAGGCAGAACGCGCTATAGAACATTTTACCTCCATTCAGTTCTGCTTTGTAAATAAACCAAAAAGATCATTACTTCAGATTCACACAGGCAGCAATTGTGTCCCTCTCAGTGTTGCGCTCGAGGCACATTCTAACACGCAGGCAGAGCAAGCAGAGGATTAACAGACTCGGTATTTGCATACACTTCTGCATCAAAACCACTTTTAAGGTTTGATGCCCAGCTACAGCTTATGTCGTCGTTTTATTTTAGAGGATGCTTTCAAATGTTGCTCAGAATTAGGCCAAGAGATTTTTTTTTTTTTAAACACGTTCTACTAAATGTCCATAGATTTTACAATTGTAATGTACGTCCTTGCTAAAGGAAGTTTTAGTGAGTCCTTTAATCTTTCACCACATCCAATTCGAAAACATCAGAACCAGGCACACAAGTTACCTCTCAACTCCCAGAAAAATTTGAAAGTTCTAATGCCACTTCTAAGATAAACTGTAATTATGACCTTCCACCATATCTGTTTATAGACAGGTACATCTGAAAAGATAACATGCTTTTACTGATAGCTGATTCACTCCATTGTTCTCATGCCATATCAAATGTCTATTAAAATTATTTCACCATAACAAAGCTGGGAAACAGCAAATTAGAGGTTAGCTACTTCCAGGGACCTTTCCCCTCTGCCCCAGACCAAAATCTATGGTATCATCAGTTTATAGCACTTATAAAAGGTCAGTTTCCCAAACCTTTTATCAGTAACCTTGTGCTCCACATAGCAGATCTACGTGGAATGCCAAATTTCAAAGTTATGACTGGCCCACCTATTGGGCTCCCATACAACAAAGCAGCCTCACAACAAGAAGGGACATAGCTATCTGGAACCAGGAATCCCTTCTCCTTTCATAGAGCAGAATGAACCTCTGCACACATATTAACATCTAGATTATAAACCTCTGCATGCTTTCCGTAACAGCAGTAATCAGACAATTTACTGAATTTTCACAAAATCGGTGCCTAAGCAAATATTTACAAACTAACCTATTGAAACCTTTATTACACTAAGCAAAACAGGTCTTCTCATTCTCTGGAGCAGAAGCCACTTGTTTCCATTACTCTGTTTTATGGGAATTCCATTCCTTACTTAGACTTTAGTATGAAGCTTTACATGTTTTATGGATAAAGTTCTAAATCCAGGCAGTCTCAAGTCTTCTGTCAAAGCCAAGCCTTCGTCCTTAACAGATGAAGTCAGAATCACAGGAATAAAGGCAGATCATGAAGGAACGACAGTTTTGCAATGTAAACGTACAGAGTGTTATAACACACAATCAAAAAGTACTATTTCCCTGATTGACTGGAAAGAGAAGACTGAACTGGCAAAATCATTTTTGTATTAACACAAATACTTTCAGTAAAGGTCAACAAGACTAGTTATGTGCTTAAGACTGGACATATGTAAATTCCTTGTGTATATGCAGTCTTGGACTGTTAGCACATCACGGTATTCATACATTAATTAGAGTACTGAAGTTTTACACTATTGTTGCTAAGATCACTTTTATAGCTCTAGTTGATATTCATGTCCCTGCTGTTCCTCTGGTAGAACCTACCAGAGGAAAGAATTTAGTAGGCAATGCAAGTAAAAAGGTATCTTTAACTGACTTTATCAGCTTTAGTCAGTGCATCTGCATTGAAGATAGCAAAAACCACTTCAAAAACAGCAAAGCAGGCTCTTAATATTATATTCGAGGATATTTTTTCTAGCTCATTTCCCCCCCATCTCTTTTAAACGTGTATACTATATCCCCCCCCCTTCTCCAGTTAAATTCCCTTTTCTGTAGTGAAGCAGCAGAAGATGCAAAAGGAGCCCACGCTCCTGTTGTGGGACAGTGCCACGGCAGCAAAGGGACGTTCGCTAGAATTACATCACGTCCGCTCTGCTCCCACCGACACGCTCAGGGCCAGGCTGTACAGGGGGAAACTGAGACAAAGCTCTAGCCTACAGAAAACACGTATGGCGGGGGGAGAAAAGCCAAATGGGAATCCTGGTGTGTAATAAATATTACAGACTCTATGACTGCACTTAACAGCTAGCTCACTGAAGCAACAGGAATGCTAGTTCTAGAATCAACAGTCTAAATATTACATGCTTCCAAATTATAGGAGCATCTATCTCATGTAGTTGGTGTAAATCACTGCTTAAACCTAGTAATATCAAATAAACTACACATTAACAATTAAAAAATTTTTTCCTAATGCAATATTCATAATCAAATTTGACAAGTTCTTTTTCATCTAAAGACACAGCTAAGTACACTTCACACAGAAAAGATTTGGTTGCCTGTGAAGTTGTTAGACAGACTCGGAACCACTTCAGCTCTCACATGAGAGTCATTCAAATTTGACGGACAGGAATCTTATTTTCAAACATCATTTTCAATATTTAATCATTTCAAAATATATAGGCTATCGTTACATTTACTCCAAAGCGGTCAAGTTCCACCATTAAAAATCTTCTGTTAAAGAGTCAAAGTTCACCAATAACCCAACTGAAAAACCTGGATTTTCAAAGACAGCATCTGAATCGACATTAAAAGCTCAATTTCCGTTTTGAGAGCAGAATGGAAGAATGAAAAACTGACCATGATCTGAAACCTTTTCATAAGAACTTGTGTTCATTAAAAAAACAATTTTTTTTGGCCTTGGTCCAGCAGAGACAAGTACTAGATACATGTGAGAACCTCACATAAATCAAAAAGTACTGCCAACAAGCATGTTTTCAGAATTACAGCTTATTCTTAACAGGATTGAGATTATTAATATTTGGGGATACAGAAAAAACTGCAATATTTATTCAGAACATGAAACAATAGTTTCTGTATCTTAGGACATTTGTGTTGTCTGTATATACAGACATACACTAAACACATTAACAAATATACACCGATACAGAAGTTTACATCCTTCTCTTAATGTGTGTATGTACAACTCCTATTAAGCAAAGGGAAGATAACTTAAGAAATTGAAACAGCTGAAAAAAAAAATATTCGAGTCTGCTTTTTCTTCTACATTATTTACCTATTTTACTTGAAGACCCTCTTTTTGAAGATCAATATGTATTTATCTACTACAACAATTAAACATAACAACTGGATGAGCCTACTCATAGATTAAAACAAGAAGAAAAAAAAATGTTTATCTTCTGACTGAGCTAACCTAAAAGCATTGCCATGCTGTCATAGGAACTTTTCAGGCTCCAAGAAAGACAGCACAGATTTGCAAAAAGTTTTTAAAAATACAGCCTTATGTACATATCAGTCCTTTCTGAAAATCCTTTTATGAAGACAAATTCTTAAAGTGGATTACTTAGACTACAAAATGCCTTTTGTAGCCTTCACTTATACCATGCCTAATGTTCCACACTAAAGTGAATTAAGAAAAATTCAATCTCCATAAATTAAATCTAAGTAAAAATCAACTAAAGGTGCAACTTCAAAGTAGCTCAGCTAATTCAAAATAATTCCACCATACAAATCTTTACACATGCACATTCTTTATTTTTATCAATAAAGCCATAAAAGAAAAGAAACTGCCAAAAATCTCTCCAATTTATAATTTAAGAGACATTTTATAGCAGTCCAATATCTAGGATGGAAACAAGGGCAACGGAGCAAAGACCAGTTGCTAACAGTAACAACAGTAGCAGTAACAATGGTAATAAATACCTTAAATATTCAAATCAGTTTAGAGTAATCAATTAATAACCATGACAAGATATTTGTATGACAATTGTACTGAACTTGTGGAAGGTGAACTTTTTCTGCAAATATTCATTGGCAACAGGCAAATGAAAAGGTTCCTTTCTTCAGCTGATCCTCCAAAGGACCAGACTTGACTTACCATAGTGATCATATCTTCACAGATCCTGTCTTATCGCCTTATCTTCCACTCAATTTTTCCAATAAATATAAACATTTTAAAGACAACCATGATTAGCTGAAGAGAGTGGACTTTATTTTGACCAAAATTAGTGACCCCAAATGCCCAATCATCTGGGCACTTTCTGTACTCAGCTGAAAGACGAACTGTCTTCCTAAAGGGCTAAGACAAACTGGTCAAGCTGTCACCTAAAAATAACTCCCCCTCCATGGGAGACAGCAGAAGCCCAGACAACTTACTTGCCTAACAAGGAAAGACAAGGTTTTTATGAATTAGTAGCATCTTTCATTAGGCATAGTTCAAAAACAGCACAAATTTGGAGGCACACAAATCCTTCTTTTAGTCATTTTAAAATCTTCACAATAGTATTGTCAGGTGGACAAGTATTCTTACTTTGCAGCTATGGACAGACAAACATACAGAGTCGAAAGATTTGACCAAGGCTACAGCGCAAACTAAGCCAAAGATCAAGTGGTTCTGTACATTTGGGAGGGTTCAACCCCAAAGCAATTTCACTTCTCTAATACATCTGATGTGCTTGCACTGAACAAAAACAGATTTGTGAAACGTCTAAAGTGAGTTTCTGAATCTTTCATAGGTCACAACTAGCACATTAGAAGGCAGGAAGCAGGGCAAATCACGAATGAAAGCACTTTGGTGTGCTCTACCACATAAATAGGTTGCCTACTGATAACAAAAGAAACCATTTCAAGTCACAAGAAAACTCCTGACCCCGCTAATGCTGTGAATATTGTTAAATGGCCTAATGCATTTACATAAGTATTTCCGCAAAGTCAAAGAACAACCATCTGCAAGGATGCACAAATATTTTTTATATAGTCCCACACTTACACAGATTTGTGCTTAATAAGGTTACGCAGACTAAAACAAGAGCCTGTTTTTAGGCAATGTCTCTGAAAAAGGAAGAGTGAGTCAGTACAGATCAGAAATTGTTCATACATACAGATATCCAGAGGGAAAAATTACTGATAAATTTGTTTACAATTCTGAGGTTGAGACTGCCTGCAGGTAAATATTCTAGATTAGAATTACTTTCTAAGGGTGACTGGTCTTTCAAAAAAATCTCCGATCTGACATAGTCCTTCCAGTGGACTATAGCTCGATTTCTATACACTTGCCCCTTGGAGACTTGTAGACAATTCCTGACCTTGAATGGATACCAGCTGACCTGGCAAAGACTCCCACCACCGGATCTGAAATAGGCTTAACAATATACCCAATGTGGGTTGCAATTAGCACTGCCGCTTGTCAAGGAGTAACGACTTCTCTAGTTTGTGTTGCAGTTGACAAGCACAAACAAAAAGCTTCCCATAAATCGTTGAACAGTACCCAACTGAGCAGGAAGAATCTGGAGGGAAGCTTTAATAGGCCATTGAAGAAAACTGTGATGAGCTAAGTATGAAACAGCTATAGAAATAATAGTGGAAGATTGCAAAGCAAGCACATAAGGCCTAATATATGCAAGTACGTGCCAGTTAGAAGCAGGAGGAAACTAATGCTGGAAAAGAGAGATCACAAAGCAACTCTTGGAGCAATAGTCAGATAAAAACATGCTTTACTAGGTTCTGATTGTGTTTAGCCTAAGATGTGCTTGGCCTCATTGTGCAGCCAGGAGTGTTGTGCTGCTATTTAACTATGCCTCTAACTTCATTCTCAAGAGATGGCAAGATGTTCTGCCACCATTTCCCTTCCAACGAGAGTGCCCAACATATCAGCGCTCAACCTTGCAGTCTCACACAGAGACAGATGGTTGACTGCTTCAACTTTTCCTCCTCTTCCATAACCTATAAACGATACTATTAAAACATAAGAATTGGAAAACTGCTTCTGTCATGCCACTAAGTACTACAGACATGCTGGGAAGCAACTGATTTCTTTCAAAATACCTCCGCAAGGAGTACTACAGTACACTTGCACCAAGAGGTTCCGCTTCACTCTTGGTACTACCTTGCAGTGTTACAGAGGTGGCAGGGAAGCTATTCAGACCAAAGAATATTGCACAAATATCAATTAGAAGATGGCATAAAATTCCCAATTCACATAAATCTACCCTTTGGGGAAAAAGATGACTTGTGATTTTACAGAGAAATCAAACATGATGCGAAGGAGATGCAAGAAGTTTTCTAACTGTTTGAACTTGTGGATATGTTTCTTCCCTCTGTGTTGACAAGATCTTATGTATCCATGTCTAAGCTACTGAACACATGCTTTTTCTCTCAAAAGGCCCGAGAAGCCAAACAAAACATGAATTTGGACAACTAGAACAAGGCACTTGCCAATCAGGTAAAAAATACACACAGGCAGAAAGAGCAAAATTAGCAGCTGGAGGCTGAGCCCTTCATAAAAGCTGGCAGAAGTGATCATATACTACACATTTATTTTTACAAATATTTAATTGCAGAAGATCCACTGTTGGGAAGGAGAGCCTTCCAAGTTATCTATGAAAAAGACTTCTTTCAAGATGTTAGGAGAAATATCTCTGAATACTTCCTTGTTTATTCTCTTCATATTTTTAATAACTTTGACTCAATCCCATTTAAAGCCTTTCTTCCCCTGATTAACAGGAGAGAGAGAAACACACATGTCAAGACACTGGAATAAGTAACAGGCTGGTCCTTCCACAGACACAAACCTGGTAACTAATTAACTTATGTACTCCAATATGTTAGAGTAGTGGTGAGGCAGGAGGTGGGTACCAGAGCTGTTACAGCAAGATTCCCAGGCCTGTTTCAGGGTTTTCTTCTTAAATGATTTATATAGTTCATAAGAGTTCTTATTTAATAAGCATTTCACTAAATGGCCTACACAGTAAATTGACTGACTAGAAAGAATCAGTGCAGAAATCTGGCCTGCGTAAAACAAGAATCACATCAATAACATCTATAAAGTTACTCTCAGTGGGCAGCACTGTAATGAGAGAACAACATTCTTAGAAACTGGATATATGAAACATTCAGTACCACTCATGCAAAAAACTGTTAGTAAATTAAGTATCTACTATTCCTTCTGTGTTCAGAAATGACCTGCAGCAGTAACAGTTATGCCCTTCCATCTGCATGGACAAACAAAGTATCATCCATCCTATAACTAACAGATGACCAATAGGACATTAACGATTTACAGTGACCACAGTTAATGAATAAGACTGTATAATGAAGAACGCAGTGTTTCTTTATCAACTTGAAGTAACTGATGAGGCTAAAAAGGGATTCACAAGCCAAACAGCTTTAGAGATATGACAAAAGAATTAACTTTGTTCAAAGATATCACTTTGTTCACTTTCTTACATCACCTCAGAACAAGTTAAAGCTTTATAGTTCTACAATAGCATAAATTCAAGACGGCTTCTTTAAGAGTCAACAGTAGCACTTAGGTAGCAAATATGCCTACAGATAAGTAGGTGTTTGTGGATATGATTTGCCTCTTGAATATGAAAGTTTGAGGAAACTATTTCTGTCCTTTTAGGTTGTTACTTAGAAAGTACTTAACAGGTTAGAAAAATTAGTAATATTTAAAAACAGATCAAATACTAATCCTTACGAGTGGAGCATGAAGATGATTACTTTTGTTCAACGACAGTCTCTACTTCTGTTTCCTGCATTTCCAACAGTGATATTCCAACTGGCAATCCCTTCTTATGTGTTACATAATAGATAAGGTGCCAGTTGCCTGAAATGACCATTTCATTATAGGTTTTACACTCTATCCTATTGCTTCAAGAAAGCCGGCAGCTTTACATTTCATTCACATTTACTTACAAGTCCTTGTATGGCCTCCCCTTACTTCCCCTCACTATGCTGGATTTTCAGCAGTGTTGAGCAACCTACTGTTCTATTTCCTAAAGCTTTAATGGCTGTTTGCTGAACAGAAAAAATCTAAAAATCAGGAGGCAAGACCACAAATCCCAATTTCTCTCTATATCCAGCCTAGTTACATAATAAAATGATTATCATAACAACAGAAAACTGTTTGTAGAGAAATAATATAAAAGCAAATTACAGAAGAGTTACTGTTTGGCCCTAAAAACTATTCATTGAATAGTGATACAGATGATAATGCAGAAATAAACAAAATACTCACCCTGTCTGTCTTCTAGGAATAAACTCACCCTATCTCATATTATTTCTCTACAACTAACTTTTCTTCATTAGAAATCAGCATTCAAAAGCAAATTCAAAGGTACTTTAAATATTCCTATTTCTTCTAGGATGACTCAAAAATGACTGTTCCATTGTCTCATCTTTGATCATTTAGATGTTACACTACTAAATGCACTAAGACCGAACTCAGGATGGGGGGGGACGGGGACTACAAAGACTGTTTAGTGCACAAAACAGCAGTTTGTTAGAGACACCATTTGACAAACTCCTAGCAAAGAAAGAAGATTGTGATTACTGTTACCCATTATTAAGGGGGACAAGAAGCATTCCCATGTTTACACTAAATAAAATAATTCTTTAAGGTCAGAATTTGATGCAGCAAAGAAAACTGTACAATGTTTTTTAGAAGTCCTTTTTAGTGGACTAAATAATTTTAAGTTATACATTTTATAGATGATTAATTTTGCAAGCAATGGAAAAAACCAGCATTGAACATGAGGGGCAGGATCATTAGTGTAAAAATTATTACCTATTCTTGAATAGAGATGCATATATTTATTTCTTTACTGCTTTTACTTTCTGCTTTTAACATAGAATTTTAAGGACAAATTATGCCAGATAATATGCAAGATGCACAATTTTTTTTAGCCGTATACTTGATATAGACATGCCAAATACTATGCGAAGCCCATGGCTATCCCAGGACTATGAAAAGTTAGGAAGTATTTTGGTTCTTTGAATTTCTAAGAATTAAAGGCTTATCTTTTTAAAAAAGGTGATTGCTTAAAGCTTTCTGTAATTATAGATGCAGTCTTTATCAGATGAACTACATCCACTCATCACACCATTTGGAGTCACACCAATCATCTTAGTAAAAAAGATAAATATAGGTGGAGGTTTAAAATAATTATTCTGACTGCAGTTCTTGCACACGTGTGCACGCACACACACACACTTCAGTGTGCAATACTGAAGTTCAATGGGGCCTTGTATTCAGTTACCCTTTCCTAGCTCATGCTCTCATCTAATTAGAATTTCTGCATCCTCTGGTCCTGCAGAATTCCTGTTACCTTCTTTTGTGTAAAGGCACTAAAGACGGTAATTTACGTCTAATTAACGGAACTGAGTCATAATGAGCGTCTTTCTTTTAAACATGATTTGAATGTTAAATGTCCAAAATAACTAGCAAAACTGGGCTTTTAGTCCTGCTTCATGTTAAGTTTTTTGCAACACAATGCTCTTATTCAGGCTTTCTTGCCTTGCATACAGTCAGAGGGCTGGAGGTTATTCACGCTGCAAAATTCTTAAGATGGTCTGCACAAAGGGATTTAGCCGCATGCCACCAGCTTTAATATTTTAGCTAAGCAGCCATGTTGAAATACGCAGGCCGACCTTCTCATCCTTCAGAGCCTGCCGATTTTCTCCTCCACCTTTGAAATGGTACCCTTTGAGCACTTGCCGATTTCGACAGCGTTCTTTATGAGGGATCAATTTCCATGCAAGAGAGACAAAAGGCAGGATGAAAGTTGGAAGGGAGGCACACAAAGGGCTGCGCATCTGTGTAAAGAAAAGCGTGGTAAAGCAGTTCTGCTACTGATCCTAGATGAACCACTAAGATGTAATGATGTAAATAAAGACTAAAGAAAAACTGAAGTAGGAACAAAAGCACACACAAACATGTAACAGGAAAAGAAACTGAGCTCAAGAAATGCTCAAGAGAGGAAACTGCCGTTGATTCAGTGAATCTAACCACAATATGCTTTGGAGATCCTGATCAATCATGCCAAAAGACATGCCAAATTCTTGTTCTGAAGTACCAGGTTTTTATTATCACTGTGTTTTAAGCTAAATAGATAATTACGACGGTATATACTGTACAAATACTAGTATATTACTACAGAGAGGAAGATAAAAAAACCCTGCCTATACAGGATCAGGTACGCCATCAAGCCACAACCTTAAATTGCTTCATTCTTCCACCTTCACGTGAAGTATCACAACTTTGGAACATAAGAAGCCCAAAAGAGTCTCTCATCTGCACAGTCCTGATGTCCTGGTAAAGCCACTGAACTATGAAAGGATGCAAGAAAGTAGAGCTCCTCATGCTACGTTGTAGGATTGGGCCGTCCCTGTCTGATTCTGCAGAAAACTACAGAGATAGACTCTCTGTAACAAAAGATGTGACTATTTTGTGGGCTACCAAACACATACAATGAAGATTAGGAAGAAACATCTTTCTAAACATTCAGCATTATAGCAATTCTGTGTGTTATCTGTAACACTAAATTTTACAACCGTTTTTTCCAAACTGTAATTTTAAGTAGAGCACCTTCTTTAACGTTAAACTATCATGTCTGATGTCAAGTGACATGTAAATAGTTATTCACCCACCTACTCTTTTTTATCTGTAGTTCACTGCAAGTACAAAGTTATGACAGTACAAATAAAACCTCAGACTGAAGTTATAAATATTAAAATCATGTTACTAGAAAAGCATTCACAGATCAGATTTTGTATTGGTATGGTCACCTAACTTGCAGCAATCTATATTTCCATGCATATTGTTGCCTCTAACTCTCTAAAACCCTCTCCAAATTCTTGTGGAGGACAGAACAGCTTAGATAGGCATGACATTAACTTTTCAGCTATTCTAGTGTTACCTCCCGCTTCCTCTACTTCATTCTTTTTATGCAAACTTTTGCTTATAAGGCAGAATGCTAGTTTTCATGCTATGAAATGAATACGGTATGATTTACCTTATGAACTTTTAATTCATTTGTCCTGCCATTACAAAACAAAACTAAATAAGAACTATAGAGCTTTTATTTTGTGTTGGTCAAAATAGTTGATGCATATTAAGTTTATAATCTAGTTGCTTGGCAAAAATGTTTAAGTTGTATAATAGAAAAATTGATTATTTTTCAAATGGTTAAAAGCACCAGTTGTTAAAACTGAATTACATAAAGAGCACTATTCAATTTTACAATCACATGAAAAGAAAAAACGTCTGCTTGAAAAATTTGCTCATCAAGCATTCATTTTGTTAACATACTATTCTAGTCTATGTTAATGATTTATTAAAAGCAATTTCCAAAGAAATTTACCATATGAAGAAAACAGCTTAAGTACATCACACTATATTAAAACTGGTCATTATTTGGAAAAATATCAATATTGAGATAAATTCAAAAATGGAATTGCTTTCAGAAGCACTAGTGATCTCAATCAATTAAAAAAAAATCAAACATGAATATTCTTACTAAAGTCGCTGTAGTCTCTTTAAACACAAGCACAGAAAATAGGAGATAGTTTTCATTTTTCCCCACATTTAGAGGGTTTTCCTCTATATGAAAAAAGACAAAAAAGATGACATAGAAAGGACCACATCATGAGTTTGTCAACAACCCTCTTCCTCTTTTTTCATCAATTCAGTCCTGTTCCCCTAAACAGAGTCAAACAGGTTTGCAAATGATTCTCATCATTGCATGTAAAGTGCATTTGTACTGCAGGAGGTGCACAGGGCAGATCAAAAGACAAGGGGGGAGGGCAACTGCTAATAAGAACATACACCAAGCAAAGAACTATTTCTGTAATCATTTTTTCCCCCAAATCCAGATGAGCACAGAACTAAAGCACAGAACTGGCTATCTGTTGATAAAACTACTTTGATTCTTAATAGCATAAGGTTCAGACTGATACATACTACATTTTCTCAGAAGTTCACAAAGCAGAGTGCCTGGAAGATATATTTTTAAAATAGTATAAAAATGTTTCTTCTTTACTATTTACAACGCACAATGCAAGGTACATCACAGATTTCATGTATCTTTTTCTAAAAGAACAAGTAAAAACCTAACAAAGCTGTGCCTAATTTTCTACCTCAAAATTTGCACAGAACTTTAATAATATAATGTCAAAGTTGGTTTCTTTAACATTCATTTTACTCACATTATTCTATCTTTTACTCTTCTAACAATTTGTTAAATGTAGTTTATGCAAATAAATTCAATATATGAATAAAACAACCCTGGTTGATTGACAATGTATCAATGGATGACATATTTTGTTATGCTAAACTCATACTGTCTCAACATGTGCTCTGCTAGACCTCACTGAGAGCTTCCTTCCTCTCTTCCTTTATGAAAACACAATATAAAAAACTTAGTTCAACATTCAGATAAAGTTTAAGTGGGTATACAGAGCATTTGCTCCTAAAACAGCATCGCTGACCAATGAAATTTTCATGCCAGAGAAAAGACTCCAGACAGGATTCATTTCTGCAGTTCAGGTCTCAGATTATTTATGTGGCAATAAAGCCATCCATTTAACAGAATTCAAAACAAAGTTTCAAATTTATGGAAAATTTGTTTTGAAGACAAAGACCAGTGAAACACTGTTTATAAACTCCAGACTGTAGTATGTGTGTGTTTTGTTTTTAATAGATTTATCCCAATGGGAAGCCCCCTTCTAGCTCCTCCAAACACCAGATTCTTAATTTCTCAATTCTTAGTTCCACCTTGTTAGAATCTCTATTCTTTACTCGGATATAAAAGCCTCTTTGTTCCTATTTTTGTACCTCTGTTTAGAGAATGGCCAACAGGAACAATAACAGCAACAAAAATTCAGACTGGAGAGAACTAGTTTTAGGCCTTGTCTATACAAGGCCTTTTTAATTGCTTAGTCAGGTTTTTGCTTTGTTGCTAGCCCATGCACCCATGCAGCTGCACTGATACCAAGCTTATAGAATGGAAAATAAACAACATCTTAGACCAATGCAAAAAATGTGTCTTACTTTATTACTATTGTATTACAGAAAGACAGGATTGGCAATGAGACAGTGTTTTCCCACCACCCCCTTGATTCCACCAGCTACGAGTCTGTCTGAATTAAACTTTTATCACCTGTTCAGGAAACACAGAAATCAGCCTATTGTCAAACACTTAATTTACTCCAGCTATCTGGGTTTTTGTGATATTAGGAGTTTATCTTTGCTTAATACAGTTTCAGCACAGGACCTACTGGTTTTTAGCAGAAAATGTGCAAATGCTCTGAAGAGCAGAGCTGCATGGCTGATGCATTTTTCCATTTCACTCTTCCTATATACAGCACAGGAATACTTTGCAGCCCTTTACACATTCATATAATAAATTAAAGCCAGTATATCAGACCCAACTGTTTAACTATCCCTGATCTGGGAAGATCATGTTTTAAAAACAATCTTCCCAGATCAGGGATAGTTAAACAGTAGTAAATACTAATCAAAAGAAATTCCCCACCACAATTCTATTGAAGAAATTACAAAAAATAATAATAATAATAATAATAATAATAATGCCAATATTAACCCCAGCTGTTGCTTTAAAGGCACTCATCTCCATTTTTATTAAGGCCATAATAATGAACACTGAGTCATCCAACCTTCTCTTCTTTGGAAGGGACTCCAGCTTAAAATGGGAAAAAGTCTGAAATAAAATACTATACAAAGGCTTTTAAAGATACATTATTTCAACACTTTGGGACATGGTGAATCAAAGAGTTGCTTTTTGGTTCTCTTTTCATTTATGAATAATCATATTAACAGGAGACATGCAAAACCAATTTTCAGAAAGGCAATGTATTATTCAATTCAGAGCAGAATTCACATTCCAGGACACATTTCTTTTTGAGCACCAGACACCACTGGGCGACATTTTCACAGTACTACAAACCACAGCATAAATCCTGGGTCACAACTAAAGTGTCCTGTAACTTCATCACAACAGCTAAAATTCCTCAGGTGACTCAGCATAATGCAGCACTAATATGTGCTAGAGACAGCTATAGCAGAAACATCATGTATATTATCACAGAGGCTAGGAAATATATTGCATAATACATGGTTCTTTCTGATGCTCATTTCGTAAGCAAAAGCACCACCAAAATATTCAGATATTTAACTCTGGCCAAAATAAAGAATGATTTCCACCAGCATGAAAACAAGAATAGAAGGCAATCAACTATTTAAAAAATGTCACTGCTAAAAGCTGGGTTTTGGTACTGTTTTTGTTTTTTCAAGGGAAGAAGGAAAAGGGTCAGGATTCCAGAAATATTCTTCTCTATCTCTACACTTCTATTTCATTTGCTATTTTAAAACATCTCAGAGTACTGCCTTCATTAGGTGAATAAGCTTTGTCTGTCTTTCTAATAAGTGGACCAGTTACATACATTATAATTGGGTCTTTGAAATGCACAGAACAGTCTAAACTTCTTTTGTAAGGTTTCTATCTTTGTACTTCTTCAGTTCCCTACGTATGGCACCACCTCCGTGTTGTTAGAGCAGATTAAAAGTGATGCATCCTTGAATATCAACCAAAATGATGAAAAGCGAAGAAAAATTATAGTCTCAAAAATATTGCTTTGAAGTTAACTGCAAGCTTTCAGAGAAACTATATTGATTCATGCTGTCCAGCAGCTGTCAGTTGCTTTTTTTTTTTTTAATGAATAACTGCTGCCCTAGTTCATAGGTTATTTCCCCTAAATAGTGGGGCCTTCAGGCATGAACACATGCATTTGTACAGTAGCCAAGGTTTACAGCTGAAATTATTCTGAATCTAACCTGGCAGCTTCTTACTATTAGGGATCATTCTATTCCATATGCAGAAGTCGATAAAATGTTGATGACTTGCAAAAGAAAATAGTCAGGCTGGAGAAAGCCAAAACATGGGAAATTAATTCTATTAAAAATATTTTTCATGTCAATAAAAAACTGTGTGCTTGCAAATAACTCATTGCTAACCTGAATATTCTTTGTTAAACAGTATCTACAAGGATTATCCAAATAATAAATAAATATTCAGCATCTAATGCCCATGCAGTTTTATCCAAAATGTTTTCCCAACACTTGGAACAAACTGTGGTATCCAGTGGTTTATGTTAAAAAACATTAATGCTTTAATGAGGAACACAACAGTTAAAATCATAGCACTGATAGGCTTGTAAAGTACTACATCACCCATGTGAGCTTGTCAGAGGAAGACTACATGTCTGTGATTATACGTTCTGAAACACTTCTTTCAAGTACTAGAAAGGAAACACAGAATTTGGACAGGGGCAGTAATTTGAGCAAAGTTAAATTCATAAAATACACCCAGAGTGCTGACTGTTTTTATAATCCAAAAGCAAGTTTCCAGATGAAAAACGAACACAGGAGATGTCTCTCTCCTCAGCACATCCAAGAAGAGCTAGGAACGTAATGAAAGAGTGTAGTTGTTGAGAACATTTTTGCTTTTGTGGATGCCTAAAGCATTTTCCACTGGGCACACAGATCTCCGTCTAACAAACTTAAGCCAACTCTTAATGGACCTTCTTTCCTTAATACACCTCTAGTAGACCTTCCAGAGTCTGCAGGCAACAGGCTGAAAACATGGTCATTAAACAGCTGTCTTCATTCAAAGTGGGATCTAGAAAAGAGACAAGGCTGACTGCCTATTGCAGGCAAGGAAGTAATGGCTGTCCAATGCATTTTAAATCCCATGATATTTGTTGTTTTATTCTGCCAGAAGACGTTTTGGAAAAAATCTGCTAGGGCAGGAAAAATCTGAGATTGAGAGATTTTAACCTATTGGAAAACACTTCTGCAGAGTAATGATCCTTTTATTTGCTTCAGTCTGGAACTAGGACAGTCACAGAGATCAGTCTTTTCTCACTGGTTCTCATTGCTTTCACCCATTGGGGCAATGAACCTCAAACACAAGTTTCTTAAAAGGCTGCTGTTAAATTTGGAAGAGCATATATTAGTTTGGGGAAAGAAAAGATCATCCTTGCTCACAGTGATCTCCTACAGAGAGCTGCCAGATGGGACAATTCCCCAGACCGATCTGCTTTCTGATTCCGTTTTCAGATACCTAACTTTCCTAAATAGTTTTAATTGTCTAACATAAAATGTCTGGCAATAATTCACAGATCTTTTTTTCTGTACATTGCTATGAAAATTCTACCAGGTCTCAATAGAGTAAGAGCTGTTATCATTTACATTTGTAGCAATCACCTTCTTTTTGCTAGTTGCTCCTTGATCTTTGTATGTTTGAAGGTTTTTTTTTTTTTAAATGACTAAGAGTTACCAGGTCGAGTAAATAAAAAGCTACAACAGTATATAAACCTAATGCTTTCATAGCCATAGTATGGCTGGGGTCCACCTCTTTAAACCATATTCCCCTAAAAAAAAAAAAAAAAAGTTCATTGCGTCTTTACTTCAAACTGACCCTCCTGTCTATGTCAATGCAATTCTAGAGATGACTTTTCGACCCTCTTCAAACGACCTACAGAAGAAAAGGAATATGACACATGCTGTTTGCGTTTCCATTGTCCTGGCAGCCTAGAGGTAGAGTAACTAGTGAGGAGCTCAAGCTCGTCTAGTACCTGCTCTTGCTAATCCTCTAGAGCCTTTGTCTTTCCAAGTCTAAAAAAGAGGAGAACAAAAAGACAAACCAAAGGAAGTTGAGCAACAAACACAAGAAGGAGCCTGGTGAGATTAATTTATATTGAAAGATTAAAGAGCTAAATATACTGTATATCTTGGCTAAGCAACAAACGAGGGAGTCTTGATAACTATCTGCAAAATATTTGAAGGACACAGGGAGGGAGAGGAATTCTGTAAGGCAGCATAACTCAAGAGGGTACAGCTAGAGCACCAGGCTGTTTAGATAAAGGAAATGGAGACAAGAGTATCAGGGGAAAGACTTGCATAAGAATCACTTGCTATGCAGTTGCGTTTAAAGAAGTAAACACTCCATCACATGGAAATTGTTAAAACAAAGGGAAAAAGAAAACTGAGCAAATATGCTTCAGCAGCAATTAAAAAAGACTGCCTCTTTAGTTTCCAAAATTCTGCAACACTTCTACAGAAAAACACCCTTTAGTGTACAACCAGTTCTTAGCTCTTTGCAAGCTACATTACAGTGGCCAATCTGTGTCATTCACCTGCAGAATTTGTTTTCTCCTCTGCAATTCTGGCATTTTCTTACATGGGTTTTGCTGGTATGGCAGGCATTATAAAACATGGATTTAAAAAGCACTGACTATCACTGGCCAACCAAGTATGAGGTGATACTAAATGATGATTTTGATCATAAACAGAAGAATGGGGGGGGGGGGACTTTGATAATCCTTCTCAAAAGAAAAAAAATATTCCCTGCACTGCTTCCCCAAAAGAATATGGAAGCAATATTCTGACATGCTCCATGAAGGAATATCTTACTATAGATGAAGGGGGTGAAAAGAAATAAGAACTATGTCCCTTTTTCCTTTTTCAGGCGTAGATTAAGAGCTACTAGATCTTAGTCTATATATTTTTTTCCAGTTACAGCATCCCTCTGAAAAACATTCATAAAACCGTTTTAAGAAACACCCTCCAGAGAGGCACTGAATGAGGACAGCTGCTTGACTCTGCAATAAGAGAAGAGGTCACCACCAGGTAGAGGCAAACCAGCAATGCTGCCAAAGCTGCATCAACAGCATGACAAGTGTCAAACCAGCCCAAGATAAAACTGAAAGAAGCCTCTCAGAGTGAAAAGTGCAGGGAGAAAACCAAAGAAGGTATTTTAAGGTAGCTTTTGTAATGACTTGAAGTACTGTCTTTCACATTACTTGGAACAGGTGATTCTTAGCCATAGCATTGAAAAATAGTATAGTCACCAAAGGATAAAAGGTTTAAATCTCAGCAGTTTATACAGTTCTATACAGAAGTGTCCTCATATCAGTTCTCTAGCTCATATTGTTTTAGAACAAGTATCACAGGATAAGAAAAAGACAATGTTTTTCGCTGTGCCTCACTTGGGAAAGCCTATACGCAACTCCACAAAATTAAGGAGGAAGTGCTTGCTAAGGCTCCAGGCTAGCTCTCAGGAAGAGAGTATGAGTCAGAGTATGCAGGGATGCAACGAGGAAGGCTAAGGCCCGTTTGGAATTAAATCTGGCTAGAGATGTCAAGGACAGCAAGAAGGGCTTCTTCAAATACATCAGCAGTAAGAGGAAGACTAGGGAAAATGTGGGGCCTTTGCTGAACGGGGGGGGGTGCCCTGGTGACGAAGGATGCAGAGAAGGCAGAGTTACTGAATGCCTTCTTTGCTTCAGTCTTTACTGCTCAGGCCAGCCCTCAGGAACCCCAGACCCTGGAGACAAGAGAGAAAGTCTGGAGAGAGGAAGACTTTCCCTTGGTGGAGGAGGAGTGGGTTAGAGATCATTTAAGCAAACTTGACACCCACAAATCCATGGGCCCTGATGGGATGCACCCACGAGTGCTGAGGGAGCTGGCGGATGTTATTGCTAGGCCACTCTCCATCATCTTTGAAAGGTCATGGAGAACAGGGGAGGTGCCTGAAGACTGGAAGAAAGCCAATGTCACCCCAGTCTTCAAAAAGGGCAAGAAGGAGGACCCAGGGAACTACAGGCCAGTCAGCCTCACCTGCATCCCTGGAAAGGTGATGGAGCAGCTCATCCTGGAAGCCATCTCCACGCATGTGGAGGAAAAGAAGGTGATCAGGAGTAGTCAGCATGGCTTCACCAAGGGGAAATCATGCCTAACCAATCTGATAGCCTTCTCTGATGGAATGACTGGCTGGGTAGATGAGGGGAGAGCAGTGGATGTTGTCTACCTAGACTTCAGCAAGGCTTTCGACACTGTCTCCCATAACATCCTCATAGACAAGCTCAGGAAGTGTGGGTTAGATGAGTGGACAGTGAGGTGGATTGAGAACTGGCTGAATGGCAGAGCTCAGAGAGTTGTGATCAGCGGCGCAGAGTCTAGTTGGAGGCCTGTAGCTAGCGGTGTCCCCCAGGGGTCAGTACTGGGTCCAGTCTTGTTCAACTTCTTCATCAATGACCTGGATGAAGGCACAGAGTGCACCCTCAGCAAGTTTGCTGATGATACAAAACTGGGAGGAGTGGCTGATACCCCAGAGGGCTGTGCTGCCATTCAAAGAGACTTGGACAGGCTGGAGAGGTGGGCGGAGAGGAACCTCATGAAGTTCAACAAAGGGAAGTGCAGGGTCCTGCACCTGGGGAGGAATAACCCCAGGCACCAGTACAGGCTGGAGGCTCACCTGGTGGAAAGCAGCTCTGTGGAGAAGGACCTGGGAGTGCTGGTGGACACCAAGTTAAGCATGAGGCAGCAATGTGCCCTTGTGGCCAAGAAGGCCAATGGTATCCTGGGGTGCATCAGGAAGAGTGTTGCCAGCAGGTCGAGGGAGGTGATTCTCCCCCTCTACTCAGCCCTGGGGAGGCCACATCTGGAGTACTGCGTCCAGTTCTGGGCTCCCCAGTACAAGAGGGATGTGGCACTACTGGAGCAAGTCCAGCGAAGGGCCACAAAGATGATTAGGGGACTGGAGCATCTCTCTTATGAGGAAAGGCTGAGAGAGCTGGGCCTGTTTAGCCTGGAGAAGAGAAGGCTGAGAGGAGATCTTATCAACGTGTACAAGTATCTGAAGGGAGGGTGTCCAGAGGATGGGACCAGACACTTTTCAGTGGTGCCGAGCGACAGGACGCGAGGCAATGGGCACAAACTGAAACACAGACAGTTCCATCTGAACATGAGGAAAAACTTTTTCACTGTGAGGGTGACAGAGCACTGGAACAGGTTGCCCAGAGAGGTTGTGGAGTCTCCTTCTCTGGAGATATTCAAAACGCGCCTGGATGCAATCCTGTGCTATGTGCTCTAGATGACCCTGCTTGAGCAGGGGGGTTGGACTAGATGATCTCCAGAGGTCCCTTCCAACCTCAGCGATTCTGTGATTCTGTGAAGAGCAAAGATAACACCTGTACATCTACAGTCTTTGAAAGGTTCTAGAGGGATGCAGAGAAAATCTATCAAAAAAATCTGGCAATAAGAAAAGTTACTCAGTAAGTCTGACCCCCTCCTCTCCACCCTCCCGCAATACTGGATACATATTACATAGGGATGGAGGAGAGGCTTACATACACACACAATGAAGGACAAATAATGGTATTATATCATCCTTTCTAAAAAGATGTTTTTCTGAACAAAGTAATGCATTGATTATAAACTGCAAGCCAAACGCAAAAAGCCAATACACCTACAAAAGGGTAAGTAAAATTATTTTTGGAGGGTGTGGGGGATGGATTAAGTACCAGGATAATGCTGTTTCATTTATTTATAAGTATGCAGCATATCTATAAACAATGGGGCTGCACCAGTATTGCTAAGCATACTTGTCAGAACTAGAGTTAGAAAAAATAAAGGCTTAGCTGAATCGACAGAATTTTTAATACTGGAAACGATAATGAAAAATGCAGTTTAAACTTAGGTTCTAGATTGAAAATACAGGGCTAGCAATTAGAGGGAAGATAATTAAACTTGTAAAGTATGCACATTTGGTATAGATCCCGTTGACAGACAATGCTCAGGGAAACACAATGCCATTTTTACAGGCATGCTTTCCAGAACACACACATTTTAAGGTGAGAAGGGGGGGGGGGGGGGAAATCAGAGGACATTGAATTCTGTTAGCTCACTATCTGAATCCTGTAAATGTCACAGCTTTCAGTTTTAATTTCTGGAATAAGTACCATTCTGTGAAATGTTACTATGTGTGTGAGAGCCTCCAAATTTAGATTAAATGCCATTAAAATCTTTTATAAGATTTCCCTCCACATTTTAATTACATTTAAAATTACACCCTTATGTATGGGATATATCCTGACAATTAGAAATAGTTAGAGTATCTTAAAGATTTTCTGGCAACACTGACCTTTGATGCTTGCTGCTAACAGTAATTATCTTCTAGATGGAGAAAAGTGTCATTACTTTCCTTTAAATGTGATAGCTGTCTGTTAATAATGCTGTAAATACAAATAATTGCCCCAAATAATCTCAGATTTATATGATGCTCCTGATCAAAACAAGATTCATTTCCAGGGTCAGTTTTATTTTAACAAAACAATGTGATCATATTGGCCTACAGCTTTTACAATGGAGCGCTAACCGAAAGGGCACTTCCATTCCTCCCCTCCCACAGCCCTGCTGGCAGCTTGCCTCTTAGTTCCCTCTGATTTTTTCCTACAACTCAGGCACTGTTCACAGAATTTACTTTTCCCTTCTTGGAGCCTAATTTTAAATCCTTATTCAATATAGTGTCCCTTGGCTCTGCACACCAGATAGCAATTAGATTTTACTGTTTGAGAGATAGCACTCAGACTATGTGATTCCTATTCTGTAGTTTGTCTGCTGCCCTCTTAAATAATCTAGTCCTTAAGCCCAAACCACCCTGTTTTACTTTTCTTTGTAGCGCTTCAAAACCAGAAGAAAGAAATGCACCTCAAGTTATCTGATCCCCAAATTCTGGACAAGTCATCAAGTGAGATGCGTACAGTTTGCCCTTTTGTACGGCGCCAGGATTACTCTCCACCCTTTATACCCTTCCTCATCATACAAACATATCCCTGGCAGGGGTTGTCAAGCAGAGAAGTCTTAAATGGGCTATCTGTATGGAAAGAATTTTATCCACAAACCCCAATTACTGCTTCTCAGTATTTGTATATTTTGGGCATTAATCTTCTGCTATATAACTTCTGCAGACAGTTCAGAAGTACAAGAAAGTCATTAGATTAATCTCAACATTTAGTCTACTTAGAATTCTCTCGCGGAACTCGGAACAGCATCAAATTAGATTGTCTGAGTTGGAATGGAAAAGCGGAGGAAGTGTAGAAGGGTTTTTTGTCAAGCAGAGCCATGCTTTCCTGTGTTCACCTTCTGTATTTTAAGTTTGCCCTTCTAAAACTAGTAACAAAACTGAGCATTAGCCCAGCATTTTGGCTACTCCGTTTTTGGCTCACTAACTTGATGCCTTAAAATGATCAACATCGCAAAACTTCAGGAAAAACAGGCAGCTTTAAGGTATGTCAAAACAGCTGATATAGATGTTGGGAAAAGCATGGTTCAGTACCAAGATGATCATCACAGAATCCAAATAATTTTCAATTAAAAAAAAATCTCATGAACAATTTTGCAAATAAAAACCACTAAGGAACTGGCAGTCTCCTACCTTTTTCCAAGTTAATAAAATGGTAAAAAATAGTTTATAAAGAAATCTGAGAAGAATGCCTATTTTTTGGTCATTTTATATGTTTTATAAATGTGTAAGGAAATTCAGTTTAAGAAGCTGCTCTTTTACTCCATTAGAACTCATGTTTGCTGTAAATTTTTAATTCTTGGATGTATATAAAAATGTGCCATAAATCATTATATCTATGTACACTGATTAATGTTCCCCAAACCGCACACAATCTACAACTTGCTTTTTTAGCCCACCTGCACAAAGAGAAAGAAAAAATCAGAATGTTTGCAAATGCCTCATTCTGAGGCAGCACTTTCTTACAAAGGATAAGCAAAAGCTTTCTTCATAGATTTTAAATAGCTAACTTGCAAATCAGAAAGGAGATGAAGACTAACAATTATCTTCTGTAGCTAAGACTTTGTTGTCTACCAAAAGAACACCCTCCCACTTTGGGCCTTAAAAGACTGTTTTTCCTTTAGCATCCTTCTGTAGCTACTGGCAAGATTTATCTTAAAAGAACTGCTTGTTTACAATACAAATATTATTCTGCCACAAATTAAACCCAATTATACAGTTTTTTCTTTTTTCTTTTTTTAATTGAAACTGTTTAAAACCCCACTAGTACCATTTTGGTAGGGAAACAAAGCAATAACCCAGCAACTGGAGGGGAGGGACATGAGGGGGCTTTGAAAAGTGAGAACTACTGGGGGTTGGGGTTGCAAGACAATTAATTAAAAAATCTAGATGTTCAGTGAGCATGACAAATGGTAAAAAGATAACTGACTCATTTACTAATACTTTAGCCTTGGCATTTGACCAAAAGGATCTTTCCCAGCAAGGAAATAAAGTACTGCTAGCTACCAACCGTTCAGAACATCTGTAAATATAAACTTCTTTTGAACATTTATTCATTCTTAACATATGCCCTCATTAACTTTTTCTTCTAATTGCAATCTAAGTCAGTGGATTTTTTAGCCACTGCTGAAGGACAAACTGCAAGTACCCACCTAAACAGGTCCAGCTGTTGCGACAGCAAACAGATGAAATGCAATCACACGCACTTGGGGCTCTGCCAATTCTAACACATCCCGATAGGCTGGTGCTCAGGTTTTAATCACACAGCTGCTACAGGACTCTTTAGAGCCCATTACGACAGTCAACTTTAGCAGTAAAGCCAAATGCAGAGTTACTAAAAGCAAGTTTGCTCTCAACATTAAGGTGTCTCACAATTTGAAAAACTTTTCTGTTTCATTTCTTCTAAAAAGGCACACTGATTATCTACTCTTTCTGAATTTCTAGTAGCCACGTCTAAATGATCAAACTATTTTGTTCTGATCTCAAAAATCATCTCTAAGTTGGTACCACTTCCATTCAACTGACTACTACTTTTCCAGGACATGCTCTATTTCTTTTAAAGTAACATAAGCATATAAAAGCATTATATAAATGTTAACAGCTTAGCAGAGTAAATGTCTTCCTCCTCCTCAAAATTTGGAAATGAGAGGATTCAAATAACGAGCAAGAGTTTACGGAGGGCTTTTGGATAGAGGGAGTTCTACTGTGAAACACATGATTTGCGCTTGAAAGTGAGGTTGTTCAGCATTCCTACCGGTACCACCTACATTTTGCCTTGCACTACAGCTTTTGGTCATAAAAGAACCAACCATATCAAGAACAGGACTGTGACCAAACACCACCATAATTTTAGTGTGCACAAAAGGAAGGAAGCAGCCACAGTTCTGTACAGAAGCTTTTACTTTTCCCTCTCCATTCCTCAAAAACATAAGAGTTAAGCAACCAGTTGAATTGAAATACACTCAGATTCATTTATTTTGATTAAAGTGTATCCAGGCAAAGCTTGTAATATCTTGGTTATCTCCAAAAATATCACAGTAAAAACAGTCAGTCACTTTCCTCCCTCAGCAAATCAGCAAGTTAAAATGCAGGCTGACTTGAAGAAAAGGTCTAGCCTTAACATTGCTATAAAGAAAGTTAGGAAGGTTGTGGGGGTTCACCTCCTCTCCACTTTATTTTTAAGATAACAAAACCTCCCCCCACCCTGTAATCTTGCTTTGGGAATGAATATAGGCCTTTGAGTGCAGCATCTTGTGGAAAGGCTTCCTACAAAATGAAACCACAAACCTTTAAGTAACTTGACAGATTATAGGTTTTATGACAAAATAAGCTAACTTAGGTCTTGCACCACATCCCAAGACAGCTAAAGACAACTGCCACAGAACATTTTTCGCCCTTCTTTCAGAACTATTTTGGCCTCTTTGTTGTGTAATCTCTGTATCCCTGTTCTTTTATTACATTTTCAAGAAAGCACTCAATCTCTTGTTAACAATAATTATACTACTCAACATATAATTTACATAGAAGTTTTCAGAAAGAACAAAAACTAGTCCCTATTTCACAACAGGAAATCGAGTCTTATGAGATGATCAGTTCTTAGTGCATAAATCTCATTTGAACCTGATGTCTTAACCCCCAATATTTCACATGACTATCTCATACAAGAAAGTATAAGGTTGTACAACAAGAAACTAAAAGGTCTATTTGTAGCATGATCTAGGTACAAGTACTAGTACTAGAAATATCTACATTACACCTACAATGTTTTTGGCTTACATTAGCAATGGATGTTAGCTTTCACCACCTGGATGTGCCATAACTTCAGAAAATGCACAATATAGTTACCAGCTATTAAATGACAGGCACTAGCCTGTTCCTGTAGGAAAGTATGGTTCTCTGGATCCTCTATTTTGCTGAAGCGATGGTGGGATCGGCTCTTGAGGTAAAGTAATGAAAACACAAAGCTTTCTGATTTGGCAAGTTGGGGTTATGGAGTAGGAGGATGGTAGAAATGGTGGCAAGAGCAATACTGGAGTCTGCACTTAGGAAAGAGTAAGGAAAAGATGCAGAGGTACAAGGCTGGGTCCTGAATTTAGTGGGGAAGAATACAGTGGGAGTACAGGGGAAGACAGATTTGGGAGTCCTCAATTAACTCATTCAAGAGCCTGTCACTACATGGTATAAACTAAATCAAAAGGTCAATTTAGCCTATGTGTAGCTACTGTGAAAAGACTGTGTCAGATCAAATAGAAAAACGAACAGTGGAGCAGACAGATTCTGTCAAGCAAGTTTGGGGCTATTTTTGTAACATTATTATTAGTTCTCACATACATAAAACCCTAGAGAACATCTTCCACATTTCCCCATGAAACAAAACCAGCTTCTTAAAGGTAATTTAGCTAACTAGTAAGAAGGATGGAATGAACTTTACGTGGCATTTCACCAGTACTGCCTTGACAGAAGATTACAGACATCACGAAATGTGGGTACTATGTGATGGTTAGACCACAGATAGCAATAATGATACCCTGCACTACACAGGGCTTTTCATTGTCAGTGTGCTTTGCAAACAAAGAAGAAAAATCCCCACAATAGCTGAGACAAAATTTTGCCTGGAAAAATAGGGAAGAGCTTCAAACTCCTGATATCTTCCTCCCAACTTTCCTTCTTGGACTCACCCCTCTTCAGACTTCAGTTGGCAATTAAGTATTCTAACTCAAGCCTCTTCACTCTCAGCAAGTGTAACAGACAACAGAAGACAGCCTTGATTTAATTCATTGACACTCATTCTCTGACCTATTAATTCTATATTGATTCTCTGAACTACATTTGCCAATGGTTCAAAGGACTAACATTGAAAAATTGAGGGTTTGAGTCTTCTCTCATGAGAGAGAACATCAAGGTAGGCTCTAGAGAATCACCAGGGTACAGCTGGTATAAGCAGCAACTGGATACAGTCCCTCCCCTCTAAGTCAATAGTAAGTCAGCAGTAACCTAGATCAGTGAAAAAACTCCAATAGTTACCAACCGTTAAGCGCTCGCCCAAGATTTGTGAGCTCAATCCAGCTATCGGAAAAATCCCTCTTAAAAACAAAAGAGACATCTTCCTATCCTACTGGGTGTGATTCCTCACATTCAAACAGTTTTTTAAACAATGATGAAACTTCAAGCAAAATTTAGCGAGGTTAACGCAAGAAATTTTTTCCAGGCTAACACTGTTCATATCTATTATAACACAGGGAAATCAGATTTCAGCACACCTAATCCAGTAGCTTTTGTGAGCACTAAAGACCATTAAATCTATTTAGGTGACAAAGAATCTGAAAGTTACATATGAACCAAGCAAAGATTTCCTTATTTCCTTTTAAAAGTCTGGTTTGGGCCAGTGTCAATCTAAAAAGGACAGAACATTAGTTGTTAACATAATGAAATTCTGTTTCTTAAAAGAAAACACACTGTCACAATTTCAAATTTCTCTCCTTTCTACATCAAAAAAATTCCTGGGAGCTGAACCCCAGTGCAATACTATCCTCTCTTTAAATATTTCTTCAGGGATTTTAAAGGCAGGGTTAATTTAGCACACAAAGGGTACAGGCTGTATGTCACGTCTAACCACCCAACAGTAAGAACCCCAAGATTCTTCCTATTACTGTTCTGGTCATTTTAAATTACTAGATCTGCATTGTTTTATATAGCCAGACAGAAAAATGAAAGGGAAGCACAAGACTTATGCTCACATTATAAAGCTTTCCACCTCAGGGTTTTGTCAATTCCATTAACAGTATTTTCATCCCCTTTGCATGTTTTATTGTCATACCTTACAGACTGTTCCAGTGGAGAAACAAATGACTAGTCCACCCAGTATGGCCACAGAAATGTGAGATAAAAGTCAAATACTCACTGCATTATTAAAAATATTCAATGTTCAAATTTTCACTGCTCATTTCCTTCAATTTTTGCCTTTGCCTGAAAGTTTCACTTTTACACTTTAACTAATGTATGAAACAAAAATTGCTACCAACTAATAATAACTCTAGTAGAAAACAGCATCAGTATCTGTGCACTAAACTTTATGGAAAACCTTATCATCTGCAGATAACTTCTTAAATCACACCCACTACGCGCTCCTTGATGCATGCAGTCCTTTTTATTTTGTATCTCTGCTCTACGGTCAGAGACAGTCACTGGACCAAAATAAACCAGAGCGACTTTCTGCCTTTATCATCCTAGAAGCTGTTTAGTGATATTTGCCTGAAGAATTCCACATGGCGAGCTAAACTAACAGAAGTGTATTCAAATACTGACCTCAGCATAGCTGAAGCAGAAAGACTGCTGGAAACGCTTTACACATGCGCACACATATAAATTCCAATGGATCTGACATCAAGGTGATGGCTACAGATAAAAGCCATTAATTCTTTGGTATACCTTCTGTGTAACTTGCTTTAAATAGTGTTGGCATTGATAGCATTCAAAGAGAGTTTTGATGCACTTGCCTTTTTCTGGTCTTACTTATTCTGAATTCCACTCAGTTACTTTTCTTTAAGTCACTGAGAAAATAGATTTAAAAAAAGGGAGGAACTGCATAAAACAACAGAGAACCACTTGATATATCTTACTCAGAGACTGGTCATAATAACAAAAAAAACCCTTTCTTCTCCAAAGCATAATACTAGAATAGTAGAAGCTAGAAAGCTCTAGCAGAAAAAAAGAAGTTAAACCATCATCCTCAGCTTTCTACATGCTGAAATACTGAAAGCACCAAGTCAGCAGTTACTGACATCCTTGTAATAGGTAGCAGTTTAACTCCGAGTCGCTGCTGGGGTGGAGGTTTCTCCCCTTTTTTCCTCACTACCTTTTGGTTACAAAAGACTATTTCAGCTGAACATGTAAAAAGATTTTATTTTAGTATTTCTTATATCGTCTCCTACCCTGTTATGGGTGAAACTTACAGCAGAGAGTCCCTCTTCAAGAAAATATTTTTTTTTAAATGACAATTCTACTTGAGGTAGTCTCTGGAAGCTTACTCTATAGCTAGACACTTCTTAAATAGTCAAAGTGGCAAAGAAGATAATCTTCCTTCTTTTAAAATGCACTGCCAAGAAATGCAGAAATGTCTTGGGCGAGCCACCCAAGACCTGGAGACTGCGACTGAGTCTTCATTCCCAGATGAGACTGGATCCTGTGCGAGGATGGAGCACAGGACCTAATCTCTTTAGATCAGAGATTAGCCTGGCTTGGTAGGACTGGTGGCATCCTATGCTTCAATAAATCCAGCTGCTCACTACCACCTGGCGTTCCTTTCACAGACACAGTAAGGCCACCATGCCTGGGGGTTGCCAATGTTTCTTCCTCTAGTCTCACTTCTGCTATCACCAAGTAACAAGAACCAGCTAGTGAGTGCAACTCTATTCAGATCTTCTTGTCCCCAGTACTTTCAACTGCAAGTGCACAGTGCAGACATTTCCAGAGTAGCCCAGCAGACTCATAGTAAACTCCGACTGACCATGGCAATAAACCTTGCAACATGCTGTACCAGCCCAGTGGTAATGACAAGAAAGGATAAGAAGAAAACCCAGTTTCAATGCACCAAGGTTTTTTGTTGTTGTTTTCTAGGACGTGTGTGCTGTTTTGTTTTAAACAAAACATGACTCAATTTTTTTTCCACATGAGGTTCCATGGTCATGAGTTACAGTAGTGCAGGGCTAGAAAGATGGAAATCCAAGTTCACTACAGTTACATCCAACATGGAGTAGAAGCAGTAACAAGACAAAGCTATGTTGACCAGTGAAAGAAGCATAAAGCCTAACAAACCAAGTAGATAATGACAAATTACACCTTTTACAGAGAAAATATTTTGTTTCAGTAAAGGCAACTATATACTTGGACTTCAATCAACCTTACGCTTATTTTCCATCCTTCTGGTGATATGATACCCTTTAACAGCAAAGGCTGCATCTATGGAAGACAACAAACTCATCTAGATGTCAAAAACTAGTTTTACATACTGAGCTGTTTTACAAAGAATGGTATAAAATAAGACACTGAAAAGCTGTATAGCAGATTATGTAAAAACACAAGAAGGGTATTTTTAAAAATCAAAACCTTCAGTACACAAGCACATTTATTGCATTATTGGAAAGTCCAACATCATCTTTTAATGTTAACAGGAAAGTTCAAGGAGTAATTGTTCTGAACCCCCAGACTGAACACCACTGTACATTTCTAAAACTAGTCAATAATTCTTAGAATCCAGCTCTAGAAATCCTGTTCTTATGAGTTCTACAAAGTTGTGCTTACTTTCTAATCTCAATGCTATATAGCTTTAAAAGTGTTCCCAAACAACAAACACTGCTTTTGAAATTGAGATAGTGTGCAATTTAAGCCTATACCCAAATATAAAAAAAAAAGAGCACTAATAACAACTGCGCTGGATTTGTGTGATAAAGAAAAAAATACGAATACTTGTACTAGTTTATCTTTTTTGTTACACAGTTATAAACGGCACATGTCTTGACAACCAAATAATCTCTGAAAAGAAAAGGAAAATGGTAATGTCAGCACTGCTTATATGTTCTGCAAAATGCACAAAGCATTTCTTTGCTTGGTGAGATTCTGAAGTTGTCAGGGCCTTGCTTTTCAGCATTCCTCCCTACAAGGTTTTAACTGGCTGCACAGGAAGCAATAAAGTAGAGAAAGGAGGAAAAAAGGCAGTTCTTGGACCTCCATTTCTGGGGGAATAGAGAAAGCACTCCTGGAGAGCAGGGGGGCTGAACAAAGAAAGAGGAGAACTCTTTCTGGCAGCTGCCATCCCATAGCCAACCTAGGCTACAGCAAGCATAGCAAGTACTATAACGCTCTGAATCTCCAGCAATCCTTTGAAATTCCTTCTGACGCATAAAAGGACACAGGCACTTGCTCTGAAGAAGAATGGCAACTGGGTCTTTTTGGGAAGCAAAAAGATTACCTAAAAGTAGAACTCTGTTCTCTATAGCTTAATATACCTTGTATACCAGATCAGCTCACAGTATGTTCTGCTCTATCAAGAGCAAGAACTTCACTTGTACAGGAAAAGGGGAATGGTGAAGCTGTGATTGACGATTTCACTCTTCAGCTACAAAGGAACGTGATAAAGCCCATCTATGCTAGAAAGAACTTTGCGTGCGACCGGTCTAGGAAGCAGCTTTTCCAGGAACGTATCATAAACTTCACTACCTTTCAATCCAAAGGAAAGACACACACACACAAAAAAATGACAGACTGAAGTTCTGTCATTTAATGCCTTACCAGGAGATGTTCAAGATGTATGGAAAACAGGCTTGAGCAGAATTTATTTAGGGAAGTAAAATACAGATTTCAAGCACCATGGTAGCAGCTGGTTTCTTCCTTCACCTCCCAGAATACTTGCAATGACTGAGAAGCATGTTAACTATCATGAGCTATTTACCGATCCCCATTTAATAGATGCACAAACACAAGTATGTCAAAATTAAGGTTTTTTTCTTCTTTTTTAATGTAACATTTAATTTTCTGTCATTTTGAATACTCTAATTCAGTGTCTGGTACTGGATTTCAGAAACTCTGAACATTATCAGCTTTCCAGTACTCCTTCAGATTGCTCTACTTTTCCAGCATTACAACCTACTTCTGAGGTTTCGGACCACTATAAGTGATGCAAAACAAACAGGCACTGAATTCAGATGAGGAAGCCATTCTGGGATACTTCTGTCTAAATACTGCAGGTTTATTTTCATGTTGTTCTCATAAAAGCACAAGCATTTTTAATGAAGAGAAAACAAGTTAAAAAAGAAATGTCACTTTCATTAATTTTTGGCCTCACCAATGAAAGTTTTTTTTTTTTTTTTAAGTTTGTTTAGGAAATTAAAATTATTAGCAAAGCCACAGTGTATTGCATTGAAAAGCCCCCTCTGGCCACAGCTGTCAGCTTTTACTTTTAGAATCAGGATCTGCCCATGGGCACCGAGATAGCTTGTAGCTAATAGGCTCATTAGAAGTCAAGGACAAATAAAAAAATCCATGGAAACCAGTATGAAACCCTAGTGTTACTTTAGATGTTTAGATTATGCAGTTGCACATCAGTATTCTGATACTACTGACTTTTTTTCATTAAACATCTAGCTTTTAAGTTAAATGTAAACTCACAGTAAGAAATCATTTAAGCCATAATAAAAAAAAAAAAGAAAAAAAAAAAGCAAGCAATAGGACTCCTGACCACTGGCTCCAATTAAAATAAAATCAGATATCAAGAAAATCTCTCTGAAGAAACATACCTATGCCATCATATATGTTCTGTTCTATGTTTTTATATAAAAATGCACTAATTATCAGTCTCCAGAGACATCCTTATTCCCATTCATCCTTGAACAGAAAAACAGCACGCTTGTCATTCACTATAATATTCACATATTACATGTAATATACATGAAAAAAATAACTGAGATACCTTTCCCAGCCTATAAGATCTACAGAAGATTTTACAGAAGTCACTCTTTCCCAGGTGAGATATTCTGAAGAAGCAAAAATCTAGATACTAGAAACTAAAATCAATCACAGATTTAGTAAAACTACTAAGCAGATTTGCCTTGAATTGTAAGTATTCTCAGAAACTCTGGATCTAATTTTCCTTTCTTATACTACATTTATACTTATGTAAATCCACCAGTTGTGATGAACTACTTTTATGCTGACCACTAATTTGAGAGGAGAAGTAGATCTTACTATAAAAAGATGTTTGGATGTTTGCAGTAGATTATTTTAAAGGCTTTCTTGTTTAAAAAAAAAAAAAACTTTAAAAATGCCAACTAAAAAAAAATTGTAGTCTTCAGCTTAAATGGAAGCATCCCTCTTCCTTTCAACTCAAACACCATCAGACTGATAACAAGTCACATGATACATGTGGGGGAATCTTTCCTTATTTTCTTTATTCAGTCATTTTTCTACCCCAAGTGCCACAATCAAAACATTTGGAATAAGACTTCAACCTTAGCTCTATTTCACACCTTAAGAACACCAAGCCCTCCCCGCACAAGAACTTACTGCAGAAAAGAGTTGTAAGACCACTTCTGAAGACTGCCTTAAAAGTCCTTGGGACCAGAAGTGGAGCCTTAGGCTTTTTGGTTTTTCTCCTTGCAATGGTACCTTCTGCAGCTGCCTTTTCTGCCTCTCTGCTGGAGAGGCTGCCTTGTGTGACCTGACACAAGGAAACCTGCAACCCTGTCTCAGCTGCCCTAGTTTTGATTCCATTCTCTTGGCTTTGACACATTTTTATTGATAATTTAAACAAGGCTGTGACCTGGAGAGTTGAAGCACAGGCACACGGTCGGTTTGACCAACATTACTACAGAATGTTGGTCTCCAGCAGAGAGCCAGCACAGCTATATGGAGGCAGTGGCATCTTCAACTGCTGCAGAAGGCTCCAGCAGAGCACTCCCTCCGATCTCTTAATAGGAAGAGTTTGAGGAGCAGAGCACTCCAGTGAAGCCCCTTGAGTAGCCCAGGTACACTGTTACGTCTTATATGATCCCAGATAACTCAAGAAACAGTTCAAGATGAGGTACATACAGAGATGACTTACAGGTATGGTAGTCAGCTTGGCTCACTTCATCGTGCTTTGCATATTTGCAGAGACATATGACTTATTGTCTGAACAGACTACCGTTTGCTTAAGCTTTTACTACTAGATGGTTTCTCACAGCAGAGGGAGAGAATGGATGGACATGGGAAAGATTAAAATGCTGCACATCATTCTCATATTTCACAGAAGGGCTCCAGTTAATGGTGAAATAACCATGATTTATACATTCATAAAAAAATGTAATCACAGTGAAAAGGTCATCTTGTTTGCATACTAGATGCTCAATTCAACCACTCCAGTTTTGCAGATCTATTGCACCTAAAATGACAGCAAAGCAATACTCTTGGCCAGAGGTGTAGGATGAAGGTGTAAGCAGAGGATGGGGGATATTTACAGACTCAGCTAGGAAGCAGTTTGCCTATTACAGTTAAAATGATTTAAGTAGAAAATGCTGCAAAAGGAGGTGGTCTTTCAGTGCCACAATCTCATCTCCCTCTTCTCTCAGAACTAGCCGTAGCACAGCTGCAGGACAAGCTGATTCATCTGCCTGATCCAGTGGAATATCACTATTCTTTTGCTTCAGGGTAAGTCCTCCATTTGATCAGTCAGCTGCATCGATTCATACTGAAGCTGCACAACTGCTACATCCAGTGCAAAAGAAGCATTAGGATCTCAAGACAGGGCTAAAAGAAAATATGGGACTGCCCTTTTCAATAGTAACTTACCCTTAGATCATCTTAAATGTAATACAAAATTTCAGCCTTGGATGTAAGAAGATACACCTGCCTAAGCTCCACAGGGTTATCTTCTTTTCTGAAGCATGGTTCACATCAGAAAATTAGTGCTGTTCAGTCCCTCATCAATACAACTAATTCTTGTTCCCTTCCTTTCCCAGTCTACCACCCTTTGGTCCTGCTACCTTTTACTGTACCAAAACATAGACCAAAGTTGAAAAGTTAACCACCTCATCCAGAGCCCTGTAAGCACCTCTGCAACAAATCTGTCAGTGCATTTGGATCTAGGAAGGATGCACAAGGCAGACTGGTACCAGCAAACCTTATTCTACTCTGCATCTGTTTTATGTTTGTCTCTCACTAACAAGATAAGATTTGGGAACTGCTGCTCTACGAAGCAATTCAGAGCACACACCAGCCTATATGCTCTAAATAGGTAACTGTACTGTTACTGTAGAGGGAGCTTGGAGCAATTAATCTCCTATTCCTGAAGTTGGCCTTTTGTCAATAACCCCACATCATCATCTTCCAAGTGTTTCGATCATTGAGAGGTTAACTGTTTTTTTTTCTTTTTTAATACTGCCTGGAACCTTCATCAGCTATCTCACAGAGGGCCCCGATGACTCAAATTATGGAACTTGCCTTGGAGCAAAACTATTTTAACAGCTAAAATTTAATTTTTATTTAACTTTCTATTCATTATAATGCAGAAAATCTACTTCAGAGTTTTTGTAGAAACAGCAATTCAAGAGGTGAGAAATGCGATGCTTGTCTGCATGCACATTAGCTATTAAGGCTAGTAAAGAGACTGTGTATGAATGAATATTGACCGCTGATCATTGTATCAGAACTATGCACTGGTATGTTTTGAAACAACTCCAAACCACTTCCCTCTCCTTTACTGAGTACGACAGACCTGATATCCTCTTGGCATCTCCAGCTGTTTCTAAAGACTTGTATAATATTCCCATTTTGTTAATAGAAACATTTTACTTTTTGCTGTTGTTAAAATTAACAAAGTTAACATGAAGGATATGGTATAAAATATCAGCACAGTTTTCATTTCATCCCACAAATGTTTGTTTTTTCCCCTTATTTTATTGCATGGCAAATTCATCTTATCCTGTAGCAGATCAGCACATGGCTAGCAGAAAACTTAAAATGAAAGACAGCAACATTCTGACTAAAGTAATAATACAAAGAGAGACTTGAGAAATACACCACCAAATAAAAAAGATCTCTAGGCAAACAAACCATGTTTGACCTTTAGTGACATTTTAACTTTATATAGAGCCTGGAACATTCTCTATTTCATAAATACGTGTGACTAATGACAGAAATTAAGAGTTGTGTAACAGCTATCAAGCCATTTACCTAGCTCCACACACTTTCTAAGAAATGTTTTTAAGAAGGTGCTACAATTAAAGAAAAAAAAAAGGGAATTATATAAAACCCTTAGCAGATTCTGCTCATCTGCTAGGCTCACATCCATGACATTTGAATTGTTTGCAATTTAAAAACCATTGATTTTGACCCACAGGAACAAAGATTACATTCATTTCAGATTTCTTTGTTTTTAAACACTAGGTTATCATTTATGGTTATCAATTTATGTCATGGCATTTTGAAAAGAAGTCATAAAAAAGAACATGTAGCATTCAGTTCACAGATAACTTAGAAGTTCATATTTCAGGATTTTCAGAATTTGTGTGGAGGAGAATAAGAAAGGTAATTTGATCCCTACATAATAGAAAAAAAAACTTGCAACATGATTTTCATTTTGCTTCATTCCAGAAAAACAGACACCTTCCTATCCCTACAGTGATCCTTAACAGGCAATTGGAGCACAGACTTCATTACAGGGTATTGATCTTACTAAACAAAGGGTTCTGAAATTATTGATCGGTTCCAGCTAAACCCCGAACTGTTTGTGAGGCCACGCATGATGTGCAGTTGGGGATTACTAAACAAGACAGCAATACACCATGTTTTTCTCCCCGACCAAACGAAAGCAGAACTTTCTTTTACAGAAATTACACAATAGCCTTTGAGCAGACAGCACGCAGTGTTAAAAACACTTGTCTGGTTACCAAATATGAAATTTAAGTCACTTAAATGAACACAAAACATTCAGAGCTGACTTATTCAGTCTATTATTGATGTCTTAGTTATAAAAGGGGCTTCAAGATTAAGCAGCAGCTTTATGTATTTTTGTTGTTATTTTAGGAGGAACACACCACTCAGTACAACTCCATGCTATCATAAGTAAATAACTTTGCTTTTATTTTAAGAACAGTTGGAATATTAAAAAAAAAAAAAAAGGTTCACAGACTGCAATTGCCTAAAGTAAGGCTTCAGCCGTGCACCGAGACTTACTCTGGCAGGCCAGGGCAGCCACGTGAAGCCCTGCATGGATCACAAAACAAAAGACTTCTCTGTTGCAAAACTGAGTCCTAAAGCCCGATGACTCACCTGTACTTTCGCCATAGTCCAAATTTCATTTAAATGAAGAACCCATCAAAGGCTGACAAACTCTTTCATTTTATTTTAGTGTCTGAGGGTGAAGCTTGGGGTTTTTTGTTTTGTTTTAGGTGCTCAGTATCTCTACGTTACAGTGGCTTTGTAGTAAAATCAGAAGAATGGGAAACTAATCATCATCTGTAGTTTTTACACTCCATAAAAACTACTTTCCTGAGGAGAAAATGATTCCTTTTTATAAATAACGACCTGTGCAAATTAAATATTTGAGGTTGATATACAAGTATTATCACAAGATTTGAAATAAATGAGACTTACCGTGGTTGGAAGTGCAGATATAGTGACACGCAGCATAAATGCTTTTATTTATTTATTTATTTTCAACATGGTATGTACTCTAGGTTCTAGGAAATATGATGAATCAATTACAGGTAGGCATAAAGGGCTCCAACACATAGGACATTAGATGTACTTTTTGTATCCAGGCTGCCCAAATTCCTGCCCTAATATATCTCAACTCCACATCTACACACACCAGCAGGTCAGAATTTCACTCCATTTCATAACTTTTCTGTCTCAGGCAGTTTGAAAACAGCACTGCAATATTGATCTTCTCCTGCTACCTTTATACACATGAATGCTCCCTACGCAAAAGTGCTGTGCCAGTTCCCACTAAATTCAGCAACAGTTCTACTCCTACATAATGGGTACCTTTGCATCTTATTAATTCCTTCAAAAGAAACCAACTAACCAAAGCTCTGTTTGCATAACCTACCAAGAAGCTACCAGTTAGTGACTACAAAATACAGATGACGGACTGAATTTGAACTTGTGACCTAGAAGGGACCTAAACTCCCCATTACCCATCCCCCAAGAACTGAATTAACCAATTTTTATACAAGCACAAACATGCACTAAAGCATTGTAAAGGAAAATGGTAGTTATTTGAACAGGGAAGCACATACTCAATTAGAAAGCCAAAGATTCACTGACATTACTATTTCTATGATGTAAAAAGTGTGCTAGCTGCTTTACAGAGAACTATTTACAAAAATTCTTTTCTTGAAAAACTCAGACTTTAACCAGAGCACTGAAAGCTAATTCTATGCCAACAACAATTACTGGATCTAAAGAATGGACAGTGATAAGAATTGGGTTTATAAAAATATTCTTCAAAGAACTTTTAGCATAAAAACAACACTGAACACCACACACTATGGACAGCTAATGAAAAGAGTATGTGGAGAAGATGATTAAATGCACAGTTGACTCACTGATATAGTCATACTTTTATCTGTTCAACAAACAGTATACTTACAAAAGGCAGTTAGCAAACTATCAGCATGTCAATAGCAAAGAGGTTTTATATACTGGAGAATAAAGATTTTTAAACATTGAAAACCAAATTTTAAATGTGTAATCTTTATTTACCTTTCCCCATAACAGTTCTTAAGAATCAGCCTTGCCCTATGTTTTTCCTTCATAGAAAAATAAATTTGCAAGCTACTTAACAGTCAGCCATAAATTTAAATTAAACCTTTAATTTAATTAAGATAAATTTAAGACTGTGCTCTATGCAGCACAAAACCTCAGAACATCAATGCCAATATTTTATGCGTCAGGTTTCTGTCACAAGACTTAAGAGTTAATATATAAATGGCAGTGCTGTACTGTACTAAAGAAAGTATAGTTTTACTCTATTAATGAACATAAACATGATTCAAGTCCAGGAAAAAAAAAATCAACAGAATAACTTCCACTTATCTCAGCTATGCATCAAATCCTCTGTGCACGACTAGTTCATAAAATTTCTAAGAAACAAAGACAGAAAAACCCTCATACATGCTCAGCATTTATTATCTATTACTAATGTTTAAAAGTCACTCATTGGTAGTAGAAAATGGTTTTCCTCTTTTCATATGCTTGGACCAAAACAATGACCTAATGTAACCAGTGAGCCACCATGCTGAAAAACAACCAGGAGTTACCCCTCCATGCACACATAATTTTCATACAGGTACACTAAATGCAGAAACCAACAGTCTATTTACATCGATGTTTTGCTTGTATTTGATTGCCAGTTTACTTGTATTTGAATATCAATTTGCAAGCTAATTAGAGAACATTGCTGAGCCCATTACAGAAAAATAGTGCTCCACCATTAGCTGCAGTGCTAGCTAACCAATTCCTTTAAAGAGTGGTTTCAAACACCATCTTCATCTCCATTCAAAACAATTAGGGTACATTTATTTCACATTTTAAACTGCAGAGAATCAAATTTTTAAATACTTTAACAGATTGCGCTGCTATTTTGATAGCTTTTATGTTACAAATTATGCTTTCAGGAATTTGTAACTTTCCTATTTAAAGGAATGTTAAACTGGAACTCACAGAAGGGTTTAAGTAATCCTACAACTTGAGAGGCATGTGCCATTAACTTTTAAAAACAAACACCACCTAGTTCTTAAAAGGCAGCACCGCAAACAAGAACGAACTTTCTCCCGCAGGCAAGCAGACAGATCATAATATCTGTCACTGCTCACGAGTCTGACAAAATCCAACACAGTGTAAAAAGTAAAAATTCAAATGGGTCAGTTTTTGAAACTCTTGTCCTGTAGGCAGCTCTGAAACGGAGGAGAATCAACTGAGTTTTGCTTTACTGCTCCTCTGCCAGGACCTTCAGCCTCCACACTGGCAGGGCCATGTCAGCCAGGCGAGCGATCACAGCTGCAGGCAGAACTAGGTACCCTGGTTCTCAGAGATTACCTGCAGCCAGACTCATGATTTAATGGGCTTGGTTACTGTCTGCAACCCAGCTAAGAACTGCAGGCTCAGTTCAGCACTATGTCTGAACAGAGTTTGGATGCAGCGCACAGCAAGGGATGGACATGGGGCTGATCCTCAGCTGCCCAATCCTGGAATAAATTAAAACAGCAGGAAGAAAGCTCTCAGTTACGCTGCAGGAAAAAAAAAAAAAAAAAAGAAAGAAAGAAAAACCATCCTTCCCCTAACAGAGAATCCAGCACAGTGGAGTCTCATTCAGCTATGACCTCCTTTTCTCTCATTACCCCTAACAGACCCTTTTTCTCACTAACTTATCTCCTTCTCCACAGCAGGTCCCTTTCTCCTCTCCCTCCCCCACCCTTGATGCCAAGCAGGGCAAATCTGAAGAAGAAACAAATGCAGGAAAGACTGAAGAAAATATGCAAGAAGTGTCACTGCTACTTTTGTCGGCTTTACACTGGCTGATGATTTTTCAGACGCAGAAGGACGTCTCCATGGGAAATCTACAGCTTGTTCTAATTTCATTGTCATCACAAAGAAAAGGAATCACATTCTATGTCTGTGCTGGCCAGCAAAGGCACTATTAAGATTATCTAACTTTTGGCACTCTGGAACATGCTGCCTACCAGAGGTGCTGGCAATAAGAAGCAATGGCAAGTTCCTTTTCACAGGGAAGCTGCCTTACAAATCCTTTGCTCTCCTCAGTTTCAGGGGCAGAAAACTACCAGTTACAGAGGTGCTAACGGGAACAGCTGTTTTTGTGATCTTTCTTTGAAGAAAACACAGCTTTCAAGTCCGAAAACCATTCTTCAGGTTCATCACTGCTTCCTTCAAGTCAGAACTGGCCATCAGCCATAGGGTGAGTCAACACAGCAATCTGATCCAAGGGAGAACTAGCCCACCACAAAAACAGGAAGTGTTTTGTGTCAGATCAAAGTGGTGACCTAGCTCACTCATTCTCCGACCACATCATTGAGATGTATATTGGTGGGTGGGTGGGTGTGTATACATATATATACATACACGTATATATATGGCTCAAGGAGAGAAAGCTGCACTCTTTGGAAAGCCTCTCCTAGTTTTACTGAAGACTGGTATTTTCACATGCACTTAAACTGCACAACTCTAATAAGCAGGCTGAGAAGTGATGAAAAAATATCACTGGTACCAGCTCACCTATAGTAAAAACCAGCAGTGATTTTCTAGACAGCTCTATAGACACTTGCAGATTCTCAGAGTTGTCATGCACGTTCTCCAGGAGCCTCCCGGATTGCTTGTGCCCTGCTGTGTTTAACCACCCTGATATCTGCTGGAGGGACAAGTCCCCCATGAGGACCAGGGCCTGCAAACATGAGGCTACTTCTAGCTGTAGAAGGCCTCATCCACTTCTTCCTGATCAGGTAGCCTATAGTATACACCCGAATACACCCGAACTGTGTCACCCATATTAGTCTGCCCCTTCAGCCTTACCCACAAGCTCTCAGCCCATCATCCACCCCTAGGCAGAGCACCATGCATTCCAGCTGCTCCCTCACACAAAGGGTGACTTCCTCTCCTCGCCTTCTTGGCCTGTCCTTCCTAAAGGGCCTGTATCCATCCATGGCAGCACTCCAGCCACGTGAGCTATCCCACCATGTCTCCATAACTGCAATAAGATCACAGTCTTGCAACTGCACATGGATCTCTAATTCTTCCCCATGCACAAATGCACACAGCTGACCAGATTGTCCATTCATTCCTCCACCCATCCTGGCATCCTTCATCACAAGGATTCTTTTGCTTCCATCCTTTCCCCACCATTGGTCCCATTCAGAGTTTCATCCCACTCATCCCCCAACATTATTCTCCTTGCCTCCTGGGGGGCCAAATCACCCAGATAGGGCTTTCCAGGACTGGAAAACCAGCTGGGTTGCATTAAATCAGAAGACATTAATGAGTACCGAAGACTAGTTCCTCCTTCTACAAAGGAGGCAGAAGATGATAGAAACTCTAGCCATTTCTCTTCCTCCAGTCTGATGCTCTTTTGTTGCACTCTCCCTCTGCCCTTCCTACTCTCCCGATTCAACACAGCTGACTCTGATGCCTAGGACATTACTTGAAAGTCTGAAGTGAACAGTTCCAAAAATTTTCATTTACAAATAAACAAATACCCTCATGTTGAGTGTCAGGCCATCACAACTTCAATCAAGAGCAATGAAGCTGGCTCTCTGCATTCAAACAAAATCACAACAGTTCAAACTGTATTTGGATTTGTTGATTGACATCAAACTCTTCAACACTGTAAATTTAATTTAACCTAGTCATTAAGTGTTTAAATACTGCTGGAATTTATCTCTATTTAGTATGGTAATACAGGGCATTTTTCTACAATATCAGTTCAATAGAATGCTCTAGTAATTGTGTCTTTTGGACTGTTAGAAAGATGACAAGTCAACAAAAGATGTATTGTAGCCTTTACAGAGAATTTGAATGCATAATTATATATACCATGTGTCTCACACTATGTTAACACGGACCTCCTCACCTGGCTTTTTGCTCCATGCATTCCAATATACTGGTGTGTGTGTGTGTGCGCGCACAAGTTTAACATTGCTGCTGCAAGGTGATGAGAAATTTTTCTTCTATTATATGAATAAATCTTCCATATTTAAAGGCACTTTTGTCTGTTCTGGAGGGATTTTGCACAGCTTTGCAATGACCATTCTTCTCAGCTTCTCTTAGAATACAGGTCAGCCTTGGAAAACACTCCAAGTGTTCTAGTCATTCCAAGAGAAATAATGACCCTTGGAAATCAAGGCCGGATGGCATTAAAACAGACCTACGGGTGCACTAAATGGTGTCAGAAACAGTATAAAACTTGACCCAACTTCAGAGGCAGAAACAAACACCATCTTTGCCATCTCTTCTTGAGCCATGCCCAGAGTTTACTGGGGACAGATGACAATTCAGCTCTTAGAATTCTTATTTCTGCACGCTGAAAGGATACTCCATTTGAGATCCTCATAAATAATCAGCTGAATATGGGAAAAGGAATGCACTGAATAAATTAGTCCTTATCCCCAAGTAGATGCACCATAAACAGAAGTGAGTTATCAGAGATGAGCTAATTAACTAAGATAGTAATTTACACATCCCAGAACACTGTAACCATTCAGGACTCATAATTTCAACATAAGTGGATTCTCCTCTGTATCAAGAATGTATTTATAAGATGGTACACTGGAGACAGAGTGGGATTTCTTTTGCAGGTAATAAGGGTGAGTCAAGTTTCTTCTGCGGAAAAGGTGGACACAACAGTGCATTTAGGGTTTTTCAACTACAAAATACATTTCCACCTCTAATTCAGATATTCTACACAAAAAAAAATGGTGCAAGTTTATAGGTTTCTTTCAGAATGGCTAGTTATCCAGAATTCAAGTAATAGATTCTTTGACACTGGATATACAAACCAGTTCAAATATTACATTCCACAACAGCTTTAGGGTTTACTGAGGGACAATGGAATTTCATTTCTGTAACAAGATACATTGGTAGTTTGCACACATCCAAAGCATGACTGAACTTCATTATTGATATTTATTCTCTCTGATGTTTTTCTCATTATATATGCTTTATATACAAGTTTGTTATGAGAAAATACCAACAATAAAGAATAGCTTAATATAAAATAATAAGATTGGTATCCTATGTAAATCAGATGTAGAAGTTTACAGAAATAAAGTTGAGAAAAAAGGAGTCACAATTTACATTTTTTACTGTGCTGTTCAATAAGGTGAACATATGTTTTAGGTATACTCTAGGATATATTCTATATTTAACTAAAAGTGGGGAAAAGGGGGTAAAAAACACAAAAAACATCTTAAGAAAAGCAATCTCTCACTTTAGTAAAAGAAAGCTCTATTTTTCAGGGAACAAGTATCTGAGAATAAGTTAAGAGCTTCGTACATGAATAGACAACAAATTATAAAACAAGAACTGTAGTAGTGTAGTTAAAGCAAACAGAAATAGCTCTACCAATTCAAGATAGTAAGTTCAATACTGACACAGGAGAATTTATGATACTGTGGCTTAGGAAAAAGGACAAACAGTAGAGCAGTGGAAAAGATTGGCAGAAAAAGAATTAAAAAGGTGTCAGTGAGAACTGGAATACAACTGTTACAAAATACACCATCAGGCATAGCATCACCAAGTAACACGATTAAAATGTATTCAGCTTCACATGGAAGAGGCCAATAACAAACACGGTTAAATGTTAAGCAGGACTGGTGAGAAAATATAAATATATTCCCAAGATGAGTTTCTGAAAAAAATTTCTCACTCCCACTGAGGCTTAAAAGTCAAACTTGAAGGGTGTTTTTTGGAGGGTAGAGGGGATGGGTTTGCAGGAAGAGACTTTCAGGGGAAGGAAAAAAAAAAAAAAAAACATTTGGGAAGAATTGAAACAATTTTTTCAGCTTACCAGCAGCTCATAAGAGATCCCATCCATCTGAGATTCTTTGGCTGTCTGCCTGGAAGGAACTTGTCAACTTGTCTTTTTTCTTACGGCAATGAGACTTCAAACAAAGTGGTTACCATTTTGCTTTTTTTCCATGGAAGGAACAAATTTTTGTGGGGAAGTATTCATTCCCCCCTTAGAAAATACGATTCTGCTTAAAAGACTTCCCCCAGCTCTACTGTTAATGTGCACAGGAATATCAAAGAAGCCAGTGCATGCTACCATAGTAAGAATACAGTTATACAGAAGTTGGTTATAGCAGGGAATGAAATGTGCATTAAAGAAGAACTGCTGTCTCAAGTTTTAAGCATGATGATCTTTATAGATGGCATTTCATTCTTAGTTGACAATGCACATTTTTACAGATTGAATGATAATGCACAGAAGATAACACAAGCAGCAAAAGCAGCCTAGGGGCTTCGTCTGGGACAGACAGTGCCCATGTAACCTCCACTCCTTCATGAAGGAACAGCAGTGTCTTTTAAATGTCAGGTGATTTTAGACATCAATCTTGGGATTGATCTTCCCTAGCTTTGCCCACCTAAAAGTTAAGTGTCTAGTTTAAGACAGGCTTCTAGACTGCCTCACAGTCAAGAGAGAACAAACAGGCCCCTACAGGGAGCAATTTATCTCATACAAAGTTGAGTAGTTAAGACGGGTGAACTGCAGTCCTCAGCATCATGCAACTCTGGAGCATGCTGGAAGACAGGCTCTTCGTTCCCAAACTCTTCCAGTCTTCCCTCATCACAAGCGGCTCTTGGGAACCCTTCCACACGTACCCAGCGTTTTGCAATACACTGAATTAAGGACACTACACCTACTCCCACTAGCAAAGAAGCATGCAGATGACTTCAGGAACTTTTTCCCCAAAACTGTTGTAAGCAACAGGAGCAGAGCACAGAGCCAACAGCCTGCTGTCTTTCTCTCTCTCCATGCCCAGGCTGGTCCCATTATCAAACTACATGACCACAGAACATCAGCAGAGCTTGTTATCTCACACTAGGTGGCCTCCAAATCAGACACTGCAAAATTCTTTTCACACACATCTGTGCAGACCTACCCACAGATGATACCACAGGTGACAAGATATAGGAAGACACCAAATGCAGAGGAGAAACTAAAACACTGACCAACAGTGAACAAAAGGCAAAGCAAAATGATTGAGGCTGGGGAAATACTCTGCTTACTATCAGTTCTGTCACATAACCAGTAATAAGGCAGACAAAATCTTTCAAAGATATGAAAACACTAAAATAAATAATCAGATTAAGAACATGAAAGTTTAAGATATGGTTCTGCAAATAGTCATTCAAGTAATCTTACCTAGGTGAATGATTTTAATAGAAATGTGGTATTTATACCTGTACATATTTGAAGGATATAGAGCAAAGAATAGATAAACAGGGCAGACATACATATCAAATGGCCACAAGTATTTTTCCTGGATAAACTACAAAATTGTAATAAAACAGCACAATCAAGTGCACTAAATAGCTTAGACAGCACTCCCTCCTTAACTGACCCTCCTCTTCTCCAAGTATTACACATTTTATGCATATATAGTTACCCCAGTGTGTGTTTGTTTGTTTAAGAAACAAGTTAACCTGAATTTAAATACACAGTAAGTACTTCTAGAGATCTGCCTCTACTCTGGGGTGGCTAGTGAGTAATTATTTGCATAGAAGATGTATAGAAAAATAAAGTTTGAATATTTAAATCTTAAAGTACTCAAGAAAGTACATTATTATTATTTTTTTTAATGGAGTTTATAGTTGATTGGAGGCCCAAATAACTGCAGAGTTTTGTCAGGGACATGCACACCTTTTAGAGATACATGAAACTTCTTTTGTTTCAGAGATTTGCACTTTTTTTTCTTTACAGAAATGAATGTGCTGGTTCTTAACTCACTTAATGCCTTGGTAAAAACACCCTAATTCCATGGAAGTGACTGCTTACCAAGTGGAACAACATGTAAAACATTTTAAATACATTCAGAATTAGACCTATTGTATATTATTTATATGTGCTCAGTAACCTGACTATATTGCATCTTGAAGTCAGACTTGCCATGAATTTCAACTACAAACAGTAAAGTGGGGAGGTGGGGCATTTTACTAGTGTTATACTATAAAAAGATGTGCAAGATGAAGTGTAAGACATCATTTTTGATGAGTCTCCAAGGCCACAGCCAGTGAAGGCTTTAACAGTGGAACATGGGAGCAACAGGCATCAGAGACAGTATGCCAGGAGGCAGCAATAAGGTATTTCCTATAGTCTAAACTATCTCCTACACAGCTCAGTCACAATCCATTGAAGGAGTAGTTTCCAACTTTTTTTGTTGAGCCTTCCCAACACACCATATCTTTTCTCTACAAGGGACTCCTGTTCCCTCAGTTCCCCATCCTGAAACCAAAGACAGCTATCTTCTTTTCTTCTTTTCCCTTCTTTCCCTCACTTTGCATTAGTAAATATTTGGTTTTCTTTTCCCGTTTCTTAGTATTCTGCTTCACTGATTGTTCCACGTATAGTGACAAACGAGTACATGGATACCAACTGAGCACAGATAGTGGCCTCTCATGCCCTCATGAGAGAAAGCAGTAGAGGCTAACACACTAGCCATATGAATGAATGTACAAAGCCATAGTCAGAGACTTTTTTTTTTTTTTTTTAAATGCAACATGAACAAGCCTGACTCTCCCCTGGAAAAAAAAACAAAAACACAACGCCTGAAGAAACGCAGAAACAAACAGAAAAGCAATCTCTCCAGAAAATATAGCATCATGAAGCATATGAATGTAACCCTGCCCCATACTCTAAGGCAACTATTTCTTATAGTAATACTTAAAAAAGTGATCTCCTATATTACTGCAACAACTGAAAGGCCCAGATCAACAAATCATTTAAGTCTAGTGTTATTTAAGTTTTAGCGAATTGAAGGCCTTAAAGGTGCTTGTCCCCCAGTGTGCAAGATAAAAGCAAATGAACATGACTACTATTAAACAACTGGTCATTTTCTCGGTCAGTATTTTAAAGAGTAATATGTAAGCAAAACATCAAGTCAGTTTTCAGATTATTTTGCAGCTGGCTGAGATAAAGCCTCTGTGCTTGTGGTATCAATGCACAAAACCAAAGAAAATTAAAGCTTTCACTTTAAATCACATAGAAAACCTGCAGTCTAAGCCTCGCTTCTGAATTCCTACTAGCATAAATGTGCAGTTAAGAGAGATGAGGCAAGTGAGATCAGAACCAGGCCCATAGCTTTCCTTAAGAAGCAAATGTCACACAACTATACTTATAGTGTCATCTGAATCTAATTTAATAACAAGAAAACAGGTTTTTGACAACAATAGTATCTCAAAATGACAGTATAATTAAATTTAAGTCAAAGCTATGCAATGATGGACTCTATGTTTATGTGTAAACAGCAAATTACATGCTTTTAAGCATGTCAGAATTTTCAAGAGAATTAACCATTGCAGTAATTCAACTGAGGAAATCGTGATAGAAAACAAACTCCCCCGGGTCATTTTTCAGCTAGTTCATATTATCTCATATGACGTAATACATACTCTATGCTTTGAACAGTTTTTCCCAATTCATACTTCTGTAGGATGCAATGCGTTTTAATACCATTCAAGGGCAAATCAACAGTATTGCTTCATTACTTCAAAGTTTTAAAGAGCAACAGAAGGGACTGTGCGACTATGATGAGTAATGAATAAGGAAGTGAGTCTTCCCTCCATACATCATTAGTTCAGAAACAGTTAAGGCTGGCCAGTCATTATCATCAGATCTGTGTGAGCAATGCCAACACAGGATTAGTTGACAGTTCAGTATAGTTCCTAGTTGATGAAGAAAAAAAAAAAAGAGAGAGAGAAGAGAGAGAGGCTGCAGAAGGGGCCTCCATTCCAAGAAGAGGACTTTCAGGCAACAGGACAAGCCTCAAAATCTGGGTGATCTCCTTTTCATGATTAACCAATAGCAGTACACTTAGCCAGTAGGAAATACTCAGTGCTTTCACGAGAGCAGTTTTGGAAAGCACTTGCCTTGGATTTTGAGATCTTTGTTATTGTTCCTGCCCCGTTCTCTGGGTTTGTACATCCCCTATCAAGCGAGCCCTCAGTGCTGATGACTATTGCAGGAATCTACACTTGAATCATATATTAACTCCCATTTTGTGGGAAAGTGAAGAAAATTCTTTCCTCTTCATTATTTTCTCAATTGGCAAAACATTTATTTTAATAAAGAACAGCTTATAAATTCATGTAATAAAACAAAGTCTGTGGTGGGCAGAATATACTTCCTTGAAATTAAACAGGAAAAGCTTTAATAACTCAAATTTAAATATGCTAAAGCTAATCAATTCATCCTGTATTCAAGTTTCCATTAGATTTCTAAAAAGCACAAAACAGGTCTGTAAAATATAATTAAGGAGAAATACTGCTACATACAGCATGTAAAATCAAGACTACAGCTTTTATTTCATTTGTTTTGCAGACTCATTAAAATGTTTTTCTCATTTAAATGTCTTGATCTGTGTAACTGTATTTATATGTGAGACAAGCAATGAATTAAATTAAATTAGTCCTTATTTAAGATGCATTTGAAACTGTCTAAAACTAATGTTCTTAGTCAGTTCCACGATTTCTGATTTAGGTGTGGGGCGGGGGGGAATCCACTGAGGTTAGGAGCTCATAAACCAGCCAAATTAATACATTTTTCAAGTGTTACACTTCCACAAACTTTTATACCAAATAATTGCTTGGGGAATCTAAGAAAGATTCAGAATACGTGCCTCTCTGTGTTCTACAGAGAACAGCTCTACTTCTGAAAAAGAAAGAAAGAAAGAAAAAAAGACAAGAGCAGTGAACCAAATTCCCACCCTGGTTGACCCTTGGGCCTGTGGAGAGATCTACTGACTTCACTGCACTCCACATGGACGCAAGGGCTTGCACTTGCGGAGCTTGCTGCTAGCTTGGGACTCTGTTAGCCTCATTCTGGGCACTATGCCATCCAGACATAGATATGTGTCATGGTGAAACAGAGGCACACCATCCAAGAGATAGCACTGGAATTACTCTGCCTCTCTTGGCAAGACTCCTCACAGTCCTCAGTACAGTGGTCACTGACCGAGGGCTCACGGGCCACAACTCTCGCATGCTGCTCCTTGTCCTGTGTCTTGCTTTTCACAGATGTCTCTCCTCAGGTTGCCAGAAAAAAGCAACGTATGTTGTTGTCTACAGTACAGTATTCACTCAGTACCACTGCCTGTGTAGAAGTTTGGGCCTTCCCTCCCCCCACCAAGGCAGGCATATAAGAAGCATATATACTAAACTCTCCATATAAGGCCAAAAGCTTGCTCCCAAACAGCTTGTGGGTAGCAAATTATATATATCCAGAGACAGAACTATGGCCCTTATCTTCCCATGTCACTTCCAGTTCCCTTAGACAGCTGAAGAACTACTACAGAAATAATCTCCACATTAATCTGAGCGCTAAGACTTAATGTAACCGCAGTACCTCCATGGGAGATGCAAAGTGGAAGGGGAATCTTCTCCTCCTTCTGATCACTCATACATGGGCTCTAATTAGAGACTGATGACATATGCATTGTCAAGATAGTAATAAAAACACACATCAGTGTGAACACTCTGCTGAGAATTAGAATTAGTGGACTAACATGGGAAGGCCTGCAAGACTATTTTCAAATTCCTGTCAATAGAGGTGAATGTGTTTTCATTAATGGCAACAGATTTTTCCCCAAGTCCTATGACACTGATCAAAAAATGATCATTGAACTGACTTTTTTTTTTCCCTGAAAGAGTACATCATATTTAAGTCAAGAATCAAAACACTCCAGCGTGATTTATGATTAAGGATAAAGGAAATGAAAATCAGAACATCTTTTATAACAATACCATTGAGAAGAGGTTGTCCTCCATGTACACTCCTTGATACAACGGCACTGTGAACATCTTCAGGAAATCCAGTCTTGCATGACATGTCTTCACAAGTTGCTTTTATTGGTGCCTGAAATACAAGATTAAATGTATGTAATATTTGCAACCCTCATTCACCAGAGAATCATTCCAGATGGCATACACTCGATTTTGCTGCTATCTTGTACAAACAGCTTCTTTGTTTCTAAATTTCTCCAATTAGAACTCCGAGGGCAAAGGGTTAATCTTTTTGATAACCGGAATGGAAGAAACAAATCCCACTTGTCTGGTAAGATCTAAATAATACACAATCTTGATTCTTCTAACAACTGAACATTTCAACTAAAACAGTCATCGAGATTGAAGTGGAATCATAGGGGGAACAAAAACATTCCTTCCTCTGGAAATAAATGTTGCACAAAACCAATCAGCAACTTTTTCATAGCTAGATATATTTGAGAGGGAAGACTTTAACCACTGATTTAAAATGTTTTACTTTGGGTACTTCTATGTGAGGTTGTACCAGTATGAGCAAATTAAGATAAAATACTACATTTGCAATAACTTAAGAAACAGAACTTATATTTGCATTAGCATTCAAACAGATACCATATAAAGTCAAATGTTTCCAATGCAACCCCCTTCTATTTCAAAGGAACCTTAAAAGGACAGAAGCTCATTATTAAATTTGCACAACAAGGCATGAGACTACCCACTGAAACTGTTTGTTCTCTCACTTGTTAAGAAAAGTTTTTCCTCAAATCACATATAGTTTTTAGAGTTTCATAAATGTCTTTTCATTAAAAAATATAGTATTTGGAAGTTTTTTGTTCTGCAGTGTTCCACGTTCAAAAGCCTTTTGATATCTAAGCTGGTTTCCAAGACAATTTGTTGCCCAGTTAATAAAAATCACATCCAATTTTCTGTGGCAAAGGACTAAGATTTCTTTTCAGTGGATTGTTTTTGTCTCATTTTAGTGCTGCACGAAACAACGGGCTAGCTTACATGTGGCTAAATGACCATATATGGCAAAACCCCTTTCACACTGTACAAGGCAAAGACCACCACCCTCGGCTGAGATATGTAAGCAGAAATCATAAGAGCCCTTGAATAATCTCACAAGCACCCACCCACTAAGTAAAGGCCTATCCATGTGTGCACCCAGATGTAGTATGATCTAGACTGGGCAACTTTGCTGCTCTATCATACCTAAATATGATCAAGATTCTTAAATTAGATTTTCCTTATTATTTTCCCAGAGGGGCTACCATCAAGTAGGCCTACTCAAAGCACATCTGCATACACTTGCAAGAACAAGCCCTAAAAGGGGGGGGGGGGGGTGGAAGGATGGAGGAAGAGGACACAACAGTGTTATACCCATATATCATGCTTAATGACGATATAAGCATGCTTAACGAACAGAGTGCTTGCTCAGGATGTTGGACACTGAAGCCCTCAGCTCCTTGTTTGTGCAGTCTCTGCATAGTGGAGGAAGAACTCTCTCCATCACCTGCTGTGGTTGTGCCACTTATTTAAAAAGCCAAGGTTCATTGGGCCTAGAGGTTCAGCACTGCAACATTACACCTGCCCTCAGATCCAGCTGGGGGTTCAGCTGAGCTTGGTAAATTGTAGCCCATAATCCACAGCCTGACTGTGGGTTCGTCAACACTTTTCCGCTGACCTTTATCAAGCACACAAACATCTGTAATGGCTCTCTTTCTTAGCCCAGTCAAAACGGTTCAGATTAGCTTCAACGCTTTTAATTGTATGTCTTGTATAAACCAAATCCCTTTTTGGCTGAGCCAGGCTGGGGAGTGCTTATCCAAACCACCATGGTGGTAGATCTGAGAAGGCAGTGCACTCTGGTATGCAGCAGCCATAGCCAGCTGGAGGCACTCCAAGAGCAAGAGCTTTTTCACTGAAAGCTGTCGATGAAGCTGAATTTGCGATGAAGAGTAAAACTGCAGCAGCAAAAATATACTTGCCTTCACTCTGCTGTCTCTAATATGGGGCAGTAATCTCAGAGAAAGAGAGCATTACAGCAGACATGGGACAGTCGCATCTCAAATCACAAGGATTTCCTCACTCAACAGGGGCCAGAAACAGAAGTGTACACACTCCACTGAAATATATGTCCAAGCTCAGCATGACAACGCTTATTAGAATAACTTGATCACATATGTGAGGAGGGGCTTATAATGCATCCAGCTGCATTTAAACCAACCTGATCCTAAATAAGCAGTTCAAGAGGAAAAAAACAAAAAAACAAAAAAAAACCCACAGAAATATAAACTCATGAGCATACTTCAGATTTATTTTTAGTAAGTTTACTGTCTACCTCCAGCTTACTATACTATCTGGGTAAGCACCTAGTAAGAGAACTTCTAATTATCAAGTGTCCAATTAACTTAATTTGTGGAGTGGGTTCCATTGTGACTTAAGTACTATGCAGGTCTCTCACCTGCGTACAACTACTTACATATTTTAAAATTTTTAGACTGGAACCTTAAAGAGAAAGCAAACACATAATGGAAGAGGGCAATAGTTTAAATTAGCAAGAGACTACGCTGAGCACAAAGCTAGAATTTGGATCTGCAGCCAAGCCTCAACACTCAATTTACATGTTGAGGGTTTTTCTTCTTCTTCTTTTTTTTTTTTTTTTTTTTTTAAAGATAAAAAGGTGGTAAATCAAAAATAATTACGAATCCAATTACCTGTTTCCCCACCGTTAGTAATCAAATCACAGGTTTTACAAAGCTTACATAATTTGAAAAAAAAATAGTAAGACTTGTTTAAACTACTGTATAAAAGGTGACCTCAAAGCAAATGTGGATAGAAGAAAAAAAAATAGCCTTTCATAATATCCTAGAAACAAAAAAAGTCCTGGGTGGGCAACTGAGGAGATAACAGGATTTTAACAAGTGCACTGATGCGCCTGGGAATCTTTCAGCCTTTCCAACCATCTATATGTACTAAACAACTCTTATAAACTGAAACAATGCCCACTGAAACAAAGGCTTGGGGACATAAATAGAGAGCCTTCTTTATTCTTTCATTTGCAGCCATCAATTTTATCCAGAAACAAAAGACTGTACTCTGCTCTCCAAAAACAGTCCTTTGTTAAGATTGTTTGAGAATAAAAACACAAGGGAAGTAAGAATTCAAATTTTCAGCAATTCTTAATCACCCTGTGTTAAGCATTTTAAATTAAGTAAAAGTTGTAGCTTTAGACACTATGGGTCACATCTAGTTCAGTCTAGGAGTACTGCCAGACTTAGACCATTTTAACTCTCGTCAAAAAGAGGATGCTGAAATATTTTTATCCCCTTATCTTGGGCAAAAGGGGAAAGCTATTGAAGATTATGGGGCACGTTACTGTAATTTACAGGATTGTGTGTGATTAGTACAGTTCCCAAGATTATTTCAAACATAATATTACTTGCACATTCATCTACACAACATTACTAAAAAATTTCCTTTAAGATGGAAAGCAATTACCTTTGCTTGTGCCCATATAAAATCTACTTAATGGAGTTAAAAAGCTTTGAACAAGGTCAGCACTTGAAAAATTCTTCTGTGGAGTACTAACAGACTTTGCTAAGCAAGATCAAGAGTTACTACTGAATAACTATTTTGCTTTCCTGACCCCTTATAGCTTATTCAGTCATCTTAACTGTGCAAAATGAATACCAAACATTACCATCTCCAGGTGCTGAAGAACCATAACACCCAATCAAACGCAGTGTAAGACCAGGCAGATAAACTCAGTATTGTAGATCTGAGACTAAATGCTATAGGCAAACTGCAATCATGAAGGTATATGATGTAAATTAGAAGTCCTCTATACAGAATTGGCCTTGTTGATATACTTATGGCAGGTGAGCCTGCAGTGACGTACCCTGCTCCTCAATTACATTAGTTTTATATCTAGGTACCTCAGTATCCAGAAACCTGTGGTTTCATTTCAAGGCTGTATTTCTGCTCAGTTTTAAAAAAAATTGTTTAAAAACTTAATTTCAGAGTTTTAAAGGCCTCATGTTTATGTGTTTTTCTAAACAATACCAGTAAGACTCTTCAATCCATACACATTTCACACTTTTGAAAAGCTTGTGTATTAAGACAAGAATAAAACCAGCCATGAGTGTTTATAGTTCTAGATTAATCCCCCTTTCTCATTTGCATACACTATAAAAAGTAGCCAAACTTAAAACACAATTCTGTAAAGAAACATCTCTTTAAAAATGCAACCTTGCCACGTGACTGTAGGAACAATTTCATATCATAACACGCATACTAAATTTGCAGAATTGGGCTCTTAGAGTAAACACTGCTTTCAAACAGAGCGGGTCTAGTTCTGTCTGCATATGCCATACATCACTGGAGTTCACTAGTATCTATTAATCTGAAAAATCAAAGGCTGCTTTGTTTAGCAAGAGTGATCTGTAAGTTTGTTTAAAAAAGTAAGTAAACATTACCCAGTTTAATAGCTTTTTACAATTGATATTCGTTTTAAGTAATTTTTCTTGTTGAGAACCAACAGAAATACATCACTAAATTTAAAATGTTTTAAAGGATTTTAAAATCTGAAGAGTAAAGTATAAGCTTAAAGCAGGATTTTGCAAAAAGATTTGTTTCCATTTGAAACAATAACGTTGAACTTAGCTTTATTATGAAAAGCAATAATGCTTATAGTATCTGCAATTATCATCCCAGTACATGAAATACCTGTGTTCTGAAATCTGAAAACCTTCCAGCAACTCAACATCATGATGAGTCAAATTTTAAAGTTAGGCAGACAGATGTTTCCAAAAACCAAAACTAGAAGCATAATAAACTATAGAACTGGGAGAATAAGAAAAGAAAATCTGAGCAGTTTCTCCTTTCATTGCTAAAATTGAGAAATTAAAAAAGAAAATAAGCATAACAAAAGAGAACTCTAGCATTAGATTTCTTAATATTGATTGTATCAAAATGCAAGGAAAATTGTTTTTAAAAGATTTTGAGTCTGGCAGCTTTCTTTTATACTGAAGGTGGCTTACTCCTGTAGGGATTTAAAGCCTAAGTAGTAAAATCAAAAGTGGAGGGATGTGCATCAGAGGAAATATCATACTGCACACTTGTAATTGGCCGCATTACAACTGCTAGTTGCCAATTCCTGCCAGCTCACAGGGCACTACTGTGTGAAGCTCTATATAAAGTCTTACATAATTATATGTATGACAGAGCAGAAACCGGGTATTTCAGGTCTCTCTCCTTAATAAGCAACATTAATTTACTATTGTGACAGTAATATTAAACTTAAGCACTGATCACAGTAACACTGTGACTGTGTTTAAAGATTTGGGTGTTTCCTCATTAATTTTAAAGACCAAAACTGTACCCAGTGTTCATCCACAACTTAGGTAAACTGGGATTGCTTCATCCACTTTGTTTTGTGTATATACATCATCTGACACAATGGGATATGCTGGACAAGGCAAGTCTTATTTTAGGACTGGAGCTTCTACTTACTACCATAATATAAATAATAGGCATATGAAAGATACTCTGCAGGATCACAGACACGGCTGTGGAATGCTTTAAGTTTCAGCATCTCTTTCTTAATCACTGACTTACTGCAAAGAAAAGCTGCAACAGTTTATACCTTCATGGTACTCATGACACTCACAGTACTCTACCAAGTATAGGAAACTGCAATTTGTTTTCAACCATGGTTTACAACTGGAGAAAAAGAAAAATGCCTTTCATTCAAGATTTTGTTCTGAAAGCAAAGAGCTTCCAAAGTCAGTACCAGACTAAGTCCTTCCTGAGGTCATTCATTTAGTTACCTCCATTTCAACAGTACCAGGATTGGTTTTGATTATGGTACTTTCAATTCTAATTAGTGCTCTACTTCATGAGCCACAAGATTTTAGATCAGAAAATGCAACTTCTCCAACCGACAGTTAAAACCTCACTTTCCCAAAATACCAGAATCTACAAATTTTATACTATCATCTGTTTGAAAATGAATTGCCTCAAACCACCACTGGTCACCATAGGTTACTACTTTACAATTTAGAGTCTCTCCCAAACCATGTTCAAACTCTCTTCCCTTAACCCCAAATATGAAATAAGGCCTCAGTTCACTTGCTTTACCATGATCAGAGATTGGCACAGCTAATACAATGCAAAGTTGTAATACAGTTTAAAATTTTCCCTTCCTGCAACCAGAACACGGAATGCTGCATCTTGTAAAATATTTGATTCTCCAGACACGCCATGGTTTCCATCAGAGAAAAAGAAGATCCTAAAATTTCAACAGGAAAAGCAAAACCTAATTGAGTTTCTCTAAGTCTAAAGCTGCATTTTTATACAACAACAAAAACTGTTTGACTATGCATCCTCATTTCTTTAAAAGATCAAACTTCCTCACTCTGATTTGGTATAGGGATTGCTCATGTTGGACATCTCTGCCCATAAAAACTGCTGCTAATGTACTGAGAGAGCTCTGTGCTGCTGACCTTCAGGAGAGGCTGCAAGGCCTGTTTATTTCCCTATATGGAAGGACTGTTGGGGGCTCACAAGATTTTAACTATGTCTTCAGCTACTGGTCCAGTAATTATATGCTAATTATAAGGAATAGGGGAGTCCCTAGAGGAGTCTGGTGGTATAAATATACTTTTTAAATATGTCAAGGAGTGCCTAGAGGAGAGGATAAACACACCCTTTAGAAATATGATACTTAATTAAATACACACATATTGACTAAAATCAAAAACTTTAAGCAAAAGGATTTGGCAGTGATATACCTGCCATCTCGGAAGCTGCACATCCTGTATCTGCTTTTGTAAGTCATTAAAAAAAACCCCAAAAACATAAACCCAGAAAGCCTAAAGCCTCTCCTTCTTTGTTCAGACAGAGCTCCCATGATCTTTCAGTAAGTACAGGATCAAATCAAATTATGAATCATGCAGATTAGGTTATAGACCTATCTACTGTTGCCACAACAAAGAAACGGCAAAGTGAAACGCAGCCTCACACCCAGATGCAAAGGATCCTTCTTGGGTCAGTCACAATCTACAAAGCGCGCTTGGACAAAGCACAAACTCTCCTTAAGCTCATCCCACAGGAAAGCACACCTTTTCTCCTAAAGTTCTCGCAGAACTCGCCTCGAGGTGTGCCAGTATTAACTCACTCAACCAGTGAGTCTCAGTTGAGTGGTAGGTGAAGAAAATTGCTATTATAAGTATGATTTTTATCACAGAAGACTACATATCCATTTAACTTTCATCACTCTTCATCCCTAAATTGTCTCATTACATCTCACACACTCACAACTAGTGTGACTGAGTTTGTGGAAGTGCACAGTACATTGAGTAAAGATACCACAGTTTCCTTCTGTGTTTTATTAAAAAAAAAAAAAAAAAAGTGATAAAAACCCCCAAACCTACGCATACCAGGAAACATCAGAGGTTGCAGATTCTTTGGGGAATTGACCCATGTTTTGTATGCGTACTTTGTTTAAAATAAATTCTTATCCTAATGGGAGCCCTGAAGAACTACTGGAACTATCACAAGTTTTTAAACCTGATACTTTTCTGTAAATGTTTGTTAGTAATAAAAGGAAAAGAAAAAGGGGGGGGGGGCAGGGGTATGGGGAAAGAGGGAGAGAGAAGGAGATTAACTGGTAAATGATTCTCTGATCCAGGCAAGAAAAGCCATTCAATAGTTCCTTCTCTTTACCACATGACAAGAAGTCCCTTACGCAAGACCGTCCGCAATGAGTAAAAATAACTTTACTCACAACTTCCTCAGGCTATTTTAAAATATACACAGCATACTTCTATCACAGCTACATTTTTAGTCTTACAGTGTTCAGCTATTAAAGAAAATTAATAATTGAAATTATTGACATAAGTGTCATTGAAATTAATTAAGATCAGTCATGACAGTTCTTCCAGTGACATTTCTGGGAGTTCCTCCAATTTTGGGAGCAGAAAGAAAAACAATAGATGGGAAGGTTTGGAATACACATGTTCTACAAAACACTACTACAAAATAGTTCTAAAATATGATCATTCCAGGCAATATTTTAAAACAGATATCATAAAAATTATAAATGAAAGTTTAATTGACTTATATTTCTTTCAACCACATTAAGTCACATGCCTAGGTAGCAGCAGCACACACTAAAGGAGAGAGTAGGAGAACAGAGAGTAAAAGGCTTTCCAGAAAACATGTAGTATTTATTAGAGTTGAAAATACAAAAATTAACAACGCAAGTTAACATATAGCTCTGTTATATCAACATCGCATACATTTTTGAGCTTCCAACTGCTCAGAGAATCAGACCTGGGTTCATATATAAAATTATTTTCTGTTTTGTCAACCAGTGATTTCAATTCCAAAAATTCATTGTCAACTTAAGTGATCTTATCTGTTCTGTAATAGATGTAAAAAGCAGTTAAAAGTGCTTTTCACAAATATATTTCAAAATAATATATCCAGTTTAATACCCAAAAAGAGATATTTCTGGTTTTTTTCAGTTTTGCTGTTATCTTAATTTTGAGAATGTCAGTGGTATCACTGTCACCTAGACCAGATAAGGAGCAGAGAGCTCTTTGCTGCAATATCCTGCCACATTTAATTTTTCAGATTGATTCTTTGAAGACAAAGCAAAACTATAACAGAAACATCCACAGCTGAATAGGCTGAGCCACTCACATAAGTCTTCTGTTCTGGGGCTTATGAAAGGTTTTATAAAATGCATTCAATTCACTTTCAAAGGGGTAACGATGCTGGAGTCCGATTAGTTAAAAGAAGAAACTCTCAAACTGACTTTTGTGCTTATGCAGTCACGTATTTGCTACATTATCTAAAATATACTGCTTACAAAAGATTAAGACATACACGTAGTGTCAGAGACAAAAGATGCTTTCACAAGAGGAAGTCTAACTGCCGCTTCCACAAAACACCGTTTGCATGTCTTACCCCTGACTCTTCTAGAGACCGCTGCTAGAGGTAAGAGAGCGGTTCAGCTGACAAGAAATTCAGTCACTGGATTCTCAGCTGAGGCAGCTAATGGGAATGTCACTTAAGGCAGTAGGTTTATCACAGGAATACATTTGCTAAGAACTGGAATAAGACCAAAACTGCCTGCAGAGAGTAATAACTTACATCCTCTGTCACCATAATTCGAATTCAAACCAGTCACCTACACACAAGAGACCCCATAACTGCATTATTATTTACTTGTTTCTGATTTAGAAAGAGAAACCATCCACGGAGTCATCCAATATACATTATACATTAAATATATGTTTAATGTGTATATATAAACATACACCTATACATTAAAAAAAGAAAGATTATTCCCTTTCCGAGCACTTAATTTCTATTCCCCTTTCCAGTTAATTTCTCAATATTAGTTTAATTCCTGTAAACATAAAGCTTATGCACAGCTTTCCTGTTATCTCCTCAATCTTGCTGTTATACCAGTTTCAAAACCAGTTGATGTTATGAACAGAAAGGCAAATCTCATTCCTTTTATCCTCTCTTCTGTCGGGCTTTCCACATAATACCTCCACACTCGTACTGATCTAGTTAATCAGCAAAACAAAGTGCAGTTTCCATTCTCCTGTGTGCCATGCATACTGCATATTGCCAAAAATAAACCCACAGAGATCTGACCTGCAATATGCTTCTAGTTATGATCTTTCAAGTAATGCCATAATGACTGCTTCTCTACCTTGCTGATGAATAACGAAGTGATCAGTAACTTTAGAAAATAAATGTAGATGACTTGTGTGTTGTGTAGACTTGGAGACACAAAAATGTAAGTAACAAAGGGTTCAACGTTTCAAAATAACCTCAAACAGACAACCTTCTACTAACCAGAAGTAGCAGGCATAATGACAGAAAAACAAAGTTAGCATTGCATCTAGCTTGCCAGGGTTCTCTGCAGTATGCATGAGAGAAAAGAAGCTTTTTAAATTTAAAGTGTTCTACAGACACAGGTCTATAAATCTGATTTCATACCTGAGTTCCAATTTTGTTACACACTATTAAAAATCAACCCTAACCTGATTTAATGTATACCCAAACAAGGGGGAAATTGGATTCCCCAACCGTAACATGCCACTGACACTGAGTGATACATAAAAGCAATAAGGCTAGTTCCTGTCCTTAATTCATAGTTTGTGCTTTAACTTCAAACCTGCCTGGGATAGAAAAAAAGATGGAATAAAAGCTTACTACATAATTTGTGCTTTACAGATTTATTAAGAGATAGGAAAACTAAACAGAACTGCAAGGACATACAATAAACAGCACATAAGGACAAAAAAAAATGCATGTACAGGTCTGCCAAGACCAGAGTTTGGGGGGGGGGGGGGGAGAAAGAAAGAAAATAAAGGGGGGGGGGGGAGCAGAAGCCAAGCCTGCCCAAAAATCAGCCAGTACAAACAAGCCAATCTTTAAAGTGGCATATCAGAAGTTTGAGCAGGGTGGCGGGTTTCACACGGAAAAGACGCTCGCGCCCAGCCGCACACTCCCCCGTTACAACGGGCGGCCCTACGTCCTCTTAAGACTAAAGAGAAAATCCCCAGCTGCTGCGGATCAGTGTTTCAGCACCTTGCTCGCCTGGTGCAAGTCATCAGCCCCGCGAGCGGCTTAGAAACTGTGTAGGAGGAATCAGATGTCTGGGGACCTCGTGAAAGAACGGGGGGGGGGGGGGTGCAGAAAAAGAAGCTAAAAAAGGAGAAAAAAATAAAGGCGCAGACGGGGAAGAGCGAGCTCCTGCCGTCCCCGTGCCGGCGGCGGGAGGCCGGGAGCCAGGGCGGGAGGCGGCGGCCCGGCCCTGCACCATGGACAGGGACCGCGGCTCGCCGCCCGCCCGCCCGCGCCGCGCAGCGGGCTCGGCGGGAGGCCGCCGCCGCCCGGGCCCGGCCCCAGCTCCGGCCCCGGCCCGGCCCCGCCGCGCCCTCCGCCCGCTCCCCCGGCCCGCCAGAAATGCCCCCACCGCGAATACCACTGAGGCGATGATCTGCGCCATCTGTCCCTCCGGTTTACCGCCCCCTGCACCGCGCCGGACACCGGCTCCGCAAGCACAAAGCCGGGGGGGAGGGGGGGCACGACACCACACCGGCCGCCCCTCCGCCCTAAGCGCCGCCGGGGGACCCTGCCCGCCCCCCTCCGCCCGGCTCCCCCCGAGCCCGAGGGCAGCCTCCCGCCCCGCTCCCAGGGTCCCCGCCGCACAGAGGCTCCATCTTGTCGCCCCCCCCAGCCCAGCCCCAAGCGCTCCCCGCCAGCCCGAAGACCCCCGCTCCCCCCACAGAAGCCCTCCGCCCCCTTGCCCAGGGGCTCCCCCACACCGCGGCGGCAGGGGGTGCCCGCGGCTGCCCGCAGCTCCTCCCGGTACGCGCAGACCCCCTCCCCGGCGGGAGAGGTGGCAGGACTTTTGATATAAATTAAATACTTCGGGAGCCCGGGCCCGTCCCGGTGGAAATTCCCGTGAAAGGCGGCGGCGGCGGGGGGGTGGGGAAGCCCGGCTCCCGGGCGGAGGCGGCTGATTAAATTCTTCCCGGGAAGGGATTAGCGGGCACGGGAGCCGGGGGGGGGGGGGGGGCAGCGGAGGCTCCCGTGCCCGCTAATCCCTTCCCGGGAAGAATTGTTCCCCCCAAGTCCCCACCTGCCCCCGGGGGGGGGGGGGGGCTGCCCGGTACCTCTTGCACACCTACAGCTCCCCTTCCCCGGCTCGGGGCCGAGAGGGGTTGCATCCGCTCCTCCCTGCGCTCCGGTACTTTGTCCCCACACTCACCATGGGGCCGAGACCCTACGGCCTCCCCGTCCAAACACACCGGGCACCCCCCACCCAACGCTGGCACCTGCTCTCCCAAATCCGGGAGCCCGGGGGGGGGGGCTGCCCTTCCCCTCGGCGGGGGGACCGCCGCCTACCACCCCAGCACCCACTCTCATGCACCCCCCCCTCCGTCCCCGCCAGCTCCCCTTCGCCTCCCCGGGGCTGGGGCTGGCTGCAAAGCCGCCCCCGAGCGGAGCAGGTGGCCCCGCAGGAGCGGGGCGGCGAGGCGGCAGGCGGGGACCCCCAGCCGGGGCAGCAGCTGCTGCCGCCCCCCCGCCCCGGCCCGCCGCCTCCCGGCGGCACCGCCGCCCGCGGGGGAACAAAGAGACGCGGCGCGGCTCCCGCCCGGCGGCGGCGCTTACCTGCTGCAGGGCCGCCAGCAGCATCAGCGCCAGCGGCGGCAGGATCCGCGGCGGCGCTCCCGCTGCCCGGCACATGGAGGCGAGGAGGGGCGGCGGCGGGGCGGCCCCCGGCAGTCCCGGAGCGCGGCTGGAGCCCGCGGAGCGGAGAGGGTCGGCGCCGGCAGCTCCCGCGGCTGCGGACGGTGTCTCGCCGCCGCCTGCCGGAGCCGGCTGCCGCGGCGCTGCCTGCTCGCTGCCGCTCTAGCTCATGGGCAGCGATGCAGCGGGGGAAGAGAGAGACAGAGAAGAGAGAGAGGCGGAGGATGGGTGAAACTCAGCGCTGGGTCAGGCTGCTTTTCTCTCTGCCGAGCCCCCTCCGCGGTGCAGAGGGTGGGCAGGGAGGAGGAGGATGAGCGAACAAAAGGCTGGGAGATAAGAAAGAAGCAGTCGCTGCTGCTGGTGCGGCGGCGCGGCGGCTGCCTTCCCCGCGCCCGGCTCGCGTCCTCCTCTGCCCGCTGCCGCCGGCTCCTCGGCGCGCAGCCCCGCGTGCCGGCCCCAGCGCTGCTGCGCGCCCGCCCCGCGCCTCTCCCCCGCTGTACTTTCGCTCTCCCTCTTTCTTCTCCTCCCTCCACCCCTCCCCCTGCACGCAGAACCCTCCGCTGGAGCACAATGACAACAATACCGGGCAGCCTGCGCGGCGCTCTGCGCGCCCTGCGTGCGTGCGTGTGTGTGTGCGCGCCCGGTGCCTGCCTGCTCCTGCCCGCTGCCGCTGCCAGCTCCCCCTCCGCCTCCCGGCTCTCCCTGCCGCCCGCACGGCCAATGGGCTCGGCTCGGCACCGCAAGCGCCGGGGATCGCTGCTGCCTGCAGATCGCGCTGCCCCTCGTCGGTGCCGAGGCCGAGCCGGCGTTTGGTGCGCGGCAGGGGCCACGAGTGCTAATTCACCCATGCGACAACCCCCCCCCCCCAAAAAAAAAAAACACCAAACACAACAACAACACGCCAGCCCAGTAACTTGGTTTGCTGCAATAGCCTGTGGGGCGAGGTGGAAAGAGCGAGGGGAGAACTTGCTGGGCAGGGAGGAAGGCGCCGACCCTGGGGTGCGCGTCAGCAGAGGGGACAAAAATGCAGCGAGAAACACCGGGAGGAGTCGGGGGTGCCCTGCTTGGGGGCGATGGCGAGGGGCCACCTGCCCGGCCGGCTGCACCGCAAGTTTCGGTCAGGTCTTCCTGCTTCTCCTGCTGCTTTTTTTTCCCGCTCCTCCCCCTCCACCCCCGTCTCCGTTGTTTCCAAACTACCTGCTTAATTTATCAGCAAATATTTTCAAAGACTTGGCCAGCGCTGCAGTCCGCGAGTCCAAAAATGTCAGCGTGTATAACGGAAATTGGGAGTGTTGCTGAGTGAACAGTTACAGAAGCAAGTATCAGTGCTGGGTCATTTGCAGAACTGGCAAGGATTTTCTCTCGCCCACAGGTCACTGAGCAAAGTTGTTTTGTGTCCATGCATCAGAGCTCCCATCCTGGGACATAATAAGGGGAGGATTTGTAGGCATTGGCCCCTAGACAATCTCATAAAGTGTTGATCCAAAATGGTGCATTATTTTTTTTTAAAGCATCTTATTTTACACTTGAACTTGCAAGAAAAATACTCTCGGGTTCTGCCTTTTTTTTTTTTTTTTTTGCTGCTGCTGCTTTCGAAAATAATGCAAAACGCCATGCTCCTGTTTTAAAAGAAAACAGCAGATTTGCTCCTATGTTTTGTTACGAAAGCAGGGGTAAGTACATGCTGGTACGATGCTGATTTCATTAGCTTCGAAAATTGAAAATACCGGTCATTTGCGAGCTACGATGCAGCTGTTTACCCAAGTCAGGAAGAAAAGGCAAGTAAAGGAGGGGGGAGCTGGGCTCCCTCGTAGCGCAGCCCTGTACGCCGCCTCCGAGCCGCGGCAAGCGGGAGTGGGCAGCGGCGCGGTTCGGCCCGGCCCTCGGGGAGCGCTCCGGTCCGCCCGGCCCGGCCCGCGGGCAGCAGAACCGACGGGCGGCAGCGCTCTCTGCCTTTCCGTGGTGAACGTGGGGGGGGGATACCACGCCTTTGTGCAGCTTTTTGTTTTTTTTTTTTTGTTTGTTTGTTTTTTTTTTTAAAGAGGGAAACTTAGCACCTGGCTAAGCTCCTTCTGAAATACCTCCTGGATGGGTCGTTTCGGAGGTGGAGAAGGGAGGAATCACCTGAAAGCATTAAAAGCAAATGAGACTCAACCAAGGAGAACCAGCCGCAACTAGAAAAACATTTCTTCCTCCTCCTCTACCCCCCCCCCCCGTTGTATCGAAGCCAACAGTTGTGAAGAACGATAAATGAGCGAAACTAAACCTGGTAATGAGTTTCTGGATTAAAGTTAAGCCCAGGACTGAGAGAAAGTAAGCTACGATGGCATTGCTGATGTTTATATCCTATTACAAGGATGAGTTTCCTGAGTTTGCACCTGACAGAGCATGTGTTCCATCTATTTAGCAATTCTAACGTTTTACCTCAAGCTTTTGCTTAGATTTGCTTATGAAATGTTGACTTTCCCTGGCTAACGGATTTCATTTGTATTTTCTGGTAGGTAGGCATGATATTAACATTTATTAATTATTGTATTTGAGCATTTATTTAAACTTACAACTGTTATACAAAATGCAAAGCATATAATATAAAGAACTCCATAAACCAACTGTCCAATGAGAGTAATTACTTGTCATTGGATTAAGCCTAGCCCCTCACATCCCTCAACGCATCCATCCTTAAAGGCCGGGGGGGGGGGGGGGGGGAAGAAAAAGCTCTGCAGCATGCCTGGAAGGTTACCAGATCTGAGCTCTGGCTGATGCTTCTTATAGTTCTGCTGCTGCCATTAAATTACTTAGGAGAAGCAGTAACACTGACAGAAAAATTGCTTTCACCAACACCATTTTTACTGAATCTTTTTGCCTTGAACAAGTTTCTGCCAAGCAGATGGCTTCCCCCTTTTACAGAGTTGTAACCAAAAGTGTCCTCTGGCTTGTGGAGTTTCTTTCTTCTGAATACTGTGATCAAGAGAAGCTAATAGAGCAGGGATGGGCTATACCTTTTCAGGCATAATCTCCACACTAAATTGTTTTATGGGTGAGAGGCATATGATTGCGAGAAGAGAGCAGAGGAGAAACTTGTGAGTTGTTCACAGACGTGGATGGCTTCTCAGGGCTTTCACTGTTCCTTTGCAGCAGAGACCCAAGAGTGCAGCTTGTTCCAGAAATAGTCTAGCAGTAAGCAGACATAGCTGGAAATTCAGAATTAGAGCTGATACTAGATTAAGATCTTCAGCCCTTTTCACATATATCATGCAAAAGACAGCAAATGATAGTAATTTCTGGCCAAGATTCAAACAAGTGATTTAGAACTCAAAGGGTTTATCCTATAACACAGCCACAGACTGCATTTGTGAGTGTGTTTAAAGTAGTATAAAAATAATGGATGTAAGTTAATGTTCAATGTAGGAGATCTCAAGGGCTTCCAGAAAAACCTTGTTAAAATTCCGTGATTAAGTTGAAGAGAGGATTAGGGTAATTCCCATGTTAGTCATGGAGTTGAGTCTTTCTTTCAACTTGTCCAAATTAATTTTCATTCCTAGGGTACATAAAAATTCTATAAAAATATGAATGTTTTCGATTTGGAACACAGTAGATTGCTCATGGCATCAAATATTTTGAAAAAAAGACCTTTTCCCTTGTGAGACTATCCTTACATTAATCTGCCAGGTACTGCCACTACTACTCTCCTCAATTCAAATTATGCAAATTAACCACTCTGCTAACAGTTTAGGCCTTGATCTGACAAACATTTATACTTGTGATCTCAGCAAATTCAGTGATGCTTCCACACAGGCATACAACTACTCATATGCCTAAGCGTTTGCAAGATGGAGGCCGTATTCTGTTAGTTAAAGTTAATAAGAGAAGGATAAACATATTGAGCAAAGGTACTAAGGGCATATTAGTTTGCTCAGGTTTCTTGTTTTCTTCATTACTTATGAGGAAATATTTGTATTTGATGAAAAAAATAGTTTCCTCATTGTTCACAATCTATTTTTCTTCTGAGCACGTTCAATTCTTACTGAGTTTTATCACAATAGTGGAAAAATAGTGGTTATTTTTTAGCAGTTATTAATAGTGGTAAGACATGAGAAAGCTGTGCAACATCATGAACTTACCAAGATTCTTTGGGCTATTAGAAGAGTAAGAAACACTAACAAAAACAAAAATTCAACTTTTTAGGACAGTGGTTTTCTGCTTGGGGCTCTGTGGACCCCTTGCACCCCAGACGGATTTGGAGTAGTCTGTGACAGGCGACTGGGAAAAGCTATTTGTGTACTCTATATAGCAACTTCACACATGTAAAATTCCTAAGGGGGCGGGGGGGGGGAGGTTCTGAATCAAAAGATTCTTAGTGGTTGGCAACACTTTGAAATGATTGTTTTAGGAAATAGATAATCATGCACGGCCAGGGAGAATGCGGTTTTATAGAGATAGCGTCAACTGGGAAAGAAAAACGAAGTGGCACAGATGCCAGTATACAAAACAACTTAAATGTTTAAAAATTGAGATAGTAAAAACATCTTTTCATTATCCAATAAAATAAGTATGATTCTTTGGATTATCCAGTTTGAGTGTTCTTTTCTAAATATACTGTTCATATTGATCACTTATGTGAACCAAAAAAATATAGCTCCTAATTGTCCTTTTATATAGGGAAATAGCATCAGAAAGAAAAAAAAATACAGTCCTAGGAGTAGGTAACCCTTATTTGACCAAATCTTCTATTTTATTACAGAACTTAACTAATTTATCTGCACAGGCTTTTCTGTCACTGTCCTTTTTGTATCTGTTTACCTAACCTGCATAGCCCTGCATGTTTCTGCAGCCTGTTTCTTACAGCCCCATAACACGAAGACAGTGCAAGACACGGAAGGGTAGCTGAAGCTGCAGCAATTGGTAGGATGTTCTGCTCAGATCTGAAAATCAGCTAGATTAGGATGAAAGAATGTTGTATGCAGCATTTTTATTTCTGCTTTTGCAACCCTCACCAACAGGAATCTCTTAATTGCTATATATAGTGACTTGGAAGGGGACAGTTCTTTGTGATAGCTACATCATGTCTGTCACCATAGTTATCTTTCTGTTAATTGCTAGTACATGTTGCGAAAGACTTCCCTACGGAGAAGAAGCTGAGAATATGTAATCCAGACATGATACAACATATTCGCCTATAGTGTAGTTTGCTTTATATATGTACGCTATGTATGTTGATTTGGGAATCAATGTAGTCAAGCATGTACTTCATTTTTTCAGGGATCTTATTCAGCATCGCTGCCCAGTCCCTGGAAGCTGTTTGGTCTGGAGAGTTTCTATTGAAAATCAAGATAGAGAAAAAGATCTGATCAGCATAGCATCTCTATTCAAAATCAATTATCTTCAACCAAAAGAAAAAATTCTTTCAAAACAAGACCTTAATCATATGGTGTGATAAAGTATTCAAAGAAGGACTTATAACAGGACCAGTGACAATTTTGCCACCACACAAGGAAGTTTTGCAGTTCCACAGAACTGCTTGGTTATCTCATGGGTCAGTAGAAAGAGTTGGACTCGCCTCCTAAAAAACTAGCTTCAATTAGTAAAACTTTTTTTTTTTTTAAATCAGCTTTTCATTTTTGTACTCATGCAGTCTGTAAAGTACTGCAGTCTGCAAACTTCCTCCTTACCCCTACCAGAAGTAGTCGGCAAGAGCATCTCTTGGTTTCTCTAGAAATTTATGTAACACCTACGAAAAGGAAGCACTGGAAATTTCCAGAAGACCAGTCTTATTACTCTTGACTTCCAGGTGATGAAAATTAAGAAACTGGAACCTTGATTGTTTACGGTAAACCAGCATGGATAATAAGTTGCTTTAATTAAATTGTAAGAGAGAACTGTCATGTTCATTGCCACTTTCATTAATAAACAGAATTTTTAACAACACCTACAGTTAGATTTGTCTATTATTTTCTATTCTAAAATCTTATTTTCATTTACCACAATTCCTTTTTTTAGGCAACAAAATTGAATTCACTATGCTGGTTACCTGTCTATCTCAAGCCAAGTGCTTTTAGAAAACTTCAGAAAAATCTTTTGTCCTTTTGAAGAATGAGATAAGGAAAAAATATGTTGCTTTATTTTTGTTGAGTGATTTTACTCCCAGGCTCTGAAGTATAGACTTTGGAAGAAGCACAGTCCTTACATCGAGGATGTGCATTTTCTAATACCTGTTAAAGTTGACCAAAATCTGGGATTGCTATAGATCTGAAAATTACATTGTTATAGTTCAGGAAAAAAATGACAGCTATATATCCCTTGAAGATTCTGTCTGCATCTAACATCTGTCTTACTCCCCCAACAATTCCCTTGTTGCAGAAATTCTGCATATAAGCCATCTTCACAGAGCCAGTGAGCCTACCCTGTCTGGAGACGACAGGAGCTGCTCTGAAGTTCCCAAGAGTCTCTGTTGTATTAGACACCAGAGGGATGGTAGAGACTGTCTACTGCATGTTTTCATTGCTCCCCTTGAAAGGCCCTGACAGCATGGAGAAGGAACTGACTGACATATCAAAGGGTAGGCTCAAGGAAAGGACTGAGACAATACTTCTCTTGGACGCAATATTGAAAATAAACTTGTACTGCTTAAAGATTTCCTTGGTCACAAAATGACAAAACATTCAGCTTCCTTCAGTGAAGAGACAGTTGTCAATATAAACTGTAGTTACACTTCATAGATACCTTCCTTTGTAGTGGATTATAATAGTGATAATTAAGTTTTCTGTAGGAAACGTGAAGGTAGAATATAAAATGGCCCATAGTGACAATATAATTGATACACTGTCGATACCCTTTTCTGTTTTAAGGAAAGAAAACCAATAACAAAATCTGAGTTTTAGATCTCAATGTTCCCCAAAATTGCAGATTAAAATGAAGATATAATATATTTTTTTCCAAGTGTTCAAGTTTAGAGCATTTAGAAAATCAGGAAGTCATGGATTCAAGCACTGACAATTTGTTTTTATTGACAAGTAGATTGATTACAGTGGTGCTCTTGTTCAAAGCATTTACAATTTGACTGTAGAAATCCACTCCAAGTTAAAATTTGACACACACTGAAATACCCATGCAGCAATGTTTTACATACTTTCAGACAAATCTGTTTGATGATTAAAATTCCTGGTTTTGAATGGTTTTTACGTTTGTATGACTTCAAAATGGGTTTGTTCTCTGAAATGACATTTCGAGGATCTTCCTTCTGTTTTGCAATAATGTGAGTTTTAATATCCCTAAATGCTCTGTGATTTTACATGACTGGACCATCAATCTGAACTTCAGACTCAAATCTCTAAACATTTATTCAGAGAGGAAGGATACTCTCCTTTGGTTAAGGTAGACCCTTGGAAACTGGGGGATTTTAGTTTTTGTCCTTGCTGGGCCATATACATCCTGTAGAAATTAGACAACACAACACATTTTGAGATAAATGGTGGAATGGCTGATCTCTACTGGCACAATTGTATCTGGAACTACAGCTCTTTCACACAGAAAACCCTTTCCTCTGGCACTGTAATTTGTTACTCTTCACAGTTGTCCACCTTGTCTTGTCTCAAGAGGTCTCCGCCCCAAAGCTAAGGGTAACATGAGCCTGTACCCCTATTCCCCTGTTTGCAGTCCATCAACATTAGTTCAAATCCATTTTCATCAATGCTGTAAGGTAAAAAGCTTAAGTATGCCCCCAGGTAGCTCACTGGCAGCTAATTGCCCAAAAGGCATGGTAGGTCTCAGGCCAAGGGGCAGGAGGGATGTTTGGACCGAGGTGTTAACTGTCATGGCAAGATTAGCCGGGGCGCTTTTGTCAAACCCCTAAATCAACTTCATTCGTCCTTATAAACCCTGCCCTGCTTCTTCTGACCATAGGATTGTTGGGAGTTGCTGAGTGCTTAACATGTTTGTAAGTTTGCCCATTCTTTCCAGAGCCTTACCAGAAGTATTTAGGAGTTTACATTTAGGATTCTCTTTCTAAAATCAGAGCTCTAAATTTGTTTCTGCTTGTCCATGCTAAGAATCACAAATGAGTACAAAAAAATCTAGGACTTTAATTCATTGCCTTTAAAATAAACTCTTTTTTTGCCATTGTTTTTCATATATTTTGAAGTCGGAAGGAACCGTTGGAACATTTATTTTTACTTCATCATAATACAGGCTTGAGAATATCACCTAGTAATTTTCCTAGCAAGGCCAATAACTTGTGTCAGAGCTAGGGCATGTTTTTAAGGCAGACATGGAAACTTGATTTAATGTGACAGATTCCACCACAAGTCTTGTTACAGTTAAATTTTCCCATTTTTTAACTGAGTATCTCACTTGAGGATGTTGAATATGGGTCTTTGGGGAAAGCCTTACTTTACAAGTCAATTACAGGCACGTTTTCAACCACTCCTAGATCTTTCTTTGAACCAATTTAGAGAGGGTACAACATCAGCTGCTACTGTAATCTAGACTAGTAGGTTACAGGCAAACAGGACTACTGTAACCTAGACTGTTCACGGTTCGTGAGCTGTTGGCAACAGCAGGGAGCTCAGCATGGGCTAAACACCCAAGTGCTCATTCTGATTTGCAGGTAGATTTTGCATCCAGCCCTGAGCTTTGTGCTGTTGCTACCTAGTCTGATGCTAACTCAGCGGTGTCTGTATCACACAGCAGTTATTCCACAGCCAAGAATAGTTTCTGGAGAAAAACAGATAAACATTGAAAATACTTATTTGCCTCACAGGGTTTGTAGCTAGGCATTATTTGTGCATGTTTGTGATTTGCTTTAAAATCATTAGATTGGAAATGTTATATATCCTAGATTAATTGAACAAAAGTCTATAGGCTGACATTTGATGTAATATTTGTTATAAAATTTTGCTGAAGTAATTGCTGCTTAAACTAGACATTTTTTCAAAAAATCCAATTTTAATTTAAAAATTACTGGTGATGGAGAGTCTAGTGTTACCTGAACTAAGTTGTTCCAGTGGATGGTTACTCTTCTCTTTAAAAATGTCTATGTTATGACTAGACTGCATTTATCTAACTTGTCTAATTTCCAGCCATTGACTCTTGTTATTTCTTTCAGCAGTAAGCTGAAGAGTTGCTTTTTCATGCTTCTATTTCCTGTATTCTAATGCTTGAAACTACAGACTAGTTACCTTTGATGAGTCTAAGCCTTTCCTTATTAAACTAATTAAATCAAACTTGTGCGTATTTCATTAAAACACATATTTTCAAATCCTTTAATAAATGCTCTAGTTCTTCCCTGACCCTCCAATTTTTAACATGCTCCTTGAAATATTTGCTAGAACTGCACACTGTACTCCTCTAGCAACTATAGTCATTTGAAAAGCAGAAGTAATAGTTACCAGATCCTACTCAGTACTCCTATGTTAACAAATACAGTGATCATATTAATACTTTTGTCACACCATTACTTTCAAAACTCATGTCTAACTGCTTATCAGTCATGACTCCTCAGTCAGAATCAGTTTCCCAAAATAGTATTCCTGACTCTGAAACTCACCCTGTAGTATTTGTTCCTGGATGTCTGTTTTGTACAGGAAGAACCCGGATTTTCCTTTGCACTGAAGCTTTTGTAAATACATTCTTTGCTGCTCCACTTCTGGCAGTCCACTTCCAGCCCACACTGATCACTTTGCGTCTCTGGATTCTGTCCTCGCACTGATTTGGAGTCATCATGATCAGATTGCCTCTACAAATAAATGTCCTTGGGCAGCCAGGCGTGCCCCATTCCAGTACTAAGTAATAGAGAGTTTGCAAATGTGTTAAAGCAGACATGTGACTTTTGATTCTGCCTGAACATGTCCCGGAATTCTGAAGAGAAGCATGTTTGATCCACCTGGATACAAGTCACTAAGTTGTAAACATGTACAAGACTCTCAGAGCTTATGAAGAAATCCCTCAAAAGCTGGGCCTCATGTTGATTGCCAAGGAGTTGCAATAGAAGAATTGAAGGACAAGGGACCAGAAAAACTCTACTAATACTAGGCATAACACAGTTGTGATGAGCTGGATCATCTTAGCATCAAAACAAAGAATTATGTGGTGTTTAGTTATCCACAAAGAACACAAGTGATATGATTTATTGCTGTACATTTGCATTTTCTGCACTGAATGCCAGGCCTTGTGTTGACTCGGAGTTTTGTGCATGCATATTACTCTGCCTCACATCTACTCCTTCCTGGTGCTTACATCCATAGAGTCAAAGTGCTGTGTGATCTCTATAAGCTTCAATCTGAATTGAATGATGGCTGAGCAAATTTTAATAGTTTTGAAAAGGGTCATTCTTTCAGTAGCTTCTGCACATTTTGTATGCACATCCATATCATGACGCAGTCTTCTAGAATCACAATACTGGCTCTTCTTGAGGAGTAGTAGGGGCAGAAAAACCTTATGACTATTGCTGCTGAAGACAGTATTTTGCTGCACGCCAGCCAAAAGCAAACTCCTAACCATTGCTTGCAAATACAGAGGAGAGCTCTTCTCCCTTGTGGTCCACATTCCTAGAGAATTTAAACATTTATGGGATTTTAACTCCTTCATTTTCCTTTGACAACAACTTTGTGATACAGGTATGCTCAGCCGTTCATACGCTTCTCCCTTTCAACTCCAGTGAACAAATTGTGTAAAGGAATATAATGCTGTAATGGTGTAATATCCATTCACAGTGTCTTCCCAGAAATATGTTAAAACTCCTGCCGAAGAAGGTGGCACACCATTTAGGAAGTGCTGATTTAGAAATAATTTCTAAATTTGCTTTATTGCTGGTACCCCATGTTAAATAAATGCACAGATCCAAAGAATCCTGTATAAGTTTATTTCAACATGTCTCCTTCCTAACTGATCAGTATTCCTTCACATGAGCCTCTCCATGACATAACGATTCTTTGCAGTTGATTTCTGTGAGAACATTATAAGGTTGCATGCTTCTGAGTCCTGGTCTCCTGATCATCTTTTCTCCCACAGGAAACAGGCAAATGGGATGTATATGTGCCTAGGTGTCACTTCAATATGGAGATGGGATGTGGCTACAGCTTGCACCTGGGCTTGGGGAATTGAAAGTGTTTGTGAGTTCTCCACTTAAGAAATGACACTTTTCCTCCAAAAAGCTGACAAAACAGGAGTTTGGAAGAAAGAATGACCAAGAATGTGATACTTTGCAAAACAAGGATGCTTATTGTAGTGACAGATACAGAATGAAAAAATAATGAAAAAAAAAAAAATCCTGGCTCATGGTTTCATTAGAGCACTCAGCTTTTACTGCTACTGGGATTTCATGACATAAATGACCAAAATCATATTACAGAGACATTTCAAACATGAATAGAGATTTTTAAGACATTACAAACTGCTTGCCCTTAAACAGTTACTGCAGAATGCTATTAATTTTGCAGTGTACTTTATACTTATTTGTAGGTGTAATAAAAGGGAACTGAAAGCTAAATTGCACAAACTTCAAGAAAGAAAAGCTCTCCTGTGCCTGCTCAGATAGTTAGTATTTCCCTTTACTGTTCCACCAGCTGGAGTGGATATATGGTTGAGAGTAAGATGAGGAAAAGATCTTGATAAAGAGCACCCTTGTGTGTCTTTCTGGTTGGCCTATTGCCTGTTTTGAATATGATCCTTCTCTACCTTAGGAAAGTCTTGCCCCTGGGTAGCATCCTTGAAAGTAAGAATAGCTTTGAGGAATGCAGAATACTATTAGCAGCCGTCTGATCTCTTTTCTATTCACCCACCAAAACTTAACACTGCTGGCGAAACACCCAGCCACTATCACAGAAGCTTTGTGTAGGAGAAGATAACTTAAAATATAGCTCAGCTTCTCAAAAGAAGTCAAAAGAAATCCCAAGGTGGAACAAAAGCTGGAAATGGCATCCCAAAACTGTGGGTGAAGTGGGGTAGGGAGAAGAATTGTTTTATGTTGTTGGCACTGAAATTGTGAAGAGGAGGACACTAAGTGCCTGGGGTATTTCTGTCATACCACATTTTGAGGAAAGGGTATAGCTGTCCTCCATGGAAAAGCTGACAAATCTCCACATGAAAAAAAAGAATAAAGAAAAGATCTGTTCCAGGGACTGTTGAATTTACTCTAACAGACTACTATGAAGAGACAGCTGAGAAGTGAATATTTTCTTAGGTTAGGACCAAGGGACCAAAATGGAGCAAAAGGCTCTGGAAAGAGTCATAACGTAGAAATTGAAAGGGCAAATGATGTGAATGGACATCTTTAGCCAAAGGCTGAGCAGCACAGCCCGGAGTTCTGCTGCAGCCACTATGGGGAGCATGATTTCAAGCAATGACTGTAGGACCTTGTGTGGAGGAAAAAGGATGAGCAGGGAGGCACTGCGGGGCGGAACATGGGAAGGTCGTAACGGGCGGAGCACTGCTGCCGGAAAAGAAGGCGGGGCTTTACAGCATTATAAAAGAGCAGGACACGCTTCATTAAACGCCATTTTGCCACTCCTCATATTGGTGTCTGTGTGGTGATGGTCCGGGGTCTGGGGAGAAGGCCCCGTGCCTCCTCGGTAAGAACGAGAACGGTAACAACCTTGCCACAACAATCAATCACTCCTTCTTTCATCCCTGCAGAATAAAACAGGTCCTTACCATACATCCTTGAGAGAAATCCAGCATTTCCTGTAAGTGGTCCAAAAGCACTTTCCATTTTAAGACATAAGCAAAATGAAGCCAAACTATTCTTTTATTTTCCTAAAGAACCCAGTGAAAGCAGCATATTCTAGGGAACTGAAATTAAACCAAATCTTCCCTACTGAGGTGTGGAATCTTAACACCATTAATGTCCAGATGGGTCCAGGTAGCAGATTTTCCTTTGGGCACTGTTGGAAATGAATCCCAATTCTTGGCATCATTGATCTTTCCACATTAATATTAGTGAACCTTCCTTAATAACTGATGAGGCCTTGAAGCAACATGAAAAAACATCCTGTAATGTAGATGAAGATTTTGGCTTGCTACCATGCTGAAGATTAGTTATGGACATTCCACTGATAGTCCTAAAGAAATCAGGAATGCAACCATACAGGGCCATCCATAGACCTCTCTGAAAAACAAAGTTTGTCATATGACACAACAGAACTTCTCCTTCTGGTGCTTCAGATCTTCATGATGATTACTCCACTGTGATCTGCTCAAATGGTTAGCAAAAGTCAAGCAATCAGCAGCTAAAGTGATGGCAGCGAGATGTGGGAACATCCATGCAGATACATAGGAAAGCAAGCTTTGTAATCCTGAAATTCTGCTGCTGTTGTTGGGCATCCCACTAGCAAATCATTGCTCTGTTCCTTCTTGTCAATACAATGGCCTTATCGCAGTAGCATCAGCCAACTAGGAAAAGCTGCATCATGTCAATGTGCTGTACAATTATCTGCTCAGGCTGGTATCCCTCTTCCATGAGCTGGACGACCATGACATCTGAAGTTATACAAAACTGCACAGTGATATCCATCTGCTATAAAATTCCAATTGCACAGACATCATCCTATTTGTATTAATAAGATTTATATTCATAGCATTAAGTAAGATTCCTTCAAGCATCCTCACAGCAGTTCAAAAATAGAAATCACAAAAGTGATGGATGCGAAGCAAGGAGTCTTGAGAGTGTTTTTTCTGAGCTGCAGTTTGAACATTTCTGTCTTCTGCAGCTGACTATCCTGCATGATGAGGAAAAAGCCATGGATTACAGAGGCCTGTGATGGAACATCACACCATAGGAGATCTCCGCAGACTACTGAATGGCTCATTTGAAGAAATGCAGAAATGTGTGTAACTAATTACATTGCATGAACAATGAGACCACTGTAAGCTGGTGTGATGGAGCAATATGGACACACTTGTGTGTGGTATTGCCAAATTGCTGCACTTAGAGTGAACTGGTTCATCTTAGGTACAGCCCCTTGTAGGTGCAGTCTCAGAAAGGTGTGTATGATGCATAGCTCATCTTACTAGCTATTCTTCAAACCACAGCCAAAAAGTATAAAAGAGTACTGAAAAGTCTATTTCATTGACTGTTATAGCTCTTCCCTAGTTCTTTCTTGTCTAGAAATTGGGCAAGGCCCCGTGAACACATAGAAATGCAGAATTAAGATTGAAGCTAACCTCAGTGCAACTCAGTGAGATCATTTAAGCACTCAGAGTTTTACATTCATAAAGTATTCTTACATGACAAAATCCCATTGAATAGAATTATGTCAGTGTTTAGTACAAAATAAAGTACATTATCCTAGCTATATGAAATCATAATACAGTGCCAGTGCATATTAAGAACACTTTGCACAGTCTAAACAAAAATTTAAACATTGTCAGTGTCAACTGAAGGACAGTATTATTTTGTTCACATCATGCTGGGTCTGAAAAAAACTCCTAACCCAATGTATTAAATGTGATATCAATGAATGATTTTGTTTGTTTCAAACTAAGAGGAAATGAAATAATAATAATCCTATTACCACAAGCTTCTCCACCCAGATAATGATTCATCTAGATCCAAACTAAAAAAAAAGGATAAAAGATTAAAGTAAACTGACTATTAAAAATAAAATAAAACAAAACCCTTTATTCTATTTGTGTTACACAGAGTGCTTGATGGAAAAATCAGAAGTATGACTCTCACCAGCTGATACATTTATCCGTCTACACAAACATCATAGTTTTATAGAGCTCTAAGCATCTAAGAATCAGTTCTGTAATTCTTTATTTGTGGAAAAAGGTACAGAAAAGAAGTAGGAAATATCTTCTTACAGAAGAAATAAATCTTAAAATAAGTTGCCAAACAAGCAAAAGCATTTTATTTACGTCCTTCTATGTCCAAGGCATGAAGAGAGATCCTTTCAAGCATCCTGACAACAGTTCAAAGATGGAACTGGCAAAACTATTCCCATAGTCACAGTAACTTCAGTGGATCTTCTGATAATCATAAAGATGGGAGGCACCTGATAGGTTTGAATAAAGAAGGATGCACCTGATTTACACTGTTGCCTTTATGGCCATTTTTTTTCAACTGGTAGTTATAAAAATGGCAAGTTCCCCATGAATGTTAAATCACAGTATAGACAAAAAAAAGTCAGAAATGTAGATCCCTAAAAATTAGGCACCTGGGTAACAGTTTGTTTTGACTTGGTAAAGCAGCCTACTGTTAGGATGAGCTGTCTAATAAAATCTGGAAGTCGGTGGAGAAAAAGAAGCAGCGAACATTTTAACCGTATGCTAAATGGTCGTCTTTGAACCCATCTTCTTGGTGAAGCCCAAGCCAATGTTCGCTGCTATGAGGGAGTCTATTGACTTCAATTGTCTTTGAATCTGGCCCAAGCTGAGAATATGCCTTTCTTCCAGCTCCTACTGCAGGGAATGTACCATATGCCCTCTACTAAATTGAGTTTTGTTTCCCCATCTGCTCCTTCACTTGCATTGATCCTATATGCCTAAGATTTATCCTAATTCCTTGAATTCACCTTCAGGTTAATTTCCATAAAACTCCGTTGATTTCATCTCTTAGATTCTGAACAAATGTTGCATAAGGAACTGGCTACTATATTATTAAACAAATTTAACCAAGTTGTTAGACCTTAGTGGCTGGCTGATGTTGAAGTTCTGGTTTTAAAGATTCCTACAGTTATTTTTTTTTTTTAATCAAGCTGTAAGTAAAGTATTGCCAGGTGATAGCACACAAGGCAATCAATTTGTTTACAGAGGAAGATTCAGAAAGTCTAATATTTATTATTCAGTGCTCCAGCCACTTATGTGTCTGTATATAAATTATGTACTGTACTCCCCAAGAAAAAATCCACAATATGAGGCAATTTTCAAAGACTAACAATGCTGACAGTATGTGTCCTTTTAACTGAAGACTTTTTTTTTCTTCAGGTCTCTTTAGTAAGAGGATAACTTCTTTAAAATAACAAAGTTAATTGTAGCTAGTACTGAAATGATAAATAAAAGATTTGACTCTCTACAGGAGGCTATTATTTCAACTGATAAAAGGGGAGAGATGTCTGACAGAATAATGGGATTAATTTTAAAAACACGCTAAGCTTTGGACATTATGTCCAAAGGCAATGACATGATTACTGTTGCCTTTAGAGAAAATACAAAAGTTTGATTTTTTCCGAAAGCACTGGAAATACTAAGTCAGTAGGCATTCCACTGGCTTTGAGGACTTAGTGGACAGTTTAGTTACCTTTCACATTGATGGTTGCCAAAGGGTACATTTTGATGGAGGTGTCTGGAGTTCAGAAGCTCAGTTACTACAGGCTTTATTGGAAATCACACTGATAAAATCTTTGGTAACAAGTCTAAATTTTCTTGAATCAATTGTTTTGGATACCAATAACTTTGCTTGTCAAATACTAGAGACAAGGAACACAAACAGCTTTACTGCCCTGATTAAAAAAGAAGTGTTATTCATGTTTCTGAGGACATTCTTTGAAAGAGAGATCCTGATCACCTTTAAATTAATTTGTTTTCAAACAGTATAATGGAGTATTTTGCCACATCATGACACAACTGTTTGCAAAGAAGCATTTGGCATATTCACACAGTGGAACAGGATAAAGATGCTATAGGAAGCCATGTTGTGTTTCCTGACCTTCATAGAACAGAAGTTTCATCTTCAATCAGTGTTAACACAGTTTCTGTCCCCCACCTCCTTCCACAATACAGTAAAATTTTATTTTAATATTGCAGAGTGTGTTGTAAAGTCCCAGAGAATTGAAGTGGCAAGTCTCCAGAATCTGACTGTGCTAACGGGAGAGGTAAATTATCTTTCTTGAAGGAGTGAGCAATTGCTTCATGTTTAAAATTTCTCTTCCAATAGGGATGAAAAACAAACACTTGGATTTTGCACTGTGACCTCCCTTCAATGTCCATGAAAAGTGTCACATAAATGCCAGCTAAAGCAGGCCTTCACATAGAATGGACTTTGAAAAGATTACCAGAGAGAGTGGGGACTTAGCTAGCTCAAAAAAAAACATTGTTGAAAGATATTTTGAGGACAGGTGTATTTGTAATGATTGTTATGCATTACAGCAACTGAACCATTTCATCTTTTGTTGTTTTAAGCAAAAGAAAAGTTATGAACATTTTAGATTAATATTAATATATATCCTAACTCTGGAATAGAGGGCATTTAAAAAATGAATAAAGCATGCTTTGAGAAGTATTCTTGTTATACCAGAAATACAGTTACTATGTGTAATTTGTTTGTCTTTCTATATGTAATAAGAGTTCTAACATTATTGACAGAAATCTATGGAATATAAGCACCTCTATGCAGAACTTTAACTATAATACTTACAGTCCTTTTCATTGTAAATTTTAAATCTTCATTGCCCAATACTTATGAGAAAAAATAAATCACTTTGCATAACTGCAGAAATCTTTCTCCCCCAGATTCCTTTCTTTTTCTCTCCAAGAGTTCTTCATGCTATTTTAATGGTAACATAACATGTTAACTTCTTTATGCTGCAGTTTGCTGATATGAAGTTTTATTGTACACGTTAATATAGGAAAGCTACATGAAAGTTGCTTGATCTTCTTCCAAGTTTTAAATACCAATTTTAGCAGTAATAGTTTCATTCTCTAATTACTGTTTATTTCTCACATACTGCTGCATTTTTTTCCCCCTTCTTGCTTCCTCTCTCTATACCACAGCTAAGAGTCTCTTTAATTGCAGCACAATTTTTCATTCGGCTCAGGTCAGTTTTATTTTTCTCCTTCCCCCAAGTTTAATAATATTTACAGAGAAAAATACTGAGCGCTGTATTATTTTTGGCTCCTGATAAAAGTAGGCAATCTATTCTAGCATTGTGTTAAAGCTAAGGTTAAATAGCATTATAAGTAAGGTGTGGACAAAACTGCAAAAGCTGCTTAGCTAAAATGTTTTTTTCAAGAGGTCTTATTCCCATTCAAGCAATAATTCTCGGTGATGCAAAGCTAGGACCTCATTGTTAAAGAAAAAAAAATGTAACTATTCTTTCTATTAACAGGTTATAAAAGCAACAGAGGGCAAAATCTCTCCCCTCCCCTGCCCCTTACACAGAGGATATCTTCTTGTTCTAGATGCTTTAGATGTGAAAGCAGCCATAGTGTTTTACTCCCACATATTCTTCTCCTGCCTTCTCTCCTCTACAAGCTGCTCCTCTGCAGCTGGCTGTGAGCCTCCAGCCTTTCCTCGACTTTGCCTCTTAGTTCAAGACATGGAATTGGAAACATTAATGAACTTTTTTTCTTCTGTTGCTCAGACTCTTGGCGTCTTCAGGCATCCTAGAGGCTTTTCTAGCACTGCTTAAAGCTTCAAGGGAAAAGAATATGCTTCTTTGGAGTTCTAGTGTTGCTGAACTGAACTTTAATTAGCCTGAATGCTCTTCAGGGAAACAAGTCCTCTTTCACTATGTGCTTCGCTCACTGTCTGTTCATTTGAGATGTAGTAAAATGGGGTCTTAATCCTGGTCCAAATCTAAACTGTTGGTCACAAGATAATCCAGAGAAACTCATGTTCTTTACATCCTCTGTATTCAGTCTTGTCCCTTTCTTTCTTCTCTGCATGTTTTTTTCCATCTTGCCCTATTTCTTACCCTGCATTCATAATGCAGTGGAATCTCAAGGTATTTAAATCAAAATAACTCAGTATTAGATAAAACAAGTACTAAAATTTCTTTTTTGCCCATATTTATAACCAAAAGACATCAATGATGATAATAACAGGCTATTTCTATAATAGTATTTTTTTATATTTACATATATTTCTATAATAATATGACAGAATTTCTATGGAAGGTAAAATGTGCAACATCCTAATGAGCTTCTTCGCAAAACCTCTGATTTGTGTATGTTATTGACACTGTTTACCAGGCTCCTACTGAGTTTTAGACCTTTTGTTCTGAGCACAATGCAAACAAAGAAGAAAAATAATTCCTGAGCTAATGAGGATAGTGTTAGATGTGGCGGAAGGAGTGAAAGTAGGATGGTATTCTTCATGTTCAAGGAGGATGGTGAAAAGGGATTGTTCATTCTCTATCCTTGAGAGTACCCTTATCCGGATAAGACTTGAGCTGTGAGAGTGATATCACAAAGGGATGTTGGAATCGAATGAAACTGTTAAGACAACCAAGGAAAGGAGGCTTTGTAAATTGAGAAGGTTCCATCCTATGTATTCTTACATTTTAAAAATCCCAAATTGCACTAAAGTTAGAGAAAAGACAGGAAATAAGACAGGACTTTTCAGCAACCTGGTATTCACAGTACTTGAAACTTAATAAACATTGCCTTATGCTGTTAGAGTTCTGATAAGTACTTATATTATAGTTATTGTTGGAACACTCTGCTGAGTTTTTATAAAAATACACAACTTAAAACTGCCAAAGAAAGTTTTACTAAAAAAAATAAGAAATCTATATAAAAGCTTTTGGTAGCTAACTGAGTAAGTGCACCCATAAAGAAGTTTGAAAACCTCTGCTACAATTTTGTATTAAATTGCTGTAACATTTATGTTAAATAAGCCACTTTAATCTTAGCTCTTCAAAATACACTCAAGTCTGTTAAGTCTTCAGTTTATCTTCAATCTTCACTCCACAAGACCAGGAAATATTCAGAACTTACATTGCTTACTGCTACCATATAAGATTTTGAAATTCCTATCTTTCTTCCATTGACAAAGCTGGAACTGTTATCCAGGTTTGCATTAAAAGGAAGAAAGAACTTTTATAATGACAAAACAATTAAGTTCTATCTCACAGTCTGAATGGAATTTTCCTTTTTCTAACTGAGAAGTCAACAGTAAATATTAACACCTTCCACGCACTACCATCTCTCTTCGAATCATTCTTCCCATCTCATCATCTAATTTTGTCAGGGATTTTTTTGGCGTGTATGCAGCAAATGTGACAAATGCTTAACTTAAGCTATGGTGTGGAAGGCATGGTCTCAAGGAGATAGACACAGAGGCTAGAAATTTCTGTCAATTTGTGTCACTTTGTAAAGCTATAAAAGCAATTAAGTCACAGGATTTGTCTTAAAAGTAAACCAATATTGTCTCTATAGGAGCACAGACTATGAAGTCTCTTCTAGATAGACCTTCTCCTGTTATCCAGTATGGCTTTATAAACAAAAAAAATAGGAGAAAACGGCAAACATGGGATCAAAAACAGACATTTTGTCCCTCTAAGGATGAGTCAAGTTTATGGAAGAGTATGTAATGGAACCACTGGCAACAAGCAAGGACAACATATGCAAGTCCCATTTGTCTTTGACTGCTGGTGAAAGAAATACCCGTCAATTAGATTTGCAAGAATTGTCAGCAGTTCTTTTGGATAAAGGGAATCCACTAACCTCTGCTAAAACTTGCCACAACTTAACTCCAAATTAAAGAACCTTCAGCTATTTTTTTTTAAACAATGAAGCACCTCTGTATTCGCACCTACTGAGTTGATGGACAATTGTTCATAGCTTATTGAATATTTGAACTAGCCTCTCAGAGTCTAAAAAGGTAAACAGGTAAAAAAATAAATCAGAATGAACAGAGAAATTATTCTCCTTTCCACTCCCAATATCTTCTCCCTGGGTCTGTAGAGTGAGCAGAACTCCTTTCTCTTCAAGTTTCAGAACTCTGTTGATTTTTAATTCAGAAATTAATTTTTAAACTCAGCAGCAATAAGATTTCCTCTTCAATAAATATTAAATCCAGAGATTTTCCTTGACTTGCAGATTCTTTAATGTTTGAACTGAACAGTAATTCAGTCCTAGATGATTTTTATTTGCTTATACTTTTTATCACCATTATTTCAATGGCTATTTTGCTATTCCTGCTGCAGACGTGTCATATACGTCTCGGTACTATCTATGCAGTCACATGCCGTTCAAGCATTGCCAAAACTTTCTTCACATTTTGCACTAATAAGATCATTGTACAGAGAAATTGTCACATTTATAGTGTTACTATAAATAACAATCCCTTAAGACTTAATATACTGAAAGGGTGAATAAAACAATGGCCTTCAAGATGGCTGAAGCTATGAAACTCAGCTTTAAAGATTGTTTTTTCTTTTCATTGCTATTGCTCTCAGACTTTGCCATCAGTTCATCTTCTACTGAAGAAAACATAAATTGCTCAATAGCAAGGCAAAATTAAGGAGATTTTCCGACTCCTGAAAGAGATTAAAGTATATTCAATCTCAAGAACATTTGTTAGGAAGCCTGCCTTACTCACATCTTTTGCATTCTTCCTGTGGGGATCCGGATGAATGCTTGAGTTGTGATTGGAGGTTATTGTATGATTTCACCAGACATCAGAGATCAGAGGTGAAGTCAGTTGTGCTCCTCAACTGTGCATAGCCATAGCTTAGCTTTTAGGACTAACTTCTAGCATTTTTGATTTTAATGTATACAGTACATTTAGGCTATAATTTTGAATTTATTATGTATGATGTTTTGGGGCAGATAAATACAGAACTGGTCAAACAAATTTTGAGTGGGATTTTTCATCAGAAACACTTTCTGTGGAAGATTTTGTTTTGACAAAAGTTTGACAGTTTCAAAAATTGTGATTCAAGATACTTTGTCTACAAAACAAAAGAACCAGTCATTTTATCATTCGAAATAATTTTCAATTACAAGTTTAAGTTAATAAAATCAAAACTTTTAAATAAGTGGCTGAAATTTATTGAATTGTTGACTGAATTGTTTAAATTGAGCTGGATTGAACTGAATATTCTTGAGATCTCTCTTTTTTTCTTGATTTGGGCTAGAAAGAGATTACAAAATCTTGACCTTTTGTCATGATGATTAAATTGTTTCCCGTACGATTTAACATCTAACAGTATGAGAATATGTTTTAGTATAGATTTCTAATATATGCTGTCAACCTTAACTCAGTTTTATTGTAGAGTTTCTATAGCAAATTTATTAACTGACACAAATACATTAAGGCTTAAAAAGAGACCATATTGTAAGCCAACCACTGATATAGACAAATTGAGGCTTAAATTCTATATCTCAGTTCCTGTTCTCCCCTTCACCTTTCAGCATTTCATCAAATGAAATGATTAACATTGATCACATGCAACTGTAGCAGAAAGTGGGAAGATTTGTAGTGGCCATTATTTCGTGTGGTAGGTTACTCTGTAGTCTCATAGCCACCTCTAAAATCTTCTGTCTCCTGTATAGACAAACTTTACCTCCATCATAAAATCACCCTTGTGCCTGAAGAACAGAACTACCATCCATTAATCTTCATTCAAGAGCTTTAGGCAATTTTTAGTTACCTTGGCTCCAAGCCAACAATTGTCTTGATGATAAAGGCTGTGACCCAGAGCAAGGAGTGGAAAACAGGTTAGATGCGCTCATGGTAAGGCTACGTTACTGAGGCCATGTGCTTCAGCATTCTTCCATAAGTAGCATTCCTAAGGTCTGATCATTTCCTGTCCAGGTAACTTGCGTTCCAACTTGCATATGATAAAGTTGTGATGGGCCAGGAGGATGGATGACCAAGCCAGGTTATTTTTCTCTAGGGTTTGATGGAATCACCACCAGATTTATACTATCAAATAGAGTTAATAGGAAAGATACTTCACGAATAAAGTTGTGTAGGAACCTCATACAGGCAAGTGCTCCAAAACTGTAAGTCAGGTTGACCAACTGCTATATATGCTTTCAGCCAAAGTACACTCAGTCATGACAAACTCTACAAAGTATTTTTACCTGCATTTACCTGCATGACCATTGTCTTGCTTAAGTTCATCTCCCTTTGGCTATTCTTCATTCATGAGATGATACAATCTGATAACCATCCTAGTGATTAGTGCTGAAGATGAAGTAGAACTAAATGTTAACTTGAAAAACCCATAATCTTTATATTTTAAATACAGGATTTCTTGATAGTATTTTTTGTTTGAAATTATATTCCTGTGTCATTGGAAAATAACTGCTAACTAGACATGTCCATTCTGTGATATAATACTGTGTATAACATCCTTATTCTTAAGCTATGAATAGATATCAGGAACTAGGTAGCTGTATTTCACATTATAAATTGAAAAGATTCACAGTTTGACACAGTTCAGCCATGTCAAAAAATAGAGTTAATGAAATATAGGTGAGCAAATAGGAGAGGAAAAGGTTAGGAAATAATCCTAATGCTCTCCAGCACAGATGAAGCACTGTGGGGCTGCAGTCATTTGACACTAGTAAACTCCAGCACTGTTCTTTTCCTGTATGTGGAAGGGAAAAAGGCTGAAAGCACATTTCAGAGGTATCAGCACAGCTGTTAGGGATATATAAAGTTTTTGATAACTTTGAGTAGGACTATGCTTGAGAACAGTTTATGATGATCCAAATATATATGTGTAACAACATACAGATGTATATTGCATCTGTATACACTTATTTAACTATGTATTTAATATGAAATATTATTCAGTTTGCTAGAGTAAAAATGACCAGTTTGGTCACTCCATGTAATCCATATGTGTATGTAGTTTACTGGGAAAAAACAAATTTTACCTTGATCTGAACGATGAGTGAGATATAGTTTGTTCTGATTGATTCCGTGTCAGTGCAAATACAACCTGTATTTTAGCTGGAGAATTTTTATTGTGAATAGATCATAAATGATGAACTGAAAGAACGTAAATAACATACTTTAATTTTTTTTTAGACACAGGTTGAACTGGGAACATAGACTGTTGTATAAAAAAGCAGTTAAAAAAAAGTCTCTTCTGATTTGTAAACTGAGCAGATTTAATCTGGAAATCACCAAGGGAAAATAAATGCAGCACATGATAGATGTCATTTTTATAGTGTCATTTTTTTCTGACCAGAGTTACACTTTAACAGTTCTGCTGACATGACAGACGTTCCAGAGGAGTCTCATACTTCACAGAATTTTAACTGCAAACTTTTATACTTAACACATTTCTCCTAAGGCAATAAGACACACCACAGTCAACACTAATGTCATTTAAACCTGCATCAGCCAGAAAACTACAACTCTATATCAGTTATGATTGCTGCCCGTTAATGCAATCCTTTGTTATTATACCACCGTATTTTACCACCTGTTATTATACCACCTATCTCTAGGTGGTATGAAGGCAGTTTGCATTACCCAGTAGATGTAAAATGAAATGATATGCTTGTGGAAATGTTATTATCCATACTGTGTTGTTGAAAAAATCATGCAAGCTAGTTTGAGTGATTAGTCCTCTATGGAAAGGCGAGAACAAACGATGCTACCTAAAGATTTGTAGAACATGCATTACTGCAGTAAGGCCACTGGAAAAAGGGGAGAGTCAGAGAAGTGATAATTTTCAGAGGTAGAGGACAGCATGAGAAATGAGGGTAGGAAAGTAAAGAAATTGAAAAAGAGGAAAAGAGAAAGTGCAAAGTGAATACTGGCACTAAATCCAGCAAAAAGTGGTAAAGGAAAAAAGCAGATATCCAGGGGAGTGAATAAGCCTTTAGTTATCCATAAGTGGTCCCATTACCAATTTAGAATTCATTACAAGCATTAGCATGGCAGCCATCAGCATCGTTTCTGGAACCTCCCTAAATGCTTTCTTTCATCCTTGTGAAAGCCTCCAAAGCACAGCAATACAGCCTGACTGGCACAGAGCCAATTTAGAGTTTCTCCGCTGCATAATAAAAACGGAGTTATGCTACCCGAAGACTGAAAAAGTGGGAGCAGGCTGGGGCCAAACCTCCCCAGTCTTTCGAGTGGGCAGAGCCAGGAGAGAGCCGTGGAGAGAGCAGATCATTTCTGCCCTGGACAAGGGGCTGGGCTGGGACCCCAGGAGCGAGCACCACCCCAGACCTCCCGCTGGCACCATGTAGCAGTAGCAGCATCAGCAGTCAGCAAAGATCGCCAGGGCTCTGGCATAGCAGCCTACTTCGTTAGGTATCTATTGTCCTCCGAACTGCGCCATATCGAGATTCTCTCTATTGCCAATTGAAGGCAGAGAGAAACTGGCTGAATGTCTTCATATTTTGGGCATCTCTGGTGTCATAAAGCTGTGCAAATCGGTCTTCTCAGGGAAAATACCTAAGGAAGCAACCATGGAGATATGTTGAGCTGAGAATGTTCGTTGTCACGGAGTGTTTGTTGAAAAATGTGTCTTTGAGTTCAGCAAAACCTTTCCAGAAACTTGTGAACAATTTGATATACAATTTCAACTGAAAAAGTTGGAATATTTTAATCTTTTGTAAATACATTTATTTGGCTTTGTCTCAAAATTATATTTCATTTAAAAATTGAATTAAAAACAGTAATGATTAATGTAATAATAATTAAGAACATCCAAACCAAAATGAAACATGTCCTTCTAAGTTAGACAAAATGTTTCATTTTACAAGAAATAAACCTTTTTTTATGTCACAGTAAATGTAGGAGAATTAAAAAAAGAAAAACCTAAAATGAAAACTATTCCTCTAGCTTCTCTGAGGACTGCTAATCTTTGACGTGTCCTTGGAAGGCATTTGTGCACTCTTCTAGCAATTGAGACAATGTTGGTTTGGCATTTTGTTTTTCTGAGGTAGTGGATCCACTTTGTAGATAACTGAGTAGCTCGTTTTTAATCAAATGCTGAATTCGCCTGGGACACTTGGAGATTCAAACACATTTACAAAGATAGTAGTACCAACACAGCATCCTTCATGGTGACCCTCAGAATGTCTTTGGGGAAACAATATTCCATCAGAATAATGTTTTCTGAAAAGCATATTGTTTTCCTTGTAAAAAGGAGCAGCTGAGTTTGAAGTTAGCTGGGATAAGCTTGTATTAGTCTGATGGTCTATCAGCAAGAATTCCGTGCAGTTTTTTTCAAAAGACATTAATCTCCAAGACAATTTTTATGTAGGAACATATGGCATCCTAGCACCAAAGACAAGTTCCAGGCATTGTAAAATGGTGCTCTCTTTTTTTTCCTCTCTGTATAAGCCTGTTGGAATATGCCTGGCTACCTAGGGACCAGTAGTGATAGAAAAGGACAACACAACAGATTAGATATTGAAAGTTTAAATTGCTCCCTGAACTGTTTATGCATAGATATATATTCAGCACTCCTATTCTCCCTCTTCTCCCTTTGCCCTTTAATAAGTACTTATTTCTGTAATAATAATCTGCTTTGAGGAAGTTTAAATCAGGCTCCTAAACTTATAAAATTAGTTCAGGTTTGGTTTTGATATAGCTTCGGAGATTTTTTGTAAGAGAACAGAAAATTTTGTCCTCACTGACATCTGCGTTGCTCATGATGAGAAAAGAATCAACTTTTGACTTGAATTATGAATCTGAACTTTTGAATTTCAGGAAGTATAGTAGTGCTATTATAATCGAGCATTTTATATTGCAGAAATGTTGGTGTAATTTCCCTTCTGAGCTCAGATTTCAGAGCATGCTTTCTGATCCCAGGGTCAGATTTATGTAAATAGTGTCCTTGATATTGGGAATATTAAAATGTCCTATGTCTTGATTATGAATCTTTCTCTTCCCACTTCTATCTGCAGGTGAAGAATGAGAGGAAATATTTAGTCCATGACATCCACTGCCCCTGGAAAAATGTGTCTAATTTCAAGGCTCTTTGTACCTTTTAAGCAAAGTTTTCTGGCCTTTTAATGCATGTAGTCTAACTGATCATCTTGAACATTTACAATGACATCTGATGTTGAAAATCCAGCTTGAAATGCAGACTTCTTCCAGCTTGCCACTTCTGTATCCATCAGGCGCCGTTTTGTGACAGTGCTGGGTTGAACGAGAAACAGTTCAAGCAGACTCAAACTTTATTGGAGTTTCCATGAAGACATTTGGACTCTAGAAGCATAGAAGAAATGAGCAATCTTTGCTTCCCATTGCTTATCTAGGTGAACCTTACATGCTGGTAGGCAACAGCTGTGCAGGCAAAAACAGTGGTAAAGTGCTGCGTGCAACCCACTTCACAAAAGAGAGAAGACACCTCAGAAAACTTACAAAAATGCTGAACACAGTGTGGTTACTGAGTAGTAATAAAAGAGGAGAAAGGGGAGAAAGTCAATAAAACTGAGTGGCATGGTGAGGTGGTAGCACTCTGCAGTTTACTTTGTATTCGTAATAAGTAGATATCTTCATTGCTTAAGTTCATGTGTGAGCAGAAAAGGACCATCAGGAAGACTTAAATGGACAGGATGCCTCCAAGGAGAGCCCTGGATGGCCATTGTGGATGTTTGGATTGATATAGGAAGCACAATGAAAACAGCGGGAGACCAGGGATACAGAAGCTAGTATTACTTACTGAGAGTAGATGGTGGCAAAACACTGAAAAGTGAAGTCAGATAAAGAGAGGGGAAGCAGATCTGAGGATCAGTGAAGGAGAACAGGGAGGCAAAAACATTCAGAGAAAGATGTTGAGGCCATTGGTCAGCAAATATGGTGTCAGCAGTAACATTCACCTAAGCAAATGGAAACAATGTGGATTTTTTTAGATCAGAAAACACATGGTTACAGCATTTAAGCCTGGAGATGAGAAACCTATTTTAGACTATTATTATTGTCATTATGACTGTTACTATTATTGTTATTAGTTGCCTGAACAGACAGAAATGATCAGATACTGTGGAGGTGGAAAACAGAGTAGCAAGACTTGTATTTGACAGACAGGAGGTAGGGCAGCAAATCGCAATGCCTGTGTACATTTTTTAATATCCCAGTAGTCCTTTTCTGGCATGGCATTATTATGTATACAAAAATCAGTCTTAGAGGTGCCACATATTTGTGAGCTCACCATCATATCATATTTCAAGCTTGTCCCGTCAGTATTTTACATAAAAGCTATGTCTGTTATGGAAAGTGAAAGTCCTATTTCAAACCTAACCTTATTCATTTTAGCTGTTGAATTGCCTCATTTCAGGGTAAAGGTTTTAATTTGGTTATAATTTATATGCAATGGAGGAATTTTACAGGGAAGAAAAAAAAACACATAAAAATTGTGCTCCTGTCTGGAAAAAAACTCTCATCTAAGATGTACAAATATCCTATGCAACTAATCCAAGTGGCAGACAGTACAAGATATGTAAACCATGCAGAGGTGTTCTCTGCCACCTCTCCTGGATTTTGAAAGGTCTTTCCCATGCAGGAGAACGAGGGGCAGTGCTTTTGGAGAAAACAGTATTTCTCAAGGTCGTTGAGAGCACAGGGGCAAGGTCCGCCTGGGGAAGGAGAACATAGGGAAGAAGAAAAAGAAGAAGAAGAAGAAGAAGAAGAAGAAGAAGAAGAAGAAGAAGAAGAAGAAAGTCTTCTCGCAGGATGATTCTTTCAGCTAACAGACATTCTGCTAACTCAGCAGGCCTTGCTTGAAATGATGCAGGAAAGAACAAAAGGCTGGAGAGCCCCTTACTACCTTCCAGCTGCTGGTAAGGTGAGGATGTCCTGTGCCCTCAGGCAGGGCTGCTAAGTAGGGTTGGCCAAAACCCAACAGTTTTGCTTTGCAGAAAATCTCAAGGTTGCTTTTGAGGTCAGCATGCACAAGATTGAGACTTCCTGATAGTTACCACGGAAAAAAATATGACAAATCTATTAGCCAGTAAAATAAGGCTTTTATTGGGGAACGACTTCCTCATGTATGACTGAGTGAGGACTTGAGTCTGAGTGTGTATGCACTATGAGTGTACTGACCAGTGTGTTGGACAGCTCTGAGGTGGCACAACCTTCCTTTGTAAGTTTTCATGAAAATTTTCATAAAGGGCCAGAGCTGCCCCATGCAGAATAAATAGGACTCCAAGGGTCCTGAGGGTCCAGCCTGTTACCAGTGCCCAGCTTTGCTGCTGTGCTCAGTCCTGTCGCATGGCTCCGGCTCCCAGCTCGCCCCCCTCATGGAGTCGCCTGCCCTCGCTGTGCCCTGAGAAGGACTTAGATGCATTAAATGTTCTTACGATAGGCAAACCAAATCCCTGCTTGGCTCTGCCTGTCATCCAACTAATCAAATTAGTGAAACAAAGAGCAGCATAGCACTGTGTACCCTCCTTGATTGCCCTTATCAACATTACTGTTTGTTGCTTTTGTCATAAGGTTTATCCAGTGAGGAGTTTCTGTCTCTCACAACTCAAGCGGAGGAAAGGGAGGAGCAATGCAGTAGAGGAGAAGGGAAACTAGCTGTCTTTTCCTCTTTTGCGCTGCTTTTCACCTCAAATCTCTATGACTGAACTGAGCTCTGTCCTCAGCAGGAATCACATTATTTCACTTTGAAAATCTGGTCACTCTGATCATCATCAGGTTAAAGCAGGATTCCCTGTGCTGTGTCTAATGTGTTATACATAAAATTTAGTAATAACACTTAAAATCCCTTCCAATTTAAGTTTAAATCCTTCTCTACAATTGCATCTTACCTTCCTGACAAAATTACTCTAGATTATTTTTAAACAATCAGATTTTCAGCAGACAAGTTCCTCTTGATATTCTAAGCTTCACTCTCCTTTCCTCACCTTGGAGTGACTTAGAGCCTGTATATACTCCTCATCGCTTCAGAGAATATTTCAAGGACAAAAGTTGTCAAGTGACAGGAACAAAGCACTAGTAAGAACTGTTCTTCCTCTCTCTACCACCCAGTCCTTAATAAAGAAAAATAATAATGGCCATTTTAGGTAGTTTCCATTTCAATGAAACAATGTAAACTGCCAAGTGTATCTTTTATACATCCAACCACACTTTGTGGAGGAGCTTTTTGCTTCTATTTTTAAAGTAAGCCCCTCTCCTCTTTTTTCATGTTGCTTTCCTAGATCCTGATTGAGAGGGAGAGTACAGACAGCTCTGCATGTAAGGTTGAGGAGAGCAGGCAAAGCGGTGGAATGAATGAACAATACCAATCTGTTGTATTGCTTGTGCCATTTTCTCTCTTCTTTACTAATACCCTTATAATTAGAGGAATTCAAACTAAACTTATCCTGGTTCCTTGGTTTAAATACAAACTATTTCTTATGTCCACTGGTATCATTCTGACTCTTATTCTGAATAATAGCTTTTATTTCCCCCCCCACACACATCTCCACTAGCATTTCTCTAAACCTTTTCAGCTGCAAAGCCTTTGGGTAGCCACCTCCTAGTTCTCAATGCAGCTCTCACAGAGAGTGAATTCTGGGAACATACAGAGTGCCTCTGTAGGACAGTAGCATGAGTGCTGAATCCTATCGACTTTAGTGCTGTCCCTACTGGCATCAAGCCAAGTTTAGCCCTTGCTGAACACAAGAAAAATCCAAGTGTTTTTTGGCAGAAATACAAACTACTTGGAGCACTTTGGCGTATGGATGTGAAGTGTTTTACAAGCATCCTTAGAAACCCAGCACAGCTCTTTGTATCATAAATTTCTATAATGTGTGGACAAGCCTTGAGAAAGAGCCTAGGAGAGGAATGGGAGGCAACTGACAGCATAATTACTGATTTGGTGGAAAAGGATGCCAAAAATGGAGGGAAGAAGAGAGACTTATTGATTGGACAAAATTTCAGAAATGCAGTTTGACAAAGAAAGAACCGGAAATCAGAAAAGAACTGGACAGAACATTTTCACTTTCAGGTTTGTTTCTTCCTGATTTATAAAAAAATCTAAAAATGGCTATAATCAGGATAGTTTAATTAAATAGAACTTTCAAATTTCCTAGAAACAAAGTTTTCCGAACTTCATTTTGCAAGAATTAGGATTATTCTACTACCCTTTTTTTACTGTTACTTTCATATTCACATACTCCTCCAATCTCCTTTTAATTTGGATGGGGACAATAAGGGATTATTGAGAGACTATATCATATTTCTGTCTGTACAAAGAGACCATATCATATTTCTGTCTGCACAAAGCCTCTGCATCATTGCATTCTTCAGCTGCTAATGTCAATACCAGTATTTTCTGCATGATTTTCCATATTTTTATCTCTCAACTAACGTCTTAAATGCAGACCACAATTTAATACCATTTCATCAGAAGTGATGACAAATGTTCTTTGGTAAAACTGAAAGATGATATCAGAATATACTTTGTGTATAGCACTCTCCTAAGTACATCAACAACCTGTTTTTCTTAGCCTTTTTAACTGATGAGGAGGAAGAAACATTCCTGCATTAGAAACATCTAAAAAGAAAGTGGCACCACTGATTTAAATTCTTGTCTCAGTTTCACTGTTAGGAATCTGGAGTAAAAAAAAATGAAGTTCTGCCTTTTTGTCTCCCCCATCTTTATCATTTTAAAGCTCACAGGCTAGTTAAGTTTCAAAGCTATGGAGAGAGACACATTTATGAAGCTGCCTAAGATTACAGGATGCTCAAAACAATAAAACAGTTATAGAATGACCCCAGTTAGCACCTTTCATATTGGAACAGAAGTTATTCCCAGCTACTTTAATGAGCAGAAGCTGTCAAGGTCTTGGAAAGTGTAGACATCACTACTGTGTGTTAGGAGTGCAGTTGCACAGAGGCCATTGGTTGAAGAGTCCCAGGAAAACCTAGAGGTCTCTGGTTAGCTCTGTTTCCTCCATTACATCCAGATCATGCCAACGATGTCCCACCCAATAGCCACAACATAGAATTTCCAGCCAAATTAAGAGTCTTAAATGATTAGACGGCTTAATATTCATTTCTTCTTATACATGGCATATCCTGGAACATTAGGCAGAGAATGCTGAGAGGTTTTCTACATCTGGCAAGCATACAGAGAGTACATGGTGCCACATCTCTGTGCAGGGTAAAACTTGCCCTCCCTGTGTGCTCTTCATATGTTAGCGGAAAGGAATATAGGTTTTGTGGTGAATGAACTAAATGATGCTCCCTACTCATTCCTTTGGGGATAGGACAGAATAATCCCTGTGCAGGACTCCACAGCTATTTAAAGCTTTTTTTATGTCATGAAAACAGAAAGCAAATCTCCTTGTGTCTCCCACAGCAAACTGTGCACCTACAGTTAGAACATGATCCTATGACATTAATGCTTTATTGGAGGAAATTATAGAAGGGGAGATGAACTGGATGAGCAACAGCCATTCAGAAAAAACGGACATTACATGTATTTTCCAGGCATGGCAGTGAAATATTTCTTTGAAAAAAGGTATGGATGTTTTTTCTCTGAGTAGAAGAGACATTGCCCTTCAGTTCTGCATCTGCAGTTCTGATATCTGCCAGTGAATCTTCAAGAAAGCAGAAGAAAAAGTGTTGGACTTCTCAATCTTAGAACAACCTCCTACAAGCTGGAAAGAAATCTGATTGAATGACCGCAGCACAGGAAGAGGTAGTATAACTAAGGCTGTGGAAAAATGTGTGCTGCACAAAGCTCTGCCAGCTGTGCTTTCCCTTCCTTCCTCCTCTTCAGTAGTGGCTGATGCTACTCATCAGTACCAGGTTATTCTGGGGGCTGCTGCCCCCTCAGACTTTCCAGCCAAGCCTCTCCTGTGAGCACTGCTCAGCCTTTTGCAGCCAAAAAGATCTGGGCTATCACATGCGTTTTAATTGACTAGCTTTTACCAGCATGACCTGCTTGGACTGTAACAGATCACAGAGCACGCACATGAGCCACTGTCCCCTTGAAGGACTATCTATCAGTCTTCAAGGGGACAGTGGGAGACACAGAAAGTTCTGTCTGAACATGAGGAAAATCTTTTTCACTGTGAGGCTGACTGAGCACTGGAACAGGTTGCCCAGAGAGGTTGTGGAGTCTCCATTCTTGGAGATATTCAAAAGGTGTCTGGACATGGTCCTGGGCAACATGCTTTAGATGACCCTGTCTGAGCAGGGGGATTGGACTAGATGATCTCCAGAGGTCCCTTCCTCAACCATTCTGAGATTCTGTGACATCAAAGAGGGAAATGTTTTCATCTGGCACAGCTGATTTTGGCAGAAGATAATAGTGCATAGCCTTAATTACAACTACAGTTTAAAAATGCACTGCTAGAAACTTTAGCAAGGTGCAAAAAACCTTGTGAAGCAATAACTAAAAATAATTCTTTAGGATGTTGTCTTCAGTTATGTCCAAGCCGTGTGTTTTATGTGGGGAATTCATTGATATATAAACTTAGCAGCACTGAAGTGTAACACTAGCTGCAGCTGGTAATGGAAAAATGGTGGTTTTGACTGCTTTGCCTTCAACAAGTAAGGCAGAAAACAATAAGGCAAATGGGGACATCCCTCCACATGGTTAGCAGCCAAATATCAAACATGAGCTGAAGATTAAAAGTTATTGTCATATATACTTAGTCTTTGTGCTTTGATTTAGACTAAGTTGAAGGCAATTTAATCAATTTGTTATACTCTGTGTGATATACATGTCTCAGAAGTCTGTAGTTTTGAGGCTGTTCTTGAAAAAAGAGAAGAAAAAAAGTCAAAGAGTTTTTACCTATAGATAGTATGCTAAAAGTGGCTATCAGAGAGGCCAAGAAAAAGATATTAGTAAGTGGAGGGTAATGAAGAATGAGGTAATAAGACTGGAGGTTAATGCAATAATGAAGTTTGGCCAGACAGGTGTGAAGCAGTCCTTTTGCTACATGGCATGAAAATGTGTCGCTCCTGTCTCCTCCAAAAGGTTTTCCATGCATTCTTTGAATAGTTCATATGGTGATATCTGGACTAATATTAGTTTGTTCTTCCTTTTTTTGTCATGCCCTTAAACTGTCCTTTCTTACTGATACTCTGTTTTTTAATTGTAGTTTACTTAAAAAATGATTGTTAATATATATCAGGTCAAGCCTTGTATTAAATCCCTGCTACAGTAAGATATTAAACTGTAGAATCTGCCACACAAAAATAAAATAAAGACCTTAGTTTGCTATTATAAAAATGTGTCCAGCTACAATTCACAGCCACAGCAAAAGAAAAAATTGATGCTGAAAATTGGCACATTGAGATATTCTCACTGTTCAAGTCCAATTATCTCCTTGGTAACAAGTTCTTTCATTCATTACATGTTGTATTGTCAGAATAAACCCTGTAATAATGCTGTATCTGAGTCTGTTCTGCTCCTCCAAATAGGGAACGTGGAGCATAAATATGCAACTTGCTAACCACTTTCCTATTCTTACTGGAAAATTAATGACCAAAAAATTTCTGTGAATCCAGATCTCCCAGAAGACTGTACTCTTCACTTCTCATACGTAACTTTCCTTTAGATACAAGTCACTGGTTGTTAATGGTCTCTAAATTATTTACCAGCTGGTGAAAGAAAAAACTCCACCTGGCCATGTTTTAAAATCCACCTCCTGACAAACAGGTTGTGATTTTTTCGTGCCTAGAACCTCATTCAATGGAATAACTATTATACATTTCAATCTGTTATGAAGGCTGAGTGAAACTTTACCCGAAGCCCTGGTGAAATATGCTAAAGTGATGTGCATAACACCTTGAATGAGACTTAGATGGTTACAGCTGCCTGTACTGAAGGTATATCTTGATGCTGTTGATTTTTGTGGGAAGAGAAACTGTACTGTCTCCAGCTTAACTGGAATTAAGATAATGGTTGCCAGGGGTTGAGAGTGGAAGAGGCCATACATTCAATAATTATCAGATCTAGTGTCAAGGAAATTGCTACGTGTGAAAGGGAATAAGGCAGAGCTAGGATATTACAGCCTTGTGTACTCCGCTGTCTATTTTGGGCCAAGATCCAAAAGCGTTTCATGGTTTAAAATAGTGCCCAGAGACGTCAGCTGGGATAGAAGCCCATTTCTCTTTATTACACAAACACATAGGAAGAGATGTTCTGCCCCCAAAGATTTTGCAGTCTTGCTAAAACAACAAACAGAAAGGGAATGGGATGGAAAGATAAAGGCAAGTACGACTGAAACACGTCTTGTACATAGCTATTTTGTCTCACCAAAAGTCAGTGGTTTTCAGACTCATTTCTGGTTAAATTTAAAACAAGACAAGACAATGTAAGAAGAGAAGAAATTATCTTTGTAGTCCCTACTGTCCTAACTTATAAGGAAAGTAAAATATGAGTATTTGAGTGAAAACTGACCAATGATACTAACTTCTGCTAAATACTAATTCTGCTTACTAGAAGTAACAGGAGCTACTACTACCAGTGGAGAGTAGTAATAGAAATAGACTATGACAAACAGATCAAATGGACTATAATAGAATTGCCAATTTCAAACACATAGGGAACATCATTATGAGAATACATTATATCTGGATTTTAGTAAGAAATTCAAGAGAGAACTACCTATAGTCCTATAAATGTCAACTAAAATGCTATGATAGAGACTATAAATGAGATAACAAAGATCTTATAGTCTTAAAAGTAAAGTGGGAACAATAATATTCCAATCAGAGAACCATAAGAATTATTATTTGGATGACCTTTTATTAGTTTCAACTGCTAATATTTGTACAATGGTATATCTTTTACTGAATAATAAAACTAATGAAAGCTAAGGCTTGTTTTGTGAAGTCATGCAGACAGTGAAAGGAAATATCAGAATATTGACCACTCTGCTGATTCCTTCTGAATTCTTCTTTCAGAGAATCTGAAAGATTGTTTCTTGGGCCAAGGAAAAGGATATGGTATATTGCCAGGACAGTTAGAAAGCAAGAAAGATGTCATATAGGAATGATGGCCACAGCTCCCTTCTGTAGGGGAGAGGAGAGTATCACCATTTGTAGCAGAAGGTTTGTACCTTTTCAGATACAGACTGCCAGCCTGCTTACATCCTGCTGCTAAGTTACTGGTTTCAACTGTGCCTATTCTGGCACCTGTTACCCTCAATGTCAGTCCTATGCTTTTCATGGTAGCAGCAAAAGTGGGAGCAGGAGGACAGACAGCCCTGTGAGAACTGCTGTGTGTTAAGTGAATAAGTAGTCGACTCTCCATGGAGAAAAGCTGGTCTACACTAGAGTGACTTCTGCTGCTACTGTCAGTGACACTGCCATACAATGGCCGGTGATCTGAAGGAAATCATCTAGTGTAGACACAAAGTTATCACCATGAATGTTTAGATTGGATAGGGAGTTAATAAATCCAAAACAGTCCAAGGCTGAGATGCTAATATTATTAGGATTCACATAATGTTCCAAGGACTAAATAGCTGAATATACCAAAGAGAGTAGTGTATCCCAAAGGTACATATAAACTTAAAACCCAGTGACCACGTGGTCCTAAAATGCTAATGGAATCTAACTAAATCAGTACAGTTACATGTATGTGAACTTATACAGATGCTCTGATTTAATACAAAGAAGAGATTCCAGAGTGGTTCCTCACATCCATATTACATCAGACAGATTATGCTTCTTTTAGTCTCAGTACTGTCCATCCACATCTGGATTTACAGTGGCAGAACTACAGTTGTGTAGTTTTCTTCAAAAGCACTCAAAAATATTCCTAATAGGGAAGCTCTTCTGCTATACTTTGTATGTATATATTGGCTGATAAATGCGCACTCTGGAGCATGTTAATGCTTACCTAGGAACAATTACACTTTTCTTAGCAAACTGCAGCTGGCATACTGCCTGAACACAGAGTTCTTCCCAGTTGCAAAGAGCCCCACAATTAGAGGACAGTAGGTTCGTGAAAAAGAAAACCTTACTGTTATGTTGGACTCTTCAGAGGAAATTGCTACAATCAGCAATGGGATCTTGGACACTCTACCATTTGGGGTATTTCTGTTTTATCATCTGACAAAAGGGAAAAGACTACGCTTAGCAGAGCTACTTTTCTGCTTACCCTCTCCAAGTGTAACATCAGTGGGATTTGCTACAGTTTTTCATTACGGCATGAAGAGAGAAGAGTTTCTTACTTAGACACACCGGGAAACTATTTCCTCTTATCACAGAGCAAAAAGCTGCAGCCTAAGGAATAGATCTGCAAAGGTCTGGGAGAAGTCTTTTACAACTGGATATTGAAACAATTTCTCCTGAAAAACAAAAGGATTAATTCTATAATGTCCTGGTTTTTACTCATAGGACTTGATTCCTGAAATTCTCTGTTTCAGTATTATCATGCTGTCAGATGGAGAAGTGTGAAATCAGCATTTATGAGATTGACTTGAATGATCATTCAAATAACCCTCCCCACCTAACATTAAGCACTCAAAGGATGCCAAAAGATGGCCACACACTACCCACTGGAGTCTCAGTTAGATACGAAACCTCTGATTCCAAAACGAGGGAACTTTTCATTCCCCAAGGCCATGATAATACCATTTAAAATACCACTATAATTCTGAGCTTTGAGTTAGCTGCTGTCCTCTGTAACTTCAGATGTATTTTAGGATTACTAGTGTTGAATTTGGAAACAACTTGAGGGTTTTGATACAAATATTAATGTCAAAAGAGAATTACATATATGCATAATATAGGGTGCTTTCACGAGATTCTGGTACTGGAAGCTAAACAGAAATTCAAATACTTCCAAAAGGAATTTGAAAGGGGAATAGGGATTTTCCCAGACCTATCACAAGTCTGTGAAATCTGTTTGATGTGTGTTTTTGAAGAAGACAGAGATCCCTATGCCTAAATTTTGAAATAATTTAGAGACCCAAGTAGGGCACTATACAAATATTAACTTTCCACATCAACTTTATTAATTGGTTTTGAATCTCAGTGACTTTTAACCATGGACAAGCCCTGCCTTAAAACCATGGCAAAATTCTGATTCATAAAAATACTGCAAATCCACAGTGGGATTAAACATTACTAGGGCTGTAAAATATAGGCAGGTGGAATAATATATCAAATCAGTATAACTTTACAGTTGTCTTTTTCACTGGCCTTGCTAAACACTGATGATTCCTACTAAAAGCGAAGATGTTAAGGCTAACAGAATTGGTCCTGATGGGATTGTGGTTAGGATCTGAAGTTGACAAGCATGGAAGTTCATCCCTTTTCTAGTGATGCTGCTTCATTCCACATGGTCTTGTCTCTCTAAATTCACTGCCACTGCTCTCTAATTACTGCCACTGCTCTGGCATTCCTCTGGTTTTACTGGCAATGGAGCTAGAGTACAAGTCTTAGCAGCTGCCAGTGTTTTAACCAAACAGTGTTTAATCAAAGCAGATGTGGGATTTTATAAACCTGAAGTTATTTTCTCTCTCTCTCTCTCTTTTTTTTTTTTTTTTTTCCTGTGCAGGTTGTTCTTGCTGCTTATGTGCTAGGTCATGATGGTGAATGGTAGGATTTACTCCAATATGGGGTCCTTGACTCTGGGCTTTTCTTTCCTTTGGAGTATTTTAATATGTATATATGCATTATGTATGTGTGTTTATTTATTTAGGACTGTAGAAAGATCATTTGATTGACCTTAGTTCCAAAGCAGCCATAGCATGTATCATCTTTTGCAGGTGAGAGGTGCCATAAAAGGTAGAGACTGCCCTGGGGTATCCTGTAGTGAGATGGACATGAGGAGAAAAGAACACAAACCCACAGGAAATCTGGCTTCCTGAGTCCTGCTGCTCATGGAATAACCTTTACTATTATTATTATTTATTATTATTAATATTAAAATTAAATGTAAATCTCGTAAGGGCTATAAATCCAGTGCTTTTTAAGTGACGGCTTTTAGTCTGCCAAATATTATCTAAAAAAAAAAAAAAAAAGAGGAGGAAAGAAATGCGGTGAGGGAGACCGCATTCCCTGGAGCTGGGGATATTTCTTACAGTATTTCTTCCTCCCAGCTCATTATCTGTATGGCTCAATGTCCCAGTGCTGTGTCTCCCAGAGAGAGTTAAAAAAGCAATAAACAAATAGATCTCAATTTAGCAGCGGATCCTTCTGGGAGAATATTTGTAAAGCTGGAATTTTTCCATCTTCCAAATTTCCTGATGATTTTGTATCTGAATGTTTTTCAGATATGAAAGTCTTTTCATATCAGCTTGGCAGGATACAGTGCATATCACATGACTGTGAAGTACCTAGAGTTTAAAATGAGAGATGAACAACCTGGCTCAGCAGGGGATACAGGAAGAACTGGTTCAGCCCTCAAGCCAAATCTCAAATCGACCCCAAACTAATTTGTGTCTGGCTGAATGTTGTCTTTGAAACTTATTTGTTCCAGAGTTCCCTGGGGAAAGAAGATAGCAGTGAACTTTGAGCTGCCTCTTATGTAGGGAAACCCCATAACTCACGAGATTTGAAAAGAGCATCTGGTGAAAGCCTAGCAAGGGACTGAGAAGGATGCATAAAAGACAGGAATAGGACCCAAGTTCCACAGAAGTTGTTTATCCTGTCTGTTAAAATCACAGAATCACAGAATCACAGAATCGCTGAGGTGGGAAGGGACCTCTGCAGATCATCTAGTCCAACCCCCCTGCTCAAGCAGGGTCACCTAGAGCACATTGCACAGGACCACGTCCAGGCGCGTTTTGAATATCTCTGGAGAAGGAGACTCCACAACCTCCCTGGGCAACCTGTTCCAGTGCTCTGTCACCCTCACAGTGAAAAAGCTTTTCCTCATGTTCAGATGGAAGTGTCTGTGTTTCAGTTTGTGCCCGTTGCCTCGCGTCCTGTCGCTGGGCACCACTGAAAAGAGTCTGGTCCCATCCTCTCGACACCCTCCCTTCAGATACTTGTACACGTTGATAAGATCTCCTCTCAGCCTTCTCTTCTCCAGGCTAAACAGGCCCAGCTCTCTCAGCCTTTCCTCATAAGAGAGATGCTCCAGTTCCCTAATCATCTTTGTGGCCCTTCGCTGGACTTGCTCCAGTAGTGCCACATCCCTCTTGTACTGGGGAGCCCAGAACTGGACGCAGACTCCAGATGTGGCCTCCCCAGGGCTGAGTAGAGGGGGAGAATCACCTCCCTCGACCTGCTGGCAACACTCTTCCTGATGCACCCCAGGATACCATTGGCCTTCTTGGCCACAAGGGCACATTGCTGCCTCATGCTTAACTTGGTGTCCACCAGCACTCCCAGGTCCTTCTCCGCAGAGCTGCTTTCCAGCAGGTCAACCCCCAACCTGTACTGGTGACTGGGGTTATTCCTCCCCAGGTGCAGGACCCTGCACTTCCCTTTGTTGAACTTCATGAGGTTCCTCTCCGCCCACCTCTCCAGCCTGGCCAGGTCTCTCTCAATGGCAGCACAGCCCTCTGGGGTATCAGCCACTCCTCAAAGTTTTGTATCGTCAGCAAACTTGCTGAGGGTGCACTCTGTGCCTTCATCCAGGTCATTGATGAAGAAGTTGAACAAGACTGGAGCCAGGACTGACCCCTGGGGGACACCGCTAGCTACAGGCCTCCAACTAGACTCTGTGCCGCTGATCACAACTCTCTGAGCTCTGCCATTCAGCCAGTTCTCAATCCACCTCACTGTCCACTCGTCTGACCCACACTTCCTGAGCTTGTCTATGAGGATGTTATGGGAGACAGTGTCGAAAGCCTTGCTGAAGTCAAGGTAGACAACATCCACTGCTCTCCCCTCATCTACCCAGCCAGTCATTCCATCATAGAAGGCTATCAGATTGGTTAGGCATGATTTCCCCTTGGTGAAGCCATGCTGACTACTCCTGATCACCTTCTTTTCCTCCCCATGCTTGGAGATGGCTTCCAGGATGAGCTGCTCCATCACCTTTCCAGGGATGCAGGTGAGGCTGACTGGCCTGTAGTTCCCTGGGTCCTCCTTCTTGCCCTTTTTGAAGACTGGGGTGACATTGGCTTTCTTCCAGTCTTCAGGCACCTCTCCTCTTCTCCATGACCTTTCAAAGATGATGGAGAGTGGCTTAGCAATAACATCCGCCAGCTCCCTCAGCACTCGTGGGTGCATCCCATCAGGGCCCATGGATTTGTGGGTATCAGGTTTGCCTAAATGATCTTTAACCCGATCCTCCTCGACCAAGGGAAAGTCTTCCTTCCTCCAGACTTTCTCTCTTGTCTCCAGGGTCTGGGGTTCCTGAGGGCTGGCCTGAGCAGTAAAGACTGAAGCAAAGAAGGCATTCAGTAACTCTGCCTTCTCTGCATCCTTCGTCACCAGGGCACCCACCCCATTCAGCAAAGGCCCCACATTTTCCCTAGTTTTCCTCTTGCTACTGATGTATTTGAAGAAGCCCTTCTTGTTGTCCTTGACATCTCTTGCCAGATTGAATTCCAAATGGGCCTTAGCCTTCCTCATCGCATCCCTGCATACTCTGACAACGTTCCTATATTCCTCCCAAGTGGCCTGTCCCCCTTTCCACTTTCTGTATACTTCCTTCTTCTGGTTGAGTTTTGCCAGGAGCTCCTTGCTCATCCATGCAGGTCTCCTGCCTCCTTTGCTTGACTTCCTACTCATAGGGATGCACCGCTCTTGAGCCTGGAGGAAGTGATGTTTGAATATTAACCAGCTCTCTCGAGCCCCCCTTCCTTCTAGGGCCCTAACCCATGGGATTCTTCCAAATAGGTCCCTGAAGAGGCCAAAGTTTGCTCTCCTGAAGTCCAGGGTTGCGATCCTACTTGGTGCCCCGCTGCCTCCTCGCAGGATCCTGAACTCCACCATCTCATGGTCACTGCAGCCAAGGCTGCCCCCGACCTTCACATCTTCCACCAGTCCTTCTTTGTTTGTTAGTACGAGGTCCAGCAGCACACCTCTCCTTGTTGGCTCCTCCACCACCTGTGTCAAGAAGTTGTCACCAATGCTCTGCAGGAACCTCCAGGACTGTTTGTGCCTAGCTGTGTTGTCTTTCCAGCAGATATCGGGGTGGTTGAAGTCCCCCATGAGAACCAGGGCCTGGGATCGTGAGGCAAAATGTCTCTTTGGCTGTTTCTCTGAGTCATGCCTCAATAATAATAATACTCTGTGCCATTACAAGGGTGGTTGGTGAGAGAAGAGAAAAAGTAAGGTAGTTCCCTTTGCTCTACAGCACCCTCAGTGAGTAATACATACGAGTCTTCACATTCAATTCCAGCTATCTTCAATAAAAGCATTGTTTATTTGCCACAGGGCAGAAAAACAAAGGTAAACCAAAAAATAATAATCAGAAAATAAAAGTTAAGCAGACTATAAGCACAGTAGACCAAATTACTTCAGGGATATATTTGACCCAACTAAATATATTATCACAAAAAGCTTTCAAGCTGGGCATGAAAGCTGACATCTTAAAACTCGTTTAGTTTCTAAAGTTAGACACCTAAATCTGGATTGTGAGTGCTAAAAGAAAAAAAAAAAAAAGTTTCCTGAGGAGGTCACATTGTCGCAGTTCTTATAAATGTGAACAGAGTCTGAGGGGAACAGCATTTTGCACCTTTACAATTCAAGTGCTCCACTTTAGACAACCCAGCACAGAGTCGCAGACAAACTTTGGGAAATGATGTTACTTTGGCATCTCTCTTCCCCACCTTCCTGCCCATGGAAATGCAATAGAAATTCAGTAAAAGACACAAGCAAGCAGCTTTACACCCATATACCAGCTTTGCTATAGGAAATGGTTATTTATAAACACTTAAACTCATGCTCTCTCTCTGTTTATTCCTATTCTGCAATGTTTGCTTTTGCATCTTAAACTCTTTTGTCTCTTCTAGCTCCTGCCATATTGCTGGTCTAAACATCCTAGCATCTTTTTGGGAGCATGGGCACATGCCACATCCTAGCAATGACAGCAAAATATCATCTATCCTCTCCTTTTCATTTGTGATATACTCTTTCTTTTCATGTTCCAGCTAAACACCTTTTGTGGAAGGGATTCATTTGCCATGGTTCAGATCCAACAAAATGCATAGGATTCATACTTCCAGTTGATTTGAATGTTAAATTGGAGAGGTAATTAGGAGTTAGGAATACTTTCCTGGGCTTAGAGACAATGCCCAGTAGTCCAGTATGTCTCTTCCAGTCAATCAAATGAAAGTTTTGCTGTAACAAAAAAGCATTTCCACTGTAAAATTGCCTCAGCAGATACTGTGGAAGCTGCATGCTGGCCTGTGTATTTCAAACACTGTAAAGCCCTTTTTTTCTCTCGTTATTTCATGTTCAGTTTTGGTTTACTTTTCACTTGTATTGTTTACAACAGTAGTGATTTGCATTTAATCAAATAATTCTGGTCCCATTCCACTGTATAAATTGTCCTCCAGGTGTTCACATAAAAACCCATTAGTATGTTTTCTCTCAATACATCTTGGGATAGAATATCCCATTACTATGAAAATGGAAATTACTATGAAAATGGAAATAACTGTATTCCCAGGCAGGTTAATTGTTGCATAGCATAACTACCATGCTACTAAATATTAACACTCCCATTTTCTTATACAATATAATTCATATCAGATATGCAGGACAGTGACTGTTCCACAGGTTAAGTGTTGTTTTTTGTTTTTTGTTTTTTTAAGTTTTAGCAAAAATCAATCTAGCTGCATGAGTTGTGTGAGCAGGAACTCCCTCCCCCTACCTCTTCCATATGTTCCAAATGAACTGTTACATTTACATGAGCAAAACAGAACTGGAAATAGAAACTATAGCCCAGATTCTCTTTTGGCAAAAATTAATACAGTTACACTGAAGTTAATGAATATTAGTTGATGTAAACAAGTGAGGATATGGCCCTTAAATTTTCACTTTTTTCAGTCTTATCCACTAAAAGAAGAGCATTCCTGCTTTGCAGAATATAGGTCCAGTGTTTTAAAATATGAAAATGAGGATGTCTCCTTTGAAAGTGCAGTGCCACACATCTTTTGAAAACCTCTTGGGGAAAAATTGAAGAAAATGTATGTCATTATTTTTTTAAGATCTTTATATGTTTTCACAATATCATTAAGCTAGCTCAGGCTAGAATATTAGCTGTACGTAATTAGGAATATATAAATCATAGACATCTATGTCGAAGCCTCACTGAGTTAAGGACACCATGCTGAAGTAACAGGGAAACTCTGAAAGAGCGCTGAAGATGGAATAGACAGAATGGATTTACCAAAGGCAAACTGTGCTTGACTAACCTGGTTACTTTCTGTGAAATTCCTGGCTCTGTGGATAAATGGAGAGCAGTGGATGTTGTCTTCAAATTTAGCAGAGCTTTTGACACAGTGTCGTAGAGTATCCAGGTATCTTGACTGAGGGACTATGGGCTGGCTGGATGGTAGTGGTTAAGGGTTTGAAGTCTATCTAGCAGCTGATTACAAGTGGTGTTCCCAAGAGGCTGGTGCTGGGGCTGATCCTGTTCAGTGTCTTCATCAACAGCCTGGGTGACGGGACGGGATGAATGCTCCCTCTGCAAGGTTGTGGGTGATGCCAGTTTGGGGTATGCAGCTGGCATGCTGGAGGACAGGGCTGCCAGGGAAGGGACTTCAATAAGCTGGAGAAATGGGCTAACAGGAGCCTCAGGAGGTTCAGAAATGGCAAATGCAAAGTCTTGCACCTGAGATGCGTGTATCCTATGCACATAGGGCTGTTGCCCAAAGGATGTTGAGACAGGTTCACATGCACAAAGATGTATTAGCAGTGTCCATAGCTGATGGTATACATCATCCTAATGGTGAAAGCTACTTGTGGGGAAAATATAAACAGAAGGTGAAGGAGAGAGACAGAGATGGATAAAAAAAGTAAAGGGAAAAATCTGCACCAGGGCGATCTGGGAAGGGAAGTGATGAAGGGGGTCCCCAGATGAGTGTCCTCTCCTGCTCATCCTCTCCAGCACAGCGGGGTCCTCCCATAAAAACTTCCTGTTGCAACTGTGTGGTTTTCATCAGGACCTGCTCAAACTCCCCATTGGTTGTTCCTGCTTATGCAGTGGTTAGCGCTGATTTGAGCATGCTTTGCTTAGGGGCAGGTGCTGCACACTGGCTGTCTGTTAAGGTCTGGTCATGCACATTACTGGGTCCTCTCATGTAACCCCAAAACTACAACAGAAGGGCAGGAAAAGGGGAGAATGGAGGTGATTCTCACACCCACGGCAGTCACTTCCTACGCGAGCCCACCATGACAACACTCTCACCACTTGCAGATGCAAGGCCATGAGAGGAACAGCATGAGCACAACCACTGCAAGGCTGGGGAGGGAAAGGCACTGCCACAGAGTCTCCGAAAAACACTGCCATGTCAGCTTGGGCGGAAGGATGCAGAGCTGAGCACGAGAGGCAGGCTACAGCATTGCAGAGAGAAGGCCCTTAGCAATACAAAAGGCTACGGCACCCGTGGCGCGTTGCAGAGAGAAGGCCCTTAGCAATACAAAAGGCTACGGCACCCGTGGCACTGTGCAGCGAGGCTTAAGGGAGCAATTCTTCACTGTGAGAGTGGTTTGGTGCAGGAACAGGAGGCCAGAGAGGCTGTGAAGTCTCCCTCCTCGAAGATACTGAGAACTGGACTGGACAAGCTCTTAAGTGACCCAACTGAACCTTGAAACTAGCCCTGCTTTGAGTGAGGGGTTGGGCTAGATCATGCCCACAGCTCTCTTCCAACCTAAATTTTCCTATGATTCTCTGTAAATAGCATTAAGTACCATCAGCACTGTAAATGTATTTCAAGTGTGATGTCTGAAGGCTTAAAATCTTATCTAAAAATTCCTATAAGGGGAGAAGACTGAGCTCATGCTCACACTGGACATATTCTGAGCTGCACAGGAATACGATTAAAAAAGATGATTTTAATTGCAGAGTGATATCAGTCCTTGACATGATTCATATTGGGACTTCATCTTTTTTACTCTCTTTGGATTGTGACTTATGAAAAATTTAAAAGATGATTCAAGCATAAGTACCAAACACAGTGAAGATTTTGAGCTATATTTGATTCAATAGTGATTTCAAGGAAAGCTATGTTTAATGAAGCTTTTCTAGTGTCATGAAATCTCCTTAATAATACTGTTCATTAAAAAAAAAAAAAGTGTTTACTGCTTGAGTTAAATCCCTCTCCAACATTAAAAAATCATCCATATATTCCAGTTCTTCCATTCTCCCCCCCCCCCCCCCCCAGGCTTTTCAAAAGATAGTTTTGCAGAGATCAGCTTTGCCAAGGTTTATAAAAAGGTACAGGAACAGGTGAATGAATTTATATATAATATACATCTTCAGGGGGTTATATAAAAGAAATCTGAATTCTTTCTATTTACTATAAATCAGAGTTCAGATAAATGACTGCCTGTCCATACTCAGGGTGAATTCAGTCAATCCATGTTAGGATCAAATTTAAAAACAGCTTCTAGCACAGTGACCAGCCACTGTGCAATGTAGCCAACTACATTACAAAACAGTTTCATTAGAGTTACACTTCCTACCCAGCTTTTGAGAACAGCAAGGATTATTTTTATATGCTCTAGAAAGGAAAGTGAGAGGTTATGGGATCAATGTCATTGTTATAAGGGTGAGGGGACTGAAAGACTTTAGCAAGATAGAAAGTCATGATGGTATTACAGTTCCAGTCTATATCAGATGATGGGAAAATTCCTATGCAGCGTTAGATCCAGCTGCTGAGAAAACTAAATGTATATTTTGCCTATTTATAGAAAAAAAAAAATCTTGGCAGTGCGAGCTTAAAGAGCATACGACATTCCTCCGCTTTAACTGACTAGCTCCAAGAAGCAGTTGAATGACCGATGGGTGCAACCCATTCCCAAACTACCAGAAACACACTGTTTCCTGGTGGAGGGAATTGTTCAGTGAGATTATGTATTTACAAGATACAGGGTGGACCTGGTTGTTCCTACAGATAAACACAAATAATCTAGAGCAAACCATCAGGATTACTCTATTTCCCTGTTTAGAAGGTAGCCAAAAGGACAGTGTGAAAAATTCCATTTACTATGATGGAAATTTGGCTGTGTACTTTTGCCTGGGATAACAGGTTTTTAAAGTACTGTTGAAGACATATAGGCTGATCCTTAGCTCTAGGCATACAAGGATTAGCTCTATCTACTGTTGAGGTAACTTTGAAATCTTTCTTCTTCTTTATGCTTAATTATACTTATTCTGTTTATTGAATCAATAAAGCTTTATGGAAAGGAAAACCAAAACAAGAATGTGTGTATGTCTAATCCTAGATTCAGGGATGGGACTGAGGGGGGAGTAAAGATATCTAGGCTCTTTTTCTTCGCCATGGTGTCTCACGGTCTGCTCTAAATTACACTGGAATGTGTGGAATTATTTAACTGGGCAGGAAATCACAAAGAACAACCTTAGCCCACCTGCAATATTCCTGGGCATGCTGGAAGGGTACCATAGATGTGTTGCATCTGCTTCACAGCTCTTGAGAATTTGTAAGAACATGGAATTTCCCCGACATTAGGGGAATCCTCTATTAGAGCAGGTTTTCGGCAGCCAATTGAGGGTCAGTAGCTGTGAAATAAGCACACCATATAATGTGAAGTGGAATTGCTTGAATTTAATTAGCTTGTAAATAAATATGAAATGTAGCCTTGCTTAAGTTTCACTTAAACTGAACATTATGGAAAAAGTCAGAAAGGGAACTATGTTTGCAGCATTTTATCTTTGCACATAATTTTCTTCCTTATTCCCCTGTTCCTTTGCTGCTTACATGCAAAACCAGTAAGGGTACGTAAGGGATTGTTAAAAAAAAAAGCTCCATCATTGCTAACCACAGGAGCTATATGTAGCTCAGGTGCTGGCAGCAAGAAGCATGACAATCACATCCTTCCGGTGTGCTTTGAGAGAAACTCTGAAGCCACCCTCAGATCAGATTAACTGTCTGTCCAAACAGTAAATTTGCAAGTGTGGACCCATATATAATAGACTGTCTCCCTGTAAAATTCACAGATTTCAGTCTGCCTGAGCATGCCAGTTGGCCCAGTGTGCTGCCCAGCGGCTTAGCCACCACCAGGTGCTCCTGGCCAGAGGGTCCGTGGGGTCACCGTTTGCTCAGGTGACAGGAGAGAAGGTTAGAAGGAATCTGAAAAGATCAGCTGGTTTTAATCCACCTCCTTGCTCTAAAGTTGGATTAACCACCCTCATACTGTATGCTAGACATCTGTCCTGAATATCCTATATTTACTATCAAGTAATGCAAAACTGAGGGTGTTATACATAATGCTGTGTGATATCCTGTTCACTGCCCACTCTGCCATCAGCTGTATCTTCTGCAGTAAGTTTTAATGGAGAGGCAGAAAATGCAGCAACTGCCCGACACATACAGTCATATTTTCCTCTGCTTTCTGCTTCATTGCAGAGATCAAGAAGGGACTAGCTAATGTATTCTATTGTTAATTTGCCTTTGTAAGATATTGCTCTCTGAGCCTGGAGATAGAAGGGTATATCTTCTGCTAATCCAACCCTCTAGAGGCATTTTAGCAACTAATCTGGATGAATCAAATCATTTCTGCTGCATATGATTAATTTGGGGCCAGTTTAATTTTTATTAGTCATGGGTTTCAGTCACCTACAGTTGCATGACTATAATTGCCCTTGAGCACAAGAAATTTCTTTGTAGATCTGAACTGAAAGCACATCAGGTGGCCCCACCTCCCTTTCACCTATTTGTGCACTGCTAATCTTATTGTATCTAGATTTGCACCCTTTTAACATAGGTTGGTAAAATAAAATCTTTACAGCAAAAAATGGAAGTCAAATTGCTTTCCTAATTGTGGGGTTTCTCAAGTGAATTTAGTGCTTTAGAATGTGGTGCCTATGGCACCCATGAAAGGATTAGTTTATGAAGGCCAGCTCTTAGAAATTGCCAAACAATAGTGCCTTATCCTCGGGATCACTTATCAGTCAATGGGAGTTTGTTCTCAGGAGGGCCAGAGCCAATGGGTAAACTCCTGTTTACACTAGGCCAGGAACTCTGTTTCAATGTTTGGATAAATTATCACTTTGTATCCTGTAGGAGGTAGAGTAGTATGGGAAGCTTAGAGGAGTCTTCAGCTTTTGCTCATGCAGTTTTGAGTTGGCTCTCTCCTGCCTGTGTAGCGGAATAAATTTATTTTAATGGGGAGATGCATTGTCTTCCGCTTCCCCTTTCCTACCCATTATTCCCCTCTGGTTAAACCAATAAAGCCTAGGGGATTCCCAAGTAATGCATAGATCTTAAGAGGCCTAGAAAACCTGGAACTTCATAATGAGGAGGCCAATAAAGGCTCTAATAAGTGCCAACAGGGATAATGATTTTTCTGATGACGACAGTGGAGAGAAAGTGCCAACTCACTTAACAGAGGCAACCATACCATTTTTGGTCAGTGCCAGCTAGAGCTGGTTTGGACCTAGTGACCTGGAAAGGTTCCCAATACCATTACACCACCCTCCTGCCACCCAGCTGGCATTTTTAGGGACTGGATTTCTACACGTCACTGTGAACATAGTATAACTAGATAGTTATACTTGATTGGCATGACTTGAATAACTGCTTCTTGTTTAATGAATAGCATAAGAAGAAATGAAGGGAAAGCCACACTATCTCTTTTAATAACATTCTCTCTTTACTAAAATCCTGTAGAGATGTAGCAGACATCAGCGGTATTAATATTATGTGACTTAGCTGATGCTAAGAAGCATCTGGGAAAACTTTGACTGACTGGCTCATGCAGTTGCTAATGAGGATATCTCACTTACAGGGATGCGGCAGAGTAAAGAGGTTTATTTCTCAGCTATTGCCCCATCTGAGAGAAGAGAAATTCTTCAAGCAAACAGGGAGAGATATGAAGGGTGGTAAGCCTCTGGCCTGCCTTGCCACCGGGTGCGTGAAGCAGCTAATCATGGCCTGCTCTCTACCTAATCCAGGGGTATAGACATGGTGGTGCTGTGGGCTACAGGGTGGCTCTTTTGGCCTGGGGGCCAAATACCCAGGAGCAACAGCCAAGAGAGAATACAGCCAAGATCTACTTTTCTACCCGGAGCTCAGAGACAGACAGATTGTCTCATGGCTTGAGGTATACAGGGGGCACCCTGTGCAAAAGAGTCCTCCCAGACAAAAGCGTGGAAAAATTGCTCATTTCTGAGACACCAGACATTTCAGGATGTAGCTCTGTGTTTGAGGAAGCGACTCTTCACCCTTGTCACCCTTGAGACTTCTGTCTGACACACACGTCTTCCATTAGCCACCTACTTCTCTGTGGCTTCTTCAGGAGGAAATAGTTCTGCTTTTGTCAAAGCACAGGAGAAAGGATTTATTTATTTGTTTATATCTTTTCTGAGCTGTGCTTTTTTCCCCCTCGCAACAGAGGTGGTTGGAATGTGTGAACAGAGATAATGCAGACAGATTGATCTGCACTAAATAAGTCTCATGACAGTTTCTGTGAGAAACTTATTTGAAATGTCTTTATTATTTTGCAAAATAAGAAAACTTCAACTGCAAGATTTTACCAAGGATATAGCGACTTAGCACACTATGGACTCCAATAAACTTTGGATTCTAAAATACCTACAGTCACTGTGAAATCATATGCACAAATTTATCAGAATTATTCCCAACCTTGGAGTGTACTTGGAAGTACAAAATTCTTAATATTGTGTCTCACTTAATGCTACTAGATTCTCATATTGTCATTGTGGGAACTAACATGACACCAGGCTTAGTGCTGTTGAAGTCAACAAAGCTCTTTGTAAACTGCTCAACATGATCAAAAGTGTTTTCACCCTGGTGTAACACTTAGTAGAAATCATTGTTCAGAATGTAGACTTTATATTTTATATCTCTGAACTGTTTTGAAAAACTGTGGTAAATACTGTCATTAGGGATCTACATTTTCCCATCTGAAGAAAAAAATAAAGGAAACCTGGCTGTAAACTTCAGGGTTAAAACACGGCTGCAATTTTGGTCATGTCCTTTGTGGTATCTTTCAAAAGGAGTGTAAGCATAACTGGAAACCCATAAGTACAGTTTATATGCATTTTAAATGGGCTGAGCTAACATTCAGTTTAATTGGAAAGAGTCCTGAATGCAAAGCCAAGCCTTCCCACACTGTAGAAATCCATATGTTAAAATACTTCCTTTTTTTAGAACTTCACAGTGCTATAGCCAAGAGTTGCTAGAACAAGGTCCCTGTGCTGTCCTGTTTTGAAAATAAACAAATTGACAAATCTGTTCTTTGTGCTGCAGCCACCAGTTCCTCGGTATATTTGCAAATGAAAAACATAAAGCTGAATAATCTGCTTCTCTCAAGACTGCACATTAGGCAATTAAGGGGGTATGTTTGCAGGAAGGCACACTGGGCATTAGGCACACAACTATTAACAATAATAAGAATTGGGCATTTAATTCCCTTCATAGGGATGAAAACGTATCTCTGCTGTTTAATGCAAGCCAGTGTAGTATTATGTGATAAACATGGATCAATAGAAAAGGATTTTTAAATTTAGAATGCCATTCCTCTACCACAGAATTGGCAAGAGCAACTATTTCCCAGTAACAGAACTGGTCTACCTCTACTGAGACAGGAGCAAAGTTATCTGAGGAAGCAGCAACAATGTCATTTATTTTAATGAGGCTTGTTTTCCAACAAATGCTGTTTCCGCACTCTCGGGAAGGTTCCAGTAATGCCATAAAAAAAAAAAAAACAAAAAAGAGCCCTATCAAATTTTCGAACACTTCTGTGTTTTTATAAGCATAGAACATTACAAATAGCAGGGCACTAGCAGAGTTATTTAACTAGGGATGTCAGGGCTTATTACAATGTCTATCCCTGTTGTGCATGAATATCAATTCAGCTTTTTAGCCCAGCTGATAAACTGGATGTCATTTATCTTTAACTGATTCATCTTTTTGTTGAATCCTAAAAACTCCAAATTCAATCTTCTCCAGATGGCTGTTAAACAAACAAACAAACAAACAAGCAAACAACAAAAAAAATCCCTATTGCTTTTATGACAGTGGGGTTTCATTACCCTTGTCTCTTTCCATAGTATTATACCATACATCCTTTTGGCTTGCCAGTCCCAGGACTCACTGGGATAAAACCCCCCAAACTGCTTCTGCTGCAGGGTTTGCCAGTGTGAATCCAAGGAGAAAACCAAACTAAAACTGGTACAAGGCTCCATTTACTTTAAGCATGGATTTCAGCAGTCTAGCAAACCCAATGGGAAACTTAATTTCTGAACATGCACATTATTGAATTTCAGAAGCTATATTTAGGTCAACCTCTTCATGCCAAAATTATTAGACTTTACTAGCAAAAAATACACTCCTGTCCAGAAGCCTATTAGCACTACCTGTGTTAACTGGAATAGCTATATTTCAATGCACTTTTACAGGATTTTGAAGATCCAGTGTCTGCTTTAGAAATTTTGAAAAACCTGAGACGCTTGTTTTTGAGTGTTTTATGAATATTTTCCTTGTTAGGCAATCACTCCAGCTGGGTTCAAGAGATATTTCTGTGGTGAAAATGCTCTTGACCACTTACTCCTGCACTTGTGCTGCTCCTTCTGTTGTGCTAGTGCAAGTGTTCAGGGTGAAGGAGAGCTTGTTCATGGAACTGATCTGGGAAAAATACTGTGCAGAAAAGGGTTGGGAGAATTTAGAGAATTAAAAAAATTGGAAGCAAAAGACAAGATATGCCATGGTACAGAACCAGATTTTAAACCCAAAAGTAAGACATATAAGCATGTGATGAAATTTTAATGCTGTTTTAACGGGCATGTTTTTTTGAGCAGACTAGTTGGAGTTTCATTTACTGCAGTGAGTTACCATGACTTGTCAGATACAAAGCTGTGGGTTTATTATAGATTAACTTGTGACATTTTTAACTTTCCTGAAGCAATTTTGAAATGTAAGTTAGAGTAAAAGCCCAGACAGTGTTTGTTCCATGAAGCTGTAACTGATGAAAAAGGGTTTGATGAGTAAAAGAAGTTATGGACTATTCAGAGAGGATTAAACCCTATTCATAAAGAAACTTCCTGCTAGGTAATTGGGGTTGTGCTTTATGATTCAGAAAGAGTGGCCAATGCTTTCAGCAGTGTGAAATGGAACTTTAGCTAAGCAGCAGAACGCTTTCTTCTTGCACACCAGCAACAACTCTTTCCTGAGGCCTCTAAGGAAGAAGTAACTTAAACTGGAACAATCAGAAAGGCACAGACTTTTCATGTAAAATATAATGAAAGACACCTGTTAACACTTGCACTTAATGTCTCAGACAGTTTACTGCAGTCCAGAGGAAGGCATAGCATACTTCCGGACTTTTTTTAGAAGAAAACACCTAAGATATGTCGTTATTGAAGAATTCTGTGAAAAAATGTCTATCAGTTGCCCTTTCACCTTGTTGCTTTTCTATTCTGAGCTTCAAGAGAAAGGAATAAAATGTCTTTCTGGCAAAAATACTGCATTATGTGTGCTTCTCCATGATTAACCTCGATTTATAAACAGAAGTCTTGCAAAATGTTACGTCCCAATTCCACATGCTACCTTGTGATGAAGACTTTATATTCCTTTGTGATACATGTTTGTAAAAGGTCAAGCTAAAGTGGTCTGGGGAATTATAACTCTAAATGTGTGTTCTATGGACTTAAAAGAGAAAAACAGTGTTACGTTAATAAAAATCTTTATTAAAACATAACTTTACTTGGCACTCCCAGACTGTTAAATTCTCTGTGACAGAATATTATCCAATAGGACAGACTAAGCTAAGTTTATCTATGAAGTATTGACTGCTTATGCTGTGTCATCATTTCATGCGCTTCTTAGCTAAAACCAGTGAGCATGCAATAGATAATTTCAATATTCATATTTTCATATAGAATAAAATACTGGTCCCTTTAAAGTCACTGGGAGGTTTCTCACAGAAAATATTGAGGAAATAAAGATGCTAAAAGAGATAAGCAAAACCCACTTATTTGTTTAGACATGTCTATTAAGGGTCAGTAGCTTAAAACTCAAGCCACTCCTAATTTCCATAGCAGTGTAAGAGGGTTTTTTCTATCAGCAGTAGTGTTACCAAGGTGAGGTGCCTGGTGAGGTATGACAGGGAACACTGAGTGTAAAAAATGGGTCCTGCTGAAATCAGATGTCCCTGGCTCACCGCTGGCAAGACATCTGCTCCTATGAATTATCCCTCTCTACAGGAATTAGGGAGCCTAAGCCACTGTCCTGAGCAGTCAGTTGTCTTGGACACTGCAACATGTTGAATGTAAGCTAATTAATGCAATGAACCTAGGGGAATTATTCTGTAAAAATAAAGAACTGATCAGATTCCTCAAGTGCTGTGGTCTAAAAATGAATCTCTTACCCAGTCCTGCAAACAGTCCAGCCTAATTTTATAATTCCTCTAAATTAGACTAGCCACATGCTTACTGCTAAGCTCAAATCTGTCTGCAGGATCCAACATATGTTAAGTCATGTGTCTGATTTCTTGCAACCTATTCTATAACTCAAAAATGCACCAAAAAGCTGTCCAGAATTTGTTACTTATTTGCAGGCAATGAAAACAAATTGTGCCTGTGTTGGTGAAATTTTCATGACCCAGGAACATTTTTCAAGAAATATATTTGTACAGAAACCCACCAAACCCAAAAAAAGAGGGGAAATCTGGAGTGTTTTCAGTGAATATTTTACTCTTATGTAAAAAGCAAAAGCTGTAATGGAAATCACTTTCCTCACCACAGAAATACAGTCACCTCTGAATAACTATTTTTGGAAATTCCTCGTTATAGCTGTAATTGACAGAATGTGAAGAGTTGCTTCTTTTGAACATGTTGAACCTTAGTAATTTCTTTTTTGGATTTTGTGAAAATATAAAATTAGGTATGATTATTTAAATATGTGCTGCATTTAGAGGAGAAGAGGTTTATGGCATATTGAAGCTAAGAAATAAAATTCAGGTCACATTGTGGAGGACTGTGCTGATTTCTTTTCAGATAACTAATTTCAGCATGTAATATTAGGCACTCAGTTAATTTGCAGCTTGAGTTTTTACTCATGACTTCTCGAGTTAAGCAGCTTTTTTTCTCCTTGATACAGTTGCACGAGCCTTGATTTCTGTACAGGTGAGTGGGGAAAGCTCTGTTATGACACTGATGACAAACCCAAGTGAAATTCCTTGTAAACTCTCTGGCATATGCAGACTTACCAGCTACTTCATTTCTGTTCTAAGGATAGCTCTCTGTGTGAGGCTAAAAAAGTCTGGTAACCCAGAAAAACTTCAGATCTCAGTTAATGTCAAAGTTAGTCATTGTGCAGCCACTGAGTCTGTGAGTCTTAACTTCTTACATTATCCTTTAATTGACCTCAACATTGGACTTCTGGAGCAAACGTGGATAGGGGTGAATGATAGTTCAGTTGTGTGATCTCTCTGAGCGAGGTGGCTGAGCTGCCTGGGCTTCGTGTATCTCCTTCCTCACCCGGGGTGATGTCAACACCATTGCTGTGGAGAACGACCTTTATGTTGAAGGTGCTGAGCTAAAAGCACAAAACCTGCCTCTTTCAGTGGCTGGCTTCCAAATGTCAGGGCGCTTATAAGGATGGGCAGTAGGATCACTCTTTTGATAGGGCTAGCAGGAAAAAAAGGAGCAAAAAAAAAAAAATCCCAGAAAAAATGCTACTGTTTAAAATAGAGCCAAGGTCCTCTGAGTGTGCTCCACTGCAGTCATGCAGTGTCGACGCCTACCCTCCCATAATCAGTTGTTAGCTATCTTCTTCCCACTTTGCTAGTTACTTCTCACCTTCTTAATCAAATTGGCATAAATAGGCCAGGAATTCTCACTACAGGTTTTATTCAATAACATCTCTTTATCTCTTACTTGTCCTAAGTCCTATCCAATTTTCGCTTACTTTTCCATGTGCCCTTTCCTCCCTACAATCACTTCTGTTTGATTACTGCTACAAGGCCCTGATTGTAATTCTTTACTGATGAGAGAACTCCAGGACTCAGGAGATTAGGGTTTCATTCCAAACACTGCCAAATACATTGTGACTTTCGACAATTCATTTAGAGACACGTCCTGATGGTTTTACTCACACAGAACATTCATTTACTGCAGGAGTAAACAGAAATCAAGAAAATGAATCCTGGAATCATTTTCTGTATTACCTGGTAGAATTTGCAGATTATAGCCTGGAATCTTTTTTACTCATTCCTCCCTCGGATATGATGGTGCATTCTCTTGTGGGAGACTCTAGGTGTATCTTTGTTAATGACTGTGTGGTGGTCTGTGACGAACTTTCCATGAACATGATTGCTCTCAGACACCAGTCTGGTGAGAATAGACTATTATCTTAACAATGCAACAGTGTCACTTCATTAACAATGGACCATGTTCTTTAAGTTCCCTTCTTTCATCTGTGGTTTTGTTTTCACATACTGTGTGTATTACAATAGGAGTTATCTTACACCCTTAATAAACCCCATTGTTTATAATTACAAGACCTTACAGAATAACTGTGGGATCCCCCCCATGGTGAATTCAACTGTCCTTTCCCCACCAGCTAAAAGAAGGCGAATTGCCTAGTCGTCAACATCTGAGCCTGGGACCTGGGAGTCCAGCTTCTATTCTCAGCTGTGTCAGTGATTTACTTAAGGATGTCTCAGTGCCTCAGTTTCACTAGAATAATGGTGTTACTTGCCTTTTTATACGAGCGCTAGGAAAATCCCAGGATTGTTTTCTGCTTCAGTTAAAGATGAGGTTGCTCCACACTTACCAAGCGCAGATTGTCATTAAACTAATCACCAAGCAATAGCTGGAGACATCATGCCTGTACAGACCGCTACAGCTTGTGTCTTGGTGTCGAGCATTAAGCATATACTGACTATCGTCACTGCCCCAGACCTACCAGGTGCTCCATTTTCAGCTTAAATGGGGCTGCTGGGAGTGTTGGAGGCTGCTGTGCTAATTTGAAAACCTGAGTCTATGGGGCTGTGCACAGCATTGGGTGTTCTTTGAATCTTTCTGAATTAATCAAGTCTTTTAAACTCTTCCCATTGTTTACACACACACACACACATACACACATAAATACACAAACAAAAATACACATACATACATATAAACACACACATATATATACTCAAATGTATATATATAATATATATTTATACATGTGTATATGCATGTGTGTATATATCACAGAATCACAGAATGGTTGAGGTGAGAAGGGACCTCTGGAGATCATCTAGTCCAACTCCCCTGCTCAAGCAGGGGCACCTAGAGCACGTTGCACAGCATCGCATCCAGGCGGGTTTTGAATATCTCCAGAGAAGGAGACTCCACAACCTCTCTGGGCAACCTGTGCCAGTGCTCTGTCACCCTCACAGTGAAAAAGTTTTTCCTCATGTTCAGATGGAAGTGTCTGTGTTTCAGTTTGTGCCCGTTGCCTCGCGTCCTGTCGCTGGGCACCACTGAAAAGAGTCTGGTCCCATCCTCTCGACACCCTCCCTTCAGATACTTGTACACGTTAATAAGATCTCCTCTCAGCCTTCTCTTCTCCAGGCTAAACAGGCCCAGCTCTCTCAGCCTTTCCTCATAAGAGAGATGCTCCAGTCCCCTAATCATCTTTGTAGCCCTTTGCTGGACTTGCTCCAGTAGTGCCACATCCCTCTTGTACTGGGGAGCCCAGAACTGGATGCACCACTCCAGATGTGGCCTCACCAGGGCTGAGTAGAGGGGGAGAATCACCTCCCTCGACCTGCTGGCAACACTCTTCCTGATGCACCCCAGGATACCATTGGCCTTCTTGGCCACAAGGGCACATTGCTGCCTCATGCTTAACCTGGTGTCCACCAGCACTCCCAGGTCCTTCTCCGCAGAGCTGCTTTCCAGCAGGTCAACCCCCAACCTGTACTGCTGCATGGGGTTATTCCTCCCCAGGTGCAGGACCCTGCACTTGCCTTTGTTGAACTTCATGAGGTTCCTCTCCGCCCACCTCTCCAGCCTGGCCAGGTCTCTCTCAATGGCAGCACAGCCCTCTGGCGTATCGGCCGCTCCTCCCAGTTTTGTATCGTCAGCAAACTTGCTGAGGGTGCACTCTGTGCCTTCATCCAGGTCACTGATGAAGAAGTTGAACAAGACTGGAGCCAGTACTGACCCCTGGGGGACACCGCTAGCTACAGGCCTCCAACTAGACTCTGTGCCGCTGATCACAACTCTCTGAGCTCTGCCATTCAGCCAGTTCTCAATCCACCTCCCTGTCCACTCATCTGACCCACACTTCCTGAGCTTGTCTATGAGGATGTTATGGGAGACAGTGTCGAAAGCCTTGCTGAAGTCAAGGTAGACAACATCCACTGCTCTCCCCTCATCTACCCAGCCAGTCATTCCATCAGAGAAGGCTATCAGATTGGTTAGGCATGATTTCCCCTTGGTGAAGCCATGCTGACTACTCCTGATCACCTTCTTTTCCTCCCCATGCTTGGAGATGGCTTCCAGGATGGGCTGCTCCATCACCTTTCCAGGGATGCAGGTGAGGCTGACTGGCCTGTAGTTCCCTGGGTCCTCCTTCTTGCCCTTTTTGAAGACTGGGGTGACATTGGCTTTCTTCCAGTCTTCAGGCACCTCCCCTGTTCTCCATGACCTTTCAAAGATGATGGAGAGTGGCTTAGCAATACACACACACACACACACACACACACTCCTAAAACTGACAATTTCTCTGCACTCTTTCTCCAGACTGAGAAAAGAAGAAGAAGAAGAAAAGAAGACCACCTCATTTGAGGAACAAGAAGAGATTTAAAAAGCTATTCCCTTCATAGATAGATTGTTCAAAGATAATTCAAATGACAAGGCACATTTGTTTTAATTCAGCAGTGATGTGGTGAAGCTAATTCGTTCCTAATTTTTTTCAACCCTTTTCAACCCTTTTATCATTATGCCAAGGGTAGGTGTACAATGTTTCCTCCTCTGTAGTGAGGCTGCTCAATTATATAATCATATTAAGGTGACTAAGGAGAGATGATAGCTCCCAAAAATGTTTGGAAAATGATATTAGATTTCAGGAAATTTTAGTCCTCTTTATAAGACTATATATACTTATTCTACACATATGATTGTACATATGATATGTACATGCATATGTACATATATGTACACACTCATGTATGCACACATATGTAAAAACCCTCCCCCTGCCCAACATACACCAAAGATGCCCTGCAGAGTGTCCCTTTCACAAGCTATTTTATTTCACAAAGCATTTCCATCTCCAAATTTTGCTGACCTCAATCTAGTGCTCTCACAAAGTAACATGAACAAGTATCAGAGGCAGATTAATTGATCAAACTAGCAGCAAGTTATACCTACAATGCTGCACTGTGTATATTCACAGCACCAGCCATTGCTTCTGCTGTTCCATCTTTGTTATTTTATTTTTTGCTTTTTACCCTGCAGCAGCAGCAGCTCTGATTGCAACAACCAATGGACTTGGCTGGCAGTGTGAATTATAAAATAACAAAGCCTACAGCTTGGCTAGCTCTGTGGATAATGTGCAGCAACACCAGCCATTTCCTGCCGTGGCTGTGTCAGCTGAGCCATCCACAGTCCATTTTTTCATTGGTGGGTTTTTTTTTCAGTGTCTATGAAATCAGGAATGGGACACAGCAGGCTTGGAATTTGGCCAGTATCCTGCTGAGTTAGTAGAATGGAAAGAAAATAAAAAGTACACTGACCCATTTTCTTGGACTAAATATACTGGGCCATGACAATAAAAGCTATGAACGTGTTTATTCTTTGAAAGATTTTTCAGATGAAGTGGCTTAGGACAATACATTACAAATAGAGCTGGAGATCAGGGAGTGAAGACTTTTCATCTGGCTCTTCATTAACTACAAAGTACTCTTTACACCCCAGGCCTCAAAGATTTAAAAGTGGACTGTTCATTTTTTTCTTTTTATTGTTTTTTTTTAAACTAATTTCAGTTCACTGAAAGTTTCTGTCCACTTTTTTGTACTTGTTTTAATTAAAGGACTTTTTAAAAACCATCAGTTAGTGTATTTTTCCTTACATGAGCAGTATCTACATTTAGGATTTAAGGAGAGTGTGTCCCTTGCTCTCTGGTGTGAGCAGAAATGCACCTGGCTTCATCTGGAAGTGAGGAGAAACATAATAGCACAATCCGTTTGTTTTTCATATGCAAAGTGGAGGCTGCACTTAAAACCTGATATTAATCTAAACCGAACAGCTTGTGTCTACCTTTGGTTCGCCCCACCCTGTGCCATTCATCGTGCCCTCCGAGGCAATGCTCCACTCCAGCAATGAGTGTGCCAGGAGGTGACCTCCTCCGTTCCTAGATCTGCTTCCCAAGCAGGACTGAACAAACCCTGCTATCTCTGTCTCAGTTTCCTCATTCATAAAATGGGGACAATGATCTGCCTCTGTCTTTGCAGAGCACCTGGAAATATCTGAATGCAAAGTGTTAGGACACAATAGGAGCCACGCAGAATTGTTCTCAAGTGCCATATGGTCAGCCAGGTTGCCAGCATTCATAGCTAAAAAAGCCAGAGTAAATTATATCCTGCCACCCCAAAAGAACACAACAACAAATAAAGGGTTAATTTAGCACTAATAAATGAAACACATTTCAGAAACGATTAGCTAAATAAATGTTCCATCACAGGTACCCACCTGCCAGTACTGGCAGAATACTAATAGTACCTGCAGCATGGTGTACAGTTCCTCCTCCAACACTTCCCTTCTTCGATTGCCTTCTTCAGGCCTAAACACAGGGTCGCTAATCTTATTGCCCCCATGCTTTTCGATTTTTCTTTCCAGAGATCCACCCAGAATGCCTGAAATAGTAGAAAGAATTACCCACTAAGAAGGAAAGAGAGAAAAATATATCTGTGTATACAGTTCATATTTGACTTGGACTTGAGCTTTTGCTTAATTCACAGATTACTCAGTTTAAATCTCAGGCTCAGTTTCGGTAGCCTCTGTCCCCAGCCTTGAAGCCCTCTGACATGGGGAGCAGAGGGCCTAAGACCTGAAGAGGGGCGGCCACTTTTACGCTCCCCCTTGCAGCCACCACATACGGAAGAAGAGGGAGTGACACAGAAATCCAGTCTGAGGGGCAGAATTGAATGGCTGAGTAAGAAGGACTTCTTAATTAAACTTATAGATGATCTGTCCCGGACAATTTTCCTTTAACATTCGATGGCAGATTAGTTTGAGCCAAGGTGCTTTAAGGTATTCTGCTTGCATGGGCGCAAAAGTGAGGAAGAAGAGCCTCTCCAGAACGATGGGTTGGGAAGTTCTGTGGACCAAAGCCCAGGCTAAACATGCGGCTTGTATGGGGTATTACCCAAAGGAGCCCACATGCATGAAAGCAGGGTGGATCCCAGGAATTTACAGGTTAGGAGACCATCTGTCCTTCAGGGCAGGAGCCCTCCATGCAATGGTTTCACAGACAACATCTACTTTATGGAACATTTTTATTAGGAGGTGCTGAGTGAGTAGTGCTAGCAGCCTGGCTGTACAAGGTCTGGGCACTGGTTTCAGGCAAACACAGTTATTTTGTACATTTTTATTTTAGATGAGAGATTTTATTGTATATGAACCCCCAACTAAAGTCAATTATTTTTAAGAACTGACAGAAGTAAAACTAGATGAAGGAAAGCAGATGGCTGAAACATGTTGTTGAGAAAAATCAATAGCCCCACTTCTGATGCATCAATATTGGGTGTGGACACATTCAGAATTGATGTTTAAATGTCAACTGGTCCCAATTTACAGCATTTCAAAGCCTTCTTTGTGTTTCAAATTCAGCAGGCTTGAAGGTCAGAAGTTTTACTAAGTATTCAACACCAAAGATACGCTTATGCTACAAACATTTATTTTTATTTGAAAAGATTTTCTTTTATCTTGTTCCACTGGTAGTAGCCAAGGTAGAAGAACATAGAGCAGGCATAAGTTCAAAGCCTGGTCAAAGGACAATACTTGCTTATGTTTTGACCCTAAAGCTTCCATCATTGCTCCTGAAAAGCTAGATAGTGGCAAGTCTAAATTTTTCCAGTGTAGAATTATACTCTATCAATAAGTTTTTTTTTTTCCAGATCTGTAAAGATACTGTGGCCAATAAAACTCTTTACTGAGTTGGTTGTATTTGATGTTTGTGTCTTTTGTAGAAGAAGGAAGACTGTGGGGCTATTTACTAGAAAGTGTTGATAGCTCAGAAAAGGAGAACATAAAAGACTTGTATTTCCTTTTTTAATGTTATATATTTAAATTACCAGAAATTCAGTTAGTACAAAGTGGCAAAGCTTCTTTAATGGAAATGTGCATTTACACCATCTGAAGAGCTGGTCATGTACCTTAAAATGAGTAGAAACAAGAGCTACAGAAAATTGCAAAAAGTCTCTCAGTGTTTCAACGTTGATATGGTGTGATTTTTACCCAATATTTTGGACATAGAGAAATAATAATTCAGCTCATAATAATTCAGTTTGCAAGTATGAGCATTCCCTTCCTTACATATAGGAGGAACTTTAAGAAGTAGCAATTGAAGTTTAAGTGAAAAGGACTTTATAAACGGGACTTGTTAAATAAATGCAAAGGGACAGTGTTACACCTGTTCACTTTAACTGAAGCAGATGTCAGTCAGTGTACTGGGGGAAAATTTTGCTACTACCAGTGATGACATTTGCTATATGTTTTGTAAAGCAGCAAGAGACTAGAAGTACCAAGACTAGTCAGAATGGGGAAGTCAGGCTTCAGAGCTGTTAATAGACTAGGGTACCCTTGAAATTAGTGGGATGGAAGGTGTTCAGAGTTTTTCAAGAGAACTGCCTTTATTTTCATCTCTGCTATGTTATATATTGTGAATGACAGTTATATGGTAAAACAGAGTACTGAAATTTTACTTAAAGTTCTGAACTGTGAAGATAGAACAATGCTTGTCACATTTCAGAAAGGTTTAAAAGGAAAATCCTAAACAGTTATTTAGCAGAGACACCAGAAGGAAACAAAATAGCTGAGCTTCATAAAAAAGCAAAAAAAGCCACCTATATTTATAGCCTTAAAAGAGAAAACTTCAGAACTTTATAAGTAATAGAGGACAAGAATTATCTCAAAATCCCAAGCAGAAGTAATAATTTGAAAAAGTACTTTTTTGAAGTAAATCTAGTACACACTTCTGCAGAAGATTCTATCCATTAAGAATGCATTAGAAGGTATATCTGAGGAAAACTTTCCCAACTTCTATGCTTGCATGGCACAGACAGGATGGATTGTTCAGGTGACCAGAATAGGACACAGTTATGAAATCATCAGGTCAGTGTATCAGGACATAGAAGTCAGCTTTTCCTGAAGCCATGTCAACAGGAACACAGTTAGGAATCAAGCATGTAGGCTGCACCAAAAAATCGGCTTCAAACTCCCTCATAACAGAAGAAAAGGTGAAATTTAAAACCTAATGTAAGGTTTGGTAGTTTGATACAGGAATATTAGATTAAAAGTTGGAGATTCAGCATGCTGAAATATCTGCTTAAACGAAAGATGCAGGGATGGAAACATTCCATGTGATACTGTCTCTGAAAGAAAGTTGGGTTCTTCAAAGATAATTCAGCACTACTGTGAATCCTTCAGTAGGGAAGATGTACTATATTTAAAAATCTCAAAGAGCTGAAAGAAATGATGTGCCAGGTTTTCCAGTCTGGTTTGCAATTACTTAGAAAATACAAAGAGCTCTCTTCTCATTTATTCTGTATAAGAGAAAAGGATAATTATACAGAGCTCTGAAGAACCAATAGAAGAAAACAGGATCAACTTTATGGCCATATGCCCCATTCATACCAGACCTTAGAGACACATTGTCATTGATATTGTAAAGAAAACTTCATTCACATAGACCATTTTGTCTTTCTTGGAATGATGTTTTACTTTGCAAAGGCGATTATTAGTGGTTGCTTGGTTTGTTTGTTTGTTTGCATTAGAGAAGTCTGCTAAAGCATATTGACTTAAAATAAAAGTCACCTAGGAATCACTTGCAATAGCCCCACAAACAGTGCTTGGATTTGCAGCACTAACTGGCATATTGGTATTGTGTTCTGAAGCACTGAAGGCGTTCGAAGGTTAAAATCGAACCTACCCATAATATTAACCATAGACCTGCTTCTTGAGCTTAACTATTTAAAACAGAACATTGTCTAGTCTTTCTTCTGTAGATATTTAAAAAAAAAATCTCATTCCCTAGTCCCATATTCCAGTTTGATTTTGAAATCAACAATCCATAGCTTCGAGCTTATGGCTGTATTAGGCACATCCATAACACTGAAGTTCCAGTAATGCCACTTATTCCTCATGCTCTGTTTGTGCTGTGGATAAAGGGCAGACTTCAACCCCCAGAGTTATGTCTCTCAAACACTTCCTTTCTTTAAAGAACTAAAGAATCTACCTTTTCAACCAGCTTAACTTTGTCCAGACAGCAAATACAGCCCCATTTTTGCAGCCGATTTAGATACCCCACCTGAGTTACAGCAAATGTGATTCACAAAGATTTTCTCTTTATCCTGTGTTTGTCTTTCCAGCTTCTCTGGCTGCTTATCTGTGCTGTACTTGTGAAGCCTGGGAAACTCTAAGCAGCTATCCCACACTGCAAGCTGCGTGCCAATCACCTCAGCAGGGATATGCTAGTGGTAAAATGAGACTTTGGAGAGTCTAATGAGTAATGGGCAGTGCAGACGATATATTTTTCTTCATTTTCCTTTGCAGAAGTTCTCATTAAGTTATTTCTATATGTAGTACAATTTTATTTATTAGTTGTAGCTAAGTGTGTTTAGGGCTTAGGATAGGTGTTTTTCTGCCTTCTTATTAATCTAAAGAAATAAATATCTTGATGACAGTGACTTTCATTATACCTCAGAGCTGATCATTGCTCCCTGTGGGCTCCATTACCTCAGTGAAAGCAGTAGACAAAGTTCAGTCAATAATTAGATGGACCAGAGTTGCTCTGGTCTGGGAACCTGACACCCCTGCTGTGCAGAATGGCAGTGTACAGATGAGGGATTCGGGAGCTAAGAGACCAAACTAAATTAAGGCTGCCTAAGATCTGCCTTGTGCATTAATTTGCAAATAAGATGGGGGCACAGGAAAAAATGAATGATCTGTTTCTCAGATAGTAGAAAATCATTTCCTGTTAAGATGAAGAGCTTATGTTCAAACAGGTAGATATGAGCTCCCATGTGTGATTCAAATCTACACTAACATGAGATGAATACTCTATGTAATAAAAAATACCTTTTTGTGTCCTCTGATAGGTGTATTACTTATTGAACAAGGCCTACTGTGTTTTTCTGTGCTGCTATCTGTTTAGAAAAGATATTGTACGTAAATTAATATAAAATATGTATAAAGATATACATATGCATACACATGTGCATATAAATATGTATGTGTGCACATATCTGAACTAATCAGCACATAACTAGAGCACTTAATATTAGGAGAAAGCCTTTCACTATTAAAATCATAGACAAAATTTAAGTGCTCAACAACATAGCTCTAATACATTACCACCTATGCCTGCCCTCAAAGACTATCCGGAAGCGCGACCTACAGAGAGCCTACTCTACAGCACCCAGTGACAAACTAGGTCACGGCTCAAGGCAGCTCTCATGATACAGCGCAGACATCCACGGAGTGTATTTGAGTACCTATCAGAAAGACTGCATTAAGCTTGGATTTTCTAAGAAACTTAAGCCATATATCTATATAACTGAGAGCTGGAGGCCAGATATGAGTGAAGATGCTTAAAGTGGGGCTTGGGTGGACTTTACGGTATGCCACCCTGCTAGTGGGTAATGCAGCACACCTCTAGTTATGATGTGCACTGAATGTGAGTGGCGTGCTTTGTGCCCATGCCCACACTCAGCCCATGCAGCCTTCCCTCCCTCGTAGGCCGAAGTGAGGGGCAAGGGGATGGTGTACACCAGGATCTTCCCTGATAAGAAGCTGAGACCTGGCCAGGGTGCACATCCGGACCTTTGGCTCACTCTGGGCCTCCAGGAATTGGCAACTATCTACAGCTCGCATTTAGAAGTACCCTTTTCCTAGCTCCAAAATCACAATTTGATAAGCCTTCTCAACTCTGGGGGGGTCTGAATTTTCAGGTCTTTCACAACTTGGTAATTCTCTGAAAATACTCTAAGTACCTGTAGTTTTGGCTTTCTGCATTTGCAGACTTATGTTCACATCCAGTTATGGCATCTTGTCTACCTGGAACCCCAAAATCAGCAAGAGTGGCTGCCTGTGGAGGTGTTTTCACTGTACACCAACCTCGAACAGCCATGCTGGGCACTTCCCAAAATGTCATTGTGGCTATTTTACTTTTAAAATGTGTTTTTAAACATTCTGCTTTCCTGGAGAGTACATTAATAACTGAATCCTAGGCAATGTTGCCTTGGAGAGGAGGGCAGGACAGTGAGGTTGCCTTTTGAGGCAGTGCCACTGGGCAGAAAGGAAAGTCATATTTTTTGTGCCAGTGAAAGTAGGAGTGCAAGCACAACCTTGTAGCCTAGTGCATAGGTTGCTGAGCTGAGCCTGGGGTTCCAGCTTTACAAAGCTGTGCCAGTTACAAGGACAGCAGGCAGGACCCAACCTTCTTCTTTGATGGCTCTTTAATCCCTAGGCCACTGAGTCTTGTTTTGGACTCGTCTTACTACCTTTCTAGTCTGTCCTTTTAAATCAGCTGTCTGACTGAAGGGAAGCAAACAATAGAGTTATTACTAGAGGCCTGAGCCGTGGGTGCCTGTCTCCCTGGAGGATCTGGAGGAGTTGAGCCCTGCCGTGTCTGAGGGAACGGGACGTGCCAGGCAGGAGTGGTGAAACATTTGATTGATTCTGCCGGTTTGAGTTTTACCAGGGATTAGAGCAGAGCACAGCAGAGTTACTGCGAAGACACACAGGGCAGCATGAGGAGGTTCATTTTCCAGCAACAGTGCCAGCTTGAGCAGTCCCCACCCCTTCATCTACTTCCTTCCACAACAGTCCTTCTTTTCACTTTTTTTTTTTTTTAATGATGGTTTATTTTTCAAGTGGCAGCAATCCCTCTACCCAGGTCCCAATAAATGACAATGCCAGCAGATGTGAGGGTGCGGTGTGTTTGTGGGGACGAACTAAGAGCAGGAAAAGAGGGTAGGTGGAGACTCTCTAAAACATCCTAAGCGCCACTGCTACTGAATGAATAACCATTGCCAGAGGGTGTCATTAATTGTTTCCATCGTGACAGCAAATGTGTTCTTGATTTTCCACCGAGTTGAGGCTTTCTGTGTTTTCTTTTTTCAGATACTGTTCAGCTTTTCTTCCCTCCTCTGTCATCTCACCAGTCTCTGTTTGGATACTCTGCTTGCAAATGTGTTTTATGCTGCAGTCACAAAGGACATTGGATTATTCTTGCTGTTATGTTACTTTCTATTTCATTATACTGGCTGAAGGGGTCTTCCAGTGCATTTTTTTTCCTCGTGATTCCTCTTTTGCTTTCGGGTGTTTGGATGTGGTCTCTGACACAGTCAATGCTGTTGGGTGTTTAAGGGCCACCTGTTGGCCCTGTCTGGTCACCAGGCTGTCACCAGCCTCCACCTCCTCCTGTTTGTATGTCTGTGGATGAGGCAAGATAAGCAGAATTTACAACATGTTCAGAGAAAATTTGTACCATATTTGGCAGCATTACCCCACTGATGGGTGCCAAGAATATGACTGGCAGCATTTTCTTGGGTCTTTCTCTGGTCTCTGATGTAAATTTGATATGTGTTCAGGCAAGAACATATTGCAAAAGAATTTTAAAAAAGAGTTAATTCCACATATAGCTGTATTGCAAGTGTTCACTCAGCTGAAATGAACTCCAGCCATCTTCACAATTTCTCTTTGTTTAAGGTGAGTAAACATGGTATCAACTTTAATAGTGTGAGTATTTATGGGAATCAGAAATTAAAAATTCCATGTGTGAATAGTCAAGAAATTTACTCCCAAGTTCCTGTTTGGTAAACAAAAGGGAAACCCTATAAGATTCACCTATATAATTGTGTGTGAAAATGAGCCACCTGTGTTATAATCCAAGGTTAGTAATAGGATCAGTAGACTCCTCTTACTTTTTTACTCCTAACACGTGGTATTGAGATGCCGTCTCAATGACCCATTTTGTACTGAACATCTCCCCGCCCCCCCAGCTTTTATAAGGAGCACCTTTACATTGAGCCTTCTTAGTGAAAAATTTTCAAAATGGTGGCCTATAGAGATATAACACCACAGCTCCAACTAATTCCTAAATATAATGTGTTTAAACCCTTGTATAGTGTTTTAATTTTTTTTTTTTTTTGAGGGGGGAGGAGGGTCAAAGGAAGCAAAGGCAATTAGGAAGGTCAATAGGAATTATGTCTCTTTTGCTTTTGAAAGCTCCTTACTCTGACATATTGAGGTATCAAATATATACACATTCTGTGTTTGTAATTTGCCATACTTGTTATATGCTTTATCTAGGCAAATTTCTAAACTCCCTCTTGACAGAAGACAGAACAAAAACCAAATCATACCTGTAAATATTTGGTATATTACTGTCCATCATTGCCTGCATAACTTAAGAAGGTAAAAACAGTCTTACCTCTGTGTATTTTCCAGACAGCATGAAAACATCAACCGTAATAATACTTAAGGGCAGAGAAGGAAAAACACAAAAACTACTAGCTTTGGCTTAGGAAAAAAAAAATCTCAGAAGTTTTCTTCTCTGCAGAGTATCTGTAGAGCAAGAAAAGAGCAAAGAAGCCAGGACAAGGCAAAATGGTTTCCTGAGTACCATTATTACAATGTGTCCAGATAAAAGACCACTTTATTTTCTGGGATGAGGTCATCTCTATTATTTGCTTCCTCTGAGTCAGAAATCTGCTGTAGAAATATCAGTATGTCTGGCAGAAAGGAGTCAAAAGAAGACAAAGCAGCAGAGTGACATAGTGATATACTGGATCCTGGACTGACTTAACAAGTTATACAGGGCTACAAGACAATATATGAAAATGAAAGGTAATGCAAAAACTTCAGGGAGAAGGGGACTTTTCACAGAAATGAGAATCCTGTGCTCCTGAGCTTTTGCCAATGTCAGAAGAAAAAGAAAAGGAGAAAAGATACAGTAGCAGATAGTACTGAAAGTTCAAGGATTGCTGAACTCCAAAGCCATCTCACATGAAGCACAAATGAGAGAGGGGGAAACATCATGGGCTAGTAAAGGAAGTCTCTGAGTCGGTGAGGAAGGAGAGAAAGGGAAGATAGGAAAACAAACAAAAAAAGTATTGGTGCTTCCCAGTCAGTCACCAAGACAACAGCAGAATGGATTTGGAGTTGCCTGTAACAATTTAGGAATACTTTATCTTGGTTGGATTGTTGTGTTGCTTTTGCCCACTTACGTTGGATTCAGTAGCAGAATTGGCAAGAGGTTCAGCCAGGAAGGTAAGGTGGAGGGAGAGCAAAGGAGAAGTTTGGGTAAATTTGGATCTGTGGAAATCTCTCAGAAGGGTGACATAAAAATGGTCAACTTTAAAGTTCACTTGAAGTGAACTTGAAAGGGAACTTTAAAAAGGGCATAGCTCTTGTTGTTTTGAACATCTTTTGTGCTGTGATTTCTTCCCAGTGATAAGAGAGAGACACACACAAAGAGCAGTAACAGTAAAACCCCCTTTTACTATAAGAGGACCTTCTGGTCACTGTATCCACTGCTGATCTCAAGGTCCAAGAAAGGAAGACCAAAGGGTACCTAGAGCTAGCTGGACCCTTTGGCCCCATCAGCCAACTGGAAGGAGAATCACAGCATTCCCACACCTGAAAAGTAGAGGTGGCAGGCCTAAAGCTCAGAGACATGAGAAATGATAGAGAAATTGAAGCTACAGGCCTGTAGAAACCATGGTGCAGCAGTGATAATGGGGAAGCTGAAATGGTCATCTGAAAACAGCAGTTCCAAAAATAACATAGTGGTGGCATAGCAGAGATGGACGAACATGAGGCAACATGCTACCCAGAGCAATTCAGTAGGATGGCAGTGGAGGAAGGTACCCTTTCACAGCAGGCAAAGTATTGCATGACAAAGGTCCACTCCTGTTGGGATACCCAAACCTCTTAGAGGCAAAGATGGTAAATTGTATGCATAGGCAAATTGCTCAACAGATGACCTAATTTCTTTTGGAAGATGTGGCAAAATACAGGAGAAACCATACTACAACATGCAAATTAAATGCAATGTTCTGGTACTGGACCTGCTAGACTCACTTTTTCAAAAGTCAAAGGTTTAGCTGGGGATTAGCTGTCCTGCAGAGGTTCCTTCCCTGGGGCACCTCAGAGGTATCTTAAAACCTCCAAGCAACAATGGTAAGAAAGTATTGACGATGCAGGAAAAGCTTTTTTGCACCTCTGACATGGATGTTTGTTAGAATTCTGCTCCCTGGGTTGTAACAAAAAAGGCAGAGTATCTCTCTGTGATCCTCCACAGATAAACTGATCCAGCTTCACCACCAAAATAATCACTTTTCCATGTAAAAAAAAAAAAAAATTAAAGAAAAGAAAAAGAAACACCAATGATTTCCTCCTGCATCTCCAAGATTTATGGCTCCAGTAAAGTGACAAATGTGAGGAAGGAGCAGTTTGGTACGTGCTGCGTTTTGCACATTACACTGATTTTATTACACATAACATTTTAAGCTGACAATGTAGAAAACATCCTGTTCTTGTGTGTACAAAGCACCATTTCAACATGTGGGCGTCTGAACAGTTGAAATTAGTGCACCTCCCACAGAAATGTATTTGTGTAAAGAATTTAATATTAAAACCTAACCGTTTGGGCTGAACCATCCATTTATATGTCTGTATTTTTCTCCACTTGTAGTTTTCCCTTTCAAAGACATTATGGCAGACCTTTCTTTTCTTCTAAGGCTGAGGCCAGCTTAGAATGCTACTTTAAAATTACAATAAATAAACTTACAAAAATCAGAAACAGGAAAAAGAAATGCCAACCCTAAGCTATTCATCTTTTCTTTTTTCTTCACTACTACTTTTTTCTTCCTACAGCTATTACAGTAGGACTTATGAACCCCAAATATTCCTTGCTCTTCTGCAGCAAGCACTTTGTGAATTCTTTTTTAGCTTGGAAAACTGTTTCTGTCTGTCAGGACACATGTCAGTAGAAAATATCTGGGACAAATACCCTATGAAAGAAACACCTTGATGCCTTTGGAGCAGATGAGCTATTCCAAATGATCCAGTTCCATGAACCAAGCCAAAATGAAGACCAGCAAATGCTACCTTCCATCTCTTCTAGTGTCTTTAGAGTTGTCTTCATTATCATCTTCTGTTCTCCCTTGCCAATTTAGTCAACAGTTTGCCTCCTGTGCTGCATACCAGTTGACAGATGTATCCTTTTCATTTCACATACTCTTAAAGCCTTGGGCACTGCTTTCTGGAGATATTTATACAGCTCTGGGACCCAGTTGCTGGAAAAGAAGTTTGTACTGAATATTTGTTACATGTTCTACAAGATCCCACACACTCTTACTTTGCATAGTGCAAAATAAAAAAAAGGTGCTGATGCTTTGTACATATTTTGTATGGAGCTTATACAGTAGACCCTGCTATGTTCTGATAATCTTTCAAAAGTTTTCTCTGCAACAGTATGAATTACATGAGAAAAAAATTCCATATATGCCATAATGCCTTCTAAATCCACCTGCCACTATTTTTCTACATTTCCTACTAGCCAAGAGAGTAGCAGTACGTCTGCCTCCTGCCCATCACAAGACATGTCTGTGTCCTTTTCTCAGACACTGTAAGAGGAAGCACATCTGCAACAAAACACACTGTTGAAACTATTCTCCCACAGTATTCAGTAAAATCAGTCATGTGCTAATTCTGCTGGTGTAATTTCTTCCCCTTTTTTAATCAATATAGAACAAAGTGCAAAACTGGCATAAAAGTCACATAGTTTTATTTTTAAATGATCTCTTTTCCTATGTATGTATTTTTCATTCAGGATATCTTATAGATATTTTGCTTACCTATTGAGTACCCAACTCGTGGCCTTGCCAGAGGAAGGTTCTTTTGGCAAATATTATGCCACTTTTCTCTCATTTAGATGATCCATGTAGAAAAAGCGATAAACACATAATGTTTGAAAAATGCTGTAGCATTACCTTAAGGTACCCTTAAGGTAAAACAGCTGGCCTTTCCTTCAGTTTCTAGGGCAGCATTTTAATAAACATTAGTCATGGTGATTATGGAACATTTTATCGAGGATACATAATTTCCAGCATTATTCCATTTTTGCGTCCATATTAGCATAATAACTTGCATTATTAGTATAATTTGAGACGTTTTAAGGACATGGCTGGAGAATAAGAAGCTTAGGCTGGAAAGTGTCTGATTGCCAGCTGCTTGTCTTGCTTGCCAGGGCCAATTAACATATTTCTTCCATTTTTGCCTTTGTTTGACTTATCAAAATACAAATGCGCTGCAGACTTTCAGAATCACTTAGGCTTCTTGTTCAGGCTTTAGAGGCACATAGCAACGTGAAGCACATTCATGCAGATTAAGTGCTCTTTGGAGTATTAGAAACCACTTAATCTCTATAAATATGCTTCAGGTTGCTCAGTTTTTACAACACCTTGAGAAAGAACTGCAGTGGTTTGGAAAAGCATGTGATGCATTATTTAAAGGAAGATATATAATCCATGATAAGTTTATCTTCCAAGTGACTATTGGCAGAATCATAGTTTATTTTTTTACATTTTTGTACTTCATTGCACTGTGTTAATGCAAGTGACAAAGGGAATTTCCTATTATATACTCTATTACTTTCAAAATTCTGTTTTTATCACTGTTGATTTAGAAGATAAGCATGAGAGATGTATAAGTACTAAGCAATTTTATGTTGCAAATCAGTGCAGCAGGAAGGATTTGCACTTTTAAACAGCAAAAGGTAAACAGTATTTATTTTCTCATCTAGCTAAATATGTTAGCCCATGCATAACAAAACCATACCTTTTTAGTTTCCATTGACTCTAATTTTCATTTGCAATGTAGCTGAAAAGAATGATGTATAAGACAGCACCAAAAGCATCACGTTGGAATGTTAGCTATTTTGCTTTTGGGGGTTACATTGTCATTTAGACTAATAACTCTTTGCACTACAGTTTAATTATTGCCAAAAATAGAAAGCATGGTTGCATTGCACAGCTTTCCCAGAGGATGTCTTGCATATCTTGAGAGAAATCTAAGCTCTATATTTATTAACTTTGCAACTGTAACTGTCATATTCTGAAGTCCCTTATTATTCAGATGCTTTCTGTGGCCATTTGTAAGCAGCCAGTGGTACGGACGAGAGAGAATTCATAATCAAATGCTGACCCCAGAGAAGTCAATAAGACTTTCATTGGTCACAGCAACGGAGACTGGATGTCCTCTGAAGAAGAGAATTCAATATATTGAATTCTAATTTTGGTCACAGCTTTTGAGGTTTAGTATCAATAAATTCATATTACAGAAAGGATGGAAAAAAGCCTAGACTCTGTGGTCCATTTTAATGTATGATTTAGTAAAGGCCAGTCTTCCCTACTTATATTTCTGGAGTTACTGGCCCACCAAGTTGCCAAATGCAGCTGACACCCCAGGTGTGACAAACTACTGTTAGCTGGTGGAGATGAATGTCACATCCTCACCTCACTGCTAAGTGAGGCTGTCCATTTGCCAAGGATGGCTTGCTCCAAGTCAGCACAGTGTGGTGCGCTGCTGCTCCCTGAGGCTTTCTTACATGGGGAACGATGGCAACCATGGTTTGCACTCAGGCCCCAAAGTGGGGCTTCCCCTGCCGTCATGATCATATCCTCACTCTGGTTTTAACATCTGCTGGCTGCAGGGCTGCAGTTTCCTGGTCTCGTATGTATGACAGAGATTGAGGAATCTTGATCTGCCCATTAAACTGGCCTGAAGTCTCCTTTGAACCACATTAAATAGCACAAATGGGACGTGCAAATGGGAGAATATGGCCATTTGCTGGGTGCAGAGTTGCATTTTAGCCTTCCTTTGCTCCTTTTTCACACAATAACTAAGGATGTGATCTCAGCTGTGAAGGGGAAAGTTGTGCCTCTGGTCTGGCCATTTCATTGTTCCTGTAACTAAGTTCTGGGGAGAAACTTTGGAAAATCCCATCTTTTCCTGTGATAAGCAGTATCCAGTTGCAGGAAAACTAGGTGAATAAGGCTTCTCAAAAAATTTCAAAATTATATTTAAAAAAAGGATGATTAAGGTAGTTTTCACAATTTTCATCCAACTTAAGTTGTAGGGTGCATTGAATATGAATTGCACAATAAATACCAGGTATTTTTCCCACTGTGGGCTCAGATTTAGTTCTCTGGGTTCTATCCAGTGCAAAAACTGAAATGTTATTTGACTTCTATTGTGCAGCGGTCCTCTGCTAGGAGCTCACTGCAGGAACAGGCTCTAATATTTTTGCATTGGATTTTACTATACTGTTAATTTTATCATTCTTGATCTCTGCAAATGTGTTTTATTGTCTGGATCATTCAATTTTGTTAGGCAAACGTGCTTCATTTTTTTAATGATAAAATGTTAGCATGCTCTTCAGTAATAACTGTTTTTCCTTTCAGAGCAACTGATGCATAAAGTCTAATCTTTTGTAGTTGAAGGAAGATGTTCTTTAAGAATTGATTTAGGGTCTGCCTTTGTCTAACTAATTTTTAATTACATGCAGTCAGACCTGATTAATCTGAATTAGTATGCAAAGCCCCTTTTTAGAACTAAATAAAATCAGATTAACAAGTAAAGGATACATACAAGGATGTGTTATAAGGTTGGTTAGAAGTGAAATCCTTCTTATACTTAAACATACAGACATTTCCGTCTGAACAGTTTATGTTTTTAAACTGGCTACATAGTTTTCCTATGCATCAGAGCTTTAATTCCTTTTGATTTTTGCTGGAAGCATCTAGGCATCGTAATAATATTAGGCAATAAAATGCCTCTGTAGGATTTTATAACTGAAACTGGACTTAACAAGATGAGTTCAGCCAAGGCCTTTATGAACGCATAGGTGTTTAAAGACCTGACACTATTTTATAATTTTAGGAGTAACTTTGCTTTTAAACAATGGCTGATGCCATGAATTAAGAGCTGCTGCAATAAGGATGAAGTTCCCCCCCGCCCTGCCCAGGTCTCTTCCCCTCTTACTCCTGGCTACCCCCTTACATTGAACTGACTTGGGTGCTTGCTGGAGCATAATACAGCAACTCAGCTTACTAAAATGGCGGGGGAAAAAAATGGCAAAAGAGTGAATGTGAATTTTTTTTTCTTTTGTTGGGAGAGCAAACTGAATCAGCTTACCCAGGGATCAGCCAAGCACCAAAGCTGCTGAGGTGGAGGGGAGAGGGTAAGTGTGAGGCTGAACCCTAGAGACACCACAGTCAAGTCTGCAGCTCAGTGATGTGCTCAAGCACCTCATTTAGCTCACAGGAGGAGCCTCACTAAAGTCAGCTGGATTTAAGAGAAGATAGATCCGACACCCTCCCATGGGGATCGGATTAAGGGGGTTCTTGGCCCTGACCTATCACTGCCCCTCCACACATGTGCTCCCACCTTGCTGGGAGTATTTGAATGCCGGGGGCTCTGGCTGATAGGAGTGAACACGATCTTCTCTGGGCAGTTGTCACAGATAAGCAGAAACCTTAACTACAATTGCCTTTTTCAATAGATCACAGACTATTATGTAGCAGCATATAGTTACCACTACGCAGTTATTTCTATTTTTTAGAACTACACAGTACTGTAACTCAGTATTCCATCTATAAAACAGTCCTAAGACAAAACACAGTGTATTACACTGTTAGCATTATATTGGAGTAGAATTTATGAAAAAGCTTTTCAAAGACAATGGAAAAGGCTACTCTAACAGCACATTGGTTATTTTAATTTCAAACGATAAATACACATCTAGTAGAAGACAATAAAGGCTTTATACTTGACTAAACCATGCCCCATTTATACTATTTTTTGCCATGATGTATTTCCGTACTGTGTACAATAAAGTACAAATGACTCAAATTCATCAAAAAGGGATTAATTGGCATGTAATAGGAGATCTGGCTAATATACTGTCAGGATGCCAAAATAAAAGAAGAAAGAAGCTCATGAAAAAGGGGACATAAAAACATATGTGAGTGCAAAAGCCAGCAACTATAGGAAGCAGTCTTTGTGGAAGCTAATTTCAAATATGTGACTTGGCTTATGTCAAAGAACAAGATAGATATTATGAGATTCCCAATATGGAATGATTTCCATGGGTCATTCATATATTTAATTTTATTTAAGTTTACATTGAATTACTTGAGCAGACAGGTGGAGATTTGAAATAGTTTGGAAACTGTAAGAACCCAGATGAGTAGCAAGCGTAACCATGCTGACATACTGATCACATCTCGTCATGTTGAAAGGTTCAACACTGCAAATCCTTGGCTCTCTAATTAGACATGTTGCTTAGCAGGGGCCTAAGTCAGGAAAACATTACTTTTTTTTCTTTCTTTTTTTTTTCCTTTTCCTATTTCTTATGACTATGTTCCCCATTCATTTCTTGTACAATGATCACATTATTGGTCAAATCCAGACCCTCCTTCCCATCTCCCATCAAAGAAGGAAAAACAGAGAGTCTGTACAGTTTCTTAAAAACCTGCTGCTGCACTTATGAACTTTAGCTGTCAGGCACTTAGATGCAGCATTTTTCAGGAGGGAATACAAATCTGTCCATTTCACTGTTATTCTGCTTGCCCATAATTCTCTTCCCTCATTCTGGATAAATAAAAAGATTAATTCCCACACATTCCTGAAGCTCTGCTTGGCTCTAAATTAGATCAAGTTGGGAGTTTTGCTCATTACAGTTCTCCTTCCCTGCTGGCAGAGAGACTCTTGTCTTTGTCACTTGTCTTCTGCCTGTCTGCTTGTCCTTACAATTCGATTGTAAATCCCGTATGACCATCATTCAACCAAAGAACAGACTACCTGGGCTTTTTAGCATGTTTTTTACTGTAAAATATGTACAAATAAATTCACATTACTTCCAGACAAACCCTGATGCAGCTAATAAAATTTTAGATGCATAGAAAATAATGTAGTTGAAAATATAGTAGAAGACAAATTTTAAATGGCTGCTTATCTCATTAGTATGGCATCTCAGCATTTAAGTGTGCCAGAGTGTCACTTCAGTTTTGTGGGTCCTTCCCTTCAAGAAAAATCACTGCCTTTCTTTATGCAGGCATATGCTGCGACAACAATTCCCACTAAGTTTTTAACACATATGTATATATTTTTTAGATGTATAAGAAGCTATACATAGTATGAATCATGTGCTTCATAAACTAGAATGTGCTGTTGTCAGAATGTATAAAAATAATGTGGCAGGCAGGCCTTAGCAGTATGTCTATCCACCAGCTATTGTGAAGACAATCAACCACTTTCAATCTTTATCACCTCATCTGGAAACCTGCCCCTGGAAGCCAGAGGGAATACAGACAGGCGAGAAGCCAGAATTTTGACAGATTTGATTTTTCAATAACCAGAGATATGTGTTTCATAGTGGATGTCTTTGAAAATATCTTGTCAGTCCCAACTTCCTGTTTATACTAAAGGAGCTCCAGGCTGAGCAATTTTGCTGATTACAGCACCAGCAGTATTGACCATGATGATACCTTGAGTCACCCAGTCTGGTAGCACTTTTGGTTTTATAAACCTTGAAATCTTTCTAATAGCTTCCATAAAGTTAGTGCAGATCCCTGAGGTATGATATGCTCCTGTGTGAAACTCCACTTAATAGCAGTCCACTGCCTGCGACACAGTTTTGGAACTGTCTCAAACAGTAACATAATGTAGAACAATTTGCTGCAATCTGAGGTCAAAACAGTACTTGAGGCATGTTCCTCCAGACTGCCCTCCTTTTGTCAGGTACAGGTAAAAGGAAAGATATGCTCCTGGTCTAAGCCACCTTTTGGCACTCCAGAAAAATGGATAGTTTGAAAGCTCAAAGAGGTTGCAAACTTGGGCTAGAAGCCTCACTTGTGCTCCCTTCATGTACATTTCTCTCAACTCTTTCCCTTCATCTGCCAACAAATGCACATATACATGCATGTGGGCACACACAGAGGAGATTTCTTTGCTGCTGGTGATTCTAGATGAACACAGCCAAGTGCCACTGAAGTGATTTTTGAATAGCTAAATATGTTGATATTATACATAGTGAAGTCTGATTGATAGTGCTAGAGTTTTTTGTTGCGAAGCCAAACCACAAAGTCAAGTGGCAAAGAATGTCAGTAATTTCCAATCTTTCATGAGAAAAAAACTATCTTAATACCTATTTAGGACTTTGTCCTTATGCATGCTCTTTTTATAAAAGTGCTAAAATACTAAGTCCTGGTCAACATAAAAGGGCCAAACCATACTACAGACTGGCTTACGAAACTTAACAGTTAGCCCTATGAAAAGGAGCCAAGAAAATTATCTTAGCACTTTTCTGTCTCTTTTATCCCCCTGTAAAAGTTCTAAGATGATTTCTCTGACCAATGGGGACACAAGGTTTTTGCTTATCACTAAAGTCGCTCAGGCTATATTCATTTCATCATCCACAAGAAGTGTAGGAACAATAGTAAAATAATGCACCATAGTACCTTTGGGAATCTATAGAACACCCTATTTAAAACTGTGAGAAAGTAAAAAGAATGGAGAGTTCAGAAAATAAGACTTTTGGGAATCATGAAATTGTGAGGAATTTTATGTGATTTTGAGTTCTCATGTTTATGACCATGTGCTTTCTAATAAGTCCTTCTATATTAACGCAGCTGAGCTGAAATTACAGCTAAGAAACTTGGATTTGGGTAGAATTAGGCAGTTATTTTAATACTGAAAATCATTTATGAATGTGAACAAGAAATTGTACTTATCTTGCAGGGTTTTTTTGAACTAGTGAGCTCATTAAAGACATTTAAAACAATTTAATACATGATTGACCTTGAGCCCTTATTGGGCTTGACTTTAATGATATGCAGGTTCCCATTTGATGTAGAGCATAGGTTGAAGTCTTGTCAAAACTGGAGATTTCCATAATGCAGATTTGTCTGAAATTCAGATAAGACAAAGATAGGTGAAATGTTACAACATGTTGATATATGGTACATGGCTTTTTCTTCAAAATTGTCACCTGTCATCCCCTACATTCTGGTTACCATACTCAGAGACATGGGAGGGATCAGGTAGGAATCATTTTTACTACCTAAATTTCAGTCACCACAGTTCTGCCTAAATATGGGACACAACAGCTATCTGAAAGAAAATAAGTTATTCATTTAAATTAACTTGCAACTGTGATAAGCATTTTGCTAGTACAGAGGCATTCCTGAAAGAAAAGTGTGTATTTAATGCAACAGTTGTAAACGTACACAGGATATAAGGGCAAGCTTCTGGTGAGATCGACTCAGGCGTGCTTTTGTGTCCCTAGTTAAGCACTGGAAGTCCCCTCACTTCTATTGAAAACCAGTTTGAACAAAACACTAATGAATATACATAGATGCAACAAATCCTGTACTGGCAGAGAAACAGATTTTATGACCTAATAGGTCTTTCAGTCTCCAAATCCTAAAATTCTTTGAAAAATGAGTCCCTTTCCATGGAAATGGGGTATCTACTGCCCAAAACAAAACAGAGTTTTTTTGCAGAGCGATATGAGTTGGTTGTATTATGTAGAGCTCACCTCCACTGTGATGAAGGGAGCAAATAAACAGATAATCAACCTGTTAACAATAAAGGCCCCTGGAGGAGGAATGATTTTTTTTTAAGCTACACTAAACAATTACTCCATTTCTAGGAAACCCAACCTGCTGCCTCAATAGTTTTGTGTTGTCCATAATCCCACTGAAGTCTTATGCAGTCTTGCTGAATTTAATTTCTTCAATTTCCTATTTTTATCACTGTACTTTTCTCAAATGAACTATTATTCCAATGATGTTGAATTATACAGAACCTCTTGATTAAAGCAGTACCAAACACAAGAAGTTTTCAATATAGCTTAGATTTCCATAGAGATCAAACCAGCCTCATCTTCTTCTTTATGTTGAATTACAGAAACCATGTAAAATGGCACACATTCCTCCCTGCCTTGGAATGCCAAAACATTGTCTGAACAAGAAGATACTTTGGCACTGCATATAATTTCCAGAAGTACAAAGAAGAAAATTTCAGTGGGGTATGACTCAACACACACCTTTAAAAAAAAAGTTGTACTTCCATTTCCCGTTGGAATCAGTAACAAAATAAATTCCTCTTTTTTAACCAACACCACATTAGCTATTTCCAATTTGAGCCAAAGTCAACTGCTGTTCATTTGGTACTGCTTTCCTTTGTGCTTTAGGCTAGGCTATACAATTAATTTTTACTAAGGTCTGCTGAGTAATTTTACTGAAGCCTACTAATTTTTACCAAAGCCCTCTAGATAACTTCGTTCAGGTCTGCTCAGCAGAAAGCTGTTCTGGCTCCGGCTCTGATGGTCTAGCCAAATGCTGGATGCTGTCCTCATATCTGGGAACAGTAGCAGCGTGCTGCAAGGGCTTCTGAAGAGATCAGGGGATGTTATGGATGTAGTGGCACGAATGTGCCTACAATCTGGACAAGGTCTGGTCAAAAGTGCTTCCATTCTTAATCCAACTGGAATCTGTTATTTGAGCTGATATGTTTTGTATTTTATTAGTCTGATCTTTTTTATCTCATGTTGGAGTAATTCCACAAATGTTACAGAATTATTTTTATTTACAGTATTGTTAAGGAGGGAGGAATGAGGTCCCGTTTACTCAGGAGATTTTCCTGGATTTAGAACTGATTATCTGACATTTATGATGCTGTGTGACAACTTTTTTTTTTTTTTTTTTGATGTGATGATTATATTATTTATGAATGCATTTTCGTCCTTTTTTCATAACAGGTTAAACTGTAGGTATTTTGCTGGCTTGACCTATTAATGAGGTCTTACCAACCTAGTAAGCACATTTTGCTAATTCATGTCTATGAAATAAAAGATGACCAGAGAAAATAAGTAATTTTTTGCTTCCTTTTCATGTGAAACATGTTTTCTTAAAATCATTGACAAGCAATATGTATTTGTGGAGAATAAAGGCCACTGAATTGTACCCTTTATAGTTATGAATCTAAAAGCCATTCTGAAATCCATGGGAGCTGGAGGTACTTCAGGGACAGAGGATCAATCCTTTCTTAAGTATGAAAACATCAGAAAAGATTTAAATTGTCCAGAACATCTACTTTTGCCTCAAACCATTGCCTGACATATTGATGTATGCATTTTCTATATGCTTCCTTAACAGACTGAGGAGTCAAATAGTGCAGGCCTCGCTAAAGAAAGCACATATTCCTTATTGAATATCAGGATAAGTTGTTTCCAGACAAAACAAAACAAAACAAAACTACATTGCTTAGCGTATACTATACTCCTAGCTCTGTGAATACCAGTAATCTCAGTTTTGGAATGTTTTCGGTTGCCCCCTTGGCCCTGCAGCCGATGCACCTTGGCCCTTGGACCTGCACCTGTAATAAGGCGGGCAGAAGAGATAGGGACTTCTGTCATTTACACACCAGCTGTATCTACAAAGCCATTCAAGCATTTACCTCCTATTGATTTTTATGGAGCACTGGCTCCTAAATGCTTTTGTGGATCTAGCAAGTCATATTTTCTTCTCATTATTGAGATGAAGACAATTATATGGCCAAATTCCTATATTCCTTCAAAATCCAAGAATAGTGTTGTCATTCTAATGTATGCTTTTCAATCAGTACTTGAAAACTTGTCAGTGTATTTTACTGCTGTGCTCAGAAATATAATTACATGCCTTATAAAGTATAATCAATATTAGCACACTAAGGTGGAGAACAATCCAGATCTCTTAATTTGCTTACTTTCCATATTAATACATTTTTCAATATGTTTGGAAACATTAGCCATTAAATATCATCATGACTTATAGAAGGAAGTGGAAATAGGCTGGGTCGGGTGTACCAGCTCTCCTTGTGCTTCCATAGAAATTTAAAGCAATCTCAAATGGCATTTATCTGGCCCATCAGACTAGTTTTATATCTCCTTTCCATAGCTGGGGAAGTGCAAAACATCCAGAGTATGCTACTGGATCTGGCTCATTAATTTTAACTAGACACTGGGCCTGAAGGTTGTTTAATACCTATGGACTACAGCTTCCTCTGCCTCTTCAAAGGCATGATTAACACTGTTGTTGGCAGTGCTATGTCTAGAGCTCCAGCCTTCTGACTAACGCTTCTTGCAACCACACTAAAACACGGCCACAGAGGCAGCTCTCTGTACTGTTGCCCAGTTATTTCCTTGCTGTATTTCATGTCCAGTTTGGTTTCACAGATAAATGCTCCATTTTTAGGACACACGGGAAATCAGACCCTGTGGGCGAGGGTGGAAGAGCAAGGCTGCTCTGTTCCACTCTGCCAACCTGCAGTAGTTCCCTGGGGGCAGTTACGGCACCTCTGAATCACCAAAGTAAGCTTCTACATTAGTTGCACCCTTACGGTGCAAGAACAGTGCAAGGGAGAACTTACTCTAAGATCCTCAGCTACTGTTAAAAGCCTCTTCTAAGTATCCTGCAAAACGAGGAGTCAGTCTGGCCCTAATATAACTTAACCTTTAACTTCATATTTAAGATTGATGGGGCAACCCTAACATAAAAATGAGGAATGTAGAATGTTATTAATCTGAAAAGATACCATGTTTAATGATATATTACCTAAAATTGTCTATTGGTTTCAAAGATAACACAAAAATACAACATTCATTTGGCTCTGTCTACAAAATAAAGTTTATATCTAGAGGTTTCTTGGTTGTTACTGGAACACCATCAAACTCTTTTACCCATAAATATCAGCCTTTGGATTGATCCAGGGCAGGGCCAGCTATAAAAAATGCTGTTTGCTGTTAACAAACTCAGTGCACTATCTGAACACGATTAGGGAACTCTAGGAGTTGGCCATGAATACACAATTATATGATTTCAACAGAGTCAATATATGCTCTAATATTAAGAAGGCACCATGGGATTTAAGAACCTATCCTACCCAAAAAGAAAATCAAATTTCAAATATATTACAGTCACGGTAAACTGAAGTCAGCTGGTACCACTAATCATTAATCTGTGTTACAGAGATACAAGCCAAACTCATGCTTTTTGTACCACAGGCAAACCTTGAGTTATTAAAAATAAATAAATAAAATTGCTGGTATTGAGTAGTCACAGGATGCCATAGGGTGTAAGACCTTTGACCCTGCACCAGGCCCAGGCATTTCTAAATCATACAAATATGTGATTACTCCAATCCTCCCTTATGACTAAAACTTCCCATTTACTTTTTAAATGGATCTTTTGTGTTCCTTCCCCTACGTCTGTTCTTACTGCCTGAAAATTATCTGGAGTGCCAACCAGGCCACAAGAAGGCATGAGGCAAAACTCTAGCACTTCAAAGTCCCAGAGTCTCAGAGGCAGCAGTGGCCTTCACCAGCCTCGCAAAGGTCCCATGGGAGACATCCGCACCCATCAATGGAGCACTTTGTGTCGGCCCTGCTCCTCCCAGGCTCACCCCTTCCTGCATGGCGGCTAATGAGGGAGCTCACTGCAGTAGCGGAGACAGAGAGATGCTGTGCCCTGGGGCAAAGACTTTGAATAATGGCCCTTTAAATGGGTACGCATGCTCTTCTGCTCTTCATTCATTGCACTTCTGCAGGCACTGCTTGCCCTTAAAGATAAAAATTTAGGAGTCTGCAGTAGTTAGCTATCACTATATATTCTCTAAGAGGGTGTGAAGGAGGTGAGTTTTCCTTTGTGGATGCTGTTCAGGTTAAAACAAAAAAAAAAGGAAAATCAGCTAGTACAGTAGCCAGTATAAAAGTAAATCTTGTAAAACAAGCAATCCTACATTTATTTATACTCATTTAACCTGTAACATCCCTAAGTGTCTCTGCATAGACCAGCCCTCACAGTGTTACCTCCTTAACACTTCTAGAAGTAAGACAGCAAAGAGATTTAAAGTTCATTTATAACTAGGGTCTGTGAGTAACAGCGCACTAAGTGTTTATCAAAGTGCCTTTTAGTCTTGGAAATACAGAAGCGGATGTTTTGTTCTTACCACTTGCCCCCTGTTAAGAGAGCAGCCTACAATTGTTAGTTCCTATGGACTATTTCAACAGCTACAGGCTGACAATTGGAGTCAGACAGAAAACAGTCATTGACAACTGTGAAACAGCACAAATCTGCCTGTTCGCTTTGGAAATAGAATTGTGTTTGGGGACACGTGCTAAAGAGATGCTTGGTTATTCCGCTACCCATGGACCTTGTTACTTTTCTGTGGTGAGAGGACATGAAGAAAAATGAGGAAGACATTTTGAAACACACTGCAGGGGGAAAAACGAGTGAGGAGAAGTAAAGAAACCAGGAGCAGAGAAAGGAGTTTACTAGCAGAATACATGTTGCAGGGACACTCCGTGCATTCCAGGCAGCTTTGCTTGGCATTTGTACAAGCTTGTATGGGTTTCTTGAGCAGTAGTCCCATTTGTTTCTCTAGATGTTTGTCTCTGTTGTCCTTATATACCCCGGCTTATCAGCTTTGCCCATTTTTCTTAGAAAAAATGAAATAAAAACCTAAATCAAAAGAAAAAGAAAAAAAGAGGAGAACTTATATCAGTACATAAAATGCTCCAGGCAGATTTTCATCTGGAAAAATATTAAGGAATGAAAGGGCATGAATAAGTGAGCTTCTATGAACAAGAATAAAATGTAGCCATGAGAAAGTATATATAAAATAGAACTGAGTCGTCAGCAGAAAGCCCACAAGTTGCTCTGATAGCACAAAAATGTCCATCCTGACATTTGAATGCCCAAAGACATCTGTATCATTCTCTTCCTCAACATACTGTGGGTAGCATTCTTTAAAAGTTACCCTAATAAATGGTTTGAGGAAAACTCTCTCATATTTTTTCACTGAAATGCAAAATGTTTCCTTAGAGAAAATAAATAAAACAAGCATGAATAAGTTGAGGCACTTAAAGTATGACATTCCTTACAAATGAAAATCTGGGCCAAGACTCTGCTAAATGTAATAAATGTAATTCCTGAAGAAAAAAAAAATGATATAAGAGAGCATAAGAAAGTCCGTTTGCCCTTTTTGTAGCTTATCTGCACCAGCAATCCTTTTAAAATATAAGCTGGGAGAGAAAAAAGAAAGAGAAAGAGCAGATTCTAAGTAAAAACCCTACACCTTGTCATAGGCAAGGAATTGGTCAGGCTGCAAGTGTCCAGGGGAAAAAAAGAAAGACTTGCTATGGTTACTTTCTTCATGGAGAAAGAAAAGACTAAACTGGGGCCCTTAATTGCTCTGGGCTAGTAACTTGCTCAGTATTTGTGCTACTTTGCAAGGTTAAATGAGGCTTCAGTCGGCTTGGCCTTTGCTTCCTGCCTGTGGCAAAGCTGTAAACAAGCTTAGGTTTGTCCACTTTGAACTTGGTAGCCCAAAGCGTAGAGTTTCACTGCAGCTGAAGTTACCATCTGCCATTATTGCTGATATAGTCCTCCCTTCCCTCCTTCCACAGCCCTTCTTCTGAGGTGGGATTACAGCAGAACAGTCATAGGTGGGCTTTAGTTGCTGTGGAAAGACACTCTACATATGAGACCCACCTTCTGTGCTAATGAAAAGGCCACACTTGCAAAACAGTAGTATTTCCTACTGTTCCTACCCCTGGCATCAGCCAGGGTTTACTAGGCCTTTACTCTCCTGTGCTGGGATGCTGGGTGTCTTTCTGTGGGATATGGGGCTTGTGGTGTTTGCTCTGTGAGTTCTTGGGGATGGAGCATCTACTACAGAGCAGCCAGCGTGGAGGACTGAACTTGATGCTGGTGTGCTCCTCCAGACCTATGCTACCCTTTAAGAGATGTGGAAAATCATATGCTTTACATACCAAGAACCAATCTTACTCCTATCAAGGTCAATGGCAAAGCTGCAATTTACTTATGTGGAAACAAGATCAGGTCCCTGGTGGTTGGAATTAGAGCTGGGAGCAGGAAAAGACATTGAAAATTATGAAGAAGGTTGTGGTTACATGGATATTTTTCTACTGTGGTGCTGACTAAAATAGCCCTGCAGCCCTCTTTCTTGCCCTCTTTGCTACCCTGATCCCAAAGCTTGTATATAGAGCCAAATTACTGTTCTGGCTGGAAAACAAGCAGTTTTGGTGAGGGTTAACTTTCAGATGGATCAGATCCCTAATACAGTCCATACTGTGGCTCCACAAATGCTTTGCACAGACACAACATAGATAATGACAGGGAGCAGGAACAAGTGGCCAGGGAGGTTGGGAGCTGCTTAAACTGCTTTTAATGCCAACCCACAGACCATCTAGGTATAGCGCAGGAGCCTAGGCAGATCCCCTCCCTCCCTTTTTTTTTCCTCTGAAACTACATCTTCCAGCAATTCAGCACACCACAGGTAAAGGCTGAGCCCTGCAAGTTATGTCCACAGATTTCAGATAGTGAATTTGGTCCCTGAAAATACCAAATTAATATATTTTGTACTCCTTTGTGAAGCAAATTAGAACATTTTACAACTACTTTGCCATTTGTTTCCTAACCATTTTTTCCCTAACTTTTCATCACTTTTTTCCTACTGTTTTTCCTGTTCCCATTTCCAGGCAAAAAGTGTAAGAAGTAAATGACAGTTCCATTCTTTCTTTTCACTGCTGGCTGCAGAGTCCTGGCCTCTCCTGCCTTCCAGAGCCAGCAACAGGAGGCAAGTCCAGGTAGCTGAGGTGGCAAAACTCTTACCCCTACCGAAGTGAAAAACTTCGCTAAAGCTCTCACAAATATTTAGGCATGATGTGCATTAGATACTAGTGTGAATTATTGTCACTTAGCAAGCCACAGCTTATCACTTGAACCACAAGAGCTGCCTATGTGCTTGTCCTTAGGCAAATATAAAGTGAGCAGGCTTTCTTAAGTCCCTTTTACAGAAAGCTAAACTAGGTCAAATTGCCTCAAATTTACCAGGGCAGATCACTTTGCTGATGTATGGTGACCTGCCTGTGCATCTGAGCCCTTAGTCCAATATAAAGTACATGAATATTTTAAAAGATCTAGTCCTAAATATTAAGGCATTGCTCTCTATATAATCAAAGGGCTATAGTGTAATATTCCCTACTGGGAAATGATCTGTTGTAACTTACCCTGCCTTCCAGTTTACTTTACCTCCTAGTTTTTCTTCATCTCCCTTTGCCCAAAGCCATTCTTGTCTCTTATCCTTCCTTTTACAAGTGCTGTGCATTTTACAGGCCAGGCGCCAGCCACGGTTCCCGCGATGGGTGCCTCCTGCAGCTGGGTTCCAGCTCCTCTGACTCAGCGGTCTGTGAAACCCACTTGGCTTGGCAGGAAGCGTGCTCTTGGGCGCACCAACTGTAAATTAGACAGGAAGACCATTAGCAGCATTCAGCAGCAATGGCAAGACCGCTTTTGTGCTCTTGCGTCAAGGCAGGCTGTGGCCAGGGTGAAATATATTACTTAGATTTACTAAGTTTTGGATATATAGCTTTTGAAAACGTATCTTGCTTCATTTGCAGTATTTTGGTCAAATCAATTACAGGCTACTATGAAATGATCCTACTCTATGGCACCAAATGGTTAACGTTTAACAGGGCTTGATCCACAAACCCGCAGATGTTTCTCTAGGCAATTCAAAAGAATGTTGCATTTTCTAAACTGGGAAGATCATTGTATGTGGCAACCAAAATCAGGACTGGTCTTTGACTCCTG